>NW_022103928.1:52694970-52786355 GCF_000313985.2 Echinops telfairi
CACCTCGTGATCACACAGGCTGGTGTGCATCTTCCATGTGGGCTTTGTTGCTTCTGAGCTAGATGGCCGCTTGTTTACCTTCAAGCCTTTAAGAACCCAGATGCTATATCTTTTGGTAGCCGGGCACCATCAGCTTTCTTCGCCACATTTGCTTATGCACCCGCAAACAAATATTCTATTAGAAAAATGCTTAAAATCGTTCGTATTTCATCTTCACCTTGCTTAACTGCCTTATTTTTATTTCTTTATCTGCAAAAGGAAATAATAATAATAATAATACTGCCTGAAGCAGTCACAGAAAGAATGAAACAAGATAATACATATTTAAAAAATGCAGAAGCATGTGTGGCATATAGTAAATAATGTTTCTTTGATGCTGCTATTGAACTAATTTGCTATTATTCATTTTTAACCACTTAGACTGCACTTGCTCTATTTCATGATCCTTTTTGCCCCCATCAGTTTCATTGGCATATAATTCACGTATCATACAATTCAGTAGTCCAATCACATCCAGAAAAGCTGTACAATCACACCACTATCAGTGTTTGAAATCTTTCTTCATTCTTGCACTCGTTATTAGCTCCCCAATTTCCCCCCAACCTCCCGTGCCATATCCCCAAGGAACCATTAATCCAGTTACCGTCTCTATAGGTTTACCTATCCTGCATTTCACATACAGAAACAAACAAATGACAACAACAGCAAAACCCTAACAAGAAGAACAGAGTAAAACAGATAAAAACCTCAATGGAAAAGAAAGCAGAAAATATAAAAAATCAGAACAAATTGCTCTCTCTTATATTAATGCTGCATTCTAGATAATTTTTCTTTAAAGATACTCATTATCATTTAATCACATTCAATTTTCCTCAGTAAAGATAAATAGTATTATAATAAATGTCACGTTTTTTGAACTCATAACTTTCTAACAAGGCCTTTGCTACGTCAAACAGCAATTAACATTCCATATCTGTATGAACCTTTTTGGGGGGTGGGGGTTTTGAATTCTGATTGTTATTTTATTTTCCAGTAAAACATCAATTTTAGACTTTACGCTCGTTCAGGCAAATCTGCCCTACAAACCTCCCCTACAAAACCTCCTTACAAACCTCCCCTACAAAACCGCCTCTGGTTTTAGAGAAGAGGTTGCCTTGGTGATTTCTATTTGAAAGTAGAAAGTGTTCATCTCACCTTCTTCAGTCTACATCGCGCACGGCCTTTGCCACTCCCTCCACCTGAAAACCAAGTGCCCACTGACACTGTGTTGGGGTAGACCTGTGCTCCACAGCATTTTCAATGACTGATTTGTCAGATCTTTCAAGGGAGCTTTGCCTGGACTTGAACCTCTGCCCTCTTGGGTAGCTGCCAAGTGTGTTAATCATATGCACCACCAAGCATACCCTTTCCATCTGGGTCTTCCTCTAATGATTGATGCACCATTTTCAGGGCTAACTTCTACTGTAGTCTTTCAGGAAAAATGCATGGACGTACCTTTCTCCATCGAGGTTAGAGATGGCCTCTTGGAGCTCATTATTCTGGGTTTCTGATCCATTCTGAGTCGGCCATCATTCTTTTGCAACTGGATGGGTACCCAGTGACCCCGGCAACATTTGTTAGAGAATTCCTCCCCGCCCCCCCCCTTGAAGTCTTGGCACCCTTGTTGAAAATCAGTTGATCATAAATGTATGGATTTATTTCTGGACTGTTAATTCTATTCCATTGATCTATATGTCTATCCTTATGTCAGTACCAGACTGTTTTGATTAGAGTTGTTTTTGCCCTTTTCCTGGATTCTCTTATCCCTTGTCAGTATTTATTGGGCTGTCAGCCTCAGGGTGAGTATTAGATGGAAGAAATAGTCTATCAGAGTTGAGTACTTCACCGAAATAGAGCTGTTTGACATAAGCTAAAATACATTTTATTATTTTAAATTCTTTTTATCATTATGTGAGATATGTAAGTACACCAATTTAAAATGCTGGTCTAATCCCCTTTTAAAATATGCAAAGTTAGTCTTTGTTCTAAGATTGATATATTTGTGTGTGTTTGTGTTTGTGTAAATTTGAGGGGGAAGGGGAAAAATGATTACACAAGGTCCCTAATGTGATCAGCGTCATTGAACTTGAATTGGAGATGTAGCAATTGTGGACTTTGTGCATTTTCATCTGAGTATTTTGTCAAGACCAACAAAAATAAAATTATCCATAGATGAATGTATATGCATGTATACATTTATTTTTATATCATTGATTTTCTGTACAAGTAGATATGTATTTGAAACAAAAAGCCCCCAGGTTTTAATTAAGATGTCACAGTGTATCTAATCCATTTGCTCTCCGTGTTATGAATTTCTGGAAACCATTTTTAAAGAGAAGGGGGAATTGAGTTAGATGAGTACATGCGCCTTAAATTCGAGTCCGCTTCAAAGCAAACCTTAGTCATTGTTTCCCAGATGCAAATCTTAAAATGCTCTGCTCCTACATCGTTGTTATTGTTAAAGGTTTTTTCCCTAAATGACTAAAAAACATTTTCTTTTAGAATGCCACTTTGATTTCTTTTTGAAGATATCTCTTTTTCAGTGTAAACCAGTTGTTGGTGACCAGGATCTTTGTCCTGGAGCCTTGTGTGGAGGGCATGGGGGACTGTGGGGCTTTGTTAGTCCCATTGCCATTTGTGTTTTTTAAGTGGAAGTGGCTAATGAAAAATGTAAAACCGAACCTCTACCCTTCCTTGGTTAATGTATCGAAGACCCTGACCAAATTAAAAAAACCAGTAGAGCCTTGTTGAGCCTGAATCTGTTAGGCTTTGAAATGCACCCTGGGCTTCGAGGAAGAAGTGGGCACATTGATAGCTTTAATTACTCATTTGGGATACTAGAGTCTGTTGCCAAAGCCCGTTATCATCAGCTTTGATTAGAAATCAGGAAAGACAGCTGCTGAAGTGTGGAGTGGAAAGAATTGTATTGGATTAGAAAGGCGTTCTTTTGAATTGGAACGAGAAGGCAAGTGTCTTTGGGACATATCTGAATATGCATTTATTTTAATAATTGAATGGCTGGAGGTACAGCACCGTATATTGTAACTGTAAGTGGTTTTCATTATTAAATTAAGTGCCTTTGTTCAGTTCATCTAGCTTTTCCTATTGGCTGCGGCAGTCTTTCTCCTCTTTTAGCCCCATTTTCATGCGGCGTTACATCCCTATTTGTGGGTTGAAATGTGTCAGTACTCATAAACTAAATTCATGAACCATCTTCCCAATCATTTGGGCTGATGAACCACCATTAACCAGTGTGAAGCCAAGCCAGGAGAGGCTTGTAAAATAATGCATTCAAATGCCGAGCTTAAAAAGACAGTGTTCTTTATTTCTAGTCCCATGTGCAACCTTTAGCCTTATTATCTCAGCTTCAAATGTGGGATTATAACATATAGCAATCAGAATAGCACCGTGCTCAAGTGATTCTAAATGAATCAAAATTTTATAGTTAAATCACTTGTATTCCCCCTCCCCCCCACCCCCCCAATCAAAAAAACGAGACACGATTTACCTTCCACCTTTTGAAAGTTGTTGGGGATTTTGTATGGCCACTTGACGCCTGGCCATATTCCCTCATATTCAGTTAAATTTTATTAACCAGCAACAATTCTGTCCATTCTCTTCCAAAAAGATGTTCACAGTTGCTTATATCAAAATGCCGATGAATAATGTATTTTGTAGTATGCCCATCCCTTCAATATTTATATAAACTCTCAGGATAGTGGAGAAGGATATGTATTTGTGTGTGTAGTCGCAGGTGAGTAAACATTTATGCACAATACTCTCAGAGAAATGATCAAGCACTCTGGCGCCATGTGTTGCTCACGCTTCAAAGTTGAAGCTGACAATACTCGCCCGGCTCTTTAACTCTAGCCCGTGTGGTGCTTCAGCAAAACAGAGATAACATTCTGTGCCTACACAATGGCTCAAAACAGCTTCCTTCATCCTCACTTCGGACCATCTGTTTGAGAGAAACGCGAAAGCCCCTCAGGAAGCAGGCCTCTAATCTGTGGCTAAGAGTTTAAAGACACATGCTCATTCTCACCACCCAGAAATGTGAACTGAGCGCTGTAATAGGTTTGGAATTAGCTGTCAGAGGTTGGATGATTTGACCTCAGCGTCTGCCCCTTACAAGTCTCCTCGTCTGAGTAGCAATATAAATATTCTTCTTGAAGTGGGCCTAATCCTACACGATTTTGACCTCAGTGCTTGCAAATAGTAGGAATAATATTTTTCCAGGATGTAAATGATTCTGAATGCTTCTAAACCCTTTAAGAACTTGTCATTCTCACTCCGCCCCATATGCTCCGTTGGTGAAAGGGGCCACAGCTTCGTGCCAGTAACGTAGCTGCACTAACAGGTTTGTGGAACGGAAGCCATTCAAACTTACGTGAAGGTGTAATGGAAACCATTCAAACTTGATTGGTGATAAAGGGGTTGGGGTGGTCTGTAGCCCTCTCTACCTCTGTGCTCCAGCCTACCAAAAACTTATGGAAAATGGACCTTGGATCAGAGAGGCTGGCAGTTGTTACTGTTTTCTGTCTGTTTCTTCGTATGAAGTTATTGTCCTAAGACAGCCCGAATTGCTCAAGATTTTTTGTTGTTGTCACTGAACAGGAACAACAGTAGCAAAATGTTTCTGCTTTGCAAGAAGTGAAAGAATCGTTTTCATAATTAAAGCTCTTACACATACAAGCAGTACCGGAAAAGGCTGTCCCAGTTTTAGATTAAATACATGATCTCATTTCTCTTATATTTTGTACACTTGTGGGACACCTGGAGTAAACGTGTTAAAGCAATAATGGCCGGGCAGCGCTTGAAAAGAAATAAGGAGGAAGTTTCAAAGTCTCTGTGTCGAAGAAAAACAGCGGTTATGACTGGAGTGTTTTGTTGTTGTTGTTGTTGCTGTTGGTTTGAAGTGTCGGATCACAGGACAGTAGACTGCGCATGCTGTGGAATTTAGTTGCAACTTTCAGGACGTACTTTCTCTTATTCTTTTGCAGGAACGTAAGCGTGCGTTTCTCGAGTTAGATCCGTTTCAGACCTCAGAAAGGTCCTTGTACTTCAGCCAATGGCTGGGTTGAGCAAAACCTCTGGGGCTGTTCTGACTCTGATGTTACCATGTGGCACTCACCCATGAAGAACCGGTGTCACCACACAGGTGGCACCATTGAGCTATACAGGGCTCTCTTGGTGTCTTCTGTCCATGTTCATATACGTGCCTATAAACATGTCTGACTGTTCTTAGGCAATTGGGTACTTTCTAAGGGGAAAGAATGTGTTTGGAAGCAGTTCAGCTGGAAGACGCATCGAACTGGATGTCATCAGACATTTTCCTAGAACACTGACCACAACGTCAAATATAAAGCACGTGCAAATGCAGATGTAATTATTGCAAGGGTCTCTTTCCAGCCTCTGGATCACTGACTCACTGAGACCCATCAGAAGCAGCAAGCGAACATCACCAGTAGGAACTTGGCAACATCTGCTTCATGCCAGTCACATCCACGCACACATTTGTTTGTTGATGCAACTCATTAGAACTCAGTCACTAAACTGCCGTGGTGGTTTATGTGGCACGTATCAACACACCGAGTAACAAACGCTACAAAGAACTTCATGAATAGTGACCAGACATACGTGATCGGGTGCCCAGCCCCAAAATATCACCAGCAAGAGGGATCACGACAAGGGAAGAAATAAAAAACAAACCCCAACCAAAAACCTGAATGAGCTCATACAAAATGTCCAAGTGGCAGACTGCGAAGAATGCTGGGAGCCTCAACCTCTGCAGGCTTCCTTTGACCCAAGTCATCTTCACGCCTCTTCGCCGCAGTGGGGCTGAGGAGCAGAACCCTCGTCTGCGTCTCGTGTTTCTCTCAACAGTCGCCTGTCTGGGTCCATGAGAACTTGTGGAGGCCTACCCTCTAGTAGCACGAAAAGAATGTTTGCAATTTTATAACATCATCATCTTATTTTAGGGCTGGGGGCGGGGGGCAGCCAAGAAATCTGAAGAACGTATGCATCAAAGAACAACTTAATCAACTCATATATTGTAGTCGAAACACCCAACAAAAGCCGTGGTCTGAATTACAGAATCTTAAGAACAAAATGCAGTAGCAATTTAATTCGTTTCAGATTCGTGGAGTTTCTTGGAGAAGCTGCTTTGGTGAGTAGATGAGAAATTTTACGAGTTGTGTAGCAGTTGGTAAATAAAGCAGGGTTTCTAAAGCATGCACCATGGACGAGTATTTTTAAGTGGTGTGCTCCCTGAGATATGCATGTTTTAATTTGACTTGCACACTCCTTCTTTGTAGGAAGTAAAAGGAAATACTTCTGGGTTTTTTCCCTCCAAGTATTTGTCATGTTTGGAAGTCATTCATTCAGTAAACATATATTGAGCTTTTTACCATGTCTAATAAGGCCAGTGTGCTCCTTAGAGGCAAGCATGGGTGGCAAGACTTCATCTTAAATACTTCGGTCATTGTTGCCAGGAGATACCAGTGTTACCCTGGAGAAGGTCATCATGCTTAGTAAAGTGGAGGGACAGCAAAAACCAAAAGAGGAAGGCCTTCAGTGAGATGGACGGACACAGTGGCTCCAGCAGTGTTCTCAGGCATAGTAACAGTTCTGAGCATCAGGTTGTGTTTCAGTCTGTTGTGCAAAGGGTCGCTGTGGGTCAGGACTGATTGGACGGCACCTAACAGCAACAATAAGGCAATGTTATCCTGTGGTGATCAATAGACTTGCCATTGATTGCTTTGCAGAAGTAGATCACCAGGACTTTCTTCCTAGTCTATTTAGGCTGAAAGCTCTACCGAAACCTGCCCACCGCAGGTGACCTTGCTGGTTTTTGAAATGCCAGTGGTTTAGCTTCCAGCATCCTCACAATGCACAAACCACCACAGGATGATCAGCCGACAGAGAGGTGGCACAAGACCAAGAAATGGTTTGTTTTATTGCCTGTGTAGTTGCCAGGAGTAAGAAGCCTGCTAAGTAGCAGCTAACAACCAACCTTAAACCGGGCATACAGTGGGGAGGTCCTTAAGTTCTTGTCATTGTGAGGTTTATAACATGGGGGTTGCAGCTGTGTGGATTTAGGTACACGGAAGCATTTGGCCGCCTGCCTTTTGGGGGAGAAAAGTTGATGCATTTATAGACGGCAAGATCTCTCCATTCTCATGCAGTGAAATATGAAATGATGTAAGGGTCCATTGTTTCTTTGGCTCAGACTCTCATGCAAAGTGAGGCCAAGAAAGGTTATATATATTTGATGGCAATATGTTTGAGTTCCTATAATGTCCCCGGAGTCCCTGGGTAGTGCAGGCGGTCAATGAGCTCACTTGCTGACCAAAAGGTTGGAGGTTTGAGACCACCTAGAGGTGGCTTGGGAGACAAGCCTGGTGATTTACATCCAGAAAGATCAGCCATTGAAAATCCTATGACGTATGGTTGTACTTTAGCACATGGCAGGTCACTGAGAATAAGAACTCATTTTGGCAACTGATAAACTCACTCATGGCCATGGAGTTGACTGCAGTGCATGGCGACCCTGTAGGGCAGGGTAGTACTGCCACTGTGGGTTTCTGAAACTTCTAAAGTCTTTAAATTTTTAAATTTCATTTTCCTCCTATGAGGAGTAGCTGGCGGTTTCAAACTGCCAACCTTGTGGTTAGTAGCCCAACCATTATGCCACCAGCGCTCATGGTATTTCATTATGTTTCAATTGCGTTTTCCCAGGCACTTTTTGAAGTCCCCTCATCTATCAGCTTTGAGGCAAAGAGCACCTGTAGTCTTCCAAGTCATTTCCTTTTTTTATTATTTTACATTGTGATTTGGGGGCCACATGGTTGTGTCTGTTTCAGAGTGTGTATCATTGAGTCTCTTGTTATCATTGATTTTCTTCAGCAACCAGAGGAGGCTTCATAAAGTTCATTTCCGTCCATTGCACTTTTCCACGAACTTTCTGGAGCCCCCTCATAGGGCTTAAGAAATGCCACCTTGTTTAAAAATCTCAGAAAATACGCTGTTGGAACTTTCATTCTTTTCAGAGCTGACTCGAGGTGTGTCTTTCGTAAGTGCTCATGGGAAGCAGGGAGCATAGCATTTTTATAGGTTCCCCAAACTTTCTAGCCTGCTCTGCGATGCCCAAGATCAGAAGCATTGCTACAAGCTTTTCAGGATTTCCTTCCTGCCTGCCCCATGCAGGTCACCCCATCTCTACTGAATAGATAGGGCGATGAAAGTGCTGATTGGAGGCCTTGTCAGCCACCATCCTGTCACTCAGCAGTCCCCAAACATCTCACTGCATTGGAAGCATATTTGAGATGTTGCTGTGTTATACATGTAAGACATGGCCTCTGGCAATACTATCTCGTTGGCAGTAGTATCTGACTCAGCTCTTGGGCCAGGATTCAGACCGGTATTATCTGCTAAATGATTGATAAATACTTGGACCTTATTAGATTTTTATATCATGCCTCGCCTAGCAGGCCACTGTGTATACTCTAGAGTGAGAGTACTATCTCTCACTATATCAGTTATCTTTCCATTTGCTTTGCTACCCTAATTAGAGGCATAAGGGTGGACATCCTACTGCTAGCTGGACAAAGCACGTCTTGTTTCACTGGACTGATCAACAGGCCACACTGCTGTCACCAAGGTTGTGTTTAATAAGTACGCTCTCTAGGGCTAAAATGTCAACTACGTTCCCAATGAGTGCAGTGACATCACCAAGCGTGCGGAGGGTTCTTGCCAATAGTTGGCATTGTTGGAAAGGCTCACATTCACTGGCCTCCCAGCACAGATGCCAAGGTCAGAGCATTAACAGGCAAGGGAGCTTTGGAAGGAAAAAAAAGGTTGCAGACTGAAAGCAAAGTCTGGCCAGGCCAGAGGCACAATGAGTGGCTGTTGTCGGCAGACGGGTGGGGGAGGCTTTTAAGGAGAGGCTGTTTCCTTCATAAAAGTTAGTTTTGGGGGCCGCCCGGCCCGGCGCAGGTTGTGTACATCAGCGATGACCCTGAAAGACGAGCTCTTTCCACCACAGCTGCCGCCTTGACTGTGGCGTTTTTGGAACAGGCTACGGGCAACACTGACGTTCTCCAATGGATTGAAGTTGTACGACCTTCAGCAGTAACTAGTCTGCTTCCAGCTCGGGTGACTTGGGGAAATCCTGTAATTCAGCAGTCGAAAGTGGACTCTTCGTGCGTCCGTTCTCTTTCTCGGTACCTTTGTTGACTTGCATTAGGGTGACACCACAGCGCAGGCCACATTGAAAGGGGGTGGGGGAGGCGGGCGTCTTCGTCACAAGCGGGTAAGCCACCGAGTGCTGCCACAGCATCACCACACCCGACAAAACCAAGCTCACTGCCATCAAGTCGCTTCCCGCAGAGCCACACAGACCGTTATTACGATGCAGAAACATCAAAATGCGAAACTGTTGTTTCTTGACCCATCCTCTGTCCAGACCTTTACATGTTTGAAGACCGCGGTTCCCTCTCTCTCTAACCCTCTCCGGGGGAATTTTGCACGCTTCGACTAACTCCGTGCCAAATAGCTGTCTTAGCCACCTCTAGGGACTCGAAGCACGTACTTAGAGTTTGGGGGACAAGAAGAAGTGTGGAGGGGCAAGGTCAAGATCCTCGGGTGAGTGCCATCAGGGCTCCGCAGGAGATTCTGGGAGGGAAGTTTGTATGAACTGGAAGAATGGGCAGGTGCACTGTCGTGATGGGAAACAGCTCCTGGGTTCCTTGGCTCGGCTCCCCTGGCCTCTGTTTTCTCACCAGTGATGTTTTCAATGTTCTTAAAACTTCTTCATCTCAATCCTGGACAGATAACCCCCTTTGGACCAATAATGAGAGTATCGATACCCAGAAGGAGAAGGTGGGGGGAGGAAGGGGGGACTGATCACAATGATCTACATATAACCCCCTTCTAGAGGGACGGACAACAGAAAAGTAGGTGAAGGGAGATGTAAGACATGAAAACATAATAATAATTTATCAATGATCCATTATCAAGGGTTTATGAGGGATGGAGGGAAAAATGAGGAGCTGATACCAAGGGCTCAAGTAGAAAGAAAATGTTTTGAAAATGATGATGGGAACCTATATACAATGTGCTTGACGCAATGGATGGATGGATGACTGTGATAAAATGATAAAAATAAAAATTCTTCATCTTAAGTCCCTGTGATTGTCCTGTGTCCTTCAAAAAATATCTCTCGAGATGATCCCTTCGAAATCCCCTAAAACACTTGCCATTGCCTTTGGACCTGCCCTCTCCATCTTTAATTGAATTGGCTCAGCAGAGCCCCTTATAAGCCACTGTCATTGCTGGACCTCTTTCGGGCAGGGACCCCGAGGAGACCAAGACAAGGGGATTCCTGAGAGAACTTGTCTGCAGCCATGCACCGGGTACAGGTCATGTTTGGACTAACCATGTACAGTTGAGAACTGGACACCTTCATAGCAAGACTTGTTTATGTACCCTCCACCCCCGCATGCGCATGTGTGTACGTTTGCATATTTCCCATAAGAATGGAACATATGATTTCACAATATTTGTATGGCACGTGTGCTTATGGGAGTGTGTTACTCTTACTTGATGCACTTTGGCTAACTGGTAAGTAGGAGGAAGCTCTCCTTGTGGACACGACTGTTTCAAGAATAAGAAGCAACCCTAGAGCAGACTTCTGATTTATTGTGATTGCGTTATTATTCGGTTGGACTGGCACAGCCCCTGCGCCGATACAGTAGGGAGAGGGCAGACGGCGCTATTGTGTTTCATGTGTCTGGTTTGCATTGAGACAGACAGACCAACAGCCTGAGTGTTCAGCTGAGTCAAGGGGACCTAGCCGGGAGGAGACAGGGCAGTTCCCGGTCTGCTGAAGGACCTAGAGGGCAGTAGTAGGCCTGCAAAACCTCCCATCTATTACTTCACTCAACAAACACCTTACAGACCGACTACATTGACGTGCCTTTTCACCGTCGTCCTCTTTTTGGATAGGATGCCTGGCTTACCTGTGTGACTTTAAACAGAAAGAAGCCCTGCCGGATCTAGGCGGGGGTCTTGGGAGGGGCAGAGGACGTGGAAGAATGGCCAGGTGTGCATCACGTACTCTCGTCCTGGCGTGCGTTTCTCAGGCGATCGATGTACGGAGGCTTTCCCAGCTTCTGCGGCTGGGCTGGCTTACGGTCTATTGTGTCTGTTTTATTTATTGGTTGCTGTCTTTGATTTGTGGTTGCCCAATGGATTCTGTAGAGTCAAAGGCCAAATGGTTTCCTCAGGGCCCACCCGGAGCTGGGCAAAGAAAGAACAGCTGCAGCAGATGGGACTCTATTTGGGTTTTCTCGGTCCCTCATAGGTGACCAACCGAGTAAATACGAACCAAAGCTATGAGGTCTTGAACCGGCTCCAATGCAGGTAGTTCATACTGGAGAGCCAAGTAACGTCACGTGTGAGGGCTAGTGGGTGATGAGGCCGTACTTAACACAGTGCTATTCATATTTGGCAAAGGATATTAAAATGGGCACCTTGTGTACACAATTTATAACGGAAGGAAAACGTCTTGGCAGGAGCAGTAAGCTAGGGGTTTTGAGAGGATGCGCTACATGGGGTGGAGCATGGTGTGAGACTGTGAATGTTTGATCCGGTTAAGAAACAGACAGACACCAACTAAAGAAGATATAGAATGAGGCATGTGAATAACAGCAGAATACTACCGTTAAGAGGGCATAGTTAGATGCATAGTTGTGGGGCATGTTTTGTTTGTTTGTTGAAGGTGTTCACAGCCACATTTGGATGAATAGATGTAAAATTCTTCGAGTCAAGGAGGGGCCATTGCCTGCAGAAAGAGTAGTAAGGCGGATGCTGAGGAGCGGGGCATCGGGAGCTCCTGGGACAGGTGTGCTGTTCGACAGGCAATAGCTTTGGGGAATGAGAATGAGGCATGCGACCACAAGGTACAGGGGGAGCCAGTTGCTGCAGGCTCTGAGGCTGAGAGAAAGAGAATCGAATGAATTGCTGGAAGACCTCCTCCGCAAGCTGCTCAAGAGAAACAGGCTCTGGAGACTGTTGGTAATTTGGACATGAAGACAAACTGTAGCAATTATTGAACTTTTAAGCAAAACAGAAGAGAGAGAATTCAAAAGAATCCCAGAATTCCCTTCCGGACACCAGTGTGCACAAAAGAGTGAAAAGACGGTCCCATCCTGGGGAGTATTTATCAGCATGTATATTGGGGTCCTAGGGTCTCTTCATTGATTTTTGTTCATCTGTTCCCCAGATTTTGTTATTTGACTAAATTCAGCTTCTGTGCTGCCTGAAAAGTCATCTCTTTTCATTTACATTCTAACTAATATTCACTAGTCTTTTTAAGCTCGAATTTCCATACCATAACGCTGGCCAGTAAGAAGTAGACAATTCCAGTGTGTTTTTAATAAACTTACTGAGTTGTGCAACCCTCACCACGGTGAGTTTAAGGTCATGTCCGTCGCCCCCAAAGGATCGTTCCTTGCCCGTTGTCAGCCAGTCCCCGCCCTCCTCCCGAACCCCAGGAAGTCACCTTGTCTTCTTTCTGTCTGTATGCATTTATTTCACAGAAAAACAAACAAACTATGTATGATTTATTTTGCATTTGCATTCTTGCATGTTGCACAGTGTCTTTCCCCCCCTCTCTTTCAATCCTCATATTTCTTGTAGGATGTACCAATAGTTCCTTTTTATTTTATCATTATGTTCCACGGTATGGATATATTCCACATTTTATTCATCCATTCACCAGTAAATGGATATTTGGATTATTTCCAGTTTGGGGCTCTTATAGCCAATGCTGTTAAGAGGTTTTGCATACAAGCTTTTGATTGGCCATGCATTTCAACTGTCTTGGTTGGACCTCGGAGTGGGATTGCTGAGTTGTGTGGTAAGTTAATGCTTAACTTTTAAGAACTACCAAGCAGCTTCTTACAATGGAGGCACCATTGGCAAATGATGTTGCCTATCTATACAGTCACTTAATAGCCATTCACATATCTTCTTTGGCCCACTGTACATATTTTTGATCTGTGACTTACCTGGGCTGGCTGTCACTCTTATTGAGCCTCAGATCTAGGACTTATAAGTATTTTATCAAAAACTGTGAGTTGTCCATTTTCTTAATCATTTTTTGAAATGTAAATATTTTTTAAAGTTTGATGGATTTAATCTTTTCCTTAATTACCATGTTTTTGGCATCATATCTAAGACTTATTTCTGTAACCCAAGATTATAGAAATTGTATGATCTAATTTTGCTCATATGTTCAGGTCTATGTTATATTTTGAGTTAATTTTGATGTCTGGTTTGAGGGAAGGAACTATAGCCATACTTTTTTGTTTGCTTGTTTTGCATGTGGACATCTTAACCAATAATTATATAAATCAACCCAAATAAACCTCTACCTGGCAGACTCCACCCACCCCTCAGAACTCATCTTGGATTCTAGTCTTCTGTGACATGTTGATACCTGCTCTTCCTGGCTTTGATAGAATTTCCTCCTTCCGGATCTTCTTGTACATTTTTCTGTCGTTGAGTGTCAAACTCTGTACTCTCTTTATTTGTTTATATCTGTCTCTCTTACTAGAATATTAGTTTTTCCATCTTTGTGCCCTCACTACCGGAGCTATACCAGTACCTAAGATGTCCTTGCTTGAATTTTATTAAATATCAGCTCCTGTAAACCTTGAAAATCTCTCTCTTTCTCAAAATTGAAGACACACCAGCTTGAAACAACAGCAGTGAAAATAGCCAAGCAAACCAGCTTGTTCAGAAAAGGGAATCAATCATCATAGGTGACAGTGCCCAGAATTCTGAGGGGCTGCTCTGTAGCTTTTTGAGGTAGACATATCAAAAGGGACAGTTATTTGATGGGATTCGAACAGGGTGATAGATAACTACTATACTCTTAATGAAATAGACACCCGGAAGCCCTCGGCACACAGCAGACATGTGACTAGTTCTATCTTTATTATTTACTCGCCATTACTCCCCACTCTGTTCTGCTGAGGGCGTGCATTACCTGCCCTCAGCAGACATTGATCTTAAAGAGCTCTCTGCCCTGAACTTGTCCTTCCGTGGTACCCGAGATGCCGTTTTCCTTATTCCTAAGGCCATGCAGAGCCCTAGGTGTTTATTTTAATTTTTTGGCAATAAAGGTCTTATGGATATTTCTTTATAATCAAGTGGAAGAAAATCTAGTTTACTTTTTCCGCAGATATTTACTGAGGCTTTAGTATATTGTAAGCTCTCCGCCCTATTCCCTGTGGAAGATACAGACACACACACTCAATCCCGAATGAGACCTGGCTCTTTCCTCAAGGGGCAGTTTTCAATATGTTTAAAGCATTGATGAAAGAGGAAGAAATATTGCCCTAATTCCCCTATGGACCTTTGTAAAACCTTGTGAGGTTTCCCCAAATCCGGTGGAGAAATAATCTTTGCCCATTGTCAACTTAAGCAGGATTCAGTGAGCAATATATTTGGTTATTGATCTTCTTAACTATGTCTTATGAAAAGCTTTTAAGTCAATCTGGGAAGGTTTGTTGTTTTGAGACAGGAGTATAAGGGCAGTGATGATTATAGGATTTGGTGCAGGCTCTCAGAATGAAACCTCTCTCTCGAGGCTGCCCTGCTCTGCCCTGCTCCAGAGTTTGAACATATGGAACTGTGCAGATCAGGTGCATGATCCAGGTGGAGAAAGGACAACGTTTTAAGGTTCACCTTTATCGCCTCACCTCTCAGCTAGTTTCAATATAGGCAGTTTAGAATAATTAATAAGCCTAGGATTTGGAGCCACAAAGGTGGGATTAGAGTCCTGTAGATGGCTGCTTTCTGGTTGTGTGTTGTTGAGTAGATTGCATGATCACTCTGCATTCATTTCCTGTTCTGTAAAAATGATGTTCCAACACCAAGATATAAAGGTTAGCTGCAGGTCCCTGGCTCACCAACTCAAACAGAACCGTTGCAACAAGCTAATTCCAACTCAGGACAACACCACACTCTTTGGAGACGAACTGAATGACAGGGTTTTGGTGGCTGTGGCCTTTTGGAAGCAGATCACCAGACCTTTCTTCCGAGGCTCCGAAAAGGTTGTCCCTGCCTGATGGATTTCCTCTGGATTTGGAAACAGTGTGGGACAATGGGGTGGTGGCCAGGAACAATCTTCAGGGACTTGCTTGCTTTGGACATCACGTACTGCTCAATCTCGCAGAGCCTGCTTCTGCACATCGGAGGATTGATTGAGTTCCAAGCTAGGAGGTTTATGGAAAGTCCTAACTATTCCAGGTGTGTGGTAGGCTTTCCCAGAAGTTTTCCCCAGGCAAACGGAGACCGAGGCGGGTTGGTGAGAGAGAAGAGGTGAGAACTGAGCCTGGGTGGTCTTGGGAAGGATGGGAGCAGAGCGCGTCCTAAGGGAGCATGGTCAGAGGTAAAAGGTGGGTTTTGTTTTCCTCTCTTGGATTTGCAGTGGTGTCATTTTGAATCCAGAGGAGGCAAGGCCAGTAGCGTGGAAATCCATTGTCATCCAGTCGATTCCGACTCGTGGCGACTTTGTCGGACAGAGGTGAACTGCCCCACTCTCTATGGAAGCAGATTGCCACATCTTGCTCCCACAGAGCAGCTAGCGGGTTTGAACTGTTGACTTTTTTTTGGTTAGCAGCCAAGTGCTTTAACCACGACACCATCAGAGCCCCTTTGGAAGAGCTCTGTGTAAATGTAGTCATTCAGTCAAGGGCAGAGCTAAAGGGCTGGTCCAGTCCTGGGTCACTAGCGGTAAGAACAACTCTCCCTCTACCACCACCAGGTGGATCTCTCCCCCTCTCAATCTGTTCCTGTCCTGGCTATGCCAGGAAGCTGCTGCGGCTTCCAGGGCTTGTGTTTCCACACTGATTTCAAGAGTGGCGCAGCCTGTAAAGGGGTGTGTGTGTGTGTGTGTGTGTGTAGATCTCTCAAGGGTCTGCCCTTTGAGGGCCCCATGCTGCCAGACCCTGCTAGGAGGGGCCCTGTGCCTTTCTTTCTGCTGCTGTTGGCAGAGAGCGCCAGGTGCTGTCCTGTGGGTCGCACACCTCCGTTTTCCTTAGGTGACACCAGAGGCACACTGGCCATCATTGGTGAGGCCTCTTGTTCAATGTGATGGGGAAGGAAGCCAGTAAAGATGCTAGCGTAAAAAGCTTGTTAGTGGTCTCTTTTCTACATGTCATGGCATCTGCTATGTATTGTCACCCAGTTAAAGAAACATTAACATTTTAAATTATTAGCAGAAATGTTACCATTCATCATTATCATGTGTGGAATGTCAATTTTCAATTAGAAGAACATTTAACTCACACGAAGCTCTGCATCTATATTTCTTAAGTCCTACAGGCACAGGTCTTACCAGGTTAACAACAGGGAAACACTATACAAAACTAACTCAACTTCTTGACCTGTGCACAGTCTACCAGAGCTCTTTCTTTTGGTTTACTGATCAGTAAGGAAGAGCTCTAGTAGCCCCAGTAGCACAGTGGTTACTACTTGGACTGCTATCCACAAGGTCAGTAGTTCAGAACCACCAGCTGCTCCTCGAGAGAAAGACAGGACTTTCTACTCTCATATAGAGTTGCTGTCTTGGAAACTCAGAGGGGCACTTCTACCCTGTTGTATAGGATTGCTATGAGTCAACATTGACAAGATGTCAGTAAATTTGGTTTTGGAATTGGTGGCTCTATGGTTTAGTAGTTGGGCTGCTAACCACAAAGTCTGTGGTTCTAACCCACCCACTGCTCTGTGGGAGAAAGATGAGGAGATTTTCTGCGTGTCACTCACTCTTCAGCGTTTCTGTAATTCCCTTGTGGTGGAACTTATTAATCGGCTGTTTTTGTACTTTACAGACGTTTAACATTGTGGATTTGCAACTTGTTGGAGGGGAGTTGCAGTGAGGAATCAGGGAGCATGCAATAAAAGGACAATAGGAAGGTGAAGCCCAGCTTTAATAATTTAGTTTCAATAACCTTAAAAGGGTTACTGTTCATGTTTAACCTTATATCCCCCAAAGCCCATTACTGCAGTGAATCATTTAAAAAAACAAACAAAGCACTTCTTTTAATTTGCAAGTCATTTATTTAAGCATGGTTACAAGGGGTTCATGCATTTGTAAAACAAAATGGCCAAGCAGTGACAGCTATGGTTGGATTCTCTTCTGGCCATGAAAAGTCATTTTGCCTTCTGACAGGGAATAAGCACCGGGCTGCTAACCAAAGGGTTGGCGGTTCAAAACTCACCAGCCAATCTGAGAGAGAGAGTTGGGGCTGTTTGCTCCCTTAGAGAGTCGCAGTCTCAGAAACCTTATCTCGCGTCAGTATAAGTCAAAATCTACTTGAGGACAGTGGGTTGTGCCCTCATGTTTTGACCGAAAAGGTCATCGGGTATCAACTTGTTCAGGAGGCTTGCTCTCAACTTTGATGGCTCATGACAGTGCCATGTTATTAATTTCATAACCTTGTCGTTAGTCCGGGGGCAAATCTGACACAAGGCCAGAAGAGACGAGGAGGGTCTTTTGAGAGGAACAGATGAGGAGACTTACAGCTGATCTTTAAAACCGATGGTCAAAACTAGGGGGCAGGCTGGGGTCACAATTGGCGAAGAACTTTTAAACACCTGCAAAGGAGAATTTTAATATCTCGGGAGGCCTGCTAAATGAACGGAGAGGTTTTTCACCAGATCTCATTACCAGCCCTATTAAAACAATCCCTGTTGAACAGGATGCGGGGCCATTGCATAGGAAATCAGCAGGTGCATAAAGGTGCATTTTGTCTTATAATTGGGGGGAGGTCGAAAGTGGTCCATCTTCCAGCTAAAGAGAAAGGAGGAATAATGACATACTTCTTCAGGGTTTTCCTCCTCTTTAATTAAGTGTATGTACTGCAGTCAGTGGAATTTTCTTCTTTAGGTCTCAGACTTTATTTCTGCAGATGGGAGTTCGTCCGGGCTGCCTCCTGGTTCTCCCTTGTGCCCAGCATGCCTCCTCCCCCAAGTGGGAGATAAGCCCCTGAGGATTGCCTTGTGTGCATTTTATGATTAACCCTGTCGAAGGGGTGGGGGAGCCAGCTTATTTGAAATCCAGAAGGAGAAAAAAAAAACCTCAATTCGCTCATCTTGATTCGAATATTTTAAATGGACAGGCTGAGCTGAAGGAGGGAACTGAAAATCCTGAAGCCTGGGCAGACTTTCCTCTTTTGATGTGAGTGTTGAAAGGCGGCTCTTCCTCTGCCTCTGGAGCCCTGTGGCACAGAGGGTTACACATTGGGCTTCCAACTGCAAGGTCAACAGTTTGAAACCACCAGCTTCTCCACCGGAGAAAGATGAGGCTCTCTCCTCCCAGAACCGCAGGGACCCGTCTGCTCTGTTCTGTAGGTTCGCCATGAGATGCAGCCATCAGGATGGCAATTGAGTTTGGGTTTTGAGTTGTCCTGCTTCTCGAAGCCCCAGAATACTTTGCCTGCATGTAGCCCTCCCTGCAGCATTCTTCTGTGAGCCTCTGGGCTGCTTACTCCATGTTGGTTGAGGGAGTTGGGAATGTATAATCGGAGATTCCAGGCAGGCAGCCGAAGCTTTCCCGTGAGTCTGCTGCTCTGGTTGCGTTCCGCACCTTTTGAATCTGTGACTTCTGCCCTCGGGGCTCTGCTAACCAAGAGCTCCTTTGTACATGTTGGCAAAAGCAACCCCTCCCTCCAGAAATGTCCCTGCTCCCCGTAGTGTGCGGCGAGATGGCTCCGACTCACGAGAGCTCTGTGTACAACAGAACCAAACGAGGTCAGCTCCCGCGCCATCTTCACGACCAGGTGTGCACCCACATTTTTTGTTGTGTCCACTGTGGGTTTTGCGTGGCTCCCCACCGAGGGGAATCATCGACCAGCGCTCTTATCAGCCACTGTTCTATTGTGTTTCCTAGGGTTTTCATTGGCTAATTTTCAGAACTAGATCGTCCGACCTTTCTTCTTAGTTCGCCTTCACCTGGCAGCTCCGCAGAAACCTGTCCACCAGGATGACCCTGTTAGTATTTGAAAGATCAATGACATCACTTCCAGCATCATAGCAGCATGCAATTAGCACAGTAGGACAAACTTGACAGACAGGTGTGGATTCTGTTAAGACAAGACACTTAATGTCTCTGGACAGGTGCAATGCCACCTTGCAGACCAGCATTGTCTAGGACGTGGATGGTGCCCACTTCATTTAATGCACAACCTGGGCAGCCGTACAACAGTGACCCAAAGAGATTGTGGAAATGGCTGAGCCTTTAGAATCTACTATTTAACCCCTGCGCTGCAGTTTCCTTCTCTGTAGGAACGGAGGAGAGTACTTCCCACCAGGCAGGTTCCTACTTTGTGATGACATAGCCCCAGCTGCTTGATGCGCACATGTATGATGACTGCCTGCTTTCTAGGTCCCTATCGTGTGTTTTCAGGACTCACTTCTTGAATCCTCCCCACCCCGCTCCCCATGCACGTTTGAATGGATAAACGAATCACATAAGCTTGCAGTGGGTCCCAAGAAGAAGGATTGTGTGGGCTACGAACTGATGCCAATTTGGGGGAGGCCACTCACGAGTGCTGAGAATAAGACCGAACCGTCATGGTTCATCCTGGCCTATCACCGTTTCAAAGCCAATTTCTTTTCGGTTTTATTGAAAGTGAGATTACGTGTGTGACCTTTCAATAAATATTCCTCTTTAAACCGTGAAATTCTGACACCCACCAGTGAAGCAGAACTCTTGCGCTTGAGCGCTCCCTGTCATTTTTCTCGCCAGTGGAGCCGCTCTTGTTGGCCCCAGGTGCAGCCTTGTGTGCGCACAAGCTGTGTGTGAGAGTCCCCGGTGACGAGTCTCGGGGGAATAGATGGCTCACATCTTCCCTGCCCTCTCCCTCTATTCTCCTTCTGGTTCTTCCTTCCCTGCTTTGGACTCCCTGTCAGTTGGTTGAGTCGGATTGAGCATCCCTAACTAGGGCTTCTCTTGTGTTGTCCACACTAGGCACCACGATTCATTTCTTCCCACTCAGCTTTGTGAATGGAATGTTCTCGGATGCTTTCACTCCTCATGGCGCTTCCCGTTCAGATCACATTGATCCTGCTGGCTCATTGTCTTAGAGAGTTTTGTCTTACAAGAGCCTCAAAAGAAACCCTTTCCCATTGAGTCGATTCTGAGTTACATTACAGAGAGGAACATCCCCGGTGGTTTTCTTGCCTACAATCTACACAGAAGTAGATCAGCCTACTTTCTTCCCCGGAGATGCATGGGTTTCAATGCCTAGTACTCGCCCCTCATACACACTGGTTCTAACTCATAGCAACCCTATAGGATGGAGCAGAACTGCTCCCTAGGGCAGCAGTTTTCAACCTGTGGGTTGCGACCCCTTTGGGGGTCGAACGACCCTTTCACAAGGGTCACCAGATTCATAACGTAGCAAAATTATGGTTATGAAGTAGCAATGAAAATAATTTTATGGTCAGGGTGGGGGGTGCCACCATAACATGAGGAAATATATTAAGGGTCGGGGCATTAGGAAGGCTGAGAACCACTGCTCAGGGCTTTCCAAGGCTGTCAGTCTTTATGGGAACAGAGAGCCTCATCTTTCTCCTACCGAGTGGTTTGTGGGTTTGAGCTACTGACCTTGTGGTTAGCAGCTGAACACATAACCCACTATGCCACCAGGGCTCCTTTGCTAAAATTTAGTTGTCACTAATTGCAGGTGGAATCCATTTGTCATAATTCCTCTTCCTCTTTCTCCTCCGTTTTTCATGCTCTCTTCTCTCCTCCACCAACCTCCTTACCTTTCTCCCTCATCCTGGTCCTCCATCCCAGTCTATCTCTTCTCTGCCTTAGCCCCATCCCTCTCTTCACCCACCACTCGGTCTTTCTCTTTTTCCTTCTCCATCTACCTGTTCCTTTTTCGTTGTTTTCTTCTTTAGAAAACAACTTAGCGTTTATAAACAGTGCTTTTTTCCTTGGAAATGTGCTCCCATGGCAAAGTATTTCTTTCCAGTGTCTAAGTTTAATACATGCTCCGCCACCCAATTTCCCAGCAGCCTGTGTGTGGAGGAAAGAAGGAATAAGAGCGGCGTCTTCAAAGTTTTGTTTTATGTTGAGTCCCTGTGTCCTCGTCCCCAGGCTTCACCGGTTACACTAGTGACCTGCTGTGAGTAGAGCAGATGTTACTGGCCCTGGGGGTAGAGAATCGTTACTGTTACTGTTTGTGAAGTTCAGGTTGGGGAGGAGGTGATCAGAATGCTAGTTTGTAGGGGTCTAGATGGAGGATATGTCAGGAAACAGACCTTCAGGTTGTGATATTTTGGTTTAATCAACATGGCTATGATTTTATGGCAATACATTTTAACGTACCTGCATATATAATTCACTGTTCCCCTCAGGAGCCCTGGTGACATCGTGAGCTACTAGTTAAGCTGCTAACCACAAGGTTAGCAGTTCAAAATCCCCAGTCACTCCATAGGAGAGAGATGGGGCTATCAACTCTTGCAAAGGTTTGCACTCTTGGAAACTCATAGGTACAATTGTACTCTGTCCCGTAGGGTCACCATGAGTTGCAGTCAACTGAATGGCAGTGAGAGATTAAAGCCTGGCCTGTGGTAGGAATTCAATACATATAAGTTAAATGGATATCCAATTAATATAAGACTCCAAAATATTGTGTCATCCTACACAATTGTGACTCACAACAACTCTGTAGGACAGGGTAGAACTGCTCCTGTGGGTTTCTGAGAGTGTGTCTCTTTATGGGAGTAGAAAGCCTTACCTTTCTGCCTTGGAAAGACTGGTGGTTTCGACCTTGCAACCTTGCAGTTAACAACCCAACACATAACCCAGTCCACCACCACATCCGATGGACTCCAAACGCTAATTCTTTCGTCCTGGAGTGGCTGTTATATATGTCTGAGACTTTCTTCTTCAAAGCCCTTCCTCACTCAGCTGTCTGTAAGTACACAGCTATGGCTGTCATCTCCACAGAGGCAGATCAACAGACAAATCCTCACCTATCCCTCTAATCTGATACGTGATCGGTGACATTTGATTAATCTGTCTCCCCCCGCCCCCATTTCTTTATCCACAAAGTGTAACCACATAAACATAAAGCCACACCTCTGCGAATGGGAATTTTTAGGACAACCGTGCATTGTCTTTTCCAGTGGCTTAGGCAACTATGGAGACTTACACAGATGCCTGGAACTTTTGAGGGTGGGAAAGGATTCGAGCCCTTCCTTTTTTGAGATAATTAAAGGACAATTGGGACCAGTCCTGCTGATGGTATCAGGGACTTGGCACTCACTATCTCCTCGTGCTGACACAGAGCATCTGGCTGCCTTCCTGCAGAGAGCGGGCTGAGTGCTCAGGGCCGACAGGGAGGCAGGGAGGCGGGCTTAGCCCCGGCAGAAAGGGTAATGTTGAAGCCAGGGCCAGAGTTAATGGATTTCAGACTATAATCCTCAATGCCAGAAATAGTTCTCCTTCCCCAAGCCACCACTTCTTATCATTCCCACTCTTCTGAGGGAGAAGAATGATACTTTAATGGGCAGCCATTTAAGTTTCACAAGGAAAGAAATCATTTGTCCGATATGTATTTAAAGAAGAGCCCAATATTTGTTTAAAATAAAGAGTTCTCTTTTCCTCTGAAGATTGTGGTCGGCTTGGGGGCGGGAATCACGTGCCAAGTGGACGCTCGCTTATAACATGCGCACCAAAGTAATTCACTCTAAAGTGTAATTGGCTGCCGTGTCAATCCCTCTGTCCACAGTCTAGGAAATCACCGTTGTAGTGATTGTCACTTGTCAGAGAACCCAAAAGTGCCTTGTTTACACGGCTGCCATTTAGAAAACATTTAAAGCAGCGATTCTGCTGAACAGTCAAGAGTCCGAAGGATAAGCGTATCACGTAAACTTCTTAAGACTAAACTTTCCAAACCATTTCCTGCCATGGGGACCCAACAGCAAAATTGCCAACTCTGTGCTCCGAGATGAGACAGGTCAAATTAGATTAAGCCGCTTACTGTTGACATGTCTATTGATCTGGGTTCAGTGCCGTTTCCTGTCTCTGCCAGCAGTCAGATTGCGGTACACAATCACACAGGGGCCTGGTTCATGTGGAATTGGGGACTCCAGGCATCAATTACTGCAGGAATGCGGTGACATTGGGAGATAAGGTTAAGCTGCTTGCAGTGTTTAAGGCCGCTAAAATCCAAGCAACATTTTTGCTCTCTAAAATATTGCCTATAAACTTGACAGGGTTCCATTTATAAAATTTCCAAAGAGATCATCCAGTGGTGTTCTCTGCAGGGAGGCGCACACATAGCATTATGAGTGCTTATTGTAAGCGTGGTCTACCCTGCTTGCTCAGTTCCATGCATGTTCCTTCAGCCTCTGCCTAAAGGGCCCGGATTAGGTGGCAGGCCATCAGAAGTGCTGTGAAGTCGTCCTGCCCCTTCGGCTGAACCCAAAGGAAGGGAGAAGGCACTGTCTTTCCACCACTGGACTGGAATTTTTGCAGCGGATAGACTCCGTCAACGGCTTCTTTGCATTTCTAATGTCGACTTTTTCTTTTTAAAAAACAATTATTTTTCTAAGTATTGTATCTTGAATAAAATAATGTCTAGAGACTGCGGAAAAACACAATGAGAAATAAGACATCACCACCCAGTGATCCTTCTGTTAGGATTTTAGATACAGGCATTTGGGGTGTTCTTTCTTTTGCCCCCCCACTCCAACACATTTTTTTTGGGCTAAGCATGATTTAATTGAATATAACTTTTCTTTCTTCTTTTCTTCTTTCTTTCCTTTCTTTCTTCTTTCCTTCCTCCTTCCCTTGCTCCATTTTTTCAGTCTAAAGGAATTATGGTTTTCCGTAGAAGACTCATACCTGTTACATTGGTTCCAACACGTATAGAAAGTTGAGCCAGTGCTTCATATGGTTCTGAGGAGGGGCAGGGAACCCTGGTGCCACAGCGTGTAGATGCCCGACTGCTAAGCCAAACATCAGCAGTTTGAACCCACCAGTAGCTCTATGGAAGAGAGAGGATGCAGTCAGCTTCCATAAAGATTACAGCCGTGGGCACAGTGTGGGATGGTTCTACTCCGTTCTCTATGGCCACTCGATGGCAGTGGGGTGGGAAGAGAGGATCAGAGAAGCATTGTTAGAATCCATGAAGTTAAAAGCTCTTCAGGATTCTTTCTGTGTGTCCACACCAATTGCTCTTAAATTTCACATGTAATATACAACTCTATTCCCAAGAGGTGTTCACGGAGCAAGCCCCACACTTCCTGGTGAGGCATGTGTCCCCTGAATTGGATAATCGAGTCAATTTTTGGAAAGTGGCACTTCACCCTGTGTGTGCTGACATTTTAATGTGTTTCTCAATCTCCATCTCTCTCCAACATATCTTCCTTCCTTTATCACAGGTAGAAACAGATTTCCAAACCAAATAGCCACAGTCCTTTAGCTCCAGTGCTGTGGGAGAGCAGAGTTGGACATTGGGACGCATGGACACATTTTCCTAACGTGACTGTTTTGCAAGCGGACCTTCGGAGATTAGTACTGGCCTCAATAACGCACAGACACAGTCACGCTATTCTTTTTTCATTTTATTCCTTCCAAGGGTGATGCAAAATGAATGTATTCAAAGTGTAGTTAACATTTTATTGGCATAGTTTTAGGTTTTATCTTTTAATGAGATTTTAATTGGTTTTATTGCAGGATTTATGTCAGGTGCCTAGAATGCCAATAGGCAGGAAGAACCTAATTAGTAAAAGAGCCATTGCAATTACTGCTGCTATGGCACAGTTAGCAAGCAGACTCGGTGAAGTTCTTGGTGGGGCCCGACCTTTAAGGGAAATTGGCTTGGATGTTGCAGGAGCCCTGGTGGCATAGTGGGTTACGTTTCAGGCTGCTAACTGCAAGGTCAGCTGTTCAAAACCACAGTGTGGGAAACCCACAATGGGCAGTCCTACCCTATCCTATGGGGCAGTGGCTTTCAACCTGTGCGTCGCGACCCCTTTTGGGATCGAAGGACCCTTTCACAGGGGTCGCCCAATTCATAACAGTAGCAAAATTACTGTTAGGAAGTGGCAACGAAAATAATTTCATGGTTGGCGGGTGGTCACCACAACATGAAGAACTGTATGAAAGGCTTGTGGTATTAGGAAGGTTGAAAGCCACTGCTGTAGTCTTGATGAGTCTGAACAGACTCAATAGAAGTGAGTTAAACTCACTGAAAGGAGCCTAGGTGGACCTGTGGAATATACCGTGGACTGCCAACCAAGGTCCGTGGTTCAAACCCACCTATCGCTCCAAGGGAGAAAGCTGAGGCTCTCTGCTCCTGTAAAGAGCTAGAGTCTCAGAAACCCCCTGGAGTCTTTCTACTGTGCCCTCCAGCTTGGTTCTAGATAGAACCAACTGGTTAGCAGTGGGTAGTGGGGTCTTAAACTCTGAAGCAGTGAGCCCCTGAATGGCACAAGTAGCCACTACTTGACTCCTAATCAGAAGGCTAACAGTTGAAACAACCGTTCTAACCCTGTGGCACAAGTAGCTCTTTTCTGACTCACACGGGGTCATCATTGTGAGTCACCATAGACTTGACAGCAACGGGTTTATTATCTTTGTTCTGTTTTGTTTTTTAAAGAGTTTGTGCATTACTGAAAGTTCGCCTCATATTCTTTCTTTGCTGAGCAGTCTGGGTTTTTGACAATTTTTAATCGGCTTCAAAAACTCGCCTTCCGAAGTTCTACTTCTCTTTAGGAAGGGTTGTTGAGGCCCCTCCCTGTCTGACATGTGGAGCCTCCCATTATGCAGGCACAAATCCATGTCCTGCGTCCCCCATTGGCTACAGTGGAAAGGTGGAGCCAATAGGAAGGAAGAACAAATGCTCCCTTCCGTGCACTTCACGATGGATCCCTGGGGGGGGTGTAGTGGTGCCATTTGGACTGCTAACTTGAAGGTCAGCAGTTCCAAACCACCAGCTGCCCGGATGGACATTTTCGACTCCTGTGAAGACTGACCATCTCGGAAACCCACAGCAGCAGTTCCACCCTGGCCTGTAGGGTCGCTATGCGTGGGCTTTCATGGCAATGGCAATGAAATCCACAGCAGGAGGCCCCCGTCCTCATTGCCCATGATACCCAAGGGTTTCACTTGCCCTTGACAATGTGGTCAGCTTCACTTGCCATTTATAACAGGGGAGGAGGAGTGATTGGATTCTTTCATGAGCGCTGAATGTATAGGCAGATTAATAATGGCAGTGCCTTAATTATGGCTCTGTAAAATCACAATAGCCATCTGCCCCCAATTTGTGGACCCCAAAAGCTATAAATTAAGGCACTCTACTTAATCAAAAGAGCCCATATGTAAAAATTAGTATGAAAAGTTACCCTGTTAAAAAAATCAAAATAAGATGAAAAATGTGTAACATCAAACAGTCAGTAGTTCGTCCTCATTCCATTAAACAGACGTGAAAACGAGAAGCAGCATCAGCGGCTTCATTTCCTCTCCTCTGAGCTGCTCTTTGCACATTTCCTTTGCCTTGCGTTTCTGGAACCACCTTTAATACAAGAGTAAAAACTCTTTGAAAACGTCTCTTTTTATTTTTGCCGCCCCACTCAACTTAACCTGGGGTGTGCACTTAGATCTTTAGTAAACATTTCTTTAATCATTGACTTGAAGCAAGTCAGACCAATAGGTTTTCTGGGTCTGAGTGGATTGCCGTGTGTGTGTGTGTGTGTGTGTGTGTGTGTGTGTGTGTGTGTGAGAGAGAGAGAGAGAGAGAGAGAGAGAGAGAGAGAGAGAGGTTGCTTTGCCTGATAGAAGACCTGGGAATGTGTTTTAACAGTGTGTGTACTCTGACTTCTTGGATGATGCCTATGTTTAAGCGCTCAACTCTTAACTAAAAGATTGGTGGCTCAATCCCAACCAGAGGTGCCACAGAAGAAAGGCTGAGAGATCTGCTTCCGAAGGTCCATAGCCTTGAACTCCCATGGAGCAGAGTTCTCCTCAGTAACCCCTCAGATCACCATGGGTCAGAATCAACGTGAGGGCAACTCATTTGCTTTTGAGTTCATGGTCAGGTGAAGAGTAATGAAAGACCAGTGAAGTTTTAGGTTCCTCTAAAACGTGTAGGATAGGTGGAGAACACAGGGTTCCTAAGAAGAAGGGATAAAAATGGCAAGAAACCAAACCCGCTACTGTGGAGGCAGTTGAGACAGACCTACTCCTTTTTTGTGAGCTGGAGATTTGGTGGAAGGGTTGACAGAGATCAGCCATCTTCTTCCTGGATTCTTGGGAGAGCCTCCCAACTGGTGTTTGAGCCAGGGCTTTCCCTTACTCCAGTTCATCCTCAACATGAAGCTTTTCTGAGGATGGTCACACATTAGTAGCCTTTCTGAGTGCTCCTCCCTCCCTTTGCTCATAGGATCATTCCCAGATTCCGTCCAATGGACCAAGCCCATCTGTGATTTCATTCTGTATCTCCACCAAGCCCAACACACCCCTGAGCTCACCCACTCTTTTCAACCCTGCCAGGGGTAAAGAGCACACAAGTCTGTCTGCTTTGTATTTTTAACATCTATGGTTATGCCGTGGAGCATTGGTGGTGTATCAGGTTACGAGTTGGGCTGCTAACCATGAAGCCTGCGGTTCAAAACCACCAGCTTCTCTGCAGGAGGCAGATGAGGCTGTTCCCATAAAGATTTACAGCCAAGGAAATCCCAGAGAGCATTTCGACTGTGTCCGTAGGGCTGGTCTGAGGGGGAGTCCATCTGACACTGCTGCAGTAAGTTTGGTTTTCTTTGTGCTTTTACGGTTGGACATCTGGATATATATATATATATATATATATATAGTCTATGGGGGCTCCATATTCTGAATATCTTTGTACCTTTCATAATTAGCAGAATATGTTGACTTTTAAAATGATGGAAACCAAGCTGGAGAAAAATGAAGCAAACTGAAATTCTTGTGCCAGCTGGGGGGAAGAGAGATTGCCATCAAGGTTCAAAGCAGAAAAATATGGAAGATGGAAACCTCTTAGGGAGGTGTTGACAGCCACCAGGTTGAGAGAGTGGCCCTCAATCAGAGGGTTTCAAAGTCAAGCATGCACAGTTTATTATGGAGATTCGAAAAATAGTTACCGGGGCAAAGTTCAGGGTGCACAGGGAAACAAAGGGGCCCAGAGAAGAGGAATGATAGTTGTGTTGACTTTCCGAATAGGATTCCCAAATTGGGATGTTAGTGGTTTTCATCACAGTTAAATATGTTGGCATAAGCATGGGGACAATGGGAGGAAATGAGAGTTAAAAAAAAGGATAGATGCATATAAAAGAGTTGATATCCTAGGTGTCAAATGGATCACTGAAGACAAATGGGTACATAAGCAAATGTGACGAAGAAAGCTGATGGTGCCCAGCTATCAAAAAGTATAGCATCTGGGGTCTTAAAGGCTTGAAGGTAATCAAGCTGCCATGAAGCTCAGAAGCAACAAAGCCCACATGGAAGAAGTACACCAGGCAATTCAACCACGAGGTGTTGAAGGGATCAGGTGTAAGGCATCATCAGAACAAAAAATCTTACCACAGTGAATGTTGGGGGGAGTGCGGAGTGGAGATCCAAAGCCCATTAATAGGCCACTGGAGATCCCCTTGCACAGGGGACTCGGGGATGAGCCAGTCAGGGTACAATGTAACAACGATGAGAAATACAACTTTCCTCTAGTTCCTAAATGTTTCCTACCCACTCCCACTACCATGACTCAAATTCAATCTTGCAAGTCTGGCTAGATCAGAGGAGGTACACTGGTACAGATAGGAACTGAAAATACAGGGAATCCAGGACGGATGAGCCCTATAGGACCAGTGGTGTGAGTGGCAAAACAGGGAGGGTAAAGGAAGAATGGGTAGGAAAGAGGGAACCGATTACAAGGTACTGTGTGTGACCTCCTCCCTGGGGGACAGACAACCGAAAAGTGGGTAAAGGGAGACGTCGGACAGGGCAAGATATGACAAAATACCCATTTATAAACTATCAAGGGCTCATGAGGGAGCGGGGAGCGGGGAGGGAGGGGGAAAATGAGGACCTAATGTCGGGGGGTTTAAGTGGAGAGAAAATGTTTTGAGAAACGATGTACAAATGCGCTTTACACAATTGATGTGTGTATGGATTGGGATAACAGTTGTATGAGCCCCTAATAAAATGTTTAAAAAAAAAAGGAAAGAAAGAAAAAAAGAGTTGATATCCCAGGGCGCTGTCAGATTCTACATAAAAGGCGTCTTACACGATGCATCAGGATGCTCTTCATCTTTAGTTCCATTTTTGGTTTGCCTTAATGGAAAGGTGGCTCCGTGGGGTCTTTATTATCTGGATAATAAAGAAATGAGCCGACCGGGAGAGAATGGGCACTTGGTGAAATGGGGAGATATGGCTACTTAGATTTACAACTAGAGCTTTGCTTAGTACAGCTGGCTTACTACTATTACTATTTTAATGTTTTCTGCTCTGTGTTTGTTTTCCATTTTCCCTGCTCAGTTCCTCCCCTAATTCGGAGTCTTTTCTGGGTGGGTAGCCATTTCCCGGTTTCATGACTACAGCCATAAGGAGAAAGCACCACACACGGTGTAGGCAGTGCCATGGCGGAGTTGTGCGAGGACGCCCGAGTCTCGGAGCCACCAGCACACATCCTTGCTCAGCCAGCTCCTGACTTCCTGACCCTTTGTGACCGATTCCTCCATCTCTTGTTGGGGAGTGCTGACACTGACCTCGTAGGAATGTAAGACTGAAAGTGAAAGGAAGGGAATGAATGTTCACCAGTGCTATCACATACCCAGGGAATCCCTAGATGGTGCAGATGGATACATGCTCAGCAGCTAATGCAAACGCTGGGTGTTTGAATCTACCTTGAGGCACCTCTAAAACAAGCAAAACCCAGCTATTCTAACCTTATGTTTTGCTCCACATATGCATTTAATTGGAGGGGCTTGATGGCAACTCCTTTGTAAGGAGCCCTGGTGGTGCAGCAATGAAGTGCGCAGGTGCTACCTGCTCGCAGTTTAGCAGTTCATATTCATCCGGCCACTTCCTGAGAGAAAGGCCTGGAGATGTATTCCCACCAAGATTACACCCCAGAGAACCGTATGGAGCAGTTGGACTCTGACCTAGGGGTCATGGTGCGTCTAAAAGGTCTTGCTGGATCCTACCAACAACCTGTGCCAGAGAAGAGGAGTTGTATATCTGTCTTCACGTCTCGTCTCGTGACAAGCCCATCAAGTTGTTGTGGTCAGGTACCCACCAGTCGGTTCCAACTCATAGTGACCTTATGTCCAACAGAATGCAACACCGCCCAGTCTTGTGGCCTCCTCACAATCCATCTTGTCCAAGGTCTTCCTTTTTCACTGCCCTTTACCAAGCAGGAGTCTGTTTTCCAGAGACTGGTCTCTCCTGACAATGTCTCTTCAACATCCGTCAAGTAGGTGTGGTCATTGGGAGAATCCACACAAATGGTTTCACCTTCGCACACAACCGCTCAGGATGAGCCATACAATCCAGTTCTCCTCTTCTTGTTTTGGGTCCTCGTCCCCCAGGCCAGCAGGCGGGATATTGTCATGTTCTCCTCATATGGGATGAGACGGGGTGGTTGCCATAGAAGTGTGCCTTATCTGATCCTTACCACTATTTGGTGTTGGATTCTGGTTTCTAGAAGAAATCGCCTGCATTCCCAAATGGCCGTCATGAACAGAGTGTTTTGTGTAGTAATCAAACGGTCAGGACAGTCCTGGGCCACCCCATTCCCTGGGCACATGTGCAGACCATGCCTGTGGTGGCAGTGCTGTGGTAAATGTCTGCAGGGAGCCACAGGGGTGCTGTTCATTCCCCTCTCACAGGTGAGGCATCTTTACGGGCACCAAGTGTGTGGTCATTAATATCTAGTATGCCAGTCAGGAGAGAAGGGTGGGTTTTTCGCCATTTGGGTACGGGTGGGTATTTCTTTTCCTGTTCTATCTACCTCTGTACCCGCTGAGCTGTTGCATATGCCCTGGGAACATCATGCTTCCAGTGCAGAAGGGGGTTTCCTCTGAGAATGATTTTCCATCTCCACTGGTCTCGTTCAATGCCTCATCCAGCTTCTACACACAAAATATGTGGGACAGCTCACCCATGGAAGAGCAATTCTGATTTATGTTTGTGTGTCATCTAGGAATTAAAGCCCAAACCTTACTGAATGGGGGGAAAAAATAAAAACTGAACATTTCAGATTTCAGCCAATCCTTTCTCTGCTACTTCCAGCACACACACACACACACACACACACACACACACACACACACACACCCTACATATGTGCACCCCCACATGCACATAAAACCCATTGTTATATTTATTATGGGAAACAGAGATGTGCAAAATGTTTTTATATGGTATTTGTTAGGGAATCCTTAGTCCTAGCCTTGTATTGAGGACATATGATACAAAGTCAATATCATACAGATGTTCTTTGTTTGTTTTGTTTATCATTTTATTGGGAGCACTTACAGATAGCATAACATCCCATACATAGTTCAATCACATCAATTGCTACCAAGTCAGTTTCAAACATTTTCTTTCTTCTTGAACTTGTTGATATCAGCTCCCCCCCACCCTTCCCCAGCCTACCGCACAGGAACCTTTATTTTAATTTTTTTCCTGTAACAGTTTTTTTGGCCATATCTTATACAACCCCATATATCTATTCACATACAATTCTGTTGTTCATACTCATATGTTCATAAGAATTTTTCAGAACTTTTCCTACCTCTTGACTATCCAGACAGTTTTAGAAAAATATATATTTGCCATGGAGTCAAATCTCCCCCCAGTAGACTTTCTGGCAACAGAGAATGAAGTGGATGTGAATGATTAAACTGGGTACCTGTGTTGGATCTCTAATGGTAAATGTCTTACCTAATATAGTTTTATCACCATCACAACTTCATGATAAAAATATTAATGTTAATGATAACTAATAATAGCTAACATTTATTAAGTGCTTTCTCTTGCAAGAATTTGCATGCATTTTCTCATAGAATTTTTGCTGCCTCTCTGTGAGGGTGGGTACTTGCTTTTTTCCTTTTTTAAAACCACTGAGTCATTACACAGCGCATACGGAGACTCAGCAAAATGACCTGCCCCCATGTTCAGGGGTGTTTGGGTTAACCGTGTTGTTAAGCATGGTTTACCCCCATGTCGGTCTGCATGTAGTGTCTTTGTTGTTGGCGAGAAAAATTGAGTTAAATAATATTTTCCTTATTCATAAAAGATGAAAATGCTTCACATCCCCTGTCGCTCCCCTACAACCGATTCATATTTAATGTTGATTTTAATCTCAGCTGTCTCGTGGGGGACAGAATCAACTCCATGCTTGGCTTCTCAAAACTCTTTTCTCCTGAACCTGAACTCCACACCAGCTCTGATGCGGTCCCCACCCCATTGCTACCTCTCTGATATCTAGAACGCCTGATTCCATAATGTTAAACAAAATTAAGTAATACTGAATCCCTTGGGCTCCTGTCAACCAAATAGTCCTCCGACTAAATATGCTGCTTGACTTTTGATGAGGAAATGTTGCCTGGGAAATGAAGTTTGCTTTCCCATGAAAACAATCTGCACCTTCATTTGTTGTTCATCTTGATTCAAGAAATGAGATTTGTAGGAAAAAGGGATTCTTGAGTTACTACTATAGAAAGAAATCGTGACATGCAGAAACCATCTCTTTTCTTTGACGTGATTTAAAATCACAGGCTTAAACTTTCCTTTACACACACACACACACACACACACACACACACACCTGTATATGTGTGTGTGTGTGTGTGTGTGTGTGTGTGTGTGTGTGTGTGTGTGTGTGTGTGTTATGGGAAGTCCTGTTGCACTATATAGTTATCCTCAGATAACATGGTCCCTATAGTTATAATATTCATTGTGCATCACACAAGTATATTTTGGAAAGTTTAAAGAAGTTGGAGAAATTCCAACATAATCTGTCTTTTATACAGGCTTCTAACTTTCAGTATTCCTGAAAGACTATGGGCCATGCTTATTTCTTAGTGGGAGCAGTGGTGCTTCTGTGCTTTCTATGTGAGTCCATTCCGGCCAGGGCACCTCACACACAGCGACCACCTGCCTGCCAGGGGAAGCCCCCTCGAGCTGTAATGCGGAACAGCTTTCAGCAGAGCTCCCAGAGCAAGACGAGCTAGGAACGAAGGACTGGTGATCTATAGAGATGACACTGGTCCAATCCACAGCGGATGGGAATGCCCCCACCTGGGCAGGATTTTTTTGTCCTGTTGCCCATGGGTTTACCATGTGTTAGGGCTCAACTTGACTGCAGCGAACAACATCATTATTACTGTTAAAGAAATCACTTCAGAGAGTTTCCCCCAGATCACACTGAATGCTACCGGCATCTTGGGATCCTCCGTGGAAGTCAACTCCCCGGGGTTTGGGCGTGAGGCCCTACATGTCCTCGTGTCCATGAAGCACTGATTAGCAGGTCACGTGGCTTCCGTGGACTGTTTTCTGTTGCCAGGTAAGCGTAGTCCAAGGCCTCATTGCATCAACCAAAGCTCATCCCTGCTTCCCGACTGCTGCTGCCTTTGCACCCTCTCTTCCCTGCAAGCTCTGTCTCTTTAAGTCTCTGCAAAATGGGACTCCGGAGACCCCAGCCATGCTGTCAGCTGTGAAATATTGGTAAACATTCCTGTCAAATGCTTATGCAAAGGCCTGCCGCTCCCCGGGTTGTGCCTGCGATGGTTTTGAAGCTGGACCACAGAAGGGATGCCATTAGTCATGTTCGATGAGAAGTCACTACTTTGGCTGCTCTCGTCTTGAGCATCGGAACAAATAGTCATGCAAAACCTCTGTCGTTTGGTTCTGTGCTCTCCTCCCAGGCCACCGGCCCGCTGTCTTCATGCTGCATCATCCCTAGTGTCAACTACGTTTCCTTGCTGAAATACTCCGATGATAACTGCTCTTATTTGCACTCGGGGGAACGGCGCATTGTTTTAGATCTGACTTATGTCCACGATAGGGACCTCACGAAGGGCCTTTTGAAGAAGATGCATGTGAGAACAAGGGGTTCCTGTGCTCCTGGTTATGTGTCTCTGGAGCAACATGGTGGGGGGGGGGCGGTTATAGATGAAGTACGTGCAGCTGTTTTACACCAGAGATAATTCACGCTGGGGATTATTCACATTGGAAAGGTAGCGTCCTTGTCTTTTGTCCAGAGAGAGCTCGTTACTTAATTCACTCTCACAGTTAGGTAACAGTCTTTTCTGACATAAAAAGTTCTGTTTTCTGAAAAAGGATAGGAGGCAGACTTAGAAAATAAAAGTCATCCACAGTGTCCTCAAGAGAGGAAATGTCTAGCATCTTCAAAACTCGAACCAAAGTGGTTCTTTTTCTTTAAATTTGTGACCCAGGGATGTAAAAGGAGACCCAGATGATAACTATCAACGGGGATTCCCATAAGGTTTCTGGCCTCTCTTTACCCAGGTGTGTGGATTAGGTGCAGGGAAGCATCTTTTCTTGGTCAACAGTGGTATGTGCATTTAACCCTTCAGGGGTTGCATGCCTTATTGGTGTCACTTACTTTGTCCTGAAGTGAGGGAAACTTGATGCGGGGTGTCACCACCCGCGGTGACCTATGGCATGCCATCTGAGTGAGGACTGGGGCGGGGGGGGGGGGGGTGGCGGGGTGCTTGCTCCCCACTCACAACTAGAAATGCTTTTCCCAGGAGCTCCACGGCTGGGCTCTTCCCCAGGTCTGTGGCCTGACTTTTGTTTCCATGAAGTTAGCCTGCAGGAGATGGGCTCCCTCTCCCAGCAGTGAGTGTAAGGGCTGCGTGTTGAAAACGATGCTGCTGGGCTCATTTTAGGCTGTTTACTTACTTATTTGTACCCGAGCTGCAAGACAAACACCCCAGGGAATGGGAAGCAATCAGGAGGCTGACTCATGTGTAAGCTGGGGTTCCTCTTTCTCATCGAAGAGGATCACCCTTCCGGAGCCAATTGCTGCTGTGGGCTCCTTCCATCTGTCTCTCCAGATCAGTTTGTAAGCAGGGAGGCCTTTTCTCACTAAATGCACATGCAAGCAGACTTGCACACATGCACATGCATGTACCAGGGCATGATGGTGTCCAGGGGCTGTGCACATAGAAAGTGACAGCTAGGTGCTCGTCCGCTAAGGAGAGCTTAACATCTAGTACCTGGCCTGGAGTGTGAGGGGCGATGGGGTTGCTGTATTTTCCCAACTTGAGATACAGGGGGCTTCAAAAAGCTTGTGGGTGGTGGAATGAAATAAAGAATCTCTATACACACACACACACACACACACACACACACACACACACACACACACGCCCCCTTGTATCCCAGAGACCCTGCTGCAGACACGTGGTGTAGCCAAAGGACAAGGCCCGAGTCCAGTAGGAGATTTATAGCTCTCACCAGCAGAAGGAGGGGTGCTAACAGGAGACCACTCTTTCCTGTGTCCCAACAGCCTGGCGTTTGCTGAGTCGCAGCTCAGGTGACTCGTGGCAGGTGAGAGCATTGCCATTCAAACCAATCAACCTCCAGTTGATTCTGATTCATGGCAACCCCTTACGTGTCATAGTAGTGTCCTCTCGGGGGTTGTCAGTGGCTGAATGTTCAGACAGTCTGCCAGGCCTTTCTTCCGAGGCAGGTTGGAGGTGGGCTCAAACCTCCAACCTTTCCTTGAGTAGCTGTGCACAGTCTGTGCTTGAGGTCTAGTTGCATACCCAAGAGTGCCAAGGATATGAAATGAATAGCTAACTGGTGACAGAGCTCTTGACTCCCCGGTCACCCTGTGTCCCCTGTGACCATTGTGTCACCGTGATTCCTTCTGCCTGCCCCTGCTCACTCCTCAGTCACCTTTCACACCTGCTTCTGAGCCCGCCCACCCCGTTCCTCTTACATGGAGCTGGAGTGAGGGGTCGGTGACACATGAATGTGATGGGTACTCACGTCTGAACACACGTTTGTTTGTAAAGATCATCCATTCTTTCCTCTCCCCCTGTTGCCACACGGTAGGTGCCCTTCCTCCCAGCCCACAGCCTCTGTCCACCCCTCCTCCCAGCCCACAGCCTCTGCGGCCCCCTGGGGCTTGGTGGCAGCAGCCCTTGGATGCCCAGCCCTGAGGAGGGGGGTTGGGGGGAGGACAACTTCATCCAGAGTGCGCAAACCAGAGGAGAGAGCCTTACAAACAGCTGCCGGAGCCACCACAGAGGCAAGGCAGGGAAGCTTGGAGATGCGTTGGCTTTGTGTGCCCCAGGTGAGGGTGATGAGGCGCAGGGACCAGCATCAGGAGAAGGGGTGAGTCTTTGTTCTGGTTCCAGGCCCAGTCTCTGCTTCCTCCACTCTCATCTTCTTTAGCTTTAACCTCACAGGTCACTGCCTTCCACCCTTCTCTCCCTGGCCTCCCCATGCCCTTACTGCTCCCACACCCAGGACCCTCTGCTTGTCTTCGCATTCTGCCCTCCGATGGCGTCTGCGGTCTTCGATGTTCCCTCTGAAAATTGAGCAGAGTCGGGAGGTTTGTGTCGTTTTGTTTTGTTTTGATTATTTTAAATATGGCAGACTTGGGAGGTTTTTCTTGTTTTGTTTTTAATGATTATTACTTTTAAATACGGCAAAGGACTCGATCGCTTTGTGAATTTTTATTTGGATTCATTGAAAACTTTCCCTCGTTATGTCTGTGTAGCATTTTAGGGGAATTTAGGCCAACCTGAGATTGTTTCAGGGCTTAGGTCACAACATAACAGGCTAAATACAGTCCGATGGGGCCGGCTCCACAAGCAGGTGCTGCAGACCTCAGCGCCTGCCGATTCTCACCTGAAAGCACCACCAACTTCCCCATCAGAGGCCGCTTAGCTCAGAAGTGCAAAAGCAAAGGTGGTTGTTCTTTGTTTTTCCCCATCGTGAAGTGTGTAACACAACTAATTGATTTCACTGGTGCCCTGAAGCTGCTGTTGATGAAATGTGCTTATGATGCAAAGGTTTACAGTGTGTTGTTTCCCCCGCCAGCACCCCCACCTTTTAAAACGATGATTGTCCCCAGACTCAAATTACACCTAACATTTGCCGTAATGATGCAGGTACAATCGTTTTGCCTAATTACTTTTGACGGTGTAAAACGGCTTTTCCCTGGAGACACTGAAAGTTTTATTGGAGTTCTTTCATATGATTACAAAAATTAATGGGCTGGTAATTAGATAAAAGAGAAGCAAATCCAAAGTTTGCCATATAAACACTTGTTCCATGTATTAAATTTTACATTTTCTTAAAATTACAAAACCGTATTCTAAATGCATGCATAGAACATCTTATGTTGGTCAATGTCCATTTCAAGGAGGACCATTTGAGCAATTAATTCCAATCGTTTTATAATTTTGACTGAAAAGGTTACATTTTTCATCAGTTGTGACAATCCAACCCCCCTTGCCAAGAAGTCAGTTCGGACTCAGACATGTCCTCCATAGGGTTTCAGCGCTGTAAATCCTTGCCGGAACAGACAGCCTCATCTTATCCCACATAGCTCCTGGTGGGTTTGAACTGCAAACCTCATAGTTAGCAGTCCAACACCTAACCCACCATTCCAGTAGGACCTACACAATAATATCAGTAAATATTGATGGGCTTTACTTACCCTATGCCTTCCATTGCCTAAGTGTGATCTAGGTTTAGTCAATACATTTACTGTGTAGAAACCTCTAATTAAAAAAAAAACACCTCGAATTAAAAGAATGGAACACTCTCTTAAAAAAATACTGCCGTTGAGTCAATTCCAGCTTGCAGAAACTCCACAGGACAGGGTACGGTTGCCCTCGTGGGTTTCTGAGGTCATTACTCCTTAAGAGAATTAAAAGCCTCAACTTTCTCCTGAGGAGTGGCTGGTGGTTTCAAGCTACTGACCTTGAAGTTAGCAGCCAAACGTGCCCACTACACCCCCAACGTTCCTCAAATAGAACACTAGTTCCTGACTATTTTCTGTATTATCTAGCCATTGCGGATTTTTGATCAGAGGAGGCATCATTGAGGCATTCAGAAATTCTTTGAAAGTGTTCATACATCACCCAAACTTTACTTGCACACGAACCTTAATATGTGTACATTATCCCTATGTTGCAGATAAGTATGTTTTCTACTGCTACAGCAACACTGGCCATTTGTCTCTCAGCAGAGCTCACGTGTCTGAAACCTAGGCAGCACTTTTTTCTGAAGGCTTATTTGGGACACTCGAGCAGAAGCCTTACAGGTGAACGCATCAGGTAGTGGGTCAGTAGCAGCTTCACCGAGCCCAGAAGAGCCATTCATCTGTTCTGTGTTTAGAATGAGAAGCTCTCTGTATGTGCTGTTGGGGACTCGTCCACTTTGTCTTCCATCTTCAGCCGCTTGGCTGATGGATAGAAGTGTTTTGTTCTTCTGTCTATCGGCAGAGGCCAAAACGAAACAAGCAAAATGTCAAAAAAAACCTCAGCACCGTCTTTTGCAGTATGACCATCCCCCAAAGTGCTGTCATACTGCTCTTCAAATTAAACCATCAAACTTCATTGGCACAGGCAGAGAGAGCAATGGAGATTGACAACACTGAGCCTGGTGCTGGCAGCAGGGGAGCTAATTTAGCATAAGGTTGTCACACCAGAAGAAGCACTGGCGGGGATTCCAGGTAAGCTTCGGACTGTTCACCTTGAGGTCTGCAGTTCAAACCCACCAGCCACTCCGTGGGACAAAGATGAGGCTGTCTGCTCCCTGTAAAGATGGACAGCTTTGGACACCCTATAGAGGGTCACTGAGTCAGAATCAAGTGGATGGCAGTGGGTTTGGGTTTGGGAAGTATGTCTGACACTTAGGAACCCCTCAGTCTGGGCCCTAGGATACCCTTTGACCTGGGACAGAAACCTTTCTCAGGACCACCTTTCAGTCAAACAATAGACCCATAAAACAAACATTAACACCTAAGAGTAAGCATTACTTCTACAAAATGACAAGATGACAACATTTGCCCCAAAGCAAGGATGAACAGGCGAGAGGGGTAGAAAATTTGGGTGAACTGAAATGGGGCACCCAGGGCAGGTTTAAGGAGAGTGCCAACACATTGTGGGGAATGCAATCAATGACCTGGGGGTCTTTATGTACAAATTGTCAAATGGAAACTAATTTGCTCTGTAAATATTAATCTAATGTAAAAGGAAAAAAAAACTGGGGGGCGGGGTGGGCAGGAGCATATAATCATGCCACTTTGTCAGTTCAAATTTAGAGCTCAGTGGACGCCATGCCTGGCTCTTCAAAATGCCATACATGGTGTTGACTCCTTAATTGCAGCCAACTCAGGGATGGCCTTTGTCGCTAAGGGGATTTACTGTCTTATTTTTTCCCCGTGGATCTAAGCCTCCTGTCTTTCCTGTGTGTGTCAGGATAAATGACACAGATGCATGTAAAGTTGCTTGCAGTATTGCCAGGAAAGGAAAATAATAAAACACACGTGTCAACCCATGTTCCTTTTTTTGTTTTTTCCTTCTGTTATTCAAGGGGGGGTGGGGCGGTGGTGGCGGTTAGGCACAGTGGAGTTGGTTCCGATTCAGTAGCCCTCATGTAAAACAGAACTAAACACTGGCCCGGCATCATCCTCACGGTGGTTGTTACGTTTGAGCCCCGTGTTGTACACACTGTAGTCAACCATGCTGTTGAAAGGCTGCCTCTTTTCCGCTGCCCCTCCAGGTGGCCCAGCAGGATGTCCGTCCTTCTCCAGAGCCTGGTCCGTCCTGATGGCAGGTGCAAAGTCCAGGAGGCGATCTCACCGTTCTCACGGAGGCCTGTTCTGACTGTACCCTTCTTCCAAAGCAATCGTGCTCACTCTGCAGGCAGCCGTGGTGTGTTGACTACTATTGTCCCTGTGTGTTTCTCTCACCCACTCTTCATCCTTATGGGGTTGCTCACTCTTCTGCTCATCGATAAGATCCTTCAGCACAATAACTCAAGGCAGAGTTATTTTTTCAGTTCTTCCAGTCTGAGAAACGCCAAGTCTGTTTTCTCTTTTTCTCTCTAAGACCAGGTCTCTGTGTACTTTCTTACAAGGCTTTGTCTTCTTAAGCCACCCTTTGAAATGTTCCGCTCAGCCCTTTGACGTCATCATTTTTTCCATTTGCTTTCGCGTCAGAGCAAATTTCAAGGTCTCTTCTGGCCTTTTCTCTCCATTCTTTTAAATGAACTTTTGCGTTCTACGTGTGTAATGTCTCTGATGTCGTCTTTGGGTGTTAGTGTCCCACCCGTTCAAACGGTCCTTGAGGTGGTCGCTTGGTTATCATGGGCTTGTTTGGATGGTCCTCAATTTTCACTTGAGCTTGTGTAGGAGCAATAAGTGGCCTCTCTGCAGCCAGCCTCGACCCCTCTTCTGATGGATGCTACAAAGCTTCCCTTCATCTCTTCCCACAGACGTGGTCAATTTCATCGGGCATGATTCATGTGCTCCTATAGTCTCGGCTTCATGTTGTCGAAAAAGAGTATTTGTTGTACACGAGTCATCCAAATGGTCTCACAGCTTCTGTCATGTGAACTTTGGAATCCTTTTTATCACCAAGGCCCTATTTTCTTGGTTTCTCATGTTTGCATTTTAATCACCAGTAATTATCAAGGCTTCTTTTTTACATGCTTGATCAATTTTACACTTCAGAAGTTAGTTTTAAAAAAAGTTTTCAGTTTCTTCCTCTTTGGTCGTAGTGCTTGTTGCATAAATTTGACTTTTTCTTCTTCTAAGTAGCCTTGTAGGCATATGTAGGCATATGGCTGTTATCCTATCATTGACAGCATTGTATTTCAAGGTAGTCCTTTTTTTTAGAATGAATGCGATGCCATTTCTCTCCAATTGATCATTGCTCGAATGGGAAACCATATGAATGTTCCGATACAGAATGACCAGTCCTGGTACATGTCAGCTCCCTATTGATATTTAACTCTGTGTTGTATTTCATTTTTGATGAATTCCAATTTTTGTAGATTCACACTTTGTACATTCCACATTCTGATTATTTATGGATAGATGCTGCCGCTCCTGGCACTATAACAGACAATGTTTTGCTGCTATTAGTAAAGTTTTAAACTGACCAACTTTTTTAGCAGTAGCTCACCAAGTCCTTCGTCCTGGTCTGACTTAGTCTGGATGCTCTGCTAACACCTGTGCACCATGGGTGCCTCTGCTGGAATCGAAAATATAGGCAGCATGGTCTCCAGCAATTATGACACCCTGACAGATGGGAGGGAAGACATCTAACAGAAAGTACATGGTAGGCTCTGTTTTTATAAGTGTTTAAGCTTGGAGGTCAGCACACGGGAAATCGGGATTCTGCAGTGCGCTCGCTTGATCGGTGTGTTTACGTGCATCGTAGACGGAAGAGAAGGTGTGTCTGGCTGAGTTTTTGGGTTTTGGGTCCGTCACGTCGGCCCTGTTCTGAATTCATTGTGCAATACAAAAAAGTTACTAAGTGTCTTACTAAGTCCTCATGTGCAAAAGGTGAAGGGCAGATGAAAAATGGCATTCCTTTCTCTGAAGAGTGAATTTCAATCATGGAAAGGCTCCTTCCCAGTTCTCACCTGTTAAAGTAGTAAACCGGTATGTATTGCCTGCAAGGTCTTCATAATATTCCAGAAGCCCTCTTGGCCCTTCTCTCCGGCTTATGTGTGCTCCCAGGGAGGCGCGTGCACTGCGCTCTGTTCCCCGCCGCCGCCGCAGGGTCAGCCTATAGAAGCACACTCTGAATGTTTGCTAAGTAGAACTCGGCATCTCCCCTTTTGGTTATTTTGGGCGGTGGAAGTTCTATATCAGTCTGTGGTAATGGTTGCATGAATTTATTCATGTGTTTAAAATGCATTTTGCTTTTAACTAGCATGCAGGAACATTGACTTTTTTTGGTGTACAGTTCTATGAATTGCAACTCGGAGCTGTATGCCCCCCCCCCCCATTCCCCTCAAGTCCATTTTATTGTATTTTAATTTCAGAAATAAAATAGGCTTTGGAAAGAACCTCTGAAGAGATTAACTGACAGCTGGCATGTTCCCTCTCCAAAGTAGCCTACGTGTCCTAATAGAGGTGGCCTTTTGATTCTTTTAAATTTAGGATTCTGTTTCTCTGGCATTTTAAAAACATAAAATAAAAATTTGCAGGAAGAAATGGCTATTTGTGCCAAGATAAGAACAGGCCTTTGTTTTCAAAGGAATCCCACTAAACCCACTGCCATCAAGTGGATTTTGACGTAAGTAATGAATAACCATTTTCTTTCAAGAAAGCTCTCACTGTGGAAATAATACAAGACTTACCAGCATTTCCCAAGAAACAGATGCTAACAATCCTGCTAGTCAATCACATTCATTCAAAATACAGCGAGCTACATCATTCGCTTCATAACATCATTTGGTTTAATCCTTTAGACCTCCCCAGTGTAGGAGATGGCATCCCTTCCTGACCGAGGGAGAATTTAGAGACTCAGATGGCCCCCAGTGAACAGTAAGAGATGGCAGAAGGGGAACGCAGATCCCTCAGGCTCCAGTCCCCACAATTTCCCATTCCAAACTGCCTCCAAAAATATATACATACTTGGAAAGGAAGGAGTGTGTCAAGTAGCTGCTTAATAGTTTGTTCCTTGTCGACCCTGCTTCTGAAATCGTTGGCTACTGTGAGAACAGCCACGCTCGTCTCGATGCCGTGTTGACCACTGCAGCCAGCTGAAAAACCATCTGCTATTGTTGCCTGCGTGTCTGTGTGCGCGCTATTGTTCTGCCGTGCAGCAATATCCCTAGTGTGGAAAGAGCCAGTAGCCTAGGAACTGATGCTTTGTCCCATCCTTCCTATTGTCAGAGCTCCTTGTCTATTGAAGCTTAGCCCCAGGCAGCCCCTGCTCTCTATTGTATATCTGGCTGAGTGGTTGATTTGGCTGATGAGCTATGGATGGCTTATTGGGGTTCAAGATGTATTAAGCAGCAGATAAAGGCCTATTAATAGCATTTTGCTGTTGCGGTTCTTAATGCCGGCTGAGACTCCTGCACTAGAGAGGAGGCAAATAGGCAGATAGGCCCATCTGCTCCCACAAATTCGTTTCCCGACTTACATTCTTTCTTCTCCCGAGGGTTTGTTAACTCCTCCGTCTTCCACAAAAGTTTCACGGGGCATCAGCCTTGGTCTTCTAAGCTCGCCAAATCAATGGCCAGCAAGTGTACCGCCTTCTTAAATAAGCTGGCTGGCTGGCTGCAGGGGCAACCCAAGATTTTACTTTCTGTTGTTGTTCCAGAGGTGTTGGGTGCCTCTGAGTAGCCAGGGGATAACTCGATAAGGTGTCATCTTCCATACAAAAAGAGCGTCATGCTCCCTTATTGCATGGAGTTGCTTCTTTTTTTTTTTTTGTAATTCAGCAACACAATGAAAATCAAGGTGCTTCCCGGAGCTAAGGAAACAGCAGCGTCTAACATTTCTGACCTGAGGCGACCCTGTGTGTGTCCCAGTAGCACAGGGCTCCAGGGAGTTTTCAGTGGTGGGCCTTTCAGATGTTGATCACCAGGCCTTTCCTCCAAGGTACCTCCTGGTGGACTTGAACCTGTAAACCTTTCAGGTCACAGCTGATTGCCCGACACTTGCTCCACCCAGGGTGCTTCCACAGCTGGAGATCAAGAAATCATCCTTATCAACATTGTGCGTTGCAAAGCTCTGCAGGATTGTAGGCCTTTTAGAAGTCTGTACTTTCTTTGAATGGTCTTCAACTCTGACCGTATCCCATCACCTAGCCACCAGGATAATTCCCCGGACTCTCCTGAGTTCAGGAGATTCACAGGGCACCCTGAAATCACCAAACTGTTTTTCGGTGGACAGAGTCCACTGCTTTTTGTTGGGCTGTGGCTATTCATATGGGAAGAATGGGTTCTGTGTGGCCAAAGAACCTCAGTACATGCCAGCTAGGGGTTGTTAGGCAAGGAACACGCCCTTTTCCTTGCGGCCCCAGTCAGTCTCCTGTGCTGAGTTGTTTCCAGAAGCGGGAGGCAGGTACTGTCAGGGATGTTGAACGCAGAAAATACATTTTAAATCCTCCCCTGGTTTTATAAACATTTAAAACCTCCCCTGGTTTTATTCTGTTCATGTTCTGATTCTGGTTGCCTCAACACAGAAGGTGACAGGTGATCAGGGTTGAGGGATGCAGCCCATGCATGTGGAGCAGAGCAAAATCTCCCTGGGTGGCGTAGGTGAAGCCAAAGCCCTGGTCTCAGGAGCTCTGGGTTCTGCTCGCCCTAACCGGCCACAAGGGACTGGCAGCTTAGAGCATGAGTTACCCCTTCTGTGTGCTCATACCAGTCATTCTAGAAATGTCCAGTTGTGCAGGAGGGATGTCCGTGGCTCCTGCAGGCAGAGGCTGGGCTTCCGTTTTCAAAGCCCCCACTGTACCTCAAGCTGGAGGCAGTGGAGGGTCCCTGATAAGCCTCTCACTTTCCAGGTGGGAGACCCGGTTGAATGCAGGTCTAATGTGCCCCGGCCGCAGCACTGCTATTTGTCCTTGGAGACTTGTCTGTTGCTCTGACCCTGGACATGTTTCAGCGGAGCCTCCAGACCGAGGCAGACCAGATGAAAGACCTGACATTCAACTTCCAAACAATAAGCCACAGCAGTCCCAGCACAATTGATGGTGAGGGAAGCACCGAAGCAAGCCGTGTTCTGTTTTCTTGTGCAGAGTGCCACTACTCAGAGGTGACTCAGAGGCAACTAACAACGGACAGCGCTTTACCTAGAACAAGGCAGCCCGCACATCCAGTGATCAGGATGCAATTCTTACATCACTCAATGGGAACCTGGGTCAGTTTCCTTTTCCCTCCCTCTGAGGGGCTCCAGAAAGTTCCTGGGAAAAATGAAGTGGGAAAACAATGGAACATTCCCACAAACTTTTGGGAGTCCTCTCCTGTTGTCCTATCTTATGACACTTCCAGGAGTCCTAAATGGTGGTGCAGTGGATTCAGTCTAGAACTGCTAACCTCAAGAGCAGCCATTCCAACCAAGCAGCTGCTCGACAGGAGGAAAGTGGCCCCGTTTGCTCCCAGGTGTGCAGCTAGGAGACCTGATGGGGCAGTTCTCCTCTGTGCTGGAGGGTTGCGAGGTCAAACCTGCTTGATGGCCGTGGGGAGTAGGTTAGGGTGCTCTGGAAGATGCGAACTGAATTGGACAAACGTGTAATTTGTGAAGGCCCACCAAGGCACAGTTGTGGTTCCCTTGGCTGCCATTAAACAAAGTGCCAAGTATCAGCTAGCCATCAAAACCTCATAACACTGCTTTTGAAAGAAGTGGTCACCAGAAAACGTAAAACATGAGGAAGAGCATAACGGGAAAAACCAGTGCTCCCGTCCCATCCACATCCATCTGGGACCATCCTTCCTGATAGCTCTTGATGCGCATGTGTATGTGATCATGAGTGATTCCAGATGGACAGTCTTTGGAATTTTACAAGTAAGCCTAGTTAAAATTCATACTCAAGGTGAAATCTCCTGAATTATGATGAATCTGTCTGTAACTGGAGTCACTAATCGAATGTTGACTACTTATACCCCCCACTCCCCAAAGACGAAAACATTGAAGTCATAATGATCACCATGTGCGATTACGTGTGGTTTTCACGGTCTTGTTCATATAACTGTATTACCTGAGTTTACTATGAACCTTTAAGAATAAAGACAATTCATTATTTTTGCCAGAACTTATGCATATGCTTGGCTTTCGGATTGTTGGGCTTCTCCCCCCCCCCCCCACTGTCGTCTAGAAACTCCGCACTGTCATTATGGTGGTGGTTGTTAGTTGCCATGAAATCAATGATAAATATTACCACCACCACCACTCCGACCACCACCCCAAAAAACAATTCACTGCTCTCCTGTCCACTCTGCCTGAGAGTAGCCTTTTGGATTGGATGCAGTAGAACGGACCGGCCCTTTGGGTTTCTAGACTGTCAGTCTTTACGACAGCAGACAGCATCATCCTTTTCCCATAGAGCCATGGGTGGGTTCGAACCGCTGCCTATTATAGGCCGGACTATGAGTGCTGAGCTCCAAAATTATCGTGTCCCTGTTCTCCTTCTTACTTCACGTGAGATTCACTTTGTTCTTTACAGGCAAGGAAGAATGCAGTGCAAAGTACCATGGAGCATGCAAGCCAATAACTAGTTAATGGATGTTTTTTAAAAATGCTCGTTGCTAACCAGGAACCTTGCATTTTTCCAATTATTTTGGTGTCCACCTGGTCTAAGAAGGAGAAAGGGCGAGAGCAGTTTTTATATCCCCAAGTAATTAAGCACAAAGTAATGAGGCTGACATTGCTGAAGGGTTGACAAACGAACACATGCCTAGGAGGCCGGAGGTTAGGGGGTTTTTTTGTTTGTTTGGTTGGTTGGTGGGCGTGGGCAGGTGGTCTGCGTTTCTTCAGAGAGGATAACAATATATGGTCCTAAGAATTGAGTTTGAAGTGCGAGCCTGATGGGACAAAAAACAGGAGGTTGAAGGTTTAATTCCAGTTCTGGTCCAATCAGTCTCTCTGAGTGAGCAATTAAAACTCTAAGACCATCTGTGGATATGCAGAAGCCAACTAAATTTTGAGAAAAATAAGCCAGCATTTCTCCCGAGAATATGGGATGCTTGGTCACTCTGAGGAATTGTGCAGAAAGACCAGATTATGAGTTTCAGTGTGTGTACGTGTGTGTATAAGTGTGAGAAAACACACACACACAAATTAGGGATCAAAGACAGTGTTTCAAGACACTGGACTCTTGAAATTAATTTTGCTTTATTTGTAGCTGAGTGTTTTCTCATCCACCGAGTGCAGGGGGCAGACCACAAAGTGGGTCATAAAGTGTAATGGATCCCTGCTTCCAGGCACAACCAAGCATTTCATAAGGCGGATGCACCGAGCTCGCATTGCATAGTAACATCAATAACAAAAGAATTAGCCATCGGAGGTACCTCATGGGATAGCACACAGATACTGGCTTTAGTTTGGCCTCCCTTTTAACTTCATTAGCAACCAGAAAGGAAAGAGTACCGACTATTTGGCACTTAAAGTTAATCCAGGTCAAAAGTAAATAATAGCAAACGCCACAATCATGGAAATCTATTTGACAAAATGATATCTGTGCCCCTCGCACCTGACCTGTGTGTCTCAAGCAGTATTCTGATGAAAACTAGCCATGAACACTAAACAGAGACTCTGATAGTTCAGAATGAAGGTGAGAAGGAGCCCCGATGACGTGCTGGTGGAAGCACTCCTCTGGCAACCAAACGGTTGGTGGGTCAAATCCACCAGCCTCTTCACAGAAGGGAGATAAAGAATCTGCTTCCATAAAGATATAGAGTCTTGTAGATACTACTGGCGGGTTCAAGTTGCCAGACTTTGAATTTGAAGATCAGTGCATTAACCATTATGCTACCTTGACTCATTTCATTGTATGTATATACCAAGACCACCCAGTCAATTCGGACTCATAGCTAACCTGGAGGGGAGAGTGGAACTGCTCTGTAGGGTTTCCTGAATTGTAATTGTTATGGGAGCAGCTTATCAGGTCTTTTCTCTCGTGGGAGGAGCGGCTGTTAGGTTAATACCTTAATCATTACACCACCAAGGCTCCTTTGATATAGAGTATAAAACCAAAAACCAAGCCCGCTGCCGTTGGGTTGATTCTGACTCATAGTGACCGTACACGACAGAGTGGAACTCTGCACCCTAGGATTTCAGGGACTATAGATCTGTAAGGAGCAGACAATCTCCGTTTCCTCCCTTGGGTTTGAACTGTGGGCCTTTTGCTGGTATAGAATGCTGAAATGTAACGCACACTGGATCAGTGTTTCCCACCGCGACCAGAATCACCCTCTTAGGGGGACTAGAATGATTCAGGGATTGGGGGCAGGCTGCAAAAGCAAATACCTCCAGTTTATCCTGGAATACGGACCATAGTATGAAAGTCTGTAATAGCCGGAAAGGACCGAGTCTTTTGTGTTTTTTTTGAAAAGGGGCCAGTTGGCCAAATAAGTTTGGAAATCTGTGCTCTAGATCAGGGAGAGGCAGGGGGTGATGGGGGATGTTTCTGTCAAGGGCCATGTGGATATTTGTAGCATCATTTTGGGGCCACACAGAATTACCAACTTAAAAAGAAGCCTGCTGTACTGGGTCACGTTTTTACTTAATTCACTCCTCGTCTGATGGCTGGAGCTGCTTCCCTTTGGTGAGGCTGTGGTGTTCACAGGCACTGATGATCTCTCAGGCCCTAGAAAGCCAGGCGGCTGGGTGTTTCCCACCCTGCCTTGTGCCACCAAACTGCAACCTCATCACGGCATGCTGCAGAAGCCTGCAGAGCATTGAAACTAAGGCCTCCAGCTGGGCCCAGCGGTTCTCAACCTGTGGGTCGTGACCCCTTTGGGGGTCGAACGACCCTTTTACGGGGGTCGCCGGATCCATAACAGTAGCCAAATGACAGTGATGAAGTAGCAACGAAAATAATGTTCTGGTTGGGGCTCACCACAACATGAGGAACTGTATGAAAAGGTCGCTTTGGCAGTAGGAAGGTGGAGAACCACTCACCTGGGCCTCTGGTTCTAGGAGGTTGTAGAGAAGGGAGCTGACACCTGAGCAACAGGTCTGATGATGGGGGTCGAAGAAGAGTCATCGTGAGAACAAATTAGATGGCATAGTATGACCTAAGGAGTCAGGCAGATTCATGTAAATCAGTTCTAATGATAGAGATATTTCTTGACTATGCTTATTTTTTTAAGTTTTATGTCATAAAATTCATGTCATACAATTTAATGGCTTAATATTAAAGAATGGTGCATTCATCACCACAATCAATTGCAGAACATTTTCCTTCTTGTAATCATTATGATTAGCTCCTATTTCCCCTGCTATAACCCTTAGAAGCTATTGATCCAGTTACTGTCTGTATAGATTTGCCTATCCTGGACTTCATATACAGCAAAATCATTAGCTAAATAAAACAGGGGAAAACCCCAATTGAAAAGAAAGTAGAAAATATGTTAAATGAAACATTTAAAAGGGGTCAAAAGGGAGAGCAAATGGGACCAATCTCCCTTTTGTTAAATGTCAACCCAGCCACATTTGCATTAACCTACTATCCAATGCACTCTGTCGGACAGCACCACTGTTCACATCCCTGACCAACGTCAGAGGGTTTTCATCAGAGGCTTGAAATGCAAGTGGGAACCTTGCCAATAGATTTTAGGCTTTCCCTATCATAGCTTTCTGCAAACTTGGTGCTCAGAATGTAAGGTCTAATACCATTTCCTCCTCTGGCCTTGGATTTTATTATTTACAGTCCTTGAATCTTATAGGTAGGGGTGCTTTCTCCCTGTGGAATTGGTGACCACCTCGCTTAGATGACTGCTTATTTTAAGATAAGCATTTAAGACCCCCAGGTGCTATTTTTTTCTGATACCCAGGCACCTTTGGATTTCTTCACTGCATTTTTACTAGAGCACTCATATCCTGATTCCTTCATAAAGTTAAGTGCAAGTTCAAAATCCATTGAATTCTTACCAGGCACTGCGTGGAGTGTAAATTTGAGGACACATCATTTTCAGAACAACCTTATAAGTTAGTGTATTAGTCTGAGTACTTTGGAGAAACATCCACAGAAACTCATGTATAAGAGAGAGTTTTATATAAAAGTTAAGTGTGTATCAAGAAATTATACCAACCCCGTGCTGCCCAAGCCCACAAGTCCAACATTAGCCCATATGTCCAACACCAATCCACAAAGTCCTCTTCCATCTCACAAAACAGGCACAATGATGCCCACTGCAGGAGGAAAGCCAAGTCAGTGAATGTGTAAACATCTCAGCACTGGCACAGGTCTCCACACGGCTGCTCCAGTATCCAGGACTGCATCGGGGTAGGTCCATGTGGCTTCTCCTCGGGGATGTCTTGCAGGAAGTCAGCCTTGCAAGCTGAAGCAGGGAACTGGCTAAGGCAGCTGCACCCTGGTGCGACCATCAGAAAGCAAGAGACCTGAGAACTAGAAAGGCGAGGCTCACCGAGCCATTTATCCCTTCGCCCTTCAATCAACCCCACATGCGTTTATTGGCCAACTTGGCACAATAAACTAACTCAGTTACTTCTTCATTTCATTAGCTGACAAGACTGTCCTGAGTTTCCTAGCTTGCAGGTGACAAGCTATGATGCTCATCCGTGAAGCCAGAATAGGTGTGGGAGGGCCAACCCTCTTTGGCTTGATTTGATGACATCACACTCCTCTTCCTAAAAATGGCATTTGAAATTTGTTCCCATACAGATTGTGGTATAACTTTGTGTTGCCGCTCACTGCCTCTTTTGTCCCTTTTCACTTTCACCCACTGTATGATGTGGTACATTCTTAGCGACGTAAGTGTACCCTGTCTGCTAATTTCTGGAGGGTGGTGAATGTGTCTCCTGTCCCAGTGTACAAATCAGTGTTTGGATTTGAGATGTAGCCCATTGACTTTTATCTGTCCTCGAGGACCGGTCTTTTTAAATGGCCTACTCTAGTGCTCTGTGCTGGAAGTTAATGTTCATTTTGTCATCTTCATATGAATGTGTTTACATATTTATAGCATGCCGTTATATGAATATGCATATTCCACGTAACATTTACAGAACGCCCTCTAAGCGCCAGATCCCGTGCTCCAACAATCAATCAGTGGTTGTCAGGCAGATTCTGGCTCCTGGTGACTTTGCATTTGCAGATGTATAGGGGTTTTGAGGTGGTGTGAGCTTTGGGGAGTAGCTCTTTAGACCTTTCTTTTTTATCTGAAGTGTCACTGCGTGGATTCAAACCACCAACCTCTCAGTTGGCAACTGAGTGCTTAACCCTCTGTACCATCCAAGGACAGCTGCTTGGACAATAAAGAACAAGAGCCTTTACTCAGGGTGGTGAAGGAAATCCCCTGTCAGTGTTAAGCATTATATATGTATGTATGTATTTACAGTAGGTAGACAACCACGTATGTTTGACTGTTCTCACTCACTCACTACCTTCGAGTCCGTTCTGACTCACAGAGACCCTATAAGACATGGTAGAACTGCCCCCATGGGTGTCCAAGGCTGTGGGTAGAAAGCTTTGTCTTTCTCCTGAGGAGCAGCTGGTAGTTTTGAGAACTCAAGGAAGAAAGCATCCATGCTGAGCCGTGCTAACGTTTTGCATAAACCTATTCTACTTGGTGGATTATAGATTGCACTTTTTCATCAAGTGGTAGTATTCGCAGATTGGTTTACAAAATCAAACAGTTTGTAATCTCCTCTGAATTGAGCAAGGGAAATTTCTTTGGCAGATCTTGAGATAATTGATTATAATGTGGAAAGGTAGCAAACCAGATTTGAGGATAATTCTGCAAGACCAAAGGTCGAGAATCTGTTTTAGAGATAAGCATGTCATTTTAATGTATCAGATAAGCCCATCAGATTTTACATTCTCAAATATAGGTAAGCACTCTGCCGTAAAATTTAAGTTTCAAAGACAAAAAGAACAAATTCTTAACCAGTGAAATACAAATGACATTTCTCTTTTTCTTCTACTGTGATTTCATCCATTCCCTTCAGGGATGGCAGAATGATGGCTGAGCCACGGTTCATCTTTAATCGACAGCCCTGTCTCCCATTAGTTCACCTTCTAAGAACAAAGCGAAGAACACCTTTGTTAAAAACACAGCCCCAAGCTCTTGGCATGTTACAAGATAGTCATAGTGATTTCTTGAATCGTTTAAGGAAACGGTTCTCCCTGATTTCCAGAGACCACAGTTGATGTATAAATTCCTTAATTTGTTTACGTTAGAGAGATCATCTCAAGTGCAGCATCTGTTTTTGCTTTTTCTCTAAGATCTCGGTTTTACATCAGGGGGACTGAAGCAAAGGAGAGTCACATGATAGCTTGGGACCACACAGAAACCTGTGGGTGCTCTTGTTTCGGACTTCTTCCAAACAGGGCTATCTGCACCTCCCACAGCTGGCCTAGATGGGCACCTTCCATGGCTTAGCCTGTGAACTGGTTTTCAAGCGTAAATTCCATGTGTCTGATCACAGTATTTTACAGCTAGTAGTATTTCATGGCTCTAACTTGGCTCTACCCTGTTGCTTTTGAGCTGATTCTGATGCACAGTGACCCACGTGTTACAGAGTGTAGCTTATCCACTGAGCTTCCAAGCCTGTAGTTTCTACCAAAGCAGATCACCAGGCCTTTCTCTTGCGGTGCTACTGGGCGGGTTTACACCCCCGACTTTCGACTGTCAACCATTGGCACCACTCAGTGACCTGCAGTTTGCTAAGGTGTGTCTTCTTTGGGAAAAGGAGCTTTCGTCTGTGAAACTCAAAGCAGGAACCTAAAATTACTTGCAATATGTCAAGAGGAGAGCTTCCTCTGAGTACCTTGGTTATTTCTGAAGTTTGATGGGGGAAGCGTTCCGCCATGCTCCAATGGAATTAGAGAGATAACCTTTTCTTGTTGAAAGCATTCATATTTTACATGTTTTCTACCAGTTTCCTCCCTCTGCAGTCCTTGCAGAAATTACCCTCGCTGGAAATGGATTTCCAGAGCCCTGTCCAAGCCCATGCTCATGGTCAAGGGTAGAGGAGCACCCACTCTTCTGGGGTAGTAGCAGAAATATTAACACCTGGGAAGCAAGGGCCATATCAACAGCCTCCACCTCCAAGAAATAGCCCCCTGAATTTTCCCTCGGGAAGAGTGGCCCAAGCGGGTCCCAGCTTCCACTCCAGCTAAGGACAGGCCAGAATTCTTGTGAATTTAAATTCCAGCTCAAGAGAAGAGAGGGGTGTGGGGCAATCCCATTAACTGGAGTGAAAGTCAAACAGAATAAACTACCCACTGGCACAAGAAATCTTGTTTTCCTTGTTTTTTAATTGGCTGAATAGTTAAGGCAGCATTGAAGGGGGGCGGGGAGCATGTTTTCATTGTAGGAGAAGATCCCTGTTTCCAGTAATAAGTTTCAGGAGCCATCGTCTGCGTGAGGATGTTTCATGTTCTTATTAAGAAGGCGATTAGAAGTTTGGAGGGCCTTTTTCATCATTGTTAATCACGTGCAGGGGAAAAAAATCTTTCTATTCCAATATTCATGAAGTGGATCTCTTTGTATATACAACTGTTGAAAGTAGTCTTGAAAGGACCATAGGTAAGCAAAGGAAAAATGAACTGTTTGTTTCCCCATCGATTGACATTTTTTTTATTAGGGGGTGGGGGAAGCCTTGAATTTACAATCTCTTCCTTTCTAGGTTTTTCAACATTTCTTGCAAATTGTATGTAAATGAATGCAAATAAGCAATCCTCACTAGCAAGCTGCTTAGAAGTGTAAAATGCATAAAATTAAGATGCCTAGAGAAATGTGCATCTAATTAAGGTAGCATGTAAAGAAATGTTTAAATTCAAATTAGATACTTGGGTGGAAAGAATTACTTGCTTAATTCAGGTGTTGGGTATAATTCCAGAAAGATTTGTCTGTAGTAGTGATTCCGGTTCCTTCCAAAATCCATCTTAGGAGCTTGCACTGGCTCAGTTCAACTTTAAAACAGAGTCTGACCGAAGAATTAGGATGTCATTCAAATGCATTTCTATCTTTAAAAGCTTTAAACTAAAAAGGAAACTGGATGCTTTGAGCATAAGGGTAGATGGGTGGTAAGTTATTGCTGTTTTCATCACGTGAAGACCCCTTGTGGTATTTCAGATCATGGGTTCTTAGCCTTGAGAAATGTACAGGCTGCATAGCCAACTAGCTGTGCTTGGTTCTTAAGATGGCTTTTTGGATAGCATCATAAGGCAGCAACGCCCAGCTCCCACACAGTTACATCTGCGACAGACCTGGCAGGCCAGGCCTTCTCTTCCCATTCAGCCAGGGAGAGAGAAAACCAGTTGCCATCTGAGTCAACTGAGGGTCATGGTGACCCCGGGTCTGTCAGCGGCAGATCGTCAGACCTTTCTTTCAAGATTCCTCCATATGAAGTTGAGCTTCCCGTCTTTCATGATCATTCCATGATAACCACTGACCTTACCCAGGGACCCCTCAGAACAGGAAAAGAGCTTGATGTCTTTCGTGTGGATCGATGGATCAATCATCTTGCAAACCATCAAGCCATGATCAAATGATTGAGAAATGTGAGATGATGTATTGGGGGGATAGCAACGTCGTTTAAGATTGTGCCCCAGGTTCAAAAGCCTAGAGAGTAGACAGAAAAACAAGCAGGGAAGTGGTTTATGCTCGCTTGCAAATTCCGTGAAGCTCCACTTCGGGTGGTGATGGGTGCTGCTAGACGGTGTATCTACCAAGTCCACGGAGTTCCACTGAGCCGCTTGCTAACCCACACTCTGTGCCACCTGGCTTCAGAGATAAAAAACAGTTCGTTGTAACAAGATATTTTTAAAATCATATTCAGTGTGTAAGACTTAAGTCTTAGACTTACGACAGTGTTTCAGTCGTTAATCCATTCTTTGTCTGAGGAAGGGAATTAGGAAGCAAGGCTGACTCATTTTCGTGTGCAGGGCTGGGGCTGCTCTCGCCATGTAGGACAGGCATTCTTCTGAAGCTATGCCCATCTTCGTCTTTCATCCTTCCTCTTTCTCCCCCACAGCCTTCTTCCCCACCTCGCTTCCACCCCCTCGTCTGACACGTGCACCTGAATGCATACTTGTGACTGGAAAGCATCTCTGGCTAGGGACATCTGTTAGAAAGATCAATAACAACAACAACAAACTCCACTGTGTGTTTCCTCCTTAGATCAGGAGATGTTTTTAATATGGAACTTAGAGCATTGTTTCTTTCTAGCTATCACCCCTCTGAACCTTTTGAGTGGGTGCCACTCAACCAATGAGTAATTGTTGTTCTTACACAACAAAATATATCCACCTTCTTACTTAACAGCCTCTTCCCTGAAGCCCCATATTCAACATATCCCAAATTGAACTCAATAACATTCCCCCCAACTGGTTCATTCTCCACTCTAGACCCCTCCTGGTTAATGACGAATGTGCCCTTTCTTTCCACATTGACAAGGCCTTGTGTATCAGCCAGAGTTTTACCAGAAAAGTTGAACCAGGAGATTATCTATCTTATTTTGCCAATAAATTGATCTACTTATATAAGTTACTGTCAAACTATCATGTCAGCAGTTCAAAACCACCAGCCACTCTGAGAGAGAAAGACATGGCTTTCAACTCCCGTAAACAGTTACAGTCTCAGAACCCAAAAGGGCAGTTCTACCCTCTTCTACAGGCTTGTTCTGATTCAGAACTGACTCAATGGCAATGAGTTTAGTTTTGAGTTTGTATCCTCGCTAACTGATAGATAAAATTAACCATCACATCAAAGTTTGGTTTATTATTATTATTATTATTATTATTATTATTATTATTTTAATATCCATAAATTTCATTGTGTTCATGTGGAACATGGACTGAGATGTGATTTTTTGAGCAGAACTCAAGTTTTTTATTATTTTTTAACTTTACTGTAAGAGCCTCCTAATTGTTGTCACTTAGTTCCTCATCCCTTTGTCCACAGAGTCGACACCCCAGCTTTCCCTTAAAGTACAAACCCTCTGTCTCATCCCCGATGGCAGCCTTTCTAACCCCCATCATCAGTGTATTTTGTAAGGAGTGCCCTGGCCTCTCCTTGCTGCTCTCGCCGGATCTCATACTTTCAAACATCTGAGGCTGCTGCGTCTTTAAGCCACAGAACCCCTAAGATGCCAAGCCACTTATATTTTGATGCCATTCCATACGTTCCTGGAACACTCCTGTGCCGCTGGTCCCCCTGGGAACTCCCTACTCGGCTTTGCTATTCTTCTGTGAGTATTTCCCTCCTTCACCTTCCTGGGACGAAGGACGTTGCCGCATCATCTTTCTTTGCACACTGGACTGCCGGTGAGAGCATTTACCACTCTGGATTCGAAGTCGTCGTGGTCTGTTTTGAGCTCCAGAAGGGCTCAAATTGCATTGGGTGAGAGGATGCCGGAGATAGGACAAGAGCAAGCTTTCTCAGGCTTCTTACCTTCTCACTGCTATTGAATTGATGCCGACTCACAGCGACCTCTAAGACAAGGTAGAACTGCCCTAGACTGCGGGTTTCCTAGACCGTAACTCTTCACAGAAGTAGAAAGCCCAGTCTTTTTCTCCTCAGGAGCTGGCTGGTGGTTTTGAACTGCTGGCCTTACGGTTAACATCTCAGCAAGTACGTCTTTCTCATGGGTCAATAGCACTGCTTACCATTTTTGAGATGCTACTTTTCTGGGAGATTTCCTTCCTGCTCCTTCCTGGGGCCAATATGAGAGGAGCACTGAGAAATGTGAGTGCACTTATTATTTCCTTTCAGCACACCCGGAGTAGGCAGTAGTACTAAATAAAAAACAACTCGCTTACAAAATAAAAAGCGTAGCAGGAAGAGTAGCATTGTTGTACAGGTCTCCACATTCACTGGTGTCTGGTTTACTAAAGAAAGACAGCTAGAGTCTCACGTCTGCTACTGTATTCACGCTGGTGCAGTGTGCTGCAGAGGGTGAAGTATATGGAAGATATCTGCCCTTGTTGGGAATATTTTTCTACACCCAAACCCAAAGGACAGTCATTTCTCTGAGGGATGTAAAGTGGAATCTGGAACCAGAGAAGTGAACTCACCTGTCTCTCCTCCCCTTGCATGGCTCTTTCCCACGTGGTTCTTGGTTATCTCACGCAGGGTCATTGGAAAAGATTGGTCCACTGAATGATGCCAACGGTTGGCCTATTTTATTATGCTTATTTAGTATGGGAAGATTTCAACAGTAGGAAGCTGTCAAACTCAAGGTGTCTGACACAAGTTTCCCCAGATTCTCTTTTTTATGCGAAGGTTCAAATTTTAGCATTAGCAACAGATCCTGTCAGTAGTTTGCCTCAAAGTGACGGGCTGAATTCATTTAAATTTTAAGAAGATACCTTTTAAATATCCAAGTCTAATAGCAGGTTTCTGACAGTTGTTCTTTAAGCATAAAATGATATTTTGTGAAAATGGGGTTACTCAGCTTGTAACTGATCCACACAAGTGCTTCTTCTTGACACAAGCATCCATGCATCGGGACGTAACCCATGCTTTAAGCATACTTCTCCTTTGGCAGAATGTTAGAACGATGTGTCATCAAGGGTCAATATTTCCTAAAGTTAATCATCTGATTTCATCAAGGGCATGCGTAAGTGAAAGTGATACGTGCACGTGTGTCTCTGTATATGTGTGTGTGTGTGTGGGGGGGGGCTTCTTTAAGTGCTAAGGGTCAATGGGCATTGGTTGATGCTGCCCTTAGATCTGTGTTAGGTACCCAGAGTGTCATCCCCCAGTGCCTTTGTGTGGGAGCCTCTGTGACCTGATAGGACATTTAGGACTTGGTTCGGCCATGCATGAGTCCCAGTACTGTGTGATCATCTTCTCTTTTGTGGTGTGCTGTAAATTCTTATCTCTGTATGTTAATGAGGCGGATGACTGGGTGAGGTCTGGAGTCACAGCTGTGTAAGAAGGGATGGCTCAGGTCATCCCCTTCCTTAAGTTACCCTCCTAGTCCAGTTACTGCCAGTGCATTAACTCCCTGAAAGGTTTCAGGTTCGAGTTCATCCAGAGGTGCCAAGATGAAAGATCTGGAGATTTGAAAGTCCTGTGAAGCAGTTATACTTGGGCACACACGAGTTGATGATTCTTTGCACTATCAGTGCAAAAATAAACCCAGTGAAGAAAGCAAATTGGGTCTTGATGCAAACTTCTGACTGGTGGACTTCCTGAACGAGTTTCGGGGATCTCTAGGTATACATTGGCCCCCCACCCATGGTACTTGGGACTAGAGAGTCAGGTGGAGACCCCTCGTTGCACGCTGCAGGCCTTGACAGCTCTGTGCTGGGAAGCTGAAGAATGAACAGCAAGGTCAGAGGTGTGCTTTAGAGTGAGCACAGGTGCCGTCCTCGGGGAGTTGAGAAAACGGGGCCTGGAAATGGTTGACAAGACAGCAGTGTTCCTCGTTTCTTTAATGCACCTCTATATTGTGGCTGAATACATATAGCAAAGCGTTTTTCATTTCACAATTTTTATATGTATCATTTAGTGCCATTGATGGCATTCATCCTGCTGAGCAGCCATTATTGCTATCTTTTTGTGAAGTATGCCACCACCATTAGCAGAAATTCAGTGCCCCACCCCCCCAAGAAATGCCTCCTCCTCCTCCCCTCCCACCCACCACTGAGAACCACTAATAAGTCTGTGGTCTTTGGTAACAGAAATACACCCAGTAAGTTAATAAACAGAAATTTATTCCCTCACAGTTTAGGAGGTTAGAAGTCCGGATAGTGGGCAGGTCCTAGGAGAAGGTCCTTGTCTCCTGTCAACATCGACAAGCCGGCATTACTTGTTTGGGTGTCATTCTTCCCTGGGGCATTGAGGTTCTCAGAGTAGAGCCTTCAGGTCCAAAGTACAGACTCTGTTTCCTAAGAATATGAGAGCTCTCTCTTCTCCCTCTCTTCTCTCTACTTTTATCTCGTGTAAGATAAAAAGGGGGATTCAAGCTAGGGCATGACTTGGGATGGGAGTGTTACTTAGTGAGGGTGTGACTGCAATCACACCTTCATGCAAAGCTGTGGCTCAAGACCCACCCCCACCCCCACGTTATCCTGCCTCATTAACATATAGAGATAAGAATTACAGTACATCAAGTAGAAGACAACCACACAATCGTGGGGAATCATGGCCTAATCACCTTGACACACACTTGGGGGCAGAGGTGGGGAGTGGACCCAATTCAATCCATGCCCGGCTCTGAACGTTTGACTCTTTTCTTCTAAGTGGCATCCTTTGTGAATGAATCCTTCCCCTTCGATAACATTGTCACAGTTGTTCCCTGTGGTAGCGTGGGTCAGAACTTCATTTCTCTCTCTGAGAGCATAGCCATTGTTTCTTTTCGTTTTTGAGTTGCCAGATGAAGGCAAGAGATTGAACAAGCTCCAACTTCTTAAACCCATTTTCAGAGAGGTGTCTTTATTCAGAATTATGTTCATTTGGATACATAAACTGGGTGACTGGTATTTTCCATGTTCTTATTTCTATTTCCGGTGTAATTCTGGGGAAGGATCTTGGGTACAAGTATATGCAACTGTGTTTATATCCATAAAACATGGATGTCCATACGTACCTTCTTGGCTAATTGACCGCCCAGGTCATTCCTTTCTGGCCCAGTTTGTCTCTGTGTTTTATCAGCAGTACATTTCTTGGCTAATTCACATTATACTGTATCATCTGTGAAGAACATTTGTTTACCATGGAGACCTCCTACTCACTGGAAGCGTGGGAGACTCATTACTCAGTTAAGAGGCCCGGGTCAATATGATATTCCAAAGGAATCTCAAATCACTCTAACCCTCCCGCAGCGCTTGCTTAAGATTCCATTCAGGGGCTGTGCACAAAAAATGATGATGCAAAGGACAATGAATCTCCAATCTGATTCCATTGTGATTGATCTGTGCCAATTGTTAAGGTAATTGATGATATTGCCTCAGTTCAGTCTGTTAGTGCAAATAATGATTAATCAATATGCTCTCAGCTCTTAGTCCAGAAGATAATTCAAACACATGATTTATTCTGCTCATTTCAATTGAGCTACCTTTACAAGAGTAAAATCAATTGGCAAGTGGGTCTAAAGCCCTCTAATTATCTGCATTCCCATCTTCCTTTCCCAGTCTTAGTTCTTCGGGTAACTTGCCACGCCTCCTTTTGGCAAGCGTGATGTGCTGGGAAGCTTTTCACTGCCTTGGTAGAGAGATAGCACACTGTCAGTCTGAGCATGACTGTGTTGACAAAGCACTGTGACTTTGTCTGGAAGGCTATTGGAAGATTGGAAGTAAAGGACGTTGGAGAAGGTGTAAAGCGTTTAGGGGCTCAGCTTTTATTTCTCCCCAAATGGTTGTTGTTGCAGATGCTTCGTGGCTTCCTTCTTCCAGGGCTGTCTAACGTGGGATTTGTTATATTGCCCTGTAAGGCAATGGGATCTGTTATATTGCCCACTTAGGCAACGTCTTGATTCATGTTGTGGTTTGACTTTTTTCCTTTTTTTTTCTGGTCTCCTTCCCCTGCGAGAAGAGAGGCAGAGGAAAATATTCTCCACCAGGGATGAGCGTGCCTTTGTTCCAACGTGAAGCTTGCCGGCATCTGGTTTTGCTGTACTTGCAGAGGGTCCAGGAATGTGTGGGCCTCGTCCTGGGTCTTTTCGACATGATTCTAACAGATGGGAATTTTAAAAGACATTTCCCTGGATTGTCATTGCAGAAGCCCGTTACACTTGCATTAGGATGTTTGGTTATACTTCTTGCCCAATGCGCTGGTTCTTGCTGCTGGCTGTTGGCACGTATCTCCCTGGTGAGATGTTAAAGGGAACCCCGGTTCTTTTCCTCACCCTGCCCCTGTCGCCATGAACCTCCCACGGCACCCAGAACTTGGGTCTAAGACCCAAATCCTTCGTGTAGCAGTAAATGGAAACTCCAGCTTCATGTTGGTGGCTGTTTCAATGCTATGTCTACAGAAGGTAATGGTTTTTTAAAAGCATTTCACAGAGGTTATGATATTAATTAAGCAGTGGGGAGGTAAAAAGAGGTGGTATATGAGAGGGATTGGAATATTTTGGAAGCTAATTGCATAAGCATTTTCGGAATGTCTGGCTAGTAATAGGCACTACAGGGAAGATCGTGAAAACTGAAGCACTGCTTCTTTCCACCAGGAGAAAGACGAGGCTTTCAACTCCCATAAAGAGTTACAGTCTCAGTCAGTGTCCCCGCCATCCTGAGTGTGGGGGGTTTCCGTTTTCACAATGTCGTCTCAGAAGACTTTAAGGATCAAGAGACTCCTAGCCAAAACACAGAAGCAGAATCAGCCCATTCCCCAACGGGTTCAAATGAAAACCAGTCATAAGATTAGGTACAACTCCAAGAGAAGACATTGGCGAACGAATAAGCTGGGTCTGTAAGGAGCCCAGGAGAGATGGCTTGCACGCCGCATTTGCCCGGGCTCAATAGTGGTCTGTCATGCTGAGTTGAATTGAATTAAAACTTTTGCCACCATCTGATCAGCTCAACTTGTCTTGGCAAATATCTGGTTTCTTCCTTGGTTTTTATGTTTCTGCATCAAGAGTTTAACAATAAATCTAAGGCTATTGTTTTGTTTTCTTTTGTGGGGGAGGGAGAGGGGCAGAGTGACAGTCCCAGAAACCCTCCAGGAGCCACCCCACCCTGTCTTTAGAGTCCCTCTGAGGCAGGTGACAGTGTGTGACTGAGGGTCTTTCCTCTGAAGTCACGGTCCTGTTGGGGAGGTTGAAGGGGGCGGACCTCAGCCTTGAAGAATTCAGGAGAGGAGAGGTTGACATCAGAGGGCCGAGCCCTTGGCATCCAGGGAAGGGGAAGGCAAAGCTCTCAGGTCGCAGGACTGGCATCATGCATCAATCCTGGGGCTGCCCACTGTCAGTCCTTACCCACCGTTCCTGCTGCTCCACTCCCTGCTCACGGGGAACAGGAGTTTGCAGGCGCACAGAGGGAAACGGAAAGACAAAATATGAGAACAGTCTTCGCTCTTTTTGTGACTTCTTTCAGCAGAGGGAGGAAATGATGAGGTCTAGGGAGCTTACAATGGTGAGGTGAGAGAGAGAGGCAGAACAGTTAGGGGTGACTAGTCTATGTATTTCAGCTTATGTTTCCCAATCTTATTGCTCGGCTTACTTTTCTCTTTTTCCCCTGATGGGGCAGGGGCCTGCGCTGAGGTGTGGTAGGGGATGTAAGAAAGTTGTGTTACTTTGTACCTGAACATTGTGCTTCTCCTCCCCCTCCTTCGTCATGTCTTCTCTCAGAAAGTTCGTGGATAAAGATGATGAAATTTCCCCATGAATTCCCGAAGTCTCTTCACAGGGTCTCACTCCTTGATAATCATGTGGGTGGAAGTCGCGTGAGAGACGGGGCTAATTCTTCTCCAGGTCTGTCAGATACCAGGGCTCGAGTTTAGGCCTGGCTGTGTATGCCACTCAACTCTTCTGAAGCAGTCTTCCAGTCTATAAAATGGGTATAATACTTAACTCATGGGATTATTGTGACAACTTGTATAGGCATTTGATAAGGTGCAAAACTCCACGATATAAATACATAGGTTCTCAAACTTATTTGACCTCTTTTCAGGAAAAAAAAATTACTCAGCACCCCTCTTGGCAACTGAAAACTTTTATATTATATCCTAGAATCCAGGATAAAGTGTAGGTCTCTGCTCTGGCCGCCCTCTTGGATCATTGCAGCCACCACCAGGGGTTGATGTGGCACACTTTGGCTAGCACTGATATCAAATGTTATCTTACTATGTTTTACATTTTCTGATTCCTCCTTGCTGTTCTGCATAGGAGAAGGATGGCAGTCTGTGGACATGGACAGTCTCTGAAATGCTAGGGAGTTCTTCTACTCTGTCCATTTGGGTTGCTGAGCATTGGTTGGCACTGCCTGGATGGAACGGTGGGTGGCTGTTGTTGCTGGCTACTGCCTAGTCTGAGTTGGTGCTCCCTGCCCACAGCTGTTCTAGGGTAGAGAGAACAGCCATGAGTTGAGATTGCCACTCCTTCCTGCTCCTCTCTCTTCTTATCTTTGACTTCACATAGTAAAGTTCAATTACTATTGAATGAATGAATGACTTCAAATTAATTCCTTTGCCCCTTCTTCCTTTCTCTTTTCTCCCTTCTTTCGCTCCTTCTTTCTTTCCTTTTGTTTGCTGCTTTTGTTGGTTTGTCTCTGTTTTAATATACTGGAAGGCTAATTTAAAGCCTTTTCTCGTTCTAAGCATGGATGGAGATCTGTCTGACAAATACCGTTGCTCCAACATTGCATACCGTTAGTGGTGTCATACGAATGACGGGGTCCTTTCATGCAAAGGAATGCAATTCTCAAGGACCACTAGAAGTTGCCAGAGGTATTTGCAGATTAGGACCCAGGATAATGCTTATAAAATCTCTGCACTGTTTTCTTGGGCTTAAAGTGAAAATAATGTAGATACAGGCAGCAGGTCCATATGGAAACATGATCTACTAATGACTCATCCAAACTACATAACCAAATAAACCAAGGGTCTAGGTCCTCAAAGTGATAGCGGTGGTGTTGGATTTCCCGTCCTGCTTGATGCCAGAGGAGGGGACTTTGACAGGTGAAACGAACACAGCATTTGTTTAAACAGCCTTCAAAACATTCAAGGGCAGGAAGTGGCCATAAATACTACATGCAATTGGAGCAGCGGGAGACCCTGAGGTGAGCAGAATGTAATCAGTCAGCATGGAATGGGGCCAAGGCCTCCTGAGTTCCACACCGGGACAGAGTGAACTTTCCACCACGTCAGGACCTTTGTCTCATCTCCTCCCGGAGAAGAGAAAGTGAGATGTGAAGCTCCTCTCAGGAGCTGGGAGCGGTTTTTAATAGCAGGTTCTGATCGCTTTTGCAGCCTTTGAGCATTGGAACCAAGAACCCAAAATAGCTCCTTGAGCAAGAAAAGAGAGAGCAAAAAGGAAGAATCCAGAGGGCTGGAACACAGACTGATGGGCAGGCATGGGTGATCGGAGTTGTAAATCGCCCATCCCGTGCACAGAGGACAACCTAGTGAAGGAGACTTTAGTTTTCTTATAAGGCATGAATAAGTGCTCCGGGCAGTCTGCCCCATTGGAAAATAGAATGATGCTAATAATTTGCATTTATATAATACCCCTTGGCTTGTGGATCTACAAGCACTTTGCAAACATTAATTAATTCTGCAACCCCCCTGTGAGTCAGGGGACGCTGCCATCGGTAAGTCATCATGAAGGGGAGCCGGAGATTCTTGCCAGGGTGGATTTGCAAGTGAGAGAACACTGCAGGCTTGGGAGCTGAGGAAGTTGAGTAGAATTTTTATGAGAAAGAACAGCAAAGGTAGACTGTTGATCAGCTGGTGTGGGAATTAAGACGGGATATCACCGCCCTGGGTAGAGTTCTCCCAACGACTAAATTTTGTTTCTTTCTGTGATCGCTGGCTTTGGTCATGAACTTGGTTCGAAACCCGCGAGTCAAAAACTGCTCACTGCACAGATTCCCAGTGTAGGAGGGCATGCGCCAGCCAGACCATATGGGAAATCAGAATCTCTGTTGCCCATCTTAATAGTTCGTTCAAAGACTACTCATTCAATGCTTCATGTTTTCACTCCACCCCTCATTTATTTGAGCAATACAGGTTTTTGAATTCTTATGCCCTCCTAAGCATGTCAGCCATCCTCAAGGACTGGGAAAAGCAATTCACTCCCTGCTTGTAGCCTAGTGGCTTCGTGCTATTTTCTTTCTGTTCCCTGTGTCGTGCGAGAGTGGGTGGTCCACCGCTGGCTTCTCTGACAAGCTGTTGTCATTATTGCTGTTAGGCGATGTCAACTCATGGTGACCCCATACATGCAGTAGAATGCCTCATGGGATTTTCAAGTCTGGGATGTTTCCATAGCAGATCGCCAGGCCTGTCTTCTGAGTTACCTCTGGATGGGTTTGTACCACCCATCGTTCAGCTAGTACTTCAGGGCTTAGCTATTTGGGCCACCCGGCTGTCTTATCTGACATAGATGTTAGGATTGATCGTCATGTTTGGGGCCATTTCAGTGTGATTTACTGATAACCCTGTGTGTTTGAAGTTCTTATACACTATGCATAGTAAGAGATAGTAAGGGGGTGCTATGACAGTACACAATGACATGCATACTTAAAACACACACACACACACACACACACACAAACTCACTCACTGCCAGCAAGCCAGTTCTGACTCATAGTCACCCTATAAGACAGTAGAACTGCCCCTGTGGGTTTTGGAGGCAGGAATCCATGACAGGAGCAGACAGCCTCCTCTTTCTTCTGCTGAGCCGCTGGTGACTTTGAACTGCTGGCCTCGCAGTTCACAGCCTGTTGTATTGCCTACTACTCCACCAAGGTTCTCAGGAATTCTGACAAAATTCGAGAATTTGAGAAATTAAAAGTTAAACTTTTTTGGAAAGAAATTCCGTTTGAGGTTAAATCAGCATAGAGCTATTTGGTGGTATACATAAGCAATTTGCTTTTAGTAAACAGATAAGATGTGTGAGATCATCTAGCTGTTTCTACAATGAGCAGATGGGGACTTTTGAAGTGGTTGGGAGTTGGTTTTAGAAGAATTTCTTAAATAGATTCTGGTTTCTTTAGATTTAAAAAAATCCTTTATTTGTATAGCACCCTTTTATAGATGACCATAAAAGCCAACATCCATCAGGCTCCCTCAAAACGATATGGAGTCGGAACAATATGCATTCTTGGGCTCTAGTTACTGGTCATACCTGTGCGTGTGCCTACCATGGTATCAGGTGAAATTATGAAATCGTTTTTTAGGTTGCTTCCACATTCACTAGCATGTGGGGAGAGATCAACTTTAAAAGGCAGATGATTTCTTTCAAGTCTCTCTACACGCTTAAGGAAAAAGAAGGTTCAAGGGCTCAAGTAGGAAAAAAATGCTTTGAAAATGATCATGGCAACATATGTACAAATGTGCTTGACACAATGGATGAATGTATGGATTGTGATAAGAGACGTAAGAGCCCCCCAATAAAACTATTTAATAAAAAGAGAAGTAGCAGAAGAAAGAAGGTTCTGCTAATGTCCCAAGAGTCTTTTGCTAGCTCACCGACCCAAGCCAACAGCCGAGTGGACTTGGGGAAGTGGGAAGCGTGCTTTGGTATGTGTGAAAGATCAAACAAGTCAGCCAGGGATTCCTCCCAGCAAGACACACACTTTCTCCCAGGGTATTGCTGCCTGGTTTCACTGTGCACCAGTGGTAAGCGCCAGAGATTGAAAACATCTGGCTTTTCATCAGCCGCATGTCCTCAGAAGGGGATTGGTGTTAGTTGAGGTACATTTCCCAAATTCTTACCTGACACATTGTGTTGACCTTAATGCCATAAGCTGGGGACAGTCTCTGCGGGTGTAACTTGTTTCCGGCGACACAGTTTTTCTTGTCTTGTCTTACCCTGTCTTGGGAGAGTCTTGATTTTTAAAATTTGGAGTTATGCTTTTATGTAGGGCTTTTCACATGCGCTGTTAGGATCAGTCTCTGAAAGAAGCCATTTACATAGAGGTCAAGTACAATGCTTCCTGTAGGAACTTCCTGAGTTATCAAGTCTTAGAGCAATCCCTTATAACCAGATGGCAGCAGGTTAAAAAAGAGTGAGAGAGAGAGAGAGAGAGAGAGAGATGACTTGCTACCTGTTAGTGTTAACTGTAGGCTTCTAGTGTTAACTGGTTTCTGAGGAAATAAAGAAAATCTGTGAACAGTAGAAAAAAGCTTCTATGTATCGATTGAGAAGAACGAATTATCTCCATAAGACTCCTTTGGTTATGTTTGCCTTTTAAAAGCATCCTTTATGACTCAGTGGGTCATTTTCTTCCTCAGCCCTTGACTTGGTTTGGTGGGGAAATGCTGAGCCTGCAACTTTAACCCAGATCTCCTTCTGAGTTTTACCATGTACATGTTCCCAATTTTTTAAACTTGTGAACTGGGACATTATTATGCCGCTATGTATTTTTGAGCAGTGGTCTATAAACCAAGCCTCAGTTAATTGGATCATAGCTCCCCACTGAGTTGTGGGTTCAGAGATGGCTGATCACTGTTTATAATTGGGCGGCTCTTTGTCATTGGTTTTAACACATTAGCATGGAGTGTCTCAAGAAGTCAATGACCTGTTCAAACAAATTCACTAGAGGAAGTTCTTTAAAGAGGACTCTTGGTGTGGTGTCAGTGGCCATGTTGCACCCCTCTCAAGTGGCATCTGGGGCCAGAACAATACCCTTATGAAGGTGGGAATATTTGTCCCCAGTTTACCTGGAGTTTCAGAGAGAGAAAGTCACTCATCCCAGGTGGGAAATGACAAAGTAAGGATTCATTCGAACCCAGGCTGCTCTTCTTCTAAGGTAGTGGTTCTTCAACCTTCCTAAGGCTGCAACCCTTTAATACAGTTCCTCATATTGTGGTGACCCCCCCCAACCACAAAATTATTTTTGTTGCTACTTCATAACTGTAATTTTGCTACTGTTATGAATTGGGCAACCCTTGTGAAAGGGTCGTTCAACCCCCAAAGGGGTCGTGACCCACATGTTGAGAAACGCTGCTCTGAGGCTTGGCATTTATACGTATCTTTTACGTTTTTCAAAGTTTCTATCTTGTTAGTCTATTCTTTTTATTTTCCAACCATTTTATTGGCACATAATTTACATATCATAGAATCGAAGAGGTCAATCTTATCCAGGGGAATTGTATAATCACTCACACATCTATCTGAGAGCATCCCCTCCTCCTGTGGTTGATTTGCTTTCCCATAATCTATTCTTTTTATTTTTTCAGTATTTCATCAAAAGTGTAATGAGTTTTATTAAGTGAATAAATAAATAGTACAAGCATAGTTCCATGTAATTTTTTTATACTTAAGGATGGAGTGAGCATTATTATGGGTGCTAAGAAGACACTATTTCACAGATGAATGTTAAAAAAGTGTAAGGAATATTCATTTGTAATTTCCTCCTTGTTAGCTGCCCCCCTTAAAGAGAACCCTGATTCCACATGCCATTTGAACAACCAGTTTTGCTGAACTCAACAAAAAATAGGTATCGGTTCTGCGGAACCAGTGTGAACCAGCTGAATTCCACCACTGGTTTTACTATAGTATGCGTGAAAAGTTCACAGTTCAGGTTCCATATTCCAGGAAACTTTTCAAAAACTGCAACACATCAAGCTTTGGAATAGCGTCAAAGATATTTATATACAAGTATTTGAAAAGCCTATTAAATACTCCTTTCTTTCTCAACTATGTATATCTCCAGCTAGATTTTCTTCCAAAATAAAATACAGTAAAACTGGATAAGGCAGAGGGCCATCAACTGTAGTCTATTCTTGATTTATCTACTGTCTCCATTTTTTTATTAGTGTTTTAAAGTATCTTTGTTGATTGCCTCCCTGATAAGCAAACACGTGTTGGAAGCCAGCTCAATTTTAGGTTGTATAGCCTCACTGCACCTCTGATTCTGAAGCTTTTGAAAGATGGGCAGAACACTCCTGCTGTGGAGCATGCAGAACAGTGTGGCCAGCTCTGAACGAACCACGTGCCCTTTGCTAGTGAGCTCCTTCAGCCACGGAGACCGTTTTCTCCCTGCAGTTTGGTTCCATCCAATCGTTATACAGTATAGACATCCTTCTTGTCACTTTGGATTCAACTCCTACCTCCTCAGAGACCTCATGTGACCACCTGCCTCAGCAAAATTGCACCTCATCCACCCAAGGGAGGGGCTCATCCCTGAAGGGACAGAGAGCCTGCCCGGTATCCTTAAGACGTTTAAACCACAGCCGGCTCAAATGCAGCCCTGCTACTCCACACCCATGCCTTTCCTCCTCCTGGTTCACCCAGGAAGTCATTGAGAAGCAGCATTCTGTCACAAAATGTGACGTCGCCCCGTTTCACAGTATATTGGGATTGTTGTTGTTGCGTTTACCATGGTCTAAGTCTTCCCTCTTCGTGAGCCTGAATGTATGCTTTGGGTAGGTTTGCTGGATTAGAATGAGGTAACAACGAAAGGATCCTTTCATTGACAGCGCACAGAGCCAAGCAGCTGGGATTTGGCCCGAGCTATGTGGGGAAAGTTAAGTTGGGTCATGAACAAATGTGCTTGGAGTTCCTTTGAGTGAAGGAACATTTATTTATCTTGGATGGCTACAAAGGTTCTTTGGACTATTTTTCTATAATTACCTTGATTAATCTTTAAGTGGTCTGTTTACATTTTGAGTTGATTTATAGGAAGCTTTGCTTTTACTCAGCTAAAACACTTGGCGTTCTCAGGTTACCACAGTGATGGAAACCACTCTCCCTGCTCTGTGCCCGCCACCTTCAGAGATGTTCCCAAATTGAGGAATAGCATGTTACCTACACACATTTTGAGATGGGGCAGCCATCCCATGCTGTATCCCACTGGAGGGCTATTCTTCCAGCCTCCCGGGCTATTTATAGACACCTCCACTTGGGGGCAGCCTCTGACCTGCACTATATTTAAAATCTGACTCCCAGGTGTCCTATGTGAAGGGCAGGAGGGAAATAAGAACATCTTTTCTCTGCCATCTTGGTGTCTCCTCTTGCTTTTTTCTCTCCCTACCACGTTTCATTTGGTAGACGAGAGCCTCTCAGGAGGGGGTTGGGGTTGGTGTCCATCTGTGTGTGTCTGGAGCTCATCAGCCACTGCCTGGCTTCAGGAACCTGGCATCACATCCGCAGCCCAATGCTGATCTGCAGGGATGTCCTCACTGAATCACTTATCTTCTTTGAAAACCTCCCTTCCATAGTCAGTAAAGCAGTTGTACTAATGCCCTAGGTTCTCTTTCAAGTAAACAAAAAGTTATGAAAATTCTATTTTCCAGGTACTAGCCAAAGGTTTTTTTTGGTTCTCTATAACTTTCTGTTGTGATTGGAGTGACATTTTACAGAGGAAAAAGAGATTTTCCACTGAACAGTTCAGACAGGTTGGGCGACATGGATTTCAGTCCCCACAATGGTAACAGTGCTCTCCCCACGTTTCCGGTTTCCATTCATCTCTTACATATACCTGTCTTCTGTCTCAGCTTTCTCACTAGGAAAACATTGCTCTCCTGGTCTCCTGGGACTGATTGTTCTAAGGATCGCGGACCCTCCCAGTGTTATCGTTCACCGTGTAGGCTTGTCTATTGCTGAAAAATTCAGCCATGATAGTGAGTTTGCTTCCAAACGTGATGGGGACCATAGTCTTGGGATTTCTACCAGTCTGTATCAGACTGGTAGCTTGTTTAAATATAGATATAGGATTTTGAGTTTTAGTCCACATTTTCCTCTCACGCTATCCAAGACCATCTATTGGGATCTCTTTCAGAGGGTCGGTAGTAGTAGCTGGGAAACATCTAGTTCTTCTGGTCTCAGATGATAGGAGGCTGAAGTTGTGGCTCATTCGCCACCTGGACTGAGTGTTTCCACAGGCCATTTGTTCTCGTCACTCTTCCCTGCTTCAGATGGAGAAAGACCAGTTCTACCTTTGATGTCCACTTCCTAGCCTTTCAGGTCCCCGTCTCCACTCACCACTGCAGTAGCGTGTAGAGCATTGTCTTTGAAAACTATGTTGTACCGGCTGAGTCAGATGGCCCTTGAGATTGGTGCTAAGCCCTCAAGCACTGAGCAGAGAATGAGAACTTAAGATGTTGATATCTTTTTTCCTTAAAGTATTTTACCTGAGTCTACCTGAAAACGTTCTGCCTTATGGAATTGGCAAGCTTGCATCTTTGGTGATCCTGTTAACCTCGCCCTCCAGCTTCGGCATTTCATGATGTGTTTAGATCAGGACATGCATGGCCCATTCGATCTTGTGATTTCAAAGAATTTTCTTGAAGCCATTGTGTGAAGAAGATGTTCAAGATCTGTCAGTTCAAACGGTTTGTTTTCTCGTCCTTGTCTTTCCTTGGGAAAAATTCTTAGTCTGCATGTCCGTGTTCCCGAAGCATGCTGCCCCTGATGGGTTCCCCCTGAAGAGAGCCATGAAAACTCATTTTCCTGCCTAACAAAGCAGAAAGGAGAGCGTTGGCACCCGTTTCTTTGGGTTGAAGGGGCCCTGGTAATGTTAAATTCCTAGGTGAAAGGCTGACGTCTGCATCCACTGCTTGTGAGCAGATCCAGCCTGGGAACCGCTGGGTAGCACCTCCACTCTGCTTGAGAGCGTCGGAATTGAGTTGACGGCAATGAGTCTGCGTCTTTGTGGTGTCTGGCTGAGTGTGGGGGCTGTTGACTAAGATGACTTGGTCCTTGGAAAGAACCCACAGACTTAAAGAATCCCTCCCTTTGCTGCCTTGAATTTGTGAATAAAAGAAACCCACCTTGGCTGTAGGTCATTTGGGGTGTCTGGGGGGTCACTGTCCATGTGACTAGAGAAAGCTCAGCTTGTTCCCGAGGTGTCTTTTATCTGCTCCCCACCACCCCATCATTATGAACGCACAATTTGTGGAGATTTGTAACCCAAAATGCATTGTTCTAATTAGGTCCCTTTGGTCCAACTTAAAGAATTCATGGCTACGTTATTTTCTATAGCAAGTCAATCGGAAATCCGTCTGTAGGCAGTGATGTGTATATTTTAGATTATGCTCTATTATAATGGTGCGTATCAGGACCCCGTGGCAGTGGTTTGTGTAAGTTGTTAAGGTCTGAAGCACTTGGGGAAATTCCAGCGGCCCAGGGGTAGACAGACGTTCCAGCCCGGGAAAAAGAAACACTGTGTGCAGCCGGTTAAGTAGAGAGGACCAAGGAAAATGAGCGTCCCCTCTTTTCTGGTGTCACCGTGTTAAGTGGCAGGGTTGGATGAGGCCGGTTTGCCGGCAGCATCATCAAAGCGGCTGTGATGTTCTGTCCTGAGCAGACTCCTGCCGTTTCAAGGGAACGTCTTGATCAGGCCACTCTACGAAAATGAGCCCATTGGAAAGCACTTCCTGCGTTCTAATTGCCCAGCGGGTTGAAGTTTGGGGACAATACGTGGATATCAAGGAAGGGTCAGGCTTGAAAGCTGGCAACCCAGTGAGCTGCCCGCATCGGAGGGAATGAAGGACGACCCCACCCCACCCCCGCCATCTTTCTTTCATAATTATTTTTTGTCCCATGTAGAGGGTTTCTTTCTTAAACATTTTGAAATCTGATTGATGAATACTTGTCACATTGATTTTGAGGCAGCCATCTCCTCTTTTATTTTCTCTCCAAGCATGAATGAAATTCAGATTCTGAAAGAGGCTTAGCTCAAGAATACTTCCCCACTGAAAAGTATCCTGGCGCAGGAGCTGGCAGGGAAGAGGGGGGGAGTGGAAAGGAAGCCAGACGTCCAAGCCGTGCACCTCCCTCGCTGTTCTCTTCGGCCAGTAACGTCAACACAATCTGTTGTGCCATTTTCAAGATTGCATATCCTTTCAAAACCTGTCCCATCCTTTTGTCCCCTCCAGGACGCCTCTCTGCCAGGGGGCGTCCAAGCTCCTGGGGACAGCCCGTCATCTTTACATTCTATCTCCCCACCACCTTTCGAAAGCCCCCCTTGGCTATCCACGCCTAACGTTTCCTCTGGAGGCATTTCTAATATAAGCAGGAGAGCGTGCCACGGGGGCTCTTCAAAGATCGCGCACATCCGAGTTCCCAATTCGAGATTGCGGAACACACCTGCTCTTGCCGTGACAGGTGCCGCTGGCTGGAAGCTTGAGATGTAAGTGCCCAGGCTGGCCGACCCGCGAGGGCTGCATTTACAGAGGAAATCGCAGCGAGTGTGCACATGGCGCAGCCCTTTCCACTGATGGTCTTAGGACCCAAGCAAGGCCTGCCGGCTCAGTTACTTTGCCACTTCAGCCCTTGTCTGGTCAACTCTCATCCCAGCAGGCCTGAAGGTGGTGCACATTGGATTTCTTTCTTAATTTCATCAGAGTCACTCTCATGTCGGATTGCACCAGCCTTTGTGGCTCATCCATCCCTTACCCCAGAAATCTAGCTCTACTGATGTTTCGAAGGGAAGTGATTGGCAAGCCTGGGGGAGGGGGGCCACTGTGGTAAAGTGGTACAGGTGGCAGGAGCTGCCCCAGAGACAAAACACACCACCACTGGGCCTATTATTTTGGTTGGAAATACGTAAGAAAACCTTTTCTCAAAGTGGAAACAATAAACAAATTATCCACTTCCACCATCGGCTAATTGAGGCCGCCTCTCAGTCAACAGGCGGGTTTTCTGCTAACAAGCACTTTGACGAATTTAGTCTCCTGGGCTCTTCTGCCCATCCCCCGTTTGATTTATGTTGACGTCAGTGTTTCTCAGTAACATTAGCTTGAATGATATATGAATAATGTTTAGGGTCCCGGTTTTTATGTTTGATCCGCCGAGGAGTTCTTAAGTATAATTTGATTGCAGGGCATCGTTGGCAGTTTTTTTGTTGTTTTGTTTTTTTTAATTGGGATAGACATTTAATTGAAATCGTCATTTTCTTGGTAACACGGCTGTGCCCTCCTTCCTTACTTGGAAGGAATAACACCTGATTGTAAAATTCAAGCAAATGAAAATGACTACTTCTAACCCAGACATCTGAAACCACCTTTTACAGAGTCACACTTGTTAGATCAAGCCCATGCAGAGTTGCGTGTTGCCGTCGCATGGGTTTGAACTCGAGGTGGCACCGTCTGGGCAGGGAGAGCTGTGCCTCACGGGCGTTTGAGACTGACGCTTTGAAGCACACTGCCAGGTCTGTCTTCAGAGCTGGGCTTGAGCAGCCACCTGCCCCGTTCGTCGTCAAGGGCTTGGCCGTCTGTGCCAGCCAGGGACTGCTGAGAATCCAAATGACTTACGAACCTACCTGTCGCTCCTCAGAGACCAGCCTGTCAGTGATGTTTAGTGACTCAAGTCAACATTTGAAATGTGTCTTAATACAGTAATAAGAAGTGAATAAGGTGCTTATGGCCAGTGTGTGATTAGAACTTAAACTCCCATTTTCTGGGGAGCGATATAAGAGATTATGAAAGAGTGAATACTTACATTGGTAACATAACGTTACCTTCATGTTCTCAACCCTCACGTAAGAATGATTGATTTTAGTTCCATTTTCTAAACCTCCTATAGTACTCACTTTATACCGCCTTTGAATCCAAGGGAAAGCAGTGACTTAGGGTTGTTTCTGAAAATCCAGAATGTTCATTTATTATGACTCGTACAATACATGAATGTCTAAAGAGAATATCGCCTGGCTTGCCCGAAGGGTATTTCCCCAGATGAAAATATATTCCCTTTCACGTGGTTATGATGAGGAAATGCCCCAGTATATCTTGTGAACCTGAAATTCATGTTGACAATTTTAAGGTGTAAGTTTATGAGCAAGTCTCTGGGGCACCTGCTCCGGCATATGGAAGCGTCCTCAAGCTTATTTGTAATTTCTTTTATGACTGGCGTGCTTTCTTGTGGTTCAGACACATGCACACAGCCACTAGCAGAGAGCCTAAAGAGGGCTTTCCCATGTTAGGAAGACACTTTTCTGAATGAGCTGCAAAATGGGAATTCATATCTTCCTCTAGCACCAGGAGTGACTAAAGTATATCACCCGCCAGCCCTTCTGAGATGTCACTCCCCTTGCAGTCAGTGTGCATTTGGGTCTGAAGGACGGCGTGAGCAGGCGAGGCTAAGCAAGCCTGCCTTCCCGTGTGCAGTTAGATCCCGTAATGGTACATGCTCAGGCTTAATTAGTTCTCATCATATAAGCTGATGCCTCCAGATTGGTTTAATTAACAATGATGATGCTTGTAACAACTTCACCATGATAGTACACTAGGACCTCACGGTGTCAAATTAAACATGGGTATTGTTTTTAAAATACAGTGTCTTTTAAATTAATTTTGAAGTGAATTTGTCATATAAAAGACATTAGCTAAACGAATGAGTTTCTTCCTGTTGGGAACAGTAGGCCTCCAGGCTCACTGTCATTTTGCTTGGCTATGAAAATCACAGGCAGAACCTCAGTATCTAAGGCTGATAAAGACCATCTATTTTATATAGTCTCATCAGAGAATCTCTTTCTTTATTAGCTTATCATTCTTTATGTTTTATCTAATAATATATCATTCATTTAAAAATCAAGAGCGTTTGATGGATTTTTTTCTTACTATGAATCCACTGAGAATATTGAGACCTCTCGGCAGAATCCTCAGACCTCAGACACATTGTGTGAAAAGCAGCTACTAGATTGGATTCACACTCTCCATGTGATACTTTCCTGGCTTTGCCCAAGACTTAGATTTCTACCTAATAGACTGGCCCTTTTGCAAAGGACAGAGTAATTCATTATGTCCTAAGCATTTTGGTTTCATGACTTAACATGCCCCGTCTGCAGTGCTATCCCCCACCCCCACTGTCTTCCACAATTTTCCTAACCTTCAAGATGTAGTTCAAGCACTCTCTTCCTTATAATCAAAACCATCTCCTAACATACCCTGCATTTTAAATCCTCTACTCTATAAGGAGTCTCAGCTGTTTATTTGTGCAGATCTTGTCTTTCCACCGAAGTGGCCCATTTTTGTAAAAATTAAGACAAGTCAAACTACACACACACACACACACACACACACACACACACACACACTTTTCCAGCCACAGCCTATCATGGTGCTGATGTGATCATGTTATAATGATATAGTTCAACTGATTACTTGAAGGGTAAATTTATGACATCAGAACTCATAAAAGAATCAGTCTTGAGCTGTCCCATTGGGTAGATAGGATCTAAGTTTGTCTCTGGTTCGGTATGTGTATACATGTTCCCACAGATGCCTCATTAAGCGTGGTGACACACCTGATTTAAAAGTGAAGTTCCCTTTGAGTTGACTGTTCTCTTGGCAGCCCCACACATGTCAGAGGAGAACTGTGTCACCCCCCAGCATGCCCACCCAATTTTCGGTTATTGATTTATTGGAAGTCATTCACCAGGATTCTCGCTTTCTTCCAAGGCACCTCTGAATAGACTCAAACTTCCAACCTTTCCATAAGGAACAAAACCCACTATCCATTTGCACCCCCCAGGGCCTCCAATATGCCTGATGTATTGGTATTAAGGTCCAGTCAACTGTCCAGCTGGTGTGCCCTTGCTTCTGTGATTGACCATGGTGCAGAGAGACACTCCCTCTCTTGTTGCCCAAGCAGTTGATCAGCAGCTAAGTCAGCAGTTCTCAACCCGTGGGTCGTGACCCCTTTGCGGGGTCGAATGACCCTTTCACGGGGGTTGCCGATTCATAACAGTAGCAAAATGACAGGTATGCAGTAGCAATGGAAATAATGTTATGGTTGGGGTCTCCACAACACGAGGAACTGTATGAAAGGGTCGTGGCACTAGGAAGGTCGAGACCCACTTGGCGCAGGCGCCAGCTGCTGAAGAACTCGGGGCAGTGGGGAGAGACGTCCCCCAGGGCGCTCTTCCTCAAGTGCCTGTGAGGCGAGAACTTCCTGGGCTTGACTTGCCCAGGTGTCCTGCTGCGGAGAATGAAAGGCAGTCACCGGGTGGCCCCTGCAGTGGCCAGTTGCGTGAATTGGTTCCCCAGATGCTGAGAATGGCCTTGGCCCGAGAGCGGCAGGCAAATGGATGTCTTCCAGCTAAGACCTTTGAGACCCATGGCTTGGAAGGGGGCGGGTGGGATGCGCGTTGCCATTGTGAGGGTCTGCGTGTGGTGGACAAAAGCAGAAGCTGCTTCGAGGCTGTGGTTTCCCCAAGAGCAAAATGATAATGTCCTGTATCTGAGTAAGATTCTTGCAAAGCTGCTCGGATGAGAAATGGGCCCATTCAATCCCGGGGAGAGGAAACCAGGACACACGTTTCCTCAAGCCTGGCGGGTAAGCCTCGAAGGGTTTCCCAGCACAGGGCATGCCATGTCCACCCCCTGCCCACAATCCCTTCCCCCAGCTGACAAATAGAGCCGGATCCACTGCAGCCTGACCAGCGTGAATCCGAACGGTGTGAAAACGGGCCTGGCTGTTTGGATGGCTTTGAACAACGGCAAGCGGGGGATCTGCAGGCGGCTCTCTGACTCTACAGGCATGTGATTTGTTTCAGAGTCGACCAGGAAAGCCGGACTGGGGGCCTCGGGGGCATTCAGGAAGGAGAAGAAAAGAAAAAGAAAACCCAGTCCGCACCCTCACAGAGATCAAAATCTAGTTGTGGGAAGGAGGCCTCCGACAAGCACAGAATCAATGCGTGCAGTAGCCTAGCCGGTTCCTGACTAATTAGTCATGTCGTAAACAGAAGAGTGCTTGAATCTTAAATAAAAAGGTGGTCTACCGCCTATGTCTGAAGAGATTTAGGGTGATTTCAGGGAAGAAGAATTCCCAGTTGGTGTAGGATATGATGTAGTGGCAGAGCTGGTGGTTATGAATATTTACTGTTTCTTATTTGTTTTCTCATTGTTCATGTGTCATAATGAATACATTACTCATTACTTCTAATCAGTGGGTATTGTTATGTAAATCTCACAGCAATTATCTATACCACTTTAGCAGGATATTTTAATTCCCGTTTATGTAATTTCACTTGGGTTCTTTTTTTCTTTTTGTCACCAAACAAATAGAAATCTCCAGAGACCCAGATATATATAAATATAATCTATGTAAGACGGAGGGTGGACGCCAACATGCGGCAATGATAGCACACATGCAACACCCGCAATCGAAGTCCTTGCTAGTCAAAGTGTGGTCCACGGAGCAGCCTCACCTGGGAGCTTGATAGAAAGGCAGAACCTCAGATTCTGCCCCATTCCCAAGAACCGCCCCCTCCCCGCCCCCCGCCAGCACAGATGCACACCAAGCAGTAGGCACCACTGGCTCCTTTATTCACACTAAATCTTGAGCGCTCTGTTCTCCGTCCCGTCTATTGCCGATTTTTCCAAAAGGGTCTAGGTGGAGAAAATCCCGATTTTCTCCAAGCGTGACCTGCTGTTTAATGCAACGCGACTCCGCAGCGCTGTGGATGAGTGACTCTGGCCGGAGTTAAAAGTTGAGGGAATACCTAAACTATTTTTCCCAGCGCTTGGAGTTTTTCAAAACTCAAACCATGTTTTGGAAAGCACTGTGTTCCCTTTTAGATCTAAACCCATGTGAAGTCAATTTTGTGGGAAATTTAAGCCACATGTTTCTGATTCATTGACACTTAACCCTTGAGAAGGTTGTGTTACAACAGCAATTGCCTGTCCAACAAAATCTCGGCCCTTTTAAAAGTAGATCCTTTACAAGGACAGAGAGATGGCGAGGGGGTGAGGGGATGGGTGGGGGTGGAGCTGCGATGGGGGGAGTCATTAGTAAGAACCCCAAGAGATAGGGGTTTGGGTCGAGGCCCCTGAATCTGAAGGCAGTCTCACATCTTGGTCAGGAGTAAGGCAGAACGAGTTTCGTGTGCTGAGAAGAGACGTTGATGGGGACAGGTCAGACAGCACTTTCAAAATCCATATTAAAAATGTAAATGATTAACTAGATATGAACGTTTCTCTCCCTTCTACTAATTGTGTTCATATCACTTTGGGATTATTATTTTGCGGGGGAAGGGGGTACAATTTGGGCTCCATAACTAGTACTGGACCCTAACTCTAGTATTACCTCAACTGGTGGAGTCGTGGTTAAGCAAGGTCAGCAGTTAGCAGCCACCTTCTCTACTGCTTTAAGGACTTAGAGCCTCGGAAACTCACGGGCAATTCTACTCTGTCCTGTGAGTCGGCGTTGACTCAGTCATAAGAGTGAGTGATCGCAGCGCTATTGACAAACAAGGCTGTTCACGGCCAGGAGGCGTGCACTGAGTGGGGCACTGCAAGCCAAAGAAACCAAAACCCTAGGCTGTCTTTGCTTTGAGTATTTTAGCATCAGCTAATGTATAGAACCAACCAGCCAACAAAACCAACTGACTACTATGTAGTTGACTCTTATTCATAGCACCCCTATAGGACAGGGTAGAACTGCACCGTTTGAGTTTCTGAGACGTAACTCTTTGTGGGAGTAAACAGCCTCCTCTTTCTCCCGCGTTTTCACCAAAGAATTAAACCTTTTCCTTGAGCTTCTTTTTCCCTTTTTGGTAAAGCTGGAATTCTACCTTGTTGGATCATGCATTTAATTTGACATCTTTCCCCCACCTTGATTGATGGATAATATGTCCAATTGTGTGTATATACAAAGTAGAATATATGTCATGAATAAAGTCTGAGTGTTTATGGTGGGAGAAAACAATGATCAAATTAATCATGTTTTCTATTTAGACATACATTTCTAAATTTAGTGAGTTTGTTTAGGTAAGAGGACTTGGCTTGATTACAGTTTTTAGTAGCCATGGGTAAATGAAAGGCCCTTCGATTCCATGTCTCGCTCATTATCCTAGGGAGCCAACAAATACACATTCATATGACAGACACGCTAATCAAAGCTGAAGGTCTTACTTAAATATTTTTAAAAGCAACCTTAGCTCTGAAAGGGAATAAAACACTGGCCCAATATCCTGAGCCTGGCAGTTTCTCTCTGCCTATTGGCTTCCTCATGAGCATCTTTCATGGAGATAGGTAGTGCCTTTACACAGACCACGTCCTTTGTCTAGAAACAAAGCTTTTCTCTGCTTGACTCTCCTTCCAAGAGCAGCTTGAAGTTGCTCAGCGAGCCTGCCTGGGTCTGAGGTCAGTGTCCACCTCTGTGCCTCCTGCACATTCTGGGTCTACCTCAAGCCTCCCAGTAAGTAACTGCTGAGGTGCTCGCCTTTCCCAGGGTGGTGAGTCAGCCCAGTACAACTCTACCCCCTGACACCTAACAAATTAGGTAGGCAACACACGTGTTGACTGAATAAACCTTGTGGCTTGAATATTATTCCACACCAGCTCTGAAAGGCTAAATATCTCTTGGCAGTGCCAACTGTGTATCACTGAGCTTGTGGATTGACTTGGGGAAGGATTCTGCTAAGGAAGCTAGTGTGATGGGTGGTTGTCACCCAGAAGCTAAACTTTGCCTCTCGGGATAAACATCTGCCTTCCAGGCCTCTGCCTTCCACCTCCCAGATGCGTGCAGTGGGTCCCAGGGAAGGCTGGATGATGGAAAAGGGTGGCATCCGATGACCGTCAGGACTAGGAAGAGAATCCCAAGCACATGGTCCAAGGAACATTGTTCAGTCGTTCGACCTCAGTGCGGTGTGGTTTCCATTAGGCCACGATGCGCCATCCATCACTGACTCCACACTTGAGGTTGTTGAAAATACACCTCGTTTTAAAGACTTTCACAGATGACACTGCTATAGCGTCCCTCCGTCACCTATTCCGCTATTTGCTTAATAAGTCCTGCTGTCAGAGATGTGTTCTTTCCCTCTAATCTAAATCCCAAATGTCCATTTCCCTCCGTTTGGTCCCCCAAAGAGCAGGAAACAGCTGGCCCCCTCAAAGTTGTCTCCTTTGTCCATTCCTTGTATCATGTATCATCTCCTCAGGGTTTATGAATGTTTTGCAGTGTATTCATGAATAAAACCAAGCCTTCAGTGAACACACCCGAGCGGCCTTCCGAAACCCAGCTGTCCGCTGCTTGCCTTCCCCAGGGTATTTTCTGTTTGGCCCTCTTGCCTCTGCCACGTGAAACCAAAGGTATTCCTCTATTCTGCCCCGCCCCAATTTGGTCTTCCTACGCAATCGTAAGCTTCTAGAAAGTACAGGTTACTTTCTCTTGGCTCTGTTTGGTTTGTATCCAAAGGAACCAAGCCCACAGCTATTGAGTCAGCCTCTTCTCACAGTGACTCTGTCGGCCGGCCGAGGAGAACTTGCCATGGGGTGTTTAAGGCGGTCAATCTTCCCGGAAGCAGATAGCCACATTTGTCTCCTGGGGGCCACAGTCGCTTGCCAGCCAGCAGCCTTTTGGTGAACAGCGGAAAGCGCTCACCTCTGAACCGCCAGGGCTCCCCCGGCAGTGCAGGCCATAGAGACCTCAAATAGGACGGTGACATGTTTTAAAATTGTTATTGGGATCTACTTCACATATCATACAATGTAATCATTCATTTATTAAGAAGCTTTGTGGGCTCATCACCACCATCAATTTCAGAACATTTGTTTCTCAAACTTATTACTGTTAGCTCCCCCCCACCCCAGCATGCCCCTAGATAAATACAAATCCCGTTATTGTGTCTCTAGATCTACCTATCCTGCTTTTGTATACAGAAAATGGTTTAAAACACAAACAGGAAGCAAACAGAACCACCCACAATGACTAGACAAAACAGAACAACCTCAATCCAAAACACAGCAGAAAAATTTAAAACTTTAGAATGGGTCCAAAGGGTGATCAAAGGATAATCCTTTTTAACCCAACTTGAACTGCTCTAATTGCCTTGACAGTGCTCTGTCTGACAGCGAGGCTGTCCACATACCTTCACTATGGTCAGAGCTGTGTGTCTGAAGGCTTAATCCATGTGGGGACCCTACAAATGGATTTCTGGCTTCCACAGTTATGCGTAGCTGTCAGCAAGCCAGGTGTTCACAGTTTAAGATCTGATACCATTCCATTCTTTGGCTTTGCATGTTATCATTTATAATGCTTGGATCCCACAGGCTGGTGGGCTTTTTCCATGTGGACTTAGGTGAAGCCTCGCCTACTCGGCTGCTTGTCTAAAAACAAGTCTCTAGGTTCCCAGAAGCTATTTTTTTCTAATAGCCAGGAACCATCTAATTCCTTCACCACACTTTGCTGTAGCTCCCACATCTTCAGTGATCTCTTCATGAGGGTGAGCATATCACAGTAACTTTTTGACACAGCTCCCCTTCACTAACCTCTCGGCCTGAGTTTGCCTGAACTTGACCAAGAAATGTGCATTCATAGAGAAAAGCCAATCTGTATTCAGAAGAAATCCCTGCCTGTCACAGTCCTTTACAACTGCTGCACTATCAATGAAAGGTTAGTAGTTCAAACTACAAACAGAGGCTTCAGACGTTTTGCTTTCAATCAGCTGTAGCCTTGAAAACCCTTCGGAGGGCAGTTCTGCTTTGTACACATGACGTCACCATGAGTTAGAATTGACTTGATGGCAATAATAGGTCCTGAGTTGGGCTGCTAACCACAAGGTCAGCAGTTTGAGACCACTAGCTGCTCTTGGGGAGAAAGAGGAGGCTTTCTACAGTTATAGTCTTGGAAACCCGTAGAGGCAGTTTAACTCTGTCCTAGGGGGTCATTAGGCGTTGACATCGACGGAATGGCAGTGAGTCGGCTTTTCGTTTGGTAGTTTTTAATAGAACAGGGATTTGCGAGAAGGAAGTTCAGCATCAAAATCATGTGACAATCACAGTGCATAGTGGAGAAAACCCTCTAGTCCACATTTCAAGAGCTCTTTATTCTTTAGCAAGGCAGTGGAGAATTCTAGGTATTGCTAAAATACGTTCCATTAAGTCCATTTCCCTGGTGCAATCCAATATAGGAAGTGGTCCTGCCAGCATTACAGATAATTAAGATAACAGTAACATCAATAATTACTTGGAAAGGATGTTGTGTGGGCATAATTCATGCCCTCAAACGATTTAGACATTCTTGCATGAAAGAAGCTACCGAAGTGGGAGTTTGGGTGTTGAAAAGGCGAAAGCAAACTGTATTTGAAAACATATTACCAGACATCATGCTTTAGGACCACAGATTGGCAAAACATCAGGACGCAGCTGTTGATTATATAGATGCTCTTTTCAGTCACTACTCAGAGCCAATGAACTCTGCAGAGGGCAAGCCTGTCAGGAGGAATCACAGCAAAGCCCATCATGCTCTCGATGACTTGCAAAAGCGTGTGCTTGTCCCTGAGGTTTCCCCCCAACGTCTTAGGAAGTATTTGGAGAAATGGAACCGCGCAGCCATGTGTGGGCGCGGATATGTAGCATCCAGACCAGGGTTTGGCGGGACATGTTGGATGTAGCCCATTAGCTTGTTCCAGGTTCTCTGGATTAAAACAGGAGAGTGGTGTGAATCAAAAAGCAGAAACTTGTTTTAAAATCCAAGTTCACACTGACATGGCTTTGGACCAGCCTGATTTTGCAGCAGAAACACCATTTTGAATCAAAGCATGCCTCAGGGGATTCATCTGCTAAGCGTTCAGACTAAATACACATATATATCACTAAGTAACGATTCTAAAACATACTGTGTAGTTTATAATATTTTAAATTATTGACATTTCTATGGGAGGAAGCATCTCAGAACTCTATTCCAACCTGAGGATATGAAATGAAGGGATATTCACAAGGTCCCTCAAATATTCAACTTTTATTAAGAAAAAGAAGGAAAAAAATAAACAAACTAACCCCACAACCAAGCCATTCCTTAGTGGCCATGACTTTGTTCACAGAGATCCATGTTCCAACTTAACATTGGTGCACCCCAGAGAGCACTTGAGGCCAAAGGGCAGCCCTTTCTCTTGATGGCAGTCCATGATTTTAGGGACGCTGGGTCAGCGGCGATTTCAATTAGTAGCCAGAGTCGATTATTACAGCGATGGACATAAGGATAAGCATAATTAAATTAGAAACTAATTAGGCATTAATAAGTCTATAAAACCGCCGTCCATTCTGAGAATAGAATCGTTTAAGCATAAACAATTTCTTTTTTTCTGAGGTTGCTAGAAGAAATATTGAGTTAAAAAAAATCCCAAAGAAAGACATTTTAAGAAATTTGACTCTTAGATCTACTTTCGGTACTCTGACACACACACACACACACACACACACACCCCACTCCCCATTTCAGAGCATGCTCTTTCATTTCCCTGGATCTTTCTGTTGACTTCTAGTCTCTATTGAGAGCAATTTGTTTGAGATACAGTTGTGTTTTGTTTCATATTTCTTTAGCAAACAAAAAGGTCTTGTCATTTTTGGAGCACCTTTTCGCACCCAGGACCCGGTCCTGTTCCCAGTGGGGGCTGTTCTAAGAGAAAGCCCTCCTGGGGACCACAGTGTGCATGGCACAGCATGAGTTTGTATACACCGCGTGGCATCATTTACCAGTTACCAGAGTCAAGCAGCCATGATGGATGCTCACATCAACCCTGAGGTGTTGAGTGTAACTTTGGACAATGGAAACTCTGTTCGTGTCAAGCTGATTGCAACTGAAGTCTATAACCATTGTTTCCCAAAGTGGACAAGACTGCCCCCTGGGAACCGTTGGCATGGTTCGGAGTCTGCAAAAGCAGACGCCTGTGCTGTATCTTGGATTGTGCACTATACTGTGTCGATTTTAATTGCCAGGGTGTTCCGAGTAATTCTTTTCTTCCTGGAAAGGGTACAATAGGCCAAATAAGTTTGGACACCTGTGGTCTAGAGAAAGGCTTGTTTTAGTAGTATGTTGGTTAATGCTATCAAATCTGTACCCCAGCTCCAACTTATGACAACCCTATGTACAACAGGATCAGAGCCTGCCCTTCTCCCTACTCTCTCTTAGCCTGGAAACACCGCAGAAGCGTGTTCACTATCATAGCAACACTCAAACTTCCACCTACAGATGAGATGTATGGCCTAAGAATCGAACCCCAGAAGCAAGAACTCTACCCCTGAATTTTGCTGCCCTATGAATACTCGGAACAGTGTTCAGTTGGTCATTGTGGGTGAGTAGTTTTCTCTAAGCACGGGCAGCTGGCTCCTTAACTGGTTATTGCCTCAGACAGGCCCACTGGCTCTTAAGCCGCACAGTTAAAGATGGCACCACCCAGTGCTGCGAGCCTGGCGGGGCAGCAGGTGTAAACCGGTAGTGGTGGGCCCACAGATTGCTAGTGCTTATTATATTTGTTCTCACAAATCACACTCTTAATTAGCCTGATAGTTTTGTTTTGTAAATAGTGACCCCAACAGAGTGTAGAGTTTCCGACAGCATATTTAAAACATTGATAATGATTCTTGCTTCCCTGTAATTGGAGGGAAACACAGATTAACACAGATCTTGAAGGTTTACTTTTAATTTTTGCTAAAAAAAAATAATATCAGAGAGATGTTCAGGGAGAATTCCAGAGCGGGTGCTCTGCACGTGTGTTTGCTTAGCGGCCCGTCTGCCTCTGTGGAAGGAAGGGGCCTGGGGCTGTGGCAGCCAGAGGCTCTGGTGTTGCGGCTTGTGGAGTTCTTTTCAATACAAGTGAGATTTCTGTGGTCCCATCTGTCAGGGTCAAAGGGAAATGTTGTCATGGAACTCAAAGAAAGAATTAACATCCATCAATACGTCTTAAGAAGGAGCCAGAGTCCCAGCTCTGGAACACGCCAGAGTTTGCTGCTAAATCCAGCCTCTGTTCCAATTCCTTTTATCCAGTGAAACAACTGTCTCCCAAAGCTTAGTGTTTTATCAGCAATAAAGTAAAAGCCTTTGCTTCTGCTTCATCTCTGTGAGGCCCGCTCCTTGAATGAGCCGAGAAAGAACAGGTGCCTGGTTTAAAAGACAGAGTGCGGGTAGTGTTCGCTTCATTCAGAGGTCAGAGGAGTAGACGAGGGGGTTGGAGAGTCCTCGGTTCCCTGGGGGGATGTGACAGGTTCAAAATGTTGTCAGCACGACCAGGGCAGCTCTCCCGCAGGCCATTAGCATAATGGATGTGGTTTTCAGATGGGAGGTCACAGCAGGAGAGGAAGGCTCTGCTGCTGGAGAGTGACGGTTGGTGTCATAGGGTGGCGGCGCTGCTGATGAAGCAAAGAGAGAAAAAGATGAGCAGCAGTCTTGGAGAACTCCTCAACAAACCTAGGGAACGAGAGTCAGCAGGTCCAACCTTCGGAAGAGCCCTGCGTGTCACAGTGGGCATTCAGTGATGACCATAATCAGCTCCATGCCCCCCAGGAGCTCTGTGGAAGAAAACAAAGCATCTCCGTCCCCACAAGTCAGAATCAACTCAATAGCTAGGAGTGTGGCCTTGAGGTTTGGGGAGTTGTTGTTGTGTTTTGAGAAGACAGTAGGAGCTGCCTAAGCCAAATGCTGGAAGGAAGGGTGAAGTGCAGGCGTGCAGGGTAAATGACTCACACGTGATGGTGTGATAGGCATCGTAGAAGGAGGACTGGTCATTTATAACTCAACAGGATGGGAAGGCCAAGGTGAGGGTACCAAACTGAAGCAAGTCCATCAGGAATGAAAGGGGCATTGATGTAAGAGGACAGTAACTCAGCAAGCGAAGAGAGGTTGAGCTATGCAGGAGGCAGTGGAGACTAGGAGAACGTGTGCTGGCAGGTGGGTGGTTGCTGCTTCGGTGGGCCCTTGACTCGCGGTCATCCTGTGTACAACAGGATCACACTATGGTGATCCCTAGGGCTTTCAGGGGCCGGTGTTTGAAAGTAGATTTCCAGACCTTTCTTCTTACTGTGTCATAGACTACAAGTGCTGCTGAAATCTGTTCAACATCAGAGCCACACAGAACCACCGATGACAGATGGCTGATGGGGAATGGCCCTGACTGAGAATGTGTTCCGCGTCTCCTGCATGGAAGGTGGAAATTCTACCCCTGGATTGCCGCTATTCCAAGCAGAGGACTAGAAAGCGATCTAAAATTAAAGGCACAAAAAAAAGTTATCGCCCTGAAAGAGCATGTGCAAGGTTTCCTCTTGGGCTGTGATATACTTTGACTCACGACTCTCTCAAATTCATTACCATCGAGTCAGTTCTGACGCACAGAAGCCCTGTAGGAAAGGGCAGACCTGCCCTTGTGAATTTCTGAGGTTGTAAGTCTTTTTTTTTTTAATCATTTTATTGGGGCTCATACAACTCTTATCAGACTCCATCCATCCATCCATTGTGTAAAGCACATTTGTACATTTGTTGCCCTCAACATTCTCAAAATATTTGCTCTTCACTTAAGACCTTGGTATCAGCTCCACATTTTTCTCCTCCCTCCCTGCTCCCCCCTCCCTCTTGAACCCTTGATAATTTATAAATTATTATTATTTTGTCATATCTTACATTGTCCAATGTCTCCCTTCTTTTCTGTTGCCCGTCTCCCAGGGAAGGGGTTATATGTAGATCTCTATAATAGGTTCCTCCTTTCTACCCCCACCTTCCCTCCACCCTCCATTATTGCCACTCTCACCACTGGTCCTGAAGGGATCATCTCTCCTTGATTTCCTGTGTTTCTGGTTCCTTTATGTACCAGTGTGCATCCTCTTGTCTAGCCAGATTTGTAAGGTAGAATTGGGATCATGATAGTAGTGGGGAGAAGCATTTAAGAATTAGAGGAAAGTTGTATGTTTCATTGTTGCTACAGTGCACACTGACTGGCTTGTCTCCTCCCCATAACCCTTCTGTAAGGGGGTGTGCCGTTACCTACAGATAGGCTTTGGGTCTCCACTCTGCACCCCACCTAATTTACAGTGATATGATTTTTTGTTCTTTGATGCCTGATACCTGATCCCTTTGACACTTGTTGGTCACATAGGCTGGTGTGCTTCTTCCATATGGGCTTTGTTGCTTCTCGGCTAGATGGCTGCTTGTTTACCTGGCGCTATATCTTTTGATAGCCGGGCACCATCAGCTTTTTTCACCACGTTTGCGTATGCACACATTTGTCTTCAGTGATCGTGTTGGGAAGGTGTGCATCATGGAATGCCAATTTAATAGAACAAAGCATTCTTACATTGAGGGAGTACTTGAGTGGAGGTCCAATGTCCATCTGCTACCTTAATACTAAACCTATAAATATATGCATGTTGATCTATTTCCCCATCATCCTATATAAATATTTACATATGTACATGCCTGTATTTAGACCTTTAAATGCCCATTGCCTCCAAGTTCTTTCCTCTCTTTTTTTTCTCTAGTTTCTTTCTTTTTTTAAATAATCATTTTATTAAGGGCGCATACAACTCATCACAATCCGTACATACATCATTTGTGTCCAGCACTTTAGTACATATGTTGACTTCATCATTCTCACAACATTTGCTTTCCACTTGAGCCCTTGGTGTCAGCTCCTCATTTTTCCCCTCCCTCCCCGCTCCCCCCTCCCCCGAAACCTTGATAATTTATAAATTATTATTATTTTATCATATCTTACCCCATCCAGCGTCTCCCTCACCCACTTCTCCACTGTCCGTCCCCCAAGGAGGAGGCCATATGTAGACCTTGTCATCTGTTCTCCCCTTCTCCCTCACCTTCCATCCACCCTCCCAGTATCGCCATTTCCTCTCGTCCCACTATCATGCTCAGCCTTCATTTGGGTTTCAGTAATTTTTCTCGGTTACATTGCCCTTGATGAATCCCTACCAGGAGGCTGTAAATCTTCATAAAAGAGCAGAAAGCCTCATCTCTTTCTCTTATTAAGTGATGGGTGGAGCCAAACTGCCGATGTTATGGTTAGCAGCCACTACATAACCCCCTACGTCACCAGAGCTCCTGACTCACCACAACTCCTGCCTCTTGAACTCTGAGACATGCAGTAAAATTTCAGTTGAAAATATGTGGATGAGGGTTTCGGTTTTTTTCTGATTTTAGTATAAAAGTCTTCTGGCATCCTGAAAGTAGGCTGCAGAGCCAAAACAAAATTCAGTATCTGAGTCTTGAGAGGGATGCAAATAAGGGCTGGCAAAACTTCTGAGAAATTTAACTCAGAATTTCTAAATAATGTTGACTGGATGGATGAGAGGCTCCATCTACCAGTTGATGAAGAATTAAGATATGTTTAATTTATTGAAAACTGGGCGGAGGCCTCATTCTTATTCTCAAATACACGGGGTTTTTTAATTAATTTTTTTAACGAGGATGATTCTGACTCACTTCTCTGGAGGCCCACATAGGGAGAAATTATTTCAAATTATAGGAGATTTGTTTCTCTAGGCTTTATGGGGAACATGCCAAACAGTGGAGTAGGTGTCTACAGGGGCTGAGGAGAATCTTTAAAGGGAAAAAAAAATGACCAGCCTATTTGTTTTCAGTTATTCGCCTTCAGTTAGCTGAAAGCATAGGGGCTTGGCTAAGTGATTTCTTGGGAACTAGTCTAGTTAGACCCTTGAAATATTTGAAGTCTATTCTGAAGGAATTTATTTAATCCATTTACTCCAGAAATGCTAGCACTCCTTTTTGTTTGTTTTTATTGTGGCGGTGGGGGAGTGGAGGTCTGTTTTCTAAATTGAGAAAAGGTATTGTGAAAATACCGTGTGTGTCTGTCCTCAGTTAGGAGTAGCACTAGGTCTGCTACTCTATGATTTTTTTGGTTAAAAAAAAACACAACTGCTCTGCTTGCAAGCCTGTTCCGGGTTGTTCTCTATGGGACGGCTCAGCACGGAGTCCAAGGGGCCTTCTGTGGAGGCTGTAAAGTGCCTGGGGGACTGGTCACTGCTGTCTGCCTTGAAGCTTCTCACAATGGCAGGCTCCGGTTCATCTAGACCCTGTTTCAGATGATGATTACATCGTCTCAACCAGCCCCACGTTCTGGGGCGAGGAATTCCCTAAGTGCTGCTCCTCCGCCTACACCTTGAGGGTGGTCCATTCTAGAGTATATTCTGCCATATCTGCCGAATATATATTTGTTAGGATTATATTCTGATGGTGTGGCACAGGCCTGACGTGATCCATCCCAGAGGCATCCTGGGGTGGGCGACAGGATGGATGGGGGCACCTGGGCACAGCCCTCCCACCTCCCAGCTTGCTCAGGGCAGCCACGCTTCGGCGTGGTCAATAAGGACCGCTGTTGATGACAACAAAAAGTCCACATTTGAGAGAAATTCATTTCCGCTCATCGCTCATAGTGGCTTCAGAACAGACAAACAAACAAAAAAAACCCCAAAGGGATTCTTATTTATGGGCATCTCCTTCCCTGTGCTTCATGATTGGGCGGCCTCTTCGTTCGAATTCCCAGCCTCTTAGACACTGTTGGCTCCTCTGCTCTTAGGCAATGATTGTATGAATAATTCGCTGTTTACTGTCTTCTAAAAGCCAGCCCGGATGTGTAATGTTTTCAGTACCATTTCTTGTCCATGTTTACTCATGGTTTATTAAGACAATAATAATTGCTTAAGCTTACTAGAAGAAGAAGACACCAGTGTACTTACTTTGTTCCACATGATCTCTTTCCCTCCGGTATTTATTACTCTTAGAACTGTTCGGTATAAATAACAAAAACCCATTTCTTCTTTAGAAGACTAAGCCTCCTCCTGGGCTATCTTTTCTTCTAGGTCTTGCTTTCCGACATCCATGACTGCTGTCTCAAGAGCAATAGTTGAGCAGGTCCTACTATTCCACAGTCTTCTAGGGTTATGGGTGGCTGTGCCATCTGGTCAATTCCCCGTGTGTTAACGGGGGAGAACCTTCCGCGGGGCATAGTGGTTTACACGGTGGACTGCGAATTGCAAGGTCAACCATTCAAAGCCACCAGCTGCTCCTCAGGGAGAGAGGAGGCTTCCTATTTCCTTCAAGAGTTGCAGTCTACCCTGTCCCATAGGCTCGCGATGAGTTGGAACGGACTCAAGGACCGGACGTTTGGCTTGGTTTTGAATCTTCATGGAAGCAGTTCACCAGTTCTGCCACTGGGTGGGTTCTAATCACCAACCTGTTTTGCCTCCCAAGGAAGTGGAAGGATCCCTAAACTCTGGCCCGTGGGCCATCTTCTGCTCCATCTGTTTTCGAAGTGCTCCGAAGAGGAGCTCTCGTCATGTTGTGGGTTAGGCAGTTTACTGCAAGGTTGGTAGTTTAAAGCCACCAGCTGCTCCGCCGGAGAAAGATGAGGCGGTCTGCTTCTGTTCAGAGTACAGGGAATTCTTGGAAAGCCCAGGGCTCCCATAAGTCAGAATCAGTGTGATAGCTGTGGGGTGGGCTGTTTTGGCAGGTTTTACTCATTTTTGTTGTTGGGGTCTAGTTCTCTAAACGTAGAATTGAGTAGTTTCCACAGAAGTTATTTGGCCCTTAAAAAAGTATCCAGCCATGTGCTTCATTTTATTGCCCGCCACCCCTCCAAAAGGCCAAACTCCCTGTCACCATGTAGGTGCCGACACCTGTGCCTCTATTGGACAGAGTAGAACAGCCCCTGCGGGTTCAAGGCTGTAAATCTTTTTTTTTTTCCTGCGGAGCACTTTTGAACTGCTGACCTTATGGTTTGCAGCCCAATGCACTACCCATTATACCACCAGGGCTCCTTTCTGTACCTTACAGATACCGCCTGTTTTACCAAGTGAAGGTTTATGGCAACCCCGATTCAATAAGTCCATTGGTGCCATTTCCCCACCAGTCTGTGCTCACTTCATGCCTCGGTATCACATTTCAGTAATTTCCAAGTAGTAAAAAAATTTTATTTAATAGTTTTATCGTGTCCTTAATAGACTAGACCAGCAGTTCTCAACCTGTGAGTTGCAACCCCTTTGGGGTCGAATGACCCTTTCACAGGGGTCACCTGATTCATAACAGTAGCAAAATTAGTTATGAAGTAGCAATGAAAATAAATTTATGGTTGGCGTCACGACAACATGAGGGACTGTATTAAAGGGTTCCGGCATTAGGAAGGTTGAGAACCACTGGACTGGGCTATAGTGCAAACAATCTCTTTATGCACTGAGAAACCAAAATGTTCATGTGACTCTTTATAGGACTTTTTTTTTTTTTTAACATTTTATTAGGGGCTCATACAACTGTTATCCCAATCCATACACACATCAATTGTGTAAAGCGCATTTGTAC
>NW_022103928.1:52786828-52888482 GCF_000313985.2 Echinops telfairi
CCCGAGACCCCTCTGCAAGGGGATCTCCAGTGGCCTACTAATGGGCTTTGGATCTCCACTCCGCACTCCCCCCATCATTCACTATGGTAAAATTTCTTGTTCTGATGATGCCTGATACCTGATCCCTTTGACACCTCGTGGTTGGATAGGCTGGTGTGCTTCTTCCATGTGGGCTTTGTATAGGACTATTTTTTAAAATAATTTTATTGGGGGCTCATACTGCTCTTATCACAATCCATCCATCCATTTTGTCAAGCACGTTTGTATATTTGTTGCCATCATCATTTTCAAAAACTTTATAAAACTATTGAGGTAATCTGGAACCAGACCCAGTGTCTGAAGTCTGAGTGGTTCTCAAGTCCCCTCTGAAGAATTGGACCCTAGAAAGTTTTATCACTTACACCTCTTCCTGTGTTCCAGACAAAATGACATTCCCCTTTTACCTAACCCCAAGAACCTTGCTTATGCTGTCATCTCCTGCTTGCTATTCACCTTTTCAAATTCTACATTGTTGGAAGACCTCTCTCCCCCCACATATGCTACCTCACTCAGGGAGTCCTCTCTAGCCCTGCCAGTCTGGATTATACTCACACACTCCTAGTGAATCGCTTCCATTTCATAGCAACCCTATAGGACAGAGTAGAGCTGCCCCTGTGGGTTTCAAAGACTGTTACTCTTTAGAGGAGTAGAAAGCCTTGACTTTCTCCCATGGAGTAGCTGGTGGTTTCGAACCGCTGCCTTTGCAGTTAGCAGCCCAATGTGTAACCACCATATGCCCTTTCACGGCTGTTTCAGACCACAGTCTGCAACATAAGCAGGATCGCAGGCGGCTTGTCCACTCTTAATTTCCTGGGTGGGGATTGCTCCTCCCCCAGCGTGGCTGCTGTGAAGCCCAGCAAGGAAGGGTGTTGCACGTAAACCTCTGTCCACCTTCATCAGTCCAGTTTGTGGAAAATTACTTGTTTCTCACATCAGCAATAACAAGTGAAGTCCCCCCAGAATCCCAGAAACATTTAAATCAACCCGCAGCACTGTGGAAAGCATGCCCATCTTGTGGTGGTGAGAAGAGTGTGAGTTTGTTTCTGGGTTAGTGATATCCCAGATGGTTCTGAGCTATCTGTGCCCCACATCTGTCAGTTTCTCAAAGCATCTGGAGCTCTGGAACCAGGGGTCTCAGGCTCCTGTGTGGTGGTGGTACCTGCCTGAGCTGCTCACCCAGAGTTGGCAGGTGGGCTTTCAATTCCCACAGTCCTGTCAGGAGTGTGTGCGCTCCCCAGCTTGGCCACTCTGAGAGTCATGCCCCACTCAACAGGTGATCACACTATAGGTGTGCTTAGGCTGCCCCACTGGAGGGCCTCTTCAGTGCATATGGAGTCCTCTAGCCTATGAGGTCAGCTGCGAGGGGAGGGTCCTTACGAGTCTTTCCAACTGCCACCCTGAAGTCAAGTTGGGTGAATGTTGCTGAATTTAACTCAGCCGTGCTCTGCCCGTCTCCTTCCAAGTGCCGAATGCCATTCTAGTTCATTTATTATCTGAGGAGTAAAATACCCAGGTGTTCTGATCACCACCTCATTGCCACGTACGTAGTTTGATTGGAATAGCACGTACTGGCAACCATGGATCTGAAAGTGGGCTGCCTTGTCATCATGGAGTCTTCTCTAGGTGCTCCCACAGTTGGACCCATGTTTTGGAAAAAGCCCAAAGGCATGTCACTCCTCCATCAAGCGTGGGTAAAGAAAAGACAATGGCTACACTGCCCATTAACCACAACTGTCAACAACTGCCCACTGTGAATGGCCACAGTTTACTTGTCGGCAAGCAATTGGAGTGGGCTCCATTGTTATCGCATGTGATTTTTTTGCTGTGGAAAAGCGATTGCTTTACACACCCCCTCCCCGGCTCCCCAACAAAAAGATGATAGAAGATTATACCTTTTCAAGGCAATCTCTGGATTGTGTTCAGGGTGAGAAAACAGTCGGTAACGTAGTGTGACTTGCACAGCAATTACTCACCTTGTTAGATCTAATTTCAGAACAACCCAATTGCCCTTTATCTTAGCGCTTTTTTTTTTTCATGTCGAAGCTGCAATTCTCATGAAGGCTGTTGTGTTGGTGCCTACTGATTGCACCAAGCCACTGCATGCACTGCTATTTCTAAACATACATGTCAGGACTTGGAGGGCACTGAGTTCCATCTGGTTGGTTTATTGAAGTTGCGTTCACTCTGCAGAACTGCGAGTATCTTGAATAGAGTGAGTTTTCCCAGTAACGAAAGCTTACTGCTTCTAAGGGCCAACACTATAGGATCTTAGGTAATTTTGTAATTAAGGGAAATTCTTCTAAAGTTGTTTCATGACTCCCTATCTTCTGTAGCAGTGTGTTCAGGTGATAATTGAACCTAACCTGATGATTTGCATTGATTATCTCCCCAGATTAATATATAAAGACATGATCATCTCTACATTAAGTAACGTCAAGTTGTTAAAGTGTTAGTCTCTTTTCTTAAGACTTGTTCTGTAGTCCTCTGTGAATTTTGGCTTCTACCATTGTACCTATTAATTTGTTGCCTTATTTTAAACCTAAGTTTCAGGGTGCAAATGTTATGGTAACTGCACTTAACATAGACTTCCCTCTTCAAAGAATGGCAGTTGTACGTATGGGTTAATAGTATGCACTTCATGTTTCAATCCCAGTCGGCCACCTAGGGCAAGGCGCTTAATCTTTCCCATCCTGATCTGTGAAATGGGCACAGCATGAAGCAATGGTTAGAATACAGAAAGTGCAAAGTAGTTGTGCTACCTGTTTGTGGTGGTGATGGTCGCGGGTAAGGATGTTGCCAGAATTATCTTTCTGGAACCCCAGGCCTTTAGTTGAATTTACTAGAAGCAAAGATTTGAGAACTTGAAGAATTGGCTGTTCACATTATCCTCTGTTACCACAATTTTTTGGATGACACTCATCCTTTCTCCAGTTCCACAAATGCAAAATAAAGACAACCTAGTTCTACTTATGCGTGTTAGCTTATAGTTATCCTAAGCAGGAGATAAATCCCTTTTTGTGTGTCCATCTGAGTGCGCATACTGTTGAATGTTGTGAATAATTACCATGTGCATCTACTGTGAACCACACCTGCCCTTATGCCAACCCCTACCACTCAGGACAAGCAGGAGTAGTTGTGGAAGCAAAAAAAGAGCATTTATAACTTGCTCTAGGTCTTATAGCCAGTAGTTCCAGGAGCAGGATTTTAAGCCAGTTCTTTTCAAAACCTTACCATGAGCTCTTCTACCCTTCCTCGGGTACAACAGCTCTCAGTCCATGGCGAGCCAGAAGGAATGGCTTATTATAAAAATTAATTTTAGAGGTCAAACCCTATCTTTGCTGGATTTGGCTTCACGGATCTTAACCTTGGAAATACCTAATGGAAAAATGTGTCCCAAATCAGCATCTGCAGATTCCTCCCTGCTCCCAAATCTCTGCTACCTCCTCTGTAGCCCATCTGTCATGATCTCAAGTGTTAAAAAGCCAGTAACCACATGGAGCTGTTTGACTGGACATTCATTAAAATCCAATTAAATGAAAATTTCAATTTCTGGCTTGAATTAGCTCCATTTCAAATGCCCGGTAACCGCATGTGGCTTCCATGTAGGACTTCAGCAACGTGGAGCGTCTCCGTCTTCACAGAAACTTCTTCTGGACAGCATTGTAGAGTGCTCTGCACTAAAACGCTCGTCGCCTAGACAACCACTTGCCCATCGAGTCGGCTGTGGTGCAGGGTACCCCCTGTGTGTGAGAGTAGACCTGTGCTGCACAGGGTTTTCCATGACTGAGTCTTTCTTCTGAGGCTCCTCTGGGAAGCCTCGAACCTCCAGCCTTTAGGTTAGCAGAGCATGCTTAGTGTAAGCACCACGCAGGGACACCACTTGGCATGTGCATCCTCACATTTTATTCCTAGTCATGGACTTGGACCAGGTGTTTTCTGTGGTCCGATGTGGCATCAGGATAGGATCTCAAGGGAATGGTAGGATCTCCTCTGGCCCTTCACCATGAACCCTGGCAACCTAGAGGCAGGCCCGAGTAGCTTAATGATGACTTTTCTGCCTTTCTTGGATCCTACCCCATTGCTACTCGGCGTTCAGCTCTGCCTTACCACAGAGGCCACATGAAACAGGAACGAGAGGCAAACCCACAAAAGCTACGCAAGGAAATCACAACATTGTAGGTGCCGAAACGAGGAGAAATCCAAGGGAGACTCCTCCAGAGGATTCGTGATTCGTTAACTTCTTTCATAAAAGTGCCGTCTCTTGTTTTACAGGTTATGGATGTACCTAGCTTGCTTTTGAAATAAAGTGAAACTCCTCTCTTGACATGAAGTGAGAGGGGGCAATCCCTTTCGATTTTTTTCTGCCCATTTTGTTTAATCTTTGACAATTAAGAAAACTGAGATCAGCACTTATGAAATTGAGGTGTAGTATATATAGTGTCGAGAATACTGAAGCACATTGTAGAAAGAAAGGGTTTTATTTCATAAGTTGTTTCAGTTTTATATTAAAGTACGTTTATATGAGTCAGTTCATAAAATGTACTTTTATTGTAGGCTGTGGCCAGAATTCAAAAAACACTGGGTTAACATTGTAGTTAACAGAGTAACAATCCATTTCCTAATTCCCCAATGTCTCTTTTCATTACAGTGTTACGCTTGGCTTTTTCATGTTTTATGTCAGTCTTTAATGGGTACAAGAACCATGAAAACCAAGTGCTCCATTGTTGGGTGGGAGTAGAGGGACTCTCTATTGGAAGCAGCTGAGGGTTTCAAACCTTTAAACGTGTGTCATGAGTTTGGTGGAATATAATCAGCAGACATCTTCATTGAGACATTTTCAGGTTTGGTTACAGGAAACCTTTTCTGGTTGGTGTTTTTTGGGGAAATATAGTCACTGTCATCATAATGCTTTGGGTTGGAGGTGCAGACATGGAATACAAATCCTCATGAAAGAAGATTAGAGGAGATGAGTAAAAAGAGGAGCACATTATAGGGAATGCATCGATCGGCGGTTCTCATTCGTTTTAGGTATTTCTTGAGCCCTCATTCGTCTGGCTGTGGGCCTAGGGCTGAAGACGCAAAGACCAATATGACTAGGTCCTTGGACTCAAGAAGCTTACTATCTAAGTTCCGAGGGAGAGCAGGCCAGTGCACAAACTCCTGGAGTGGAGTGGGAGTATATGAGAGCTGAGCACCTATGGCTGGGCCACAGATAGGAATGTCTGCCTTAGCCATTGCGTTGTTATTGTTCCCTGCCGTTGAGCTGCCCAAGTCATGGCAACCACATCCATGTGGGATAGGACAGACGGCTGTGATCTGTAGAGCTTCTTTCCTTCCTAAGTGGCTATCTGCTTTAGGGAGGAGATCGCCAGATTTTTCTTCTGAGGTATCCCTGAGTAAATTCCAAGTGACCATCTTTCAGTCAGGAGTTCACCACTTAACCATCCCTGCCGCTCAAGGACGCTGGGATCTACAGGGTTTTCCCTGGCTAGTTTTTCACAGGCCTACCACCAGGTGTGTCTTCCTATTTTATCTTACTCTGGAAGCACTACTGAAACCTATTCAGCATCACTGCAACATACAAGCTTTTACTGACAGGGGAGAGGGGTAGTGACTTGTACTTGCAGTTCATTGGTTGGGAATTGAACCTGGGTCTCCAGCATTCCAAACCAAACTAAACAGAAACCCCACTGCCGTTGAGTTGATGTCAACTCGTAATGACCCTGCATTGGGTTTCTAAGGCTATACATTGGTAAAGGAGCAGATAGCCTCACATTTTTCCAGGGGAGTGCCTGGTGGGTTTGAACCACTCACCTTTGTGGTTAGCAGTCCGTCTCTTAGCCAACAGCTCTTGAAGTAGCTGAATCGCCACGTTTTCCTTTTCTCAATCCCTGAAAGGGTCTCTCTTGTTTGGACTGCATTTTATCTCAACCAGGAGCTTCTACACTCAGCTTCCCCACTAACTTTTAATCCTCCTGTTCATAGGCATGTTCAATGTCATTTTTCTTAGATAAATGCTTAAATCTACATGGGATTTATAGGTAGTTATAAAATAAGATTTGAAAATTAAGTTTGAATCTTCCTCCCCCCGACCACCACCACTCATATAATAATCATGCTCATGAGTCAGCACTGGTGTCGTGTGTGTGTGTGTGTGTGTGTGTGTGTGTGTGTGTGTGTGTGCATTCATCTTAAGGTTTGGGGTTTTTTTCTCCCCTTTCCTTTCCCCTTTTCACTGAAAGAATGCCAACAGGCATAAATTGCGTGGGATGAGCCTTTATTGTCACCTTTTTCTTCACCGAGGTATTTATAGTAAGAAGATTAAATGTGCAGAAGCTGTTCTTCCCATTCATGTACACCAAAGATATAAGGGATTTAATAAACGCTTGGGAGGTGGCTTGGTGTAATGAGCAGAGCATTGAAATGAGGTCAGGCGAGCTGGAGCCCAGCAGAGCCCCACCACCGGCGCTGCAGCTGGCCACCCCGCCAAGAGCGGGCATCCGCCAGCTGCACGCTTGTCTGAAGGGCTGCTCTCCTGGCTTGGAATCAGACCTTCTCATGCAGAACTTTGACCTGCAACTCTCACACGTCTCTGCTGAGTCATCTTCTAGGACCACCAAGCCCTGTCCTATGCTTAAAAATTAGGGCAGGCATGTTGACGTGTGGGCATAAAACATTTGCAGTGTGGATGCCCACCGTTGTTGAATCTATGAAATTGTTTGAGCCTACCCAGGAGGTACCACAGAAGAAATCCCGACAATCTGCTTCTTCAAAAAAGTGGCCATTGACCAACCTGTGGAACACAGATCGACTCCTCGTCCCACATGAGTCATGAGTCAGAACCAAGTCGGTGGCAGACTTTTTTTTTTAACCTTTTGCTGCAGTTTAGGTAAACGTTTGCACAATAAAAGTAATTTGTCCTTCAACAAGTACTGCAAAACTCATTGCATGCCTGGTCTTGGTATCCCCACAGTGTGTCGATATGTCAGCCCTCTCCTCATGTCCAGCCTGCTTCTTCAGATCCAGCTCTCCATTACCAGGCCCCTCCTTGCCTTCACATCATTGCTTTTGGGCAGTGTGGCCCGTTTGCTCTTAAATAATTGTTCTTAGACACAGGGTGTTGCTGTTGACTTTGTCGGCCTGCAGATTACTTGGCTGAACGGTGATTCCAGGAATGGGTTCAGGTCCAGCTTAAAAGGTGTTCTCAGTGAGATCATCTCAGAGGTTCCTCCCATCTCTACCAGTCCAATAAGTCTGATCTTCTTATGAATTTGAGTTTTGCTCTGCATGTTCCTCCTGTTCTCGTTGTGAACGTCTATTGCCTCCCTGATCTAGTGGCAGCCGTGTACCATCTAGTTCTGGTCTCAGCCTAAAGCTGTCTGTGGTTTGTGTTAGGCCATTAGTCTTGTCGGCTGATTGCATCTTTGCCTCCTTGGTTTCCTTCACTTTCATTTGATCCAGACAGGAGGAGACTAATGGTTGTACCTTAGATCATCCCTTGCGAGCTTCTAAGATGCCAGATACTACTCTTCATACTAAAATGTGGGCAGACCGGGTACACTGGAGAAGCAAAACCAGTGACCTTTGTGTGTGTACATGTATAGAAAGAGACGTATATCTAGAAAAGCCCACTCACTTGTAGAAGTGGATAAGTCCAGTCTGCTTCAAGTTTGTGGGTCAGATGGAAGCCAAAGGTTTCTCCTGAGCCCTGTAGCTGTAGTGGCTGCTGAACAGGAAGCAGGGAGTTGAAGCAGGAAGATCACAGGATGGTGGGTGGCAGCCTGAATGAACCATGGATCAGCCGAATGAATCCAAGGTTGGCAGTCTTCTGATGGCTCCTGGGATCAGCAGGCGAGATAACAGGAGGTTGACAAACCAGATGCAGGAATCAGGTCCCACAGAAGTGAGCTAGCTTCTGCACACTGAGTTGGCCCACATACTTCACAGAAGGTCCCATCGTGGAGCGGACCACACGGTGTTAGATCCTGTCATGGGAGAATGAATCTTGGACCACCCAACTTGACCCGAGACCTAACTATTACAGCTACAGAACACTACGTGAGGTCCTCCTGGGTTGGTGCTAGCAGCTGCTGCATTCTTTGGGCAGGGGATCTCCATAGCCTTCTGAGAGGAGTGCTACCCAGATGGACGGGGTAGAGCTAATATGCAAGTACAGATTGGCATCTCAGGAGGTGGTGGGCATATCTTGGAATTTCAGTGTAAGTGTAGGCAGCCCATGGGTTTGTTGGGGGCTGGGATGTGTGACACTGCGGCTGGATAGACATCAGGTGAGACCAACAAGAGCTTCCACTTGTCACTTGGCAGAGGTGCAGATGGCACCTGTAATAGTGTGGCTGGGTTTGCTGGCAGGAGGATGTCTGTCTGGACCATCACTGGGGTGTGTGGGCACATGGAACATTCTTGCTGGTTGCCAGGTTAGGCACTGTGCGTAGACACTGGTTGACAGGTGGGCAAGAGGTTGGGGGATGCTAGGGAAGTCTTGTGCCCCAGGCACTGGTCTAGCAACCGGAGCTTATGCTACCAACCGCCAAGGGCTTGGTGTTGTGAGGGTCACTGAAGCAAGCTTGAGGTTCTAGTTGGAGGTCGGGCAGCACATATCTTGGGGTTCCAAAAGGGTCAGCACAAACTATGGTCACAGGCCCTGTGGTATAAGAGTCCATGCTTCAATTGCCAGGTGGGGTCCTGGGCAATGGGCTCTGAGACACTCCCCATAGAGTGCAGCCAACACCGGGCCCCAGACTCTACCAGTGTCCCATCAGAGTGACATCCATGATCAAGGACCACTGCTAACGTTATGACAGTCCTGACCCTGTATTCTCCACCTTCCTCCCATAGTCATCGGAATCCTCGGGGCCCTCTCCCTCCTTGGGTTCACTTCATGCTCTGCTCGCCGTGCCTGGTGTTGGGTTTGTCCGTGTGGTGTCTACTGGGGTTTCCCAGAAACTGCCTTCCTGTTCACCTCCCTCAGCAAGGCTGCTCACTTTGTCTCAAGACGGCCACCCTGCGCTGGGCTGCCTGCCAGGGAGCCCCGTCTCTAAGTCTCCTCCGTCACTGGTTTCATTTAGTTTATCCTGCCCTTCAGTGTTGGGTCTAATTCTTCACCCTTCCATTTGCTGTCTGCATTCCCAGATGGGCATCTGTATCTGTTTGATTTGGTTTCTCTGTTCTTTGGTGTAGAGGGATGACATGGGGTGTGTGACTAAGCCATTATCTTGGACTGTCTTTAACAACCGCCTTTTGTTCTCCTTGTACTTTTAATCAATAACAGTGATCATGGTGGCTGCAGATTGCTGAGGTATGCACTCATTGACTCCCTCCCTCCCATCAAATGGACTCTTACTTATAGCCACCGAATAGGACAGCGTAGAACTAGCCCTGTGGGTTTCCTAGACTGTAACTTTCTCTGTCTCTTTTTCAAAACTTTCTTTAAGTTTTGTTTTAGTTTATTTTTGTCCCCAACACTTCTGTTGGCATATAATTCACATATCATACAATTCAATAGCTCAATCACATGAGACAGTAACTTTTTACCGGAGTGGAAAGGCTTGGCTTTCTCCCAGAGATATGCAGTAGCAGTGTAAATCTCAACAAATCCTCCTAAGGAAAATAAATCCCCAACCCAAACCAATGACCATCGCCATTTGGAGGTCGCTATTACAGTGACAATGTGAGTCAGGGACAAGGAAGACACTGAGAGGTAAATGACTTTTTTTCCCTCCCACAACCAAGATTTCTCCCTCAGTTTAAGAATCACTAGCGGTGGGATGTGAAGGACGGGAGCACTCTCTGAGGACATTGCACTCCGAAGCTTTCGTGTCCTAGGAGACAGGTGTGGCCCTAGTCATCCAGGAGTACCTATCGATTGGAACTAACCTTCACTGCTCTGCTCGATAAGGAAACCCAGACGTGCCTGTCTGTCATTTTTCTACCCTCTCTTGCTGAGAATCCAAAGAGACTCAATTCCTGTCATCATCGAAGGAGTCCCCCATGCCTTAGCCTGGGGGTTGGGGACATTCACCATGACTGGAACAGGTGTAGCCTTCCTGTTCGTTCCTACTCACAGAGGGAACCGTTTTACCTGTATTTGCCCAGCGCATATAGTTATTATATTTTATTTTGGACCACCTCAGAGAGTTTGCCATGGAAGCCTCCCAGCGCAGCTCCACACCCTACAGACCATCCGTGGATATGCCACGGGACACACGCTGCTCTTTCAGTGGCAAGTCTGTTTGTCAGAAAACTCTAATTGCTTCATGTGTGAGAACATTAAACTGCAATAAATTTATGTACACAGCTGCTCCATTACTGGAGAACAAGTTTTATCTGCTAATAAATTGATGTTTCTTTTTAGTGTCAACTGAAACCAAAATTTACACCCGAGGAAGTGAACCTTAACATCAAATAATTACTTTAATGCCACTAGTGGTAAGAAAGGGTACTCGCTCCCCAATTCTAGAAAGACTCGGCTGAGGGAAATGGTTTTTCCCCTCTGTTAATTGTTTCTTGAAAGCATATCGCACAGTGGCTGTAATTGAAATAGGAATAGAAGCTATGTCCTTTTGAAGCGGATACTGTAAATAGTGTCATCGTTTGGTGTGAGTTATGCCAGAAGGGAAAAGACTACGAGGCTTATTTAGGCTGCAGGATGAGGGCAAAGAAAGGGTTTTAGTTTGATAGTTTCTCTGGAGTTGCAGCTAAGATAATGGAATAGATGCTTAAAATCCTCTGGACTTTGATTAATATTTAATTCATTTTCTCCATATGAGCTTGAATTTGAATTAAACTACTAATAAAAGCTACATTTTCGACAAAGGAATTTTACTTTAAAAAAAATAAATTTTATCTATTTGCAGAGGGTCTGAATTAAGATGGTCAGAACCAGGTTTTCTTCTTACCTTTATGCTTACTGTACCTCAAATATGGTGCTCTTTTAGGAATGATAAACATTAAGGAGATATTTGACGTTAATCAGCTGAATCCCATGTGGAATATATAAGATATAGCATCCGGTTTACTTTAAACCCAGATTATGAGCTAAAAGGGGTGTGTGTGTGTGTGTGTGTGTGTGTGTATGTGTGTTCTAATTCAAGCATGACACTGATTAGAAAGCTCTCTCCAATTTCTATGCATCTGGAAAATTTTAGCAATAGAGTGTTAAATTATGAGCCAAGTTGGTCCCAATGATTTCCGAAAGAAAATTAAAAAAAGACAGAAAGTCCAAGCCCGCCTGTTGATATTTACTCATGGTGACCCCAGGTGTTACAGAGCAGAACTGATGGGGCTTTCTTGGTGAGAGCAGTTAGCCACAATGGTTCCAACCATCTTTCTCGGTGCCAGTCACCAGCCCTTTCTTCTGTGGCACTCCTGAGTGAGTTGAAACCTCCCACCTTCAGATTCACGGCCAAGTGCAAATTGTCTGTGCCACTCAGAGACCCTGATCTTCAAATGACTTGATCATTGGAATGCTCTTTTATTCTAAAAGCACCAGGGCGCTGATCCTGGAGTTTAATCAACAGCCTACATTTTGTTTGAATAGCCATGTCACGCGTGCTATGCCAGCAAAGACTTGCAGGCCTGTTCTCTGCCTTTACCCAGCCATTCAGTGCTCTTCCTAGCAGGGTGCGAGCTAGCAGCTAGGAAAACCAACCGTATAAAAAGGGAGGGCCTTCTTCGATGCCAGTTCTATCAATTATCTGAGGCATGATTTCTTTAAAAGCCAGCATTTTTAAAAAATGGCATTTGGATAAAATATTAAATGCCAGCTAAATCAGCACCCACTCTCAAGGACTTAATTGAACAATCTGTGAGCTTCTGGCCTAGAGTGGGGGCCCATTCCTGAGCTGGAGAGAGTAACATTGCAAAGGCCTGTGCAGCTACAGGGTTAGTCTTCCAAAGTTAAAAGAACAAGGTCCTTGTGTGAGATCACATAGGCGTGGTGCGTCGCAGAGGGAGCATTAAAGAGTTAAACTAGAAGACTTCCGTCTTCTCTGGTAAAACCATCTGGTTTCAGTGAGTCACAGATCATCTTCAGGTCGGGGGTAAAAAGAAAAGGCAAATGTATTATGATAGGTCGTTAGCACATTTCTAAAAATCGCTTGAAGCTTTCAGTATGTTGATAGAACCTCAGGTCCTTTTACCTAGAATAATGTTTCGGAGAGGCAGACTATTTTTATCATTAACATTGTTGTAAAGCTTTAGGGTTCTTACATCCTTACTTATATGATCCTTTGTTGCCATTTCATGAAGTTATCGGTGGCCAGCTCATGGTTAAGAACGTAACCTGGAATTACAACATGGGTCCTATGGGGAAAATCTGATCCACTTTATGATGATGTGGTTTCTGGGAACAGACTGTGGTGAAAAGTAGGGAATGCCTGTATGTATATGTGTGTATCTATCTATATACATATGTATGTATATTATAGATAGAGATATTCTAAGCTTTTCAAACCTTCTTACTGCCGGTGTTACTGATATTATATCACATCCTGGCAAGATGAGAACAATGTGTGTTGGATTGGATTTGAGTGTCGTCTTATAGCACTTTCCCTAAGTGCTTGCAGACAACAGGGATAAGAACTACTTAAGTCAAATGTAAGCATTAATTATAATATGTGGTGCTGCATATACTTGTCTGAGCACTCATCTTTTTGGAATGAGCATTTTATTTTATGTTTTAAAGGTTTTCAAGAGATGGCTCTTTTCTGCCCAACAGAATAAATTAAAGCCTGGGCTTTTGTCTTCGAAATTCTGGATGGACATTTAAAAGGTCATTGTTCTTTGGATTTCCTACTGGTCATTGATCACACTTAGTGGTCATTGATCAGTCATTACTTGGGTGCCTCTTGAATGTAACATTTGAATTACTTCTAAGATCCATCAGAGAATCATGCATGAAGTTATTAGGATTAAAAATAAAGTTTAACACATTTAACCATGCCCCCTGAAATGTGTTTATAGAAATTGAAGATGTCCAATCAGATTTTTATTTTCAAAAAGTAGTATTGCTTCCATAGTAATATTCATTGGTGATCTACCAACTACATTAACTAAATAGACCACCTGCAAAGAAACACACAGGCTGTGGTGGAATGCAGCCTTGATCCAAAGAGACGCCCAGCCTAGAGTAACTCGGGGTCTTTTCCCTCGTTTCTGGGAGGAGAGTTATCCAGCCTACAGGAGGGGCAAGAAGCAGGTATGATCACATTGAGGCACAGAAAGATTTGTCTTACAGTCCTGGACCTAATTTAGGAAGGACAGTCATGACAACAGCACATCATAGCTGTCACATTCCGTTAATATAAACACATTTTTCATTTACTCTCGTTTCTTTTAATTAGTAGAACCTCAGTGCTTATAAAAGGAGCTAGATTGATAGGGCCCTAAGAAGATACTTCTCTGTCTCCCACAAAGCAGCTATCCTGCAGCCAGCAGCCCAGGGACCAGGAGCCTCGGGCCAGCCTGGAACAGTCGGGAGGCTTGTGCTCCACCGCACAAGTAGTCCCTGAAATGAGCGGGTACCCTCAGCAACCAAGCTTTCGCGGTCACCGGGCACACTGCTCTCAAATGGAAGCTTTTCTGTTTTGCGTGGTTTTGCTTTCCGGTGTCTTGTGAGGTCTTCCAGGAGCTCTAGTGGTGGGGAGGGCTCCTCCCGGGCCTGTGAACTGCAATGCCGGGTCAGCAGCTTAGACCCACCAAGATGAGGGTGTAAGGAGTTACCACCAGGGAAACCTTAGGGAGCAGCTCCGCTCTGCCCTTCAGGGTCGCTACGAGTCAGACTGGGCTCAGTGGCGGTAGGTTTGGGGATTGGCTTCTGTCTTTGTAAGGCCCCTGGCATTGCTTGAGCAGCCTCATATTCTCTCTCTCATCTCTGTTATGATTACAAAACAGCTCTGAAACTTTTTTTGAAAGTTAGCATTCCTTTCTTAAAAGGGGAGCCACGGGGGTGTAATGGTCACACATTGGCCTGTGGTAAGTAGGGTCGGCAGTTTGAAACCATTAGCTCCAGGGGAGAAAAACTGGGCTTTCTACTCCCGAAAACAGTTCCCATTTCAGAAACCCATAGGGGGTCGCTCTGAGTTGGTCGGCACTGACTCGATGGCCGTGAGTTTGGTTTGGGCTTCCTGAAAGGAGTACAGGTGGAATTTCTATACACCCGGGCTCCTTCTCCTGTGACGCGGTCTCAGCGGGATCTCGTTCGCTCCTGTGGCTTACTTTACACACGATGTCATTGACCATCAACATGAAAGCTATGTTTCACTCTCTCCTGAGCAGGCCTGAGTGTTCTCTATGAACTGTGTTGTACATCTCCACACATGCGAATGATTAAGAAGCTCAGCTGCTGACCTAAAAATTCGTGGTTCAGAGGCACCTTGGAAGAAAGACTTGCTAATCAGCATCTCAGAAACGCCCCCATTGAGAAAAACCCCAGGAGCAGCAGCGCCCTGTGCGTCTCTACCTAACTGCCATTGCCCTTCATTGTGTGCCGTTTGTCTTTCCTTGCATGCAGTGCGTCAAGAGTGCCTGTCTTCGGTGAGATGTTCATTATACCTCAGCTACTGTTCATTATACATACACCCAAATATTATTCTTTCTATTAGAAAAATCTGAAGGAATTAACATCTCACAGTAGAAGAAAACTATGTGTTTCAGTCTGCATGTGCAAGTGACTCTGTAGGAAGGGTGATGGATGGTAATACATTAATTTGTGTCTGATTTATGGTCTAATTTTAAAAAATCATTTTATTGGGAGCTCATACACCTCTTACCACACTCCATCCATCCATCCATTGTGTCAAGCATATTTGTACATTTGTTGCCATCATCAGTTTCAAGACGTTTTCTTTCTGTTTGAGCCCTTGGTATCGGCTCTTCTCCCCCACTCACCTTCCCTCCCTCATGAACTCTTGTTAATTTATAAATTATTTTTTAATGCCTTACACTGTCCACTGTCTCCTTCACCCACATTTCTGTTGTCTCTCTTCTGTTTTAGATCATTGTGATGTGATTGGTTCCCCTTGCTCCTCCCCCTTCCCCTTCCCCTCCTGGTATCACTACATTCATTATTGGTCCTGAGGGGTTTATCTGTCCTGGATTCCCTGTGTTTCCAGCTCATATCCATACCCATATATCTGGTCTAGCCAGATTTGTAAGGTAGAATTGGAGTCATGATAGTGGAGGTAGGTGGGGAGGAAGCATTAAAGAACTTGAGGAAAGTTGTATGTTTCATCGGTACTATACTGCACCCTGGCTGGCTCATCTCTTCCTTGTGACCTTTCTGTAAGGTAATGTCCAATTGTCTACAAATGGGCTTTGGCTCTCCACTCCACATGCCCCCTCATTCACATTGATATGATTTTTTGGTTCTGGGTCTTTGATGCCTGATACCTGATCCCATCAATACCTCTAGATCACACAGGCTGGTGTGCTTCTTCCATGTGGACTTTGTTGCTTCTCTTCTAGATGGCCACTTGTTTATCTTTAAGCTTAAAGACCCCAGATGCTATATCTTTTGATAGCTGAGCACCATTAGCTTTCTTCACCACATTTGTTCATGCACCCATTTTGTCTTCAGCGATCCTCTCGTGAAGTTGAGCATCACAGAATGCCAGGTTATTAGAACAAAATTTTGCTGCATTGAGGAGTACTTGAATAGCAGCCCAATGTCGGTCTGCTACCTTAATTCTTAACATATAAATATATATACATAAATCTATTTCCCTATTGTTATATATAAATATGTACACATATGTTCATGCCTGTATTGAGAAGTTATGGTCTAATTTTAACAGATTATTTGAAAATTTTTTCGGGGGGGTAGTCACTAGTAAAATTAAGTTTAATAGGACACCGAAGAGGCTAAAGATATGTTGTGAAATTAGATAAGTGAGTCATTAATATTGGATATTAAATCTGTTTTGGCGTTTCCTCATAGCCAAGGCAAAAAGGTCAACATGCAATTTATATTCTGTGATGAAAGGAGATGTATGACTTCAGCTGGAGAAAGACTTTCACAAGCACTAAATTGTGTCATTTTAATACATATACTTTGAAAGGGGAAATTGTAAAGCAGAATGAATGTTTTCAAGTAAAGGGTTGTATAAGAATCAGGAATGTTCTTATGAGCGTTTTTTCTGAGAAAAATGGGAATATATGAGATCATCTATCGAAGCAACTTCTCTGGCATTACATTTTAGAAATGATTTTTCACATGCATAGTCTCTGGAAAGAAAATGCGTTGGAAAGTGTTTTCAAATGTTGCATTGCAAAAAGCATGGAAATGTTCACATTGTGATAATTTTTCATATTGGTTTTTGGTAAGAGTTGAAGTTGCACTATTAGTTTGAGTAGATATTTTCCTGACGATGTAAGCTAATAGAAGCCAGAAATATGCAACTGTCTGGATCAGGAATTTCGATCCGATTCTGAGTAGGAAACTATTCCCAAAGCATTTCGTGGATCTGAAAGGAAGAGGAGACAACCAAGAAGAGGAGAATTCAGATGTAGCCGTCTTTTGAGAAATTTACCATTTTCCACCTACAATGGAAAAATCTGCTTAAGGATTATATTTTTTATCCTATATTAAAAACAAACAAACTCAAGTTATCCTTCCCATCACCAGTTATTTTATTGCTATTTATAATGATGCTGTTTTTCTTCAAATACCTTACCACCACCACTTTTCATTAGTTATAAGATTCATGTTTTCCCCCAACAACTCAGAATTTCTGAAATCAAGATGCTTCTTACAATCCATCAATGTCAGTTTAATTGGCAACATTTTCTCTCTGTATTACAGAGATATAAAATAAGGTGTATCCTAATTGACAATGTCTTAAGTGTGATGCAATACAGATATAATTGCTTACTTTCATGTATACTTCTTATATTGTAATTTCATTTTGCATAAAAGGTCATATTAATTTTATTTTTAAATGGCCTGATTCTGGTGCAGGAAAGGGTAGAGGATTACTTCTCTGAATTGTTTGGCATGTAGGATTTGGTTTTGTTGGAAAGATGTGGAATCAGTACCTTAACAGGGACTATATTTTAATAAGCCCCAATGACTGGATAGAAACCATTTTTTGAAGTTTGTATTACATGTCCTAGAATTCCATGTTCATCAACAGCACCCTCGAGTTGATTAAATGGCCAGCACAGCGTGATATCCCCAACCTGTTCTGTGATATTCCCAACCCCATACCTAGTTCTTAGACACTGTCAGAGACAAGACTGTGGGATGACATTTTGATGTCAAAACAAAATAATGCACAGACCTATAGGGACAATGTTGCAGTGACATGATGTCAGAGGAGGTCTATTGTCATATACTATCAAAACAAAGCATCAGCTAAAATCCATGGAGACACTATGATACTATCAGCATGTAACTCTCAGTGCTGCTCTGTAGAGACATTACTGTAAAGGGCTATTGAATCAGTTCCAATACATAGCTAACTTCGGTACAACAGAGTGAAACATTGCCTGCTCCCCTGCCACCCCCACAAGTTGTTTGAGCCCATGGTTGCAACTACTGTGCCTTTCCATCTCCTTGAGAGTCTTCCTCCTTTCCACTGACCCTCTGCTAAGCATGATGGTCCCTCTCCAGACACGGATCATCTTGAAAACATGTCCACAGTACATGAGGTACAGTCTGACCATCCCAGTCTTTGCTTCTAGGGAACATTCTGATTATGCTTCCAAGATAGATTTGCTCACTCTGTAAGTCCACAGCATATTCATTACAATTATGATCCCCCCCCCCAAAAAAAAACCCAAGTAAGATGATATCATTTGAGGCCTGTGACTTCTCTGTCTCAACGCAGGTTCGTGTTAGATGATTGGCCGTGTCACACATGAGTAATACTTTGGTATATATTTTCTAGAGGTTTCTTTTGCAACTCAATAAAATAAACTCCAATGTGGCTCTTTAACCTTTCAGGAATGGATTCAAATATGGCTATTTTTGTTGATATCAATGTCTCTGCGTTTCCATGAACTTTCAGGGCGTTCTGTTGCATTCAAACACATAATTAGTTCCATTTGGTTTTGGCTCAACTTCCTTGCACCCTAGCTATTTGGATTTCACTTCTAGGCAAAAAAAATCCAAGCAAGGTAGTGTTCAAATGTGCTTATAAAGGTTCATACTGAGTTCTAACAGAAGCTTCACTCTATTCCTTTCTCATCTGTCATCAGGTAGAGGCTGGCACTACTGCCTCTTGGTAAGCCTTCAGGCATTAAAGCTGTTTTGAATTGTGCACTTGAGTCCTTATTACCTTTGGCTTTTCTACCCACAACTCAGTAACACTGAGGTTGCTCTACCCAGTTCCTAGCTCTTTATTGACTAGCACATCAAAAGTCCAGTGTATATTAAAAGAAATACTCAACTATTACTTAATATATGTAAGCATGTTAAATTGGGAATTTTTCCCATCAAAGAAATCTATGTCTAGATTCATAATGCAAAAACTTTAAGTCTTTGAACAACAACTGAGACATAGGGGATTGGGAATTTTGCATCATAAATGAACTTTCTTGTCTATAAGTCAAAAGGTTTTCACCTACATCTTAAATAATTTGGAAATATATATATATATTTTTTTTTACTGCTGGTGTTTTTTCTTTTTTATTATTTATTTTATCTTTGTATTGTTATTGTTTTTTTTCTTCTTTTTTTTCTTTCTCTTTTTTAACATTTTATTAGGGGCTCATACAACTGTTATCCCCATCCATACACACATCAATTGTGTAAAGCGCATTTGTACATCATTTCTCAAAACATTTTCTCTCCATTTAAACCGGAAATATATTTTTATGGTAGCTTGCTCACCTCTGGGACACCCATGATCTCAGCGGCTAGGTCTGTACAAAGAGAGAGAATGTTTTTTTTTTCTTTTTTAAAATAATTTTATTGGGGGCTCATACAACTCTTATCACAATCCAGACATCCATCCATTGTGCAAGCACATTTGTACATTTGTTGCCATCATCATTTTCAAAACATTTTTCTTTCTACTTGAGCACTTGGTATCAGCTGTTAATTTTTTCCCCTCCCTCATGAACTCTTGATAATTTATAAATTTTTATTTTTTCATGTCTTGCAGTAATTGATATTTCCCTTCACTCACTTTTCTGTTGTCCATCCTCTTTGGAGAGGGTTATATGTAGACATTGTGATCAGCTCTCCCTTTCTCCCCCCACTTTCCCCTTACCCTCCTGGTATCACTACTCTCAATGTCAGTCCTGAGTGGTTTACCTGTCCTGGGTTCCCTGTGTTTCCAGCTCTTATCTGTACCCATGTACATGCTCTAGTCTAGCTGGATTTTTAAGGTAGAATTGGGGTCATTATAGTGGAGGTTGGGTGGGGAGGAAGCATTAGAGAACAAGAGGAAAGTTGTATGTTTCATCAGTGCGATACTGCATCCTGACTGACTCATCTCTTCCTTGTGACCCTTCTGTAAGGGAATGTCCAATTGTCTACAGATGGGCTTTGGCTCTCCACTGCACACTCCCCCTCATTCACAATGCTATGATTTTTTGTTCTGGGCCTTTGATGCCTGATACCTGATCCCATTGACACCTCTTGTTCACGCAGACTGGTGTGTTTCTTCCATGTGGACTTTGTTAGTTCTCAGCTAGATGGACACTTGTTTAAGACTCCAGATGCTATATCTTTTGATAGCCATCAGCTTTCTTCACCACATTTGATTATGTACCCATTTGTCTTCAGTGATCATGTCAGCGACAGTGAGCATCTTGAAATGCTAAGTTATTAGAACAAAGTGTTCTTGCATTGAGGGAGTTCTGCTCAATGTCCATCTGCTAACTTGATACTTAACATAGAAATATATGTACACTGATCTATTTCCCTATTGTTATACATATATATATGTACACGCCTGTATTTAGACCTCTATAAATGACCTTTGCCTTCTAGTTCTTTTGTTCGTTTCCTTTTACTTTCCTCTTGTCCCGCGATCACTTTCAGCCTTCATTTGTGTTTTGGTAATTCCTCTCAGTTACATTGTCCTTGATCAAGCCCTACCAGGCATTCTACACCCTCTTCACCATCAATTTTAGATCATTTGTTGTTCCCTTGTCCCTGGGTTTGTTAACATGTAGGGTTGATTTTGTGTGTGTTGAGAAAGTTGAAAATCCCTGAAATTGGGAGGCAAATAGTTAAACTAGAGACCATAAATTCTCCATGAATATTGTGCCCATAAAACAATAGTAGATTTATCTTTATTATTTTAATCAGCTGCACTCTAAGTTTAAAACCAGTTTTTAATAAGCATGGTATAATAAAATCTCAATTAATTAGAAACCAACTAAGCAAACCCACAGATAGCCAATATATTTGCAACCATACATTTTTTGGGGGGAAAAAGTAGATGTTTACAAATGTAACACTTTTGGAGTTTGCCTCCCCCACATAATCACCCCACATAAGGAAGAAAACATAAGTTTTGGGTAATATCCTGAGGTCAACAGGGGACGATTCATCCTAATTCTTTCCTATTTCTGCTCATAGTACTCACTAATAAGATTTAAAGGTCATAGAAATCTTAAAGCTTTTTAAAAAATTAAATGATATTCATTATTCTTTCTTTTCAAGATGGAAAATATTTTTTGTCCTTTCTAAGTTAGTTAACAAGGACTGAAGCAAAAAGTGCTTGTAACAAACTTTTAACTCATCAGTACTATATCTCCACGGAAGTGACATCAGCTTGCTATGTGGTGTGGGGGAGCTGGCACCTCTAATTGAATTCCCAATGTGTGCTTCCAGGGTTGTGTTAGAACAATGCCCCAGAACAACCATAAAACAGCCTTTGCCATGAGTATTTGTGGAAACACTTTAAGATATGTAAATGAGATCTGCTTACTGTTTGGCATGAATATTCAGCATGAAGGCCTGCAAATATTGAAATGGGGTTAAGATTATTAATTACCAAACTGACCAGAGAGTATAAAGTTATATGGCACATCTAAAGTAAAGTTTCTTCACATGTCAAAGAAAGGAAGCCTAATTCGAATGTAATGCCCAAAGGTGTATTTTTGGGAAAATGTTTAGAAGACTTTGTTAAATTATAAAGTAGAACTTATGTATATTTGAAACTTTTTGCATTGTAAATTCAGTGCTTGAAAAAATTTGTCCCCAAGTTAATTTTATACAGCTTTCACGCAAATTTCTAAGAAATACAGAAATAGCCCCTAAAGTTAGCAGGTAAAGAACATGACCTTATTATAATAATAAACAGCTATTATCACTATTAATGACACTTATCAGTTCAGCATAAAGAAAAAACTCCCTACAAGTGGACAAATAAGCAATATCATAATGCACAAAAGAAAATCTTGAAGTTCTTAAGATCTTCTTTTCATTTGAATCCACAATCAACGCCCATGGAAGCAGCAGTTAATACATAAAATGATGTTGGCATTGGGCAAATCTTCTGCAGAAGAGCGCTTTAAAGCACTGAGAGTAAACTGGCATTTCCAATGTCATATACGTGTGATAACTGAAAAATGAATTCAGAAGGACTTAATGAAGATTGATGTCTCTGAATTCTTTTGATGGCAAAGAATTTTGAATACATCCTAGATTTCCAGGAGAACAAACAAGTCTTTAGAATAAGTTTGGTCAGAATGCTTCTTAGGGACTAGGGCAGTGAGCCTTCACCTCACATACTGAGGGACCAGTCCCTGGAGAAGGGACATCATGCTTCGTAAAGTAGAGGACCAGCACAAAAGAAGAAGGCCATCCAGGGGATGGATTGACACAGTAGCTACAACAGTGATCTCAAGTATAGCAATGACTATGAGGACGATACAGGAACAGCAGGATTTGGTCTGATTTCCATATCATTGCTATACGTCGGAATTAACTAAACAGTACCTAACAACAAATACCATTTTGGTATATAGAAACCTATGTTCTTTGTGTTTTTAAAAATAATGTAAGTTTCTATACTAGTTTTATTCTTGAAAATATATTGCAACAAGTGAGAAGTAGTGGCTTTGTTGTTGCTTTTGATTTTGAAGACAATTGAGATATATAAAGAATAAACACAAACAGAAACTCCACTTTTAATACAGAGAATAAAGACATTCCTTCTACTTTTTCCACTTGAAGCGCACTATAATACAGCAAAGAGAAACAGAAATATTAATTTTCCCCCCTGAAACAGCATATCTGTGAAGATATCATGACAAAATGATCTCAAATCTCAGTTTCTGTCCTCCAGATCAAGGTTAATGTCTGTTCCTTTGGAAAAATCATGTCCACAGATGAGGAGCTCACACACACTGACACTCAAGGATTTCCAACTCAAACGGATGATTCACTAGTCACCCTTATATAGTAATGTCCACCATTTTGTAATTCTCACTTAGACACATAGTGCTTAATTTCCTTTGTAGTGGTCTCCTAAATATGAGAGGACAAAAAAAAAATACTTGAAACATTTAAAAAGTGTCCTAATAAAAATAAAGACGAGAACAACAAACTTTAAAAAGACCTTGGAAAAACTAGAAGGCACAAGGCATGAGAAAAAAATTAAAGAACTATAATTAATGTCTACTGTGAATAAGAGAAGATACTATCATAGCAAAATGTGACCATGGAAGGATTGTTCAGAAAATAAGGGGTGGGGATGAAAGGACTTCATGAAAAAGAATCAATTTGATAGCAGTATCCAGAAACATAGTATAAGAATTGAAAAATAAAATTGACAACATTGTCCCAAAAAATAAACCATGAGCCACAGGACAAAAAAATATATAATAGGAAATACATATATTTAAAAGATACACCCCAATTGAGTGCTTGATGTAAAATTGATGTGCTTTCTAGAAAGGCAAAACAAAAATAAGGATGGAGAGAAAATTCATAAGGAACTAACAAGGTATTTTCCAGAACAGAAGGATTTAAGATTGCAGATTGAAGAGTGGCCAAGGGCCAAACAAAATCAGTTTTATAAAAAGAATAGCACTGTGAGATTTTAGGGTTTCAGAAATGAAGAAAAGATTCTTAACAAACACCATACAACATAGTTGGGAAATAAGAAATTTCTCAACCGTAGCATTTGAAGCAATGGAATGGCACTTTAAAGTAGTCTAAAGGTAATAATTTCTAACATGCAGTTTTATACCCAGCCAAGCTATCAGTCAAGGGTGGAAACAGAATAAAGTTAGTATTAAATATCCAGATGTATTTTATTTTAAAACTTTCAGTATGCCAATTTCTAGGAATCTAGAGAAGGAGAACTTTTAAAAATTCCCAGAGTGATAATGAAGGGAGGTGCCAGAACTTCTACTGTGTAGAGAACTTCAAAGCAACCATTGGTCTAGATTGGAGCAAACAAGATGAGGACCTCAAGTTAAAGGTCCTCAAGGACATTTTTCAATGGCTAAAACAACTATAAAAGGTTTAATCTTTTGGAAATGGGCATTAACAGGCTCTTAATAGTGGAAAGAATTAGACACTCTGAAAATACCCCCCCCAAAAAACCCCAAAATAAGCAAGGTGTTTTGGGACAAAGGAAATGTAACTGTTATCCCCCACTTAAGTAAGCAGTCAACAATATTTCTTTCATCGTAATCCTGTAAACACCAAAAAATTATTTACAAGTAGTGCTGTGTTAGGAGGATTCAGAAGATGGGAATTGAGTGTAAGGATTGTGATGGTAAAAAAGACCTCATCTACCTTAGTAGGAGATCAACAAATTATGTTTAAAATTAATAGGGAAACAGTGGTGTAAACATATTCTTCAGGGGAAGAATGGAGTGAACGGCCAGAGGAATTTGATTAAACATGAATTATTATGAAATCCCCAGCTTTCGTTTTGGGTACTAGTTTCATGTTGAGAGTTTGCATTTAGAAAAAATTATTACAGTATTAAAAATAGCTAATTAAATGAAAGAAAGCCAGCATGCAAGAATCAAAGATGAGAGTGTTTCACAAACCTGACATTATGATCAATCTGAGTAGCTCAGGGTGAGTTAAAAAAACCAAATATCACAGAACACAGCAAAACTCAAGTAAAGCATCTCCCCGCCCCCACCCCTGGAACTGGGTAATTAGAGGGACGCAGTGTGAACAAGTAGAAACTCTTCTCGTTTTAGTTAGTTGGCATTTTAGAAGATCAACTACATGTATGTAAGGGTTACTTTGAAAAAGACATTTGCAAAGGAATGATGTCAGCAAAGTAGCGGTGTTAATATCTATGCACACAGTTTGCTTTCTGGTTTACAAATTCTGTGAACTGGCAAATACTGTTACCTCCCTTTTGGAGATGCAAAATCTGGCATTCAGAACTTGAGCTCGTTTCACTGTACCTCACTACTTTTTTTGTTATAATCATTTTATTGGGAGCTCTTACTGATATCATAACAACCCATAATTCAATTAGGTCAAGCCTAATTGTACAGTCTCTGTCATCATCCATTTCAAAATATTTTCTTTCTTAAACTCTTTGATATCCATTCCCCTTATCCCCTCCCTCTCCCACGCTACCCCCCAGGAACCCTTATTATATTATATATTATGATTATAATTATTTTTTGCCATATCTTACACTATCCAATGTATCTATTCACCTACAATTCTGTTATTTGTTCCCCTTGAGTAGGGCTATACCTGTTATCATTGCTATCAGTTTCCCATTCTCTCCACCCCAACCCCATCTGTACCTCATTACTTTAAATCATACTGAATACCATGTAATTGTTTCTGAAAGCCTGATTATTCAGAAAGAAAGTGAATATATGGAGTATACAAGTTGATCAATAAAGACAAGCAGGTTTAGCTAAATTAATATAGGAATAAAATACAAAAGATATGACTGTGTGTTTTCCTCATAATGATTTAGCTAAATCTGTAACGAGAAGTTAAATGGGTTGACATTTCAATCTCACTTATTCCCTCTATCCAGATAAATAGATTTGTAAGCTGGGACAGGGCCAATCCTGACTAGAAGAGAAGCCAAGAAAAATACTAGCTAATAATTGTGAAATTAATCAACTGCATAAATAAATAAGAATTTTTATACTGTCCTAATGATCTTGAAAATGTTTACAAAGCAATAAGACATACATGTGTTCATTTAAGTACTTCCAAGGTATTTATTTTTAGAAAACTAATAAATAAATAAATAAATTGCTGTTTTTATTCTAGTTCCAAAACCATTACCATTACCTTTTCTTGAAAAATTTAGGTACTGTATCTTCTGTTTTCCATTTTGCACAATTTCCTAAAATCCATATAGAATTTCCAAATAAATTAGAATTATGATGACTAGTGAACACTACTTTCATTGGCGTTTTTTCTAAAAACAAAAGAACACATAGCTTAATTCCGTATCATATTTTGCAATTATGCTCTCCTTAAAGACAGAGAATGCAAAAACAAAGGAAAATGTGAGCCTTGAATTCTATGTGATCATTTCATGATTAAAAGAATTAAAATAATGGTCCTATAATTAGTTTCTATGTCTTATGCTGAAACCTCTCTAATATGAAGAACTTGATAATCATTTTATTTTGTCATCAAAACCCCTCAGGTTTGTAATTTAATTTCCGTGGCTCTGTTCCTTTCAAATGTTCATAATACATTCCTGATTTCCACTCTAGTTCTTCAAGGTTTGTGCAGATAGGATGAATTCCATCCTTTTGCTCTTTAGTCAGACATCTAAATGCACATTTCACAGTCACACTGTGTCTCACAACTGGCCAACCTTTTTATCCCCAGTGGTTTTACGGAATGAATAATGGAGTCCATAAACTTTCTTCACCTTTAAACCTATTAGAATATCTTACATGTCCTTGCCATTTACCAGACAGTTCAAGAAAATGTGACAAAAGTATATGCATAACTCTGAATTATCATACAAAATTCCAAAATACAATACAGCTGCTTGCAGTGTGAAACATTAAGTGACAAACATGATTTCTTCTGGATGGTCACATCTTACTTTCAAGAATGCATTTATGTTCACAGGTATACCTGCAAAACCTTGTATTTCCTCTTGTCTGTTGCTTTAAAGCCATTCAGTGTTACTGCAAGGGAATCGGGAGGGTTCTGGAGCCTGCCCCTGGCGTCCTCTACTTGCTTCCTTCACAGGGGTCCGAGGAAGTTTGGTCTGACCACTTTTACCATCTCTGGGATTTGAAATTTGAGCACAAAACCCAGTTCCTGCCATGTTGACTTTGATTCAAGATGGCCCCGGGTGTGTCAGGGTAGAGCAGTAGGGTTGTCCGTGACTGGTTTCTCCGACTTGTCTTCTGAGGCACCTCTGGGTGGATCTGAACCTCCAGCCCATCAGTGAACAGTTGAGTGTGTCAGACATGTATCAGCCAGGAACGCCAAGCTTCAGCGACATTCTCGCACTATCAGAAAGTCTTCCGTTACAGTTTGTCACGCTATGATTTCTTAACCGGATGATGAATTTTTTGGGTTTTCGTTGGCAAAACACACTCACTGCCATGGAGTCTTTGCAGACTCCTAGTGACTAGAGGACCAGGGTAGAACTGCCCTTGTGAGTTGACACTGTAGCTAGGGGACTAGGAAGCCCCATCTTTCTCCGGAGGAGCAGTGGGTAATTTTGAACTGCTGATCTCATAGTTGGCAGCATAGCACATAACCACTGTGCCAGCAGGGCTCCTTTGTTTGTTGACAGTGTGTTTAAAAAAAAAAGGAAGTAGCACTAACTCCCACCTCCCACCTCAAAACATTCCTTTTGTGTGGAGTTTTAAGCAAAAGCTTTGTTGGAAATGTGACTGCCCTGGACTCAGTAATCCTTTTACATAGAAACCAGCTTGCTTCAGATTTCTGTGAAACTTAAGCAGTCAGGAAAAGCCACCTAGAGCTCACTATACACTGCCTTTTCTTTGTTTTGTTTTTTGGTGTGTTTTTTTTCATGCACTTATTGTTGGGTCCTCCATTCTGTATGTGTACACACGTGTGTGTGTTCTCTGTGGCTGGAGGAATTCCCCGAGAAAAAGTAAAGCTAATTTTTTCTCGCACTCTTGCCTGAGACCAGTGACAGGCTAATAAGGAAGAGTGATGAGAGTAATAAAATGGGGCGAGGGGGTGCATTCCTGCACTTCGCCTGCTTATAAAATGATCGCCCTCTTACAAAGTGACCACAGAGGGACTTGGGGGGAAATCTCCTCTGGAGTCTTCCTGATAGAGATGTGACCCTGCGCAGATCCAGAAAGCATCGGAGAGTGGGACCATCATCACATCAGAAGCAAATGTGGTATTAACAGCTTCGGTGACCACCTTTTTAACCCAGAGAATATAGCTGTATGTTTTTAATTTGTTATGATTTATTACACTGAAATTGGTGTGAAATAGACAACAAATCATGGATGTCAGAATCTGGAAGTGAATTTTATCAGCTAAGGAAAGTGAGTGCCTTTGGGATTTGCATACGTTTGTCATAATTCTTTTCATATTACACATGATGAAGAAAACTGCAAAAATAAACTGGAAAGGACACAATATTTCCAAAGTAGCTAATTTTGCATGTCTACATAGACACAAATACGGATAGGCCCTTAGCCCCAGTTTAGACTTGCTCCATAATTCAAGGTGACCCATAAAATTATTGGATGAGAAGAGGAAGAAAAAAACAAAACCTCTAAAATAAGGATAAGATCACTTGTGTTATCACAGATACCTATAGTTATCTAAAGGGAGGGAAACAGCAAAAATCTGAACATCAGCTGGTGTGTTACATGTAATATAAACTCTACTTCTTTATTGTTCAAATTTGGAAGAGAGAATTTAGACCAACATACCATTATAAAAATGGTAAGATTAAAGAAAAAGGACCTAGCCCCATTTTTCAGATGTTATAAATAGTCTTTAGCATTGCAACAAAAAAAAATGCCACCCTTGTTAGAAATGAACTTTGCATGCATAATTAATTTGATCGCCACATTCCTGCTTCCCAACCAGAAGAAAAATTGAATTCAGGTGTTTGGTGAACATATGGGGGATTTACTGTGAATTTATGACCTGTGGCTTGAGTGTAAAACCCCAAGATACTTGCTGATAAAACTTAATGAAGCCTGTGCAGAGCAACTATTTTTATTTGTAGTTTGGTAATTGATACATTTCTTGGTTTTAACCCTCCCACCCTTTCGCCCATTCCTTGTAAATCTTGCTGCCCTCATGCAAACCCCTTGTCGTCTTCACCAGCTTGGTCGGAGGCTTACCAAATTTGGAAGTTCAGGGTTCGTGTTCCCACAGCATTTTCCTGTTTCTTCCTTTCCCTTGAACTTGAGCGATTTCTGCATCCTCACCTGGAGGCGCCACTAGGAAGCGAGTCTTTTTGCTTCACAGAGAGGCGGTGGGAGGAAGCCAACCACCCCCACCCCCACCACCGGTCACCATCCACTCCCTTCCAACTCCTGGCAGCCTCCTGTGTGTCAAAGGAGAACACAGTGTCTGTGACCCCTGGTTGGTCCCCAGGTGTCTTCTGAGCCACCTCTGGGTGGACTTGAACTTCCAACCTTTGAGTTAGCAGCCAGGCACATTCACCTTTAGCATAACCCAGACTCTAAAGCTTTTAGAGAGAGCTGACGCCACATTTCTTCTTTCCTTCTTAAGGAAGCAATACAGAGACATAGGTAGTTATATGCTAAAATTTAGCCAGTAGATTTGTTGCATTTACAGGTTTTCTGCTCCCAAATAAGCACACCTTCAAGGGGACAGAAACCTGCCCAACCTACCTGAGCACTACACTGTCTACACCTAGCATTTTAGGAAGAATGCACCTGATTTGAGTTCCACTGGGGAAAACAAACGACAAGTGCTCCATTTTAACAGACGGGAGGTAATGGGTTTAATGAGAAATCTGCGTTTGCTTCCTAATTTGCGGCAATTAAAAACTCAGTTCTGACATCTGTAGATTATAACTATGTATCTGGCGATTATATGATCAGGAATATTTTATGGAATTGCTAATCAGCAGAGAAAAATGTCTAAGTGCAAAGCAGGTTGTTTCTTGCAAGCTCGGAGTGGTGCGATTCCCTGGGAGCGTTTGGATCCCTTTTTAGTTCAGTGCCATTTCTCCCCCAACACGTTAGTCATCCCTGTTCAGGAACTTGTTTGTATCCACTTTATCATGCTGACAATCTGTCTGTTTTGAAAGGATTACAACTCTGTACATCGGTGCATGACATCACAGTAAGACATTGCTTAATGATCTGAGACGCTCATGGTCATTGCTGACTGCCTGTGACTAAAGCTGCGTGACAAGTCTGCCCCATATATATGTCTGCCGGTATCACAGTTCGGCTACTCTGGCCCTCATGTCTTTCGGTGACATCTGAAACTGCTGAATCGTAGACTGCCTTTATGCGTAGAGGGGCTCACTGTTTTCAGTTCGTGGGATGCAAAAGCAAGTCATGATTCAGCAAGGAAGGACATGCTGTAATTTTTTGCCAATGAAAATGTTTGCACAAACAATAAGACCCTAGGGAAGGGTAGTGGGGAGGAGACAATCCAGACAGGGTACAGTGTAGCAATGATGAACCAACTTTCCTCTAGTTCCTAAATTCCCCCCCTCCCCACTATCATAATCCCAATTCTACCTTACAAATCTGGGTAGACCAGAGGATGTACACTGGTACAGATAGGAACTGGAAACACAGGGAATCCAGGGCAGATGATCCCTTCAGGGCCAGTGGTGCAAGTGGCAATACCAGGAGGGTGGGGTGGAAAGTGGGAACTGATTACAAGGATCTACATATAACCTCCTCCCCGGGGGACGGACAACAGAAAAGTGGGTGAAGGGAGACGTTGGACAGGGCAAGATATGACAAAATAATAATTTATAAATTATCAAGGGCTCATGTGGGAGAGGGGAGCAGGGAGGGAGGGGGAAAATGAGCTGATGCCAGGAGCTTAAGGAGAGAGCAAATGTTTTGAGAATGAGGAGGGCAATGAATGTACACATGTGCTTTGCACAATTGATGTATGTATGGATTGTGATAAGAGTTGTATGAGCCCCCAATAAAATGATTACAAACAAACAAAAAAAACCAATAAGACCCTGGGAAGATGGGTTGTTCACTTCATGGTCTGAGTCTTTCATTGGGAAGCTCACAGCAAGGCCAGGCATAGGAACCAAGGGGCTTTCTACTCCTGTAGAGAGTTACGGCCTTGGGCAGGGCTGTGTTGTTGTACAGAGTTGCTAAGCGTTGCAGTCGACTCGATGGCTGTGAGTTTGGTTTTCTTTAAGGGATCAGTAACGGAGTACATGTTCCTTAAATGAGTGAACGGAAGCACTGACACCTTACTAAAGTGATTACGTTTGTGACCCCAAGTCGGGTGTCATGAAATGGACTGTGGCAAGTCGTGACCCCGTCATTGTGAGGCAGAATAGAATTGTTCCCCATAGGGTTTCAGCGGCTGGTTTCTCAGACATAAATTGCCACAGCTTTCTTTCAAGGTACCCCTGTTGTTGTTGTTGTTTGTTGTGATTGTTGTTGTTGGGTGCCATGGAGTCAGTTCTGATGCATAGCAGCCTCTCTGTACAACAGAACCGAACACTGCCCGGTCTGGTGCCACCCTCACAATCCTTATGTTCGAACCCACTGTGGTAGCCGCTGAGTCACCCCATCCTGTCGAGAGCCTTCCTCTTTTTCTCTGTCCCAACACTTTACCAAGCATAGCATCTTTCTCCAGGGACTGGTCTCTCCCGACAACGTGTCCAAAAGATGTGTGACAAAATCTCACCATCCTTGCCTCTTGGGAGCAGTCCTCTGAGTGGACCCCAAATTCCAGTCTTTTGTTTATCAGCCAAGCGCGTTAACCGAGCACAGCCCACGGGGCCTTCTTGTCACCTAAAGACATAGTCAGAGATAAGAAAAATAGCATCTCTAAGTGTAAATGAATCAAGGCCTGGAAGCTTTCATTTAATGATGTTCTCCTTTATCAGTTGCGGAGATGTGGATCACGGTGATGTGCCACAAGCCTTGACTGTGAAGCCCAGAATCTGGGATGCGGTAGAACTAAGGACACAGGTAGATGGAGAGAAAGAAATCCCTGAGTGGAGAGGTTTGGTAGAGTGTGTCGGTTCCCTTTGGTGTGTACTTGGGCTACTTGGGGGAAGGTATAGAGGTAAGGCAACAGAACAAGTCTTTGTGGCATTGCTTTATTTCAAGATAACATGCAATTTTCAAGTTGTGTGTGTAAATATGTAAAACTTGGAAATGAGTAAGGCTCCCTTTGGCATCCCTAGTAATTAGATGCCAAATGCAGGTGTGAATTTCACTAGCATTGGGAATAGAATTCTGTACTTACCACACCCCAACAACCCAAAGCACAAATGGCTAAGGCCGAGAGGTAAATAGCATGAAATGACCAAAGACATAAAATGATGTAAACTCACTGCCATCCATCCTACCACCGCAAAGTGACCCTACAGGACATAGAACTGCCCCCGTGGGTTTCCAGAATTATAAATCTTTATAAGAACAGAAAACTTCATCTCCCTCCCATGTAGCTCCTAGTGGCTTCAACCTAATGCCCTTGTGGTTAGCAGCCTGATGCATAAGCCACATGCCATCAAGGCTCCCTAAAAAATTTCTTTAACAAAAGTCTATACTGTATACCTAATCTTTTGCAAATTGGTGAATTAAATGGTATCTGTTAATTCCTGGACCTTGGTCAAACTAACTCACGTGAATTTTAACCAGGAGTATCTCTGTGTGAGTTATAGGTTTGATCTGTACCCTAAGCCATCCATCTCTGCCCCCAAAGAAACTAGGAGTAAGCCCTTATGTTTCGCTTTCGTGGATGGCCTGGCTGACAGGTATCTTTTCACCATGTTCCAGGAGAATGCCCATATTGCTGCCTTTGTTTCAGAGTTCAAGGTACCAGCTCAGGATAACTCCCGCATTGTCATCGAGTTGATTCTGACTCACAGAGACCCCATAGGACAGAGTGGAACAGCCCTTGTGGGTTTCCAAGACTGTAATTCTTTATGGAAATAACAAGTCTTTGTCTTCCTCCTGTGGAGCAGCTGGTAGTTTTGAACTGCTGACCTTGCAGTTAGCAGCCCAACCCTTAACTCTGTGCCTCCAGCTCAGAGTATTGGGTTGAAAAACAGAGCCACGCTGAGCCACTGGGCATTCCTGACCATAATCTGATGTTCCATCAGAAGCACATTTGGTTGGTTTTATGTGTTGAAATCTGGCCGCTACCAATTTTTTTTTTATTACATCTCCTGCAAAGTTACATCTTTTGCTGTGTTCCTCAGAGACCAGAGCTTTGGAGTGGCTAATCTTATAAATGATAGTGGTGACACTCATTCATAAGATGTGGTTCCTTTAATACTCTGTTATTCTGCTTATCTAACCAATATGCTTTGGCTGCAGGCAATATTTACTGGTTCCAACTGAGGACCAGGCTCAAATCTGGATGCTTCTAGGCCACTTTACTTCATTTATTTCATGTATGTACCACCGCAATCTTATGAGGCCAGCGCTGTTTATGTAATGGGTGGTGATATGTGTTTCAAGGAGAGTTCATGAGTTAGCTCTTGTGCCAATGCTGGTGCAGCATAACTCACAACCTAAAAAGTCAGGGGCATCCAATAACAAGCAATTACACCCCCGCCCCCCTTACATCTGTACTTAGGCTGGGAATTGGTGGATCTCTCTGGCCTCTCTTGAGCTTTACTGAAACTATAGATTAGGGCCAAGTCGACTCCCTGTGTCTCTTAATCTCTATACCCCGTGGGCATCTTTTTCTCAAGGTGAAAGAAGGAACTTCACGAGAACATACACCACCACCCCAGCCACCCCCAATCCCCATGCATTCATCACACCCCCTGCCATCCCATTGGTCTAGACAAGTTACACAGCCAAGGCCAACACCAATCAAGTATTTGTTTCCTATTAGCAGTTTTCTACTAGCAGTTTATGGTTACATCGCAGTTTCTGTGGGCCTGAAGTCTAGACATAGCTTGTCTCAGAGGCTGCGGGTGGGTGCCATCCAGACTTGGTTCTCATATAAAGGGTCTCCCCTCTGATCTACATCAACGTCTTTGCTTAAATCGTTGGTAACAACATTCGTTCTGTTCCTTGCAGCTTTAGAATTTATGACAGTGTCTTCCTTCAAAACCAGGAAGGGGAGAGAAAGAACTAGCAAGGTGGACACTGTGCTTTTTGTAATTGCAAAAATGTAACCATATGCATTCTGCCACCTTTGTTTCATTTCACTGGTTAGAAAACATCTTGGATCCCACCCACACTCAAGGAGAGGGGAGTTCAGCATCATGTGAATATCAGGGGGGCAGAGATCATAGGCGCCCCCTGAAAAATCTGTCTGTGAGGAATGTGTGGGATGTGTACTCCTCCTGCGGCATCTGAAGTGGAGGGAGTAAATGTTTGCTGAAAAATCTAAGCCGTCACCGGGAAATGACCGATGAGATATACAGGCCAAGTAGTGGTGATCAAGGCAAAGACTTAAAAGACGGGGTTGAGGGTGTGGGGGGGGGGGGGGGGGGGGCGGTGCACATAAGTTCTGGGAACACTACAAGACAGTATTTGGTTCCGAGGATGATCAATAATAAAGAATCGGAAGGAAAAAGATGACTGCAAACTTGAGCAGTTAGGAAAGGCTTCACGGAATTAGAATCTGAAGTCGTTGGCCTATCGGCAGCATTTGGAAAGAGAAGGAAAGGCAGTAGAGAAGGGAACATGTGAGCAAGTTTCTCTTCCGCGTGCTGACAGCTTCTCTTTTCTTGTACTGGGTATCGCACCATAATCAGTTCCCCTTCTGAGAAACACGGAGCATCTGCGCCAACGTGTTCTTTCCCTTTTGTCTGTTTTCTCTCTGCCCTTTCATGGTTCCGTTCTTTCAGAAGAACCAGAAAATCAAACGAGTCACCATCAACTGGACTCTGATTCCTGGTGACGCCGTGTGTGCCAGAATAGAACTGCATCCCCTAGGGTTTCAGTGGCTAAATGCCCAGGCCAAATCTTCAACCCTTTCTTCTGAGCAGTCTCTGGGTGGACTTGAACTGCCGACCTTTAGGTCAGCAGCCAAGCTCACGAATCATTAGCACCATACAGAGACGACTATGTTAAGGCAATAAGTACCAAAATGGTCCCTCTGGGTTTAAAAATGTCAGTAGTTAGTCTGTCTCTCATGGATTCTGGGGCTGAAAGCTCTGCCTTCTCGTCCGGAGTCCCTAGATTTCTTTTGCATAATTAAAAATGCAGATGTCGAAGTATTTTTTGATCCATACAGAATTAATCAGTCGCATCGCCAACTCTCTTTTCGCGTAGCATATGCCGGCCGGCAAAGATAGGTGAGTCCTCATATCTGTAGTTCACTGTACCAAGGGATTCACAGAAGCACAGTGAGCTGGTGATTTAGGAGGGGCAAGCCTATGTGGACAATGACCGAGTTCTCCTTTTCAATGTTTGTTTCTTGGGACTGTTACTTGGGGACCATCACCGGCCTTACCTTGGTGCAGGGAGTAAACAGCTTAGAGAAGCGACCGTTTTCCTGTGGACATTTCAGTTTGTCCCAACTATGAATTCTGTCAGCCTTGTTTGCAAAGTATAGTCCATGCAAATGACACCTGCAGGGCTTTCTGCATACATGCAGATCCCAGCCTTGTGCTAGACCTACTGAATCCTAGTATTCCCATCTTGGCAACCAACACTATTAACAAGTCCTCTGGATGGTTCTCAGGCACACGGAGCGGAGCGTATAGAAGGGAGAAGTGCCATTGCTGTTTCTTCTCTCTTTCAGAACTGTGAAGGACATGGTTGGGTGAGCCTCCCTGTGGGCACAGGTGTGGGGACCATTCGAATGCTTAGCTGCAAATGGGCTCCCTGCTGCATGTAGTAAGAGTTGGTATTTGCAGCTGTTTCTGAAAAGCACGTTAACAGTAGATACTAAAGTTTCTGGAGTCTACTATGCACTGTGTTGTCTGTGTCTGACAGAAGAGGTTGTGGTCTTTATGGATGGGGAAGGGACGAGCCCATCTAATTCCAGATCGCATTGTAGCTCCGTCATAGGAGATGATCTGGTGCCTCCTTCCTGAAGCCTGCCAGGAAAAGAAACCAACCAAACACAAACCCAGCTAGCTCATGGCTCAGCCCAAACCCCAACCCTCTTCACTTAATCAAAATCAATAAGTAAAATACATTCCAGAAAGATTCCATTGGGCACATGTGTAGAGGAAGGCCAAGTGTTAATGTTAGTCTTGAACAGTCGTGCTTGTTCTGTGTGGATTTGTTTACCCAAAAAGCATCTCTCGAGTTTCCCTCTCTTTGTAAATCCTAACTTACTGATTCCTCAGTACCAGTTTTGTTCTCTCTCTCACCCACCTGATCGAGTCGGGCGACGTCATTATTATACCCCTCACAAAATAACAATGAGCAACTTGAAGTTGGCAGAGAGCTTGCTGTAAGTTGATTGGGGTGTGTAGGCATTAGTCACTCTGACTAATGGATATTTCACATTTCCTTTAGCTTCCCTGGCACCAAAGCTACCTGAGAGCTTTAGAAGTCCAAATGCGAATCATTGGCCGAGGATAGACCGGCCTGAGAAACAGAACCTAGCAATTGTAATAGTTTCATCTCCGGAAGCCAGGATTTCACCTTCCGACTGCCAACTGTTGCTCCCCAAGGATGCTTGATGGTTTTCCAGTCTTTGGAAGTCGTCATCAGTCATGAAAATCATTCCAGACTCTTTTCCACCTTCAACTCAGAGAGTGGCATTGCTCGTCTCAGACAAGTCAGTTGGTTTTCTCTAGCACGTAGGACAGAAGAAGCAAAGGGGAAGGGACCAAAACAGTGGTCTCGCTACCTAACCAGACTTGGAAACAAGGCTGAAGTGACTTCCAGAATTTGTCTCATAGTTTGGAAAGCAGCGAGGTCACCAAAGTTTCCAATTAGGGTTACTGGGTTGACTCCCCTTCCTGGGAGATGGCGTTTTCAAGTACAACAAATCGTAGGAGATCATGTTTCACCAGTGATTTGAACTCTAGGAACTTAATAACTGGGAGGTTAAAGCTGTCTCTGTGACATGCAAATAATCGAGAAATATTGCTGATCCGACTTGTAAAACACTTTGTCAGTCAAGCCTCCTACAACCCTCACATTAAAAGCTCTGAAGTATGCCAGGAACAAAAAAGACACAGCTGGAAAGATGGCATGGAGATGAATTTATTCTCATGCCTGCCCGGCCCGGTTTCCCAGGGAGCAGAGGGAGTTCTGTAGACTGGGAGCTTCCTCTCTAGGTGGACCATTAGCCTTTATGAAATAGGTATGTGTCAGAACAAGATAGGCTGCTCTAGGCGATGATTATTTCTTTTTATTTTTTAAGTATCATTTTATTGGGGGATCTAACAGCTCTTATAACAATCCATACATCAGTTTTATCAAGCATATTTGTACATATGTTGCCATCATCATTTCTAAAACATTTTCTTGGAGGGTGGAGGAACCATGGGGGACGGACAACAGAAAAGTGGGTGAAGGGAGACGTTGGACAGGGTAAAATATGACAAAATAATAATTTATAAATTATCAAGGGTTCATGAGGGAGGGGGGAGCAGGGAGGGAGGGGGGAAATGAGGAGCTGATGCCAGGGGCTTACATGGAGAGCAAATGTTTAGAGAATGATGAGGGTAACGAATGTACAAGTGTGCTTTGTACAATTGATGTATGTATGGGTTGTGATGAGTTGTATGAGCCCCTAATAAAATGATAAAAAAAAAACATTTTCTTCCTACTTGATCCCTTGGTTTTAGCTCCTTTTTCTCCTCCCTCTCCTACCCTCCCACCATTGTGCACCCTTGAGAATTTAGAAATTATTTTTATTTTCATATTTTATACTCTCCGCTGTCCCCCTTCAGCCACAGTTCTGCCGTTCGTACCCCCATTGGGTGGGTGGGTAGGAGTTGTACATCAATCATTGTGATGGGTTCCCTTTTTCTTCCCCTTCTGCCCCCACCTCTCCCCTACCCTCATAGTATTGCTACTCTCAACATTGGTCCTGAGGGGGGGTTATCTGTACTGGATTCTGTGCCGAGAGCTCTTATCTGTAGCAGTCTACATGCTCTGGTCTAGCCAGATTTGTAAGCTAGAACTGGGGTCATGATAGTTGGTGGGGGGCGCATTGAAGAACTAGAAGAATGTTGTGTGTTTCGTTGGTGCTATACTGCTTCCTGGTTGGCTAGTTCCTTCCTTGTGACCATTCTGTGAGGGGTTGTCCAATTGTCTACAGATGGGCTTTGGGTCTCCACACTGACCCTCCTTGTTCCATCAATACAGTTGTTTGTTTGGGTCTTCTAAGATCTGATACCTGATCCTATCAACACCTCGTGATCACACAGATTGGTGTGCTTCCTCCTTGTGGGCTCTGTTGGTTCCCTGTTAGATGGCTGCTTGTTTAACATCACGCCTTTAAGACCCCAGATGCTGTACCTTGTAATAGCTGGGCACCTTCAGCTTTCTTCACCACATTAGCTAATGCACCCATTTTGTCTTCAGTGATCGTGTAGGGAAGGTGAACATCACAGAATGCCACATTATTAGAACAAACTTCTTGCATTGAGGGAGGATTTGAGTCGAGGCCCAGTGTCCATCTGCTACCTTAGTGCTTGATGACTTTTAAATGCCAAAGTGGGGAGGAAGTTTTGAAACTGTTGTCACGTAGCGCAGTTGATAGACCTGTTCACCTTAAACGTTTTGTGACTGGTCCGTCCAGAGATTTGTCAGGAGAAGCACACGGGGGGCTGACAAGCTTTTGTCAACTGGAAATGGACTCAATCGGCAGCTTCTTCAGGAGGTTCTCCTCTAGGTGATAGGACTTTGAAGGGGGTGGGTGTTAGGGTTCTGGCGTGGTGTACCTTAGCTCTAGCTTGGCATCGCTGAAAGAATCCACACGGCAGAAGCACTTTGTAAACCCAAGTACCTTTTATGAGGGAAAGGGAAGTTTCAGGTATGACAGACTCAAAAGTACACGCTGTCTCTGGAAAGCGGGCACAGGGCCGCGCCGGGACTGGGAACGAGTTCGAGACTGAAGATAGCCACTTTAGGGGCGGAAAACCCCCGTGAAAAGCTTACAGAATCAAGAGCGGGAGATCCCCAAAGAGCCCCTGGGCCACGAACATGTGTGAGGGCCAGCACCTGGGAGGAATCTCACCCCCCACCCTGCAAGAGAGCAGCCGAACAAGAGGGGTGTCTTGCCCTGTCTGGTATTTATCCCCCCGTATCCCCACTTGGGGCGGGGGCGTGGTTGAGGGTCTTGGCCGACCTTATTGGCTGAGTTTCGGCACACCTGAGTGATGGAATATTGCTGGTGCCTAATGTGGGTGTGCCCAGGTTGGCTTCCACCTGGGCCTCGGTGGCTTGGGTCTGCGCATGCTCAGGTTTGGCTTTTCCCACAGGTGTCTAATTAGTGTGCCTGATTTCTATGCGGCACCTTTCTTTTATTTGTATGTTTGTTGCGTTTTAAATCATTTTATTGGGGGCTTGTACAATTCTTATCACAATCCATACATACATCCATTGTATGTCAAGCACATTTTCACATTTGTTGCCCTCATCATTCTCGAAGCATTTGCTTTCTACTTGAGCCCTTGGTATCAGCTCCTCATTTTCCCCCTCCCTCCCCATTCCCCACTCCCTCATGAACCCTTGGTAATTTATAAATTATTATTATTTTGTCATATCTTACACTGTCCGGTGTCTCCCTTCACCCACTTTCTGTTTTCCATCCCCCCAGGGAGGAGGTTATATGTAGATCCTTATAATTGGTTCCCCCTTTCTACCCTACCTTCCCTCTACCTTCCCGGTATCACCACTCTCACCACTGGTCCTGAAGGGATCATCTGTTCTGTATCCCCTGTGTTTCCAGTTCCTATCTGTACCAGTGTGGCCCTGCCCACTGATTCCTGCTGGGGCAAGCATTCGGGGGAGACAGCCCCCCTTTACCCCTAGTTTAGCTACCTTTCAACAGGAATGCAGTTAATTAAATGATGGCATGCTTTCTTGTATTCTTTGAATACCTTAACCTTGTGGTCTTAGACAAAAGCATTCTCCAATAGAGATTTTTAAGGCTCAGGAGACTTTCAGAATATGTGGATTATAGGTACATGGAAGTTGGCTGCTGGCTCAAATAATGAAGCTCTTGACTGCTCCCCAAGAAGTTGATGGTTGAAACCCAGTAGCACTTCTGCAGACAGGCCAGACCATCTGCTTCTGAAAGGGCCAAGGCTTATAAACCAAATGGGGCATTTCCACTCCACACCCCTGGGGTCACCATGAGTCAAGATCAACATGACAGCAACTAACAAGAGCAATAGCAAGCTGATACACTCTCGTAGAACACCTATCCTTTCCAAGGTATACTTCCTTACAAATTACATCGCATTTGAGGGGAGGCTAGGATTGTGGAGCCCACGGGGTTCACACACATAGATTACGATGATGACCAGGGCAATGTGGTTTCCATCAGCCCTGACCTTCCTACGCACTAGCAGCTTCCCATTCTGAGCTTAGTTTGGAGGGCACCTATACGAGATGATTCCTGTCCTTAAGAAGTCTGGTGTTTTGTTAAGCAGATGGACAATTTAGCTGATGTCCGGGAATAGCTTTCCTGCTAGGACACAATCTAATATTTTCATGAGTAGAAGGTGAGAGAAATGCTGTGAGATTGAAGATCGGTTTAACTTTGGTTATTGATCTCTATTGCTGTTCCTTTTTACATTGTGTGGGATTTTGTAAAGGAGGGGCTTTGAATCTATTTGACGATGTCTTACCACATGGCTAGAATAAAGGTTGGACAGGAAGTCAGATGATCAGGACTCTAGTCTCACCCCACCAACCAGCTGTGTGCCTTATCTTCTTCTAGTGTCTTAAAAATATACTGTATGTGTGCATGTGAGTATGTGAAGTGCTTGTCTTTTGTACCTATCAAAAGGGACCCTGGTGGTGCATTGAGTTGAGTGTTGGGCTGCCAACGGAAAGGTTGGCCGTTCAAACCCACCAGGCGCTCCATGGGGGAAAGATGAGGCAGTGGACTTCCATAAAGATTTACAGCTTTGAAAACCCTAGAGAATAGTTCTACTCTTTTCTGCAGAGTTGCTATGAATTGGAACCAACAGGCATCTATGTTACAAGTTCTTGTGAAGATCAAATGAAATCAAAGGCTATGTAAAAAGAAGGAAATGTTATTAGCTAGTTAAATCAAACAGTTACCTGCCCTTATCTATCTATCTATCTATCTATCTATCTATCTATCTATCTATCTACATATCTATCTATCATCTATCTATCTATCTACATATCTATCTATCTATCTATCTATCTATCTATCTATCTATCTGTCTATCTATTTAATGCTTTTCCTCTATGCTCTGAGAGTGGCAGATTGTGATAAGACCCTCCAATGACTCATACATGGGAACTTCAGAAAATGGCATGATGGGAATAAGGGTGCATTTTTGGTTGTTAGCTCACTTGGTTGTTACAACTTTGAGACATAAAAAAGCCCTGCTCAGAGGCAGACACTGGTTCAGTCTGGGGTGGTAAGGGCCCAAGACGAGGCGATGGTGTTTCTGACTTCGAATGCAATGTCCTTTCCAAAAAAGAAATCTCACTGCCAACATTTCACCAGATTATAGAAAGTAAAGGAGGCTTTTAAAGAACAGCCTACAAAGAGAATACCTAAAATTAGCACTCACCCTCTTGAATATCTGTCTTAACTTCCATAAGCCTTAATCATAAGAACAAACGAAAGCCGGCTTTAAAGGCCCAGATATTGTTTTTTAAAAAAATCACTTCCTCTTAAGAAGCATTATTTCTCAGCAAGCTGCCATTTGTTCCTCTGGCAACTGCAATTCCCAGATGATATTGCTGAAGGTTGTTCATTGTTGCTCCTTCTCTCTCTCAGCAACAGATCAACTCCCAGCAACCATGATCGGATACAGCGTTTGAGGCAGGAGTTTCAACAAGCAAAGCAGGAGGAAGACGGAGAGGACCGCCGACGGACCTATAGCTTTGAACAGCCCTGGGTGAGTCGCCGGCTCTTCAACACCTTGAAGAGCCCGACAGCTTTTTCACGGCAGGAAAGGCCGCTAAACTATGACCTCAGCGCTCTCTGCAAGGAGACAAGATGGAGCCAGATTCCTCTGACCTTTAACTTATTGACCTTTCCTTTTTATTTCCATCTGGGTCTCATCGTTGCTAATTTCATTTTATATCTTTTTCTACCATCTGTCCGTTGCTGTTGCCATAGGATAAGTTGTACAGAAAGTATTTTTTGCACTTCACAATACTTTTTTGTTTTGAAATTGACACATCTTTTCTGTAGGTATATTTTTCTCAGAATTGAAGAGCTAAAATAAATCGCCCAACACATATCTCGTAGGCATCTGCTGTGTACAAAGTTCAGTGTGTAGTGCTCCCTGTTTCTTAACTCCCCCTCATCCTCCTTATGTGAGTGTCGCACCTTTCAACATGCCTATTCTCGTCCATCTCCCATCTGCCACCAAGGTGATCTTTTAGGGAGCACTTGAAATGAATCCTCACTGTCCACAATATGGTGAGCTGATCCACTATCCCACCAGGGCTCCTGTTCTCAGCTATACCAATTTATCATCCTGGTTTTAAATATGAGAAGCAGTCAGACCCACAAATTCCAAGATAAGACAACCTCCCCCCCTGCCAAAAAAGTTAAGAAATATTTGAAAAAGCATTAGGTATTAAGTGACTTCGCAGGGAAGCTCTACATGGACCCATGGTGGCTAGTTGGTTATACATTGAGTTGCCAATCATAAGGTCAGTGGTTTGAACCTACCTGACATTCGGCAGCTTTTACAATATTAAAAGGTTTGGACACCCAAAGGAGCAGTTCTTCTCTGATGGACACATTTTGGATTTCAGAATTTTTGAATCTCTATTTATTGTACCAAACTCACTACCAGTTGGTTGATTACAACTCATGGAACCCTTACAGGACAAAGTAGAACTTTTCCTGTGGGTTTCTGAGGCTGTAGCTCTTCATAGGAGCAGAAAGTCTAACCGTTCTTTTGCAGAGTGACGGGTAGGTTTGAAGAGCTGACCCTGAGGTTAGAGTTAGACTCATAAACCACTCCACCATCAGCGCTTCTTACTAGTTGTACAGTAACTTATTTCTGACCCCCTTTTAAGATAACAAAGTGGAACTGCTTGCTGCTCAGTTCCTAATAAAGGTGAAGTGATACTTGGAGAAAATTCCAAGTTCATGTAATTTGCACTGTTCAAATATATCTTTGGCTCAAAGGACACTTTGTGAAGTATAACATGACCTAAATATTTAGTACAACACAAACTACTTTAAATAAAGCCCACATGCACATCCTCTATGTCAGGCTAACTGACACTATATTAAAATATCCCAATTTCTTGTGGAGGAACAGAGTGAAGAATGCTCTATGGCATATATTATAGATCTCAAAAACTAGAGTGGATAAGGGAAAGCTCATACCCCTTTTTAAATCCACCGGTCATGTATACCCAGAAACAAGCCTCACCTTTGCAGCATCACCATGTACGCTGTCACTGTCATAAAGTACTTAGAGTAGGAGATCCTGGTGTGATTTTTTGAAAGTCCAGTCAACACAGTAATGTGACTACACTTAACACGTCTTTCAGGCCCGGGAATAGAACAAATAGAAAGAAAAGATAAACAGCCTCTGTATGTTGGGACAGACATGACTGAGGATCAGAGAAGGCACCAGAGTCTAAACACGGAGCGCTGTCTCCCAGTCTGGAGAGGTTGGCAAAGGCAGTTCTGAAAGCGGCAAGCCTGATAGCCTGGGAGGGTAGAGAAACCTCAGTGCTCTATGGGGAGATAGCAGCCTATGAGGCTGTGAGTTTATTTGCTTGTCCCTAATCAAAGTGCTAAGTAGTTTAGTCAGTATTTGGGGGAAGCTCTTGTGGTGGGGGTGGCCCAGTTCTGTAGGGGTTGAAGTGTGTTAAGTGGTAGCTGTTCTCTGCATCGGATTATGAAATAGGGGAGAGATGAATATCCAGAAAATGAGGAGTTCGCGTCAGAGTATCGAATACACCCGGTTTTAAGGTAAATAATATATGCATTTTCTGTTTTATTGTTGTTGTTTGCTTGTTTGTTTTGCTATTCATTTCCTCTTTCCCTCCCCACCTTGATGTATCTTCATAAGTACATTATGCTCCCCCCCCCCCACCCCCTATCGCTATTTTAAAATTAGCATAACACACTTAGGAAAATAGCTGGCATCTGATTTGGCCGGCAAGGGGCGGGGAGCAAGACATAGTTAGGAGATATACGTGTTATTTGCATACTACCATCATTACTGTTTGTCAACGCAAAGGAAGCAATGATACTAGGAAAGGCGTGAATTTAAAAACGATGGTGGTTTCCTTGGGAAGGGGTAAACAGCCCAGTGGAAAAGGATCTGAGCGGTGGGCCGTAGTGAACAGGCAGTCAAGATGGAAAGCAAGTGGCTGAACTGGTCACCCAGGAGAGGCCTTCACTGCTAGGCTGAAAGTTTGAAGAAGTGTGGTATAAACAAACAACTCTGACCCACTAGCCAGGGGAACTGGCTTCCCTGTCCTCAGCTTGGTTTGTAAACCAAGTAGGAGAGCGTAATTAATTGGTTGTCAATGACCAAGGCCTTTTTAAAAAGTGAAATTTTAAGAGTATGTAAAGCAGCTGAGCCAGGAGAAGTCAAACACTTCAGTTGAATCCAGAAGCCTCCCGAGATCCATCCGCCCACTGCGGGAACATCAGCACTTTTCAAAATGTAGTCCTTACGCCAGCCCTTCCACACCACCTGGGAGCTTGCTATCCGTGCACATATTGGCCCCGCCTCAGACTTGCTGAATCTGAATATCTGTGGGAGGGGTTTAACAAGCTCTGGATCCTGAAACCTGCTGCACACAGTCGCACTGCTCTTGAGTCTATAGCACCTGTGTGCTCGTCTCTGGTCCCCAAGCCCATCACGCCCATGCCATTACACACAGTGAGAAGCTTATAAAGGTATTTGTTCAAGGAAGTCAGGGGGTAAACTGGAGTATGAGGAAGATGAATTCTTTGGGTAGAAAGAGAGGGCGAAAATGAGAGAACCGGATAGTCATTTGATGAATACGGGTGATTGACAGTCAGGGGTCAGTTGTCTGGTGATAAAATCCCATCATGAGATCAAGCTTCGCCTGACTTTGACAGCTTGTGAAAGTTCCGCCACCCCAATGGCTCACAAAAAAACAAATTTGCCTCTGCAGCCGTGTTACCTTAGCAATATGAACATTGTTATTTATGTCCCCCAATCAAGATTTGGTTTCCTTCTTTAGAAGATCAAGTAAGCAGAGCCATTCTTAGGTGGCAAACATGGCAGACTTAATGTTAATCTAATTATACTGTTGGGTGTAATTGACCATCTATACTGAAGAGATTTCTTAAAGCTGGGTTCTTTGTTAATGTGTGGTAAATATTCTTAACTACTCACATGTGAACAAGGGACTGCCTGGAATAATGAGCACAATGTCACACTGCTGGAGGAAACAGCAGCTGCATATGGAAGTGGTTTCCACACACCTCCAACCTGGCACAAGCCCACAGTGGGTCCTCCTTGCCGTCCCCCACATCGAAGCACTGTGCTGTTTCACTTCCTCGGGCTGTCCGGATTTCAGACCATTGTCTTTCCAACACTGTTATCCTCCAAATTCGTATTAAATCCCATCAAAGTTATTGAGTGTTTACTATTACCTCGTCCTACTTGAGGCTGGAAAGCAAACATGGGGGGCAAGAGGTGGTAGAGAAGAATGTTTTCAGAACTGTACAATTGCCCCAAGAAAAGGAAACTACAGTTTAAGAAGTGGTGTGATAGCAGTCCCTGAGTGTTTCAAATGGTTCAGCATTGGATTTCTCATCTCAAGCTCAGTGATTCAGACACCCAGAGGCACCTTGGAAGACAGGCCTGGAATTCTGCTTCTCAAAGGTGGAAGCCTGGAAAACCCCGAGGAGCAGGTCAATCCTTCAAATAAGAGCCCTTCTATTCTGCGCCTCACCGGGCCGCTGTGGGTAGGAATTGGCTCAACGGCTCCTAAGAGCAACACGCCTGGAGTATGAGAAACAGAGAGAAGTGACACCCAGGGTGTTGCAGGGTGATTAAGGAAGCTTGAAAGAACATCTCTCTGAAGATGTGTTTGTGAGTTTTATTGGCATAATTCACCTGTCATACAATTCAGTGGTTTAAACAGATGACAAGGCATTGTGCAATCATCACCACAGTCAATGTTAGATCATTTTCTTCATTCTTATACCCATTATTACTAGCTCTCCATGCCCCACCCCCTAACTTCCCTGCCGTAGCCTTAAGAAATGTGTTAAGGCCTCTATCGATTTAGCTCCCCTGGATCTCGTATGAAGAGGAGCACACCAAAACAGCAACGGGAGCACAATCATGCACTGAGAAACCTCAATCCAGGAGGAAGCAGAAGTGAAGGCAGGACTGCATTTTACGTAGACAACAGAGAAAAACCAGAAAAGTAGATCTTTAAAAACTAAGATTGATGAATTTCTCTCTGATTCACGACACATCCATATGTACAATCTCTATGTGTCTTTGAGACTAGATGGAGATTTGCTACGTCTTAGTGCCAGATGTTTTTCCTTGGGAAATGTGAAAATTATGTGATAACCGTTTTGGTTTCTTTATAATATATATATTTTTAACTTTAATGGGGGCAGCGAATACACTGTTGGCATATGTTTCCATGTGACTTACTCCTTAATGTGAGCCATCATGGCAGGAAAAATATTCTTGTCCATTTGGAAACTCAACTACTGAAGGTCATAGGTCAAATTATTGTATAGAAGAATGCCATAGCCACTTTAGACAGACAACTTGGCTTTCATTATTGTTTCCTGTAATGAATGAGCAGGGAATTATTTGGCTGACAGGCTGATTACCTTAGGAGTGGAATAATTTCCCAAATTGTGGGGCAGAAGTTGACCTTTTCTTTCTTTATTTTTTCTTAATGTTCAAATAATCAGGATCTTGACACACACTCTCCATTCTACTGATCACATAAATGAACTTAAAGTGACTGTCATTCCTTTAGCATATTAATTCTAATAGCAGTTCTCATCGTTGCCTTCATCAGAGTGGCGCAGTTGTTCAAAGTGTAACCGGGTCTGTGGTTTTTATTATCTGTTTTACAAAACGAGCTTTGGATATTTTTCATTCCACCCACCCACCCACCCCTTTCCCATCTGTATCCTGACCTTGAACAATCACTGTTTGGGAAGGAGGAGCCCAGGGGCCCACTCCTTGGGGTGGTTTGTAATCATTTTGGTTGTAGAGAACCTTAAATTCATCTTCAAGCTGTGTGTACAAGTCGGGCCATCCTAGGTGAAATTGTAGTACTTGTTAGAGATGCCCACACACAAAGTGCCAGCCAGATGTGTCACATAGCAAATTCTCCAAGCCAATTACTTTCAGTAAGGGATGCTGCTCCAAATTCATCCACATCGCCCTTTTCAACTCACCCACTTTCAAAATCTGCTCAGTGAACTCTAGCTCTGCGGAGTGCACCTGTTCCTGGGCTTTTGTTCAAAATGATGTTTGGGCCCAAGGGAGCTGATTGGTGGCACAAAAGGTCTTTAGATGAGCAGAAGCCCAGAAAATTTTCTTAGCTTCATAATTGAAGCAAATTCTCTCCCAAGTTGAGTTAGGGAAGGATTAAAAAGAAAAGAAAACAAAACAAAAAGCCCTTCTTCTCCACATAGTGTCAGGTGCCACATAAATAAAGGAACCCATTGCTTTAAATCTTTCCTTAAGATAATGGGACAATGGCTTAGGTTAGGGGTATTATCACAGAGCTCAGATAGGACCGGACTTGGTGTTGCTTTTAAAAGAATTAAATGCAGGCTGCAGACATAAGTACAGTGTGGTGTTAAAACTTTGCAGATACCTGAGTGTTGCCCACAAGGAGACTTGCTGGCTGAGACGATTGATAGATGGGATAATGGAGCCTTTAATAGCTATATTGCTAAATCCTTTCTCTCCCGGGTTGGTAGTGACTGAAAGTAGTTTAGTCCTTCAGATAGAAAATTGATACTCTGCGATGTGAATATCCTCTTCTTCTCCAAGCTCCCTTCCCAGCTGTCCATCTGAAACAAATAAAAATCTGTCCTTTTGCTCCATTTCCCTGCCTTGGCCTTTTAGGGCCTCCTCCTCTGCTTTTAGGGTTCTGTCTGCTCTGATGGGACAGGCAGTCCATAGCCCATCGCCACTCTGCTGCTTCCAATCCTCTTCTACAAACCTGGGGAAGTGGAGAAAATGATGGTTTTCTTTTCACTTTTACCTTTTTTTTTAAGACTTAAATGGTTGTCTGCTGTCATTGCCTCCTAGTGGGCCTCCTACCTTGAGTCAAACACTGCCATGGTAGTTGACAACTCTCAGTGATATTACCCAGCGCAACCTGGGGGGAAATCAGCTCCCTGAGAAGGAGAGCTAGAAACATCTAGCATAGCAAATGGCACAGTGACATGCTGGGAGAATCTTTACAAGGCTCCTTTCTCTGAGCCTCGTAGCCAGTCAAAGCCTCTCTGGCCCATAGACCATTCTACCCAGAGGACTCTGGCAGTGGAAATTAAAAAAAACTGCTTTTGGCTGCAACGGCCCTAAGGAGGTTGGGTTATGCTGTGAGATAAGCATCGGGCTGCTGATCATGAGGTCGGTGGTTCAAACCCACAGTCCACTGCTTGAGAGAAAGATGAGGCTATTTGCTCTCATAATGATTTACAGTCTTGGGGGTTGCTATGCATCAGAACTGACTCGTTGGTAGTGAGTTTGGGTTTGCATGGGGTTATCACACAGTACTGGAGGACCCAGCCCATTTTACAGAGCTACCCTTTTATTTGCAATATTACCTGATGCTTAAAATGGGATTGTTAAGATGGGGGGAAAATAGACCCAGGCCGTGATTGGGAGTGAAGAGTCGGCGGTAAACACTGCGTTAAGACCAATGAATGCATTTATAAAAACTTTATGAGGGAAACTGGCTGGCTCTGCAGATTTTTCAGCCATTACTACCCTCATTATTAGCAATTAAGCTTTTCAACATTCAGAACCCACAAGAGTTCAATCGATAGTTTTATAAGTACAGTCTGTAATGGTGCAGGCAGGAGTGGAGGGCCAGGAAGGCAGGATAGACAGAGAAAGTTAACTTTGTCAGGTTGCAAATGGATAAATTAGTCTGCTGGAGAAAATAATAACTGATATTGGCAAGTGGCCTTTGCAAAGAGTAGCGACTTCACACTCTCTCTGCGATTTGGTGGCATACACTTGATTCTGCGTCTCCTCTTCTCAATACTGACATGCCATTTCACCAGGATGTGTAGTTCGTGTGAGTCCCGGGGCACGAAACCCAGACTTCCAGATCTCAAAGGGTGTCCCCTGGCCATTTGTTGTCATTGTCGTCAGCAACACCCTCATCGTCTTCGTCCTAGGGTTTTCTTCAAAGCACACAAATCATTTGTATTTTTTTTCTTCATTATCTATTCATACTCTGAGGAGGCCCTGGTGGTGCAGTGGTTATAGCAGTGGGCTGCTAACCAGAAGGTCAGTGGTTTGAATCCACCAGCTGCTGCTCCATGGGAGAAAGGCATGGTGGTTTGCGCTGACCATGATTGACAACATTAGAAACCCAGGGCGGTGGGGTCATTCTGTCCCCCTCGAAGATCGCAAGGAGCTAAAAAGGACTTGATGACAGTGATTTGGGGTTTGGTCTCAGTTTATACAAATCCTTGGGCATCCGTGAAACTTCTTTTTATAATTCTTGTTTAAGTAGGAAGTCTACCATAAGTTATTTTTAACTACAACTATAAATTGCAACTCTATAAATCATGCGTTTATACATTCATAAATTACAATATTCTTATATGCACAAGGAAAAGAATCCTTGTGCTGTATGTAGTGGGTTATGTGTTGGGCTGCTAAACACAAGATCAGCAGTTCAAAACCACCAGCTGCACTCCGGGAGAAAGATGAGGCTTTCTACTCCCATAAAGAGTTCCAGTCTCAGAAACCTACAAGGGCAGTGCTATCCTCTCCTGTAAGGTCAACTTGGATTGCAATTGACTCGATTGCAGTGAGTCTGGAGTCTTATATATCTATACATAAACACATATGCCTCTGTACTATACATCCATCCCTATAAACACCTACACATCACACAGAGGTCTATAGAGGGGGCGGGGAAAGATAGGTTATTTAATAGTTGTTGGCTGCTTTATTAAAATGTTTTTTATAAGATAAGAATAAATGCCACATATAGGTCTCTTTGAAAACCCTATGCCGTGGTGTGCTGCTCTGCACCCTGAGCCGCCAGGAGTCCCAGCCAACTTACAGGTCAATGGGTCTTGCTTCTCTAACATCTCCTGGAACTCTGCACTGTGGACATTTGCTTTCATTTTCCCCCTCCCATCCTTCTACCTACTAATTTTATTTGTGCAACTTTACATTTTTATTTTGGAAAAACAGGAAGGATGTGATTTAATTGAGCAAGGGGCCTTGAGATCTTAATTCAGCAAAACACTCTACGAGCTACACAGTTTTAAAAAAATACTGTGTTTGACGCTTGTGTTACCAAAATCATGTGAGTGTCCCCAACCTGAGAAGCGTATCTTAGTAACCACACTAAAGACCTGTGCTTCGAGGCTCGTTTGCGAGAGCAACGTGCCGAGCTCCCGTGTGTGGTTTTCCGCTCAAGCCACGAGAAGATGCCCGTTTGTCTCATGGCCCCCAGTGTGCTGCGTAATCGATAATCCTGCAGGTATGGGTATCTGACCACTTCTACTGTGATTACGGCCTTCCAACCCTGGCCATTTAAATTTTTAAAAAATTTTTTTAATTTAAAAGGTCATCGCTCGTCACCAATTTCATCACAAACAAGGCCAGGGTTCTTATAATTTGTACAATTGAAACGGCTCTTGTCTTGTTTACTGGTGCAGCACTAGAATTATTATTTCAATCATGCTTCCACGCCTGTTTTCTCAACAGACATTGCTTGGTTCTTTCAGGATTTGGGGCTGTTCCACTTGAAAACATGCCTTCTCTGCCGCTACAGATTCTTTTTCTCTTCTTTTGGTGTGATCTTGGACTTTCGCAGTCTTTTGCTTCTGCCCCAGGAATTGAAACCACACTGTTTAAAAGTCAAGATAGTCGCTTGTAAGACTGCTCATTTACATTTTTATGAGGTCCTCATTGAGATGGCGAACTCAGGAAGGTGATTGTAGATTCAGGTCAAGAAGCCATCTTATCTTGCCCGGATAAATTCAGTTGCCGTAATTGTTGCTATGGGCTAGCCATGTGTGCAGTCTCCCTCGAAACCTTTTGGCCCATTAAAGTGTTATCTTAAAGATCAGGATGGTTCTTTTGAATAGTCCAGCTCTTTAGTGGATCTGAAAAAAGAGAAATGGAGTCAAATATTCATAGCGAGGCTTAGGTTTTCCATTTTATCATAGTGAGCATGCTCGTTTGAAATCTGTTGGGTTTCTGGTACCAAAGTCTCTTACCCACCCCACCCCTCACATACACATTTGAAGTGGACAGGTCTCATGTGACCATCGTCTCCTTATTGGCTTTTGTCTGGACCCAACTCGATGCACGCGCAGTTCAGGTTCAAGGTGAACAGCGTCGACAAACACACAGTGGAGGAAATAGAAGCCCTTCGACTTCTTTTTCCATTGTCAGTTTCAAATTCATTCTCCGGTCTCTGGGAGGACCAACTTAAAAATACACTTGAAATTTCTATAAGATCTTGCATTTTCTTTGCACATCTCCACAAGCAGGGTGTCAGAGAACAGCATGAGCTTAAGAAGCGGGTTACTAAATCCTGCCGCAGCATGCCAGCGCTTCAAGACTGCTTGACACGTGGGTACGGCTTACGCCAAGTGAAAAAGAAAGGAGAATGTGCTTATTTGGAAGGCCACCACGGAAATTGTATACTGTTTTCTTGTTTGGCTTTCCCTCTGTCCAATGGCTTCGTTCAGGCACCCCTTGGCTCCCCCAGAAAATGAAAACAGCTCCATTTCCTTTTTGGCCAGCCTCCTCAAGGGTAATGGAAGAAAATGCCTGTCTCCATTAATGTAGTTGATGAACAAACCTTGATGCTTTGTTTGCATAAGCAGAACTCACTCGGCGAAGTGTTTTGCTTGCTGAAGGCACTACTGATGTGTTATTTGAACTGTATTGCAGAGTGGGTCTCTGAACACACATTCATTCCAATGAGTGGTTATAAACACCCACTAGGAGAGACTGGGGTATTGTAAAGGCCCATCTCCTTGCCCATTATTTTTGTGTCGGGATATTTTTAATATGCTCACTGACTATGCCCATATGCTTTGAAATTTTTGTCCTGTATATTGCCTTATTATTGCTTACCACCAAACAAGAGAGTGCTCGCCTGGCAGAAAGAGAACAAAGAGGAGGCTTTGATTCCCGTTCAGACAAAGCCAGCCCTCATTCTTTGGGTACCAAGCCAACATGTTATCTTACAACTCCCCAAATGAATGCTAAGACTCCATTATTTTAGAAAATGATTATCCAGTCCAAGCCTGCCATGGACTTTCAACTCCCAAAGAAAATCACTAACTTTTGGGGGGGGTCAAAGATATTCTTCCCTCACACTGTGTCGCTTGCACCAGTGGCATCACCCCAAGAAAGAGAGGAAGCTAGCAAATGGCAAGAAGAGGACTGGAGAATGCCTGGCACTGAGTACCTGGCACTGAGGCACTGACCCGCTGTGGGGTGCTTTGGAACGGCAGGGACCTCGTTCTCCATGTTGAGTCGAGGGCCTGTTGTTGAGATGCCCAGATTGAGAGGATCGTTGACTGATCTACAAAGGAGTCTGTCAGCCAAACAGTGAAACATCCACAGGGACATGGTCAATACCTGCTCTTGCTGGTTGTCCATGCCATTGAGAGGATTCCTACTCATCATACATACAGACTTATGTCTGCTGGTCTGTCTGTCCCTCCATCCAATTCTACGGATGGCTAAGACACAGTATGGCTGAGACACCGCAGCAGATGATGTGCTGGTTAAAGTATTCCCCACACAGGGACTTCTAGTATTTAGCGACAGTGATTGAAAATATTGGGGGGGGGGGGGGGCGAGGCTCATGATGATTACCATTACTATTGAGTTTATTCTGACTTATAGTGGCCATTTGAGCCAGAGTAGAACTGGCCCCTCAGGGTTTGCAGGGCTGTAATGTTTATGGAAGCAAACTGCCACCTCCTTCTCCCATGGAACATCTCATGCATCCCGCTTGCTGCCACTGGAGCTCCTTCCAGAACATCCAAGCTCATTGTCGCCAAGGCCATTCCCACTCACCCCACCTTACATGTCTGAGTAGAACTGCCTTCTCGGGTTCCCAAGACTATCCCTCTGGAAGGGAGCAGGAGGCCTCGTCTTCCTTCCATGGAGCTGCTGGGGGTGTGGAGCTGCTGGCTTTGCAGTTCGAAGCCCTGCACGTAGCCCACTGCACAGCCGTAGGGTTATGATTAACCTAGGTGAAGTACCATTACCCAATCACGCTCTGGCAGAAATTTTAGTGGCACTGTGCGACAGTCTGTTTCTATAACGATGTTTGTAGCTGAGAGACCACGTGGGACAGTTCCACCTTGTCTTCGAGAGTGGCCGTGAGTCGGGACCCTGGTCGGTGGCTCTGAGTCAGAATGGACTAGGGTTAGCAGAGCAATTCTCTTCCTCTTTAAGAACATTGGCAGTGGTTCCTTGGGATTCTTTTGGTTTGGGTCATAATTAGCTCCTGTGGCTATTAGCTTCCAGGCTTATTCTTTTGGTGTTTCTTTTTCCCTCTTGGCTCTCACCCTGGATTGGGAAAACACTGCACATAGATAAGAGTGCTCCGTTCAAAATTCATCTTGGTTCAAAATTCAATGGCCGTTCTGTAGTTAAAAGGAGCATAGCTTGCACCGTAATAGTTACATTCGTGCAACTACCGGGGGTGGGGGGTAGCTGACTTTTAAGCATATGCCTACATTCATGGGCTTTCCCACTTTTGTGAGTCACTGTAGCTTTTCTTTCCTTTCCCTTTTTGTGTACTAGCTTCCTCTGGGCTTCTGTGGAGCCCCTCTCTTTCCATTTGCCATCTTTACAAAGAATGTAAGCTCCTAGTTATGTTAGTCCGGGTAGACTAGAGAAACAAATCCATGGACACACATATGTGTATAAGGAAGAGGTTTATATACAAGAGCAATTGGACATTAAGAAAACATCCCAACCCAGTCCAGTCCAAGGTCACAAGTCTGATATTAGTCCATATGTCCGATTCCAATCTATAAAGTCCTCTTCAACTCACAAAACACATGCAATGAAGCCAAATGCAGGATGATCACAAGCCAGTGGCTAGAAAGTCTTTGGGTCCAGTGGTGTTGGAAGCATCTGAGCGCTGGCAGGGGTCTCTCTGTGGCTTCTCCGGCTTCAGAGGTCTGGTTGCGTCCATGTGGCTTGTCTGGCTCAGGGCACTAGGGTAGTTCCATGTGTCTTGTCAGCTGCAATGTCTCCCACAGGGAGTTCAGCCTTGTCAGTAGAGTCTCTAACAGAGGGAACTGAGAGAGATAGTGTCTCCTGCCTCCAAGAAGGGATACTGGATTTCCTAGAATTCTCAGGAGAAGGCCATGCCCACACAGAGGTCTCATTGGCTATCTCCAGATTGACAGGCTAGACTCTACCCCTACACTCTGAATCCTCAAATTCACACCAGGTTATGTGACTACCACAGTAGTTAATTTCAGTAATTGCCAAGCTGCCGTAAGAAGATTAAACACATTGCCCTTTTGAGTTTTAAATTACATTCCAAAGCCAAAATGGAAACTTTAGATGACTGAGTATTTAGGGTTAGCAGAGCAATTCTCTTCCTCTTTAAGAACCAGGCCCCCCGCCCCAAAAAACACACCCCCAAACTGGGTTTTTAGGAAAGCACACAAAACATCATTCTTGGAGGACGTGGGAGGTGTTTTTAAATCGGTTCTTCAGACTGCCAATGAAATCAGCACGCTGTGTAAGATGAGTCCTTTCTAAGCCTTCTTCTTCTCTTCTAGCCGAACTCCAAACCATACACGCAGAGCGGCCGGCACTCGGTGTCCGTGGAGGTGCAAATGCAGAGGCAGCGACAAGAGGAGCGAGAGAGCTTCCAGCAAGCCCAGCGCCAGTACAGCTCCCTGCCTCGGTAGGACCACCCTCCTCCCAGCCAGCAGGAAACCCCTCCTTCGAAAATTGCTCCAGCAGGCCACCATGCCGGGGGAACTGCAGCAGCACCAGCCCGTGGGTGGCGGAGAATCCTTGCATGGGGTTTGAGGTGCCATATTGCTCTGTGGCCGGAAACCCAGAAGGAAAGGTGTCTGAAGGGGATGCCAACATTTTCTTCACCCTGACCACAAAGGGGGGTATGAGCCATGTGGGGGGGCTTAGGGGTCAGACCTGAATCTAGTGTTGGTTCCATCCTGACTACGTAAGACTTTTTTCTTATTTGAAAAATGGGAAAATAGCTCTAATTGCCCTTTGCTCGTGGACTAACTAGGACAAATGATCCTCTGTAAAAATCTTTTTTTTTTAAAATCATTTTATTGGGGGCTCACACAGCTCCTCACAATCCAGGCATACATCAGTTGTGTCAAGCACATCTGTACATTCGTTGCCCTCATCATTCTCAGAACATTTGCTCTCCACTCAGGCCCCTAGCATCAGCTCCTCATTTTTTTCCCCCGCTCCCTCCCCCCTCTGTAAAACCTTAAATCAAAAGCAAACTCAACTGTTGCTGAGTGAATTCCGACTCGCTGTGACCCCGGATGGGAGTTTTGTCTGTCTCCCACAGATCAGCTGGTGGTTTCAAACTGCTGACTGTGCAGATAACAGCCCAACTCAGAACCGGCCGCAGCGTGGAGTTTCCTCTTGTGTTAAATCCAGAGCTCTGCACCGTATGTTATGATAGTTAGTCATGGCCCAGCAGCCTCTGACTCCATCCCAGATACAAGGGGATTGTACTGTTGTAACCAGAGGCTTTTCAATGGCTGCCTTTTGGAAATCAATTGCCATGCCTTTAGTCCTGTTCTGTCTTCCTCTGGGCGCACCACAAAACCTGTTCAGTATCATAGCAATGCATGAGCCTTCCTGACCAGCACATGGTAGCCACCTGAGGCACCGGGGCTAGGAGTTGGTTCCAAATCTGTCACGGAAAGTGAGGATTCACTACTGAACTCCGCTGTCCTATAAAAATATGCCGAATTCACTGCCATCAAGTCTGTTCCAGCTTACAGCAATCTGCTAGGATAAAGCAGAACTGCTACGAGGGTTCCCGGGGCTGTAAATCCTCTTTCCTCCTCCCCCCAGTAGTTTTATTGCCATATAATTCACATATCATACAATTCAGTAGTTGAATCATATCCAGAAGGTTTGTACAATCAGCACCGCAATCAGTTCTAGAGCATTTTCTTCATTCTTGTGCTCATCACAATTAACTCTCCATTTCCCCCCCAACCTCCCCTACCACACCCCTAAGGAAGCATTAATGCCCTTACTGTCTTTATAGGGTGACCCATCTTGGATTTCTTATACAGAAAACCATTAAAAAAAACAAAACCAAAAAACCCCAAACTAACAAGAATAGCAAAGTAAAACAGATAAAAATCTGAAAGAAAAAAAAGAAAAAGAAAGTAGGAAATATTGAAAACTAGAACAAATTTAAATGGATCCTAAGGGAAATCAAATGATAGGGTGCTAAATTTTAATTTGACTGCATCTGCAACAGTCCACTTCCCAACGCATTCCGCATGGTAGCAAGCCTATTCACATCCCTGGTCCATGGTCAGAGGGGATTGACCAGGGGGTTAATCCACATGCATTTCCCTTTACTTATTTTTAAAAACGGAAACAGCTTTAAAATGGGTCAAAAGGGCAATCTGTGATCAGATATTACATTTTAACCCAACGATGTCTGCCCTAATTGACTTTACAATGCTCTCTGGCTGGTAACGGGGCTACTCACATCCCTCAAGTATGTTCAGAGGGGATTCGCTCGCGGCTCAATTCATGCGTGGCCCTTGCAAATGGATTGTGAGCTTCCACTGTCATCCGTCACCTTCTGCAAACCACGTGTTCACAATTTAAGCTCTGATATCATTCCCTCCTTTAGATTTGGACATTATTAACAACCCTAGGATCACATAGGCTACTGTGCTTCTTCCATGTGGACTTAATTGATTGATGCCTTACTTAGGTGGGTGCTTATTTGATAGCTGGACAGGGGATAGCTAGTTTCTTCTCCACACTTTGCTATAGCACACTTATCTTCAGTGATCGCTTCATGAGGGCACGCTTCAAGCAGGGCCATGTCATAAGAATGAACTGTCCTTAGCCCCAAATCAGTTCCTGCATCTATGGTTTATATATGTCTCTGGTTCACCTTAGAGACATCATTGCCATTTAATGTTAGAGAATATTTTCAGTCGCCCTCCTGTGGCATCACTTCCACGACCACCAAGTCAATGCTGACTCATAGTGACCCTGTAGGCAGGGTAAAACACCCCTCTGGCTCTCTGAGCCTGCAAAGCTTTACAGGAGTAGAAGGAGCTGTAATCTCGACCGACGCAGGCTGTTTCATCTTTATGGCGTGAAGGTGCTGAGGGGGTGGGTCACACCACTCACCTGTCAGTTATCAGCTAAGCACTTTTAACTACGATACCTCCAGGACTCCATGCGACTACAGGGGATTCATATTATGTTACTTATAGTGGTACCAAGGCTTCTCTCTTGCTGTTGAATGTAGAACATGGGAGAGTCATTGATGGAAACCAAGTAAGAAGAGTTGACCTATCAGGCTCTCAAGTTGGGAACCCTCTTCTGTTGGCCTCTTTCTAGCAAAGGACACGAGGCGCCCTGGTGGTGTTGTGGTTATTCACTGGGCTGCTAACTGCAAGATCAGTGTTCAAAACAACCAGCCACTCCTCGGGAGAAAGACGAAGCTTTCTAATTTGGTCAAGATTTATAGTCTCGGAAAGCCACGGGTGCATTTCTGCCCTGTCCTATAGGGTTGCTGTGAGTTGGAATTGAGGGTCCAACGGCCATGAAATCTCCTAGAGCCTTAATACATCAAATGGATATTTATTTTTCCATCTTTGTATTTCCCCTGTACATAGTTTATTTTTTTGAAAGGAATTTTAAAGCGTTTAGCTTTCCAAACTTCTCCCAAACAATCACTCCTACAGTTGCAGTTTCTACGGGCATTTGTTGTTCTATTTCAAAACTATTCCAGATGACAAAAACATTTTGGGCAGAAAAATCCACAGGCTGTGTTGGCATGGAGCATATTGTTTTGAGTTTGAGCAAAACATTTTATTTAGTTTCTTTTGCAATTGCTTAGCTACATAGACTGATCTAGGGAAAACTGATCTTGACTCCGTTTCTAAAGACCTGGAATCTCTTAAATGTTAAATCATCACCATAGGGTAACTATCAGAGATTTACCATATCGACACTGTCAAGATGATGTGGGCATGAATGGACATCTCTTAACAGGTTGAGTGCCACCTATTTTAGGAACTTCATTCATTCAAGCAATAGTTTTCATTTTGTAAAGCGCTCTCTGTGGTTCTCAACCTGTGGGTCGTGACCCCCTTGAGAGTCGAACAACCTTTTCACAGGGGTCTCTCGATTCATAATAGTAGCAAAATACAGTGATAAAGTAACAAAGAAAATAATTTTATGGTTGGGGGGGTCACCACAACATAAGGAATGTATTCAAGGTCATGGCATTAGGAAGGCTGAGAACCACTGCTCTACCTCCTACTAAATTGAGTTTTCTTTTACATGGCAGGATCATTCAAAGTGACCATGTAGGTCAGAGTGGAACTGACCCTATGCGTTTCTGAGGCTCCAGATCTTCATAGGAGTAGACAGCCTCATCTTTCTCCTGAAGGTTTACCCACTAAAACATATTTAGCCTTTCCTCTTAGTAGTGCAAACCATTAATATGGTCAACTGCTAACAAAAAGGTTGGAGCTTCTAGTCTACCTAGGGTACCTTGAAGAAAAGTCTGGCAATTTAATTCTGAGCAATCAGCCTCTGAAAACCCTATGGCATACCAGCCTACTCTGCCACACATGGGAGTGCCATACGCCAGAGTCCTGTGATGGCAACTGTTGGTTGTCAGAGTCACTGAAGTTGAAACCAGAACAGGCCCTTGGAGATCTTCTTCTTTTACACACAAGGAAACCTGCTCAGAGAAATTAAGTCACTTCCACACAAGGCCACGTAGCTAGTAATAATCCTCTCTGAATACAAACCCAAACCTGCCCATACCCTAAACTACTCATTTATAAAGGCCAGGACTACCAAGGGCTTTTGTTTTTCCAAGTTTGGGGAAATTAACTAGTGTGAAGTTCCCCTCTATGCCCTAATGGCCTTAGAACTTGGAAGAAGGCCACTGTAGGAATCCAACATTCTAAGCACCTTAAGGATTACGTGTAAAGATTCTTCTATATCAAACACATTCTCCCAGCTTTTTTGGCTTTTATTCTGTGGGAAAGGCAAGCATGATAAAATAATGTGGACAGGCAGATTGACACACCTGGTGTGGTCTGGCCATACAGCCACCCAGGAGGGGCCTCTACCTCCACGAATCAGCTTGTCAGTGCAGGGCCATAAGCTTATTTGTACTGGCATGTGGCTTGATTGCATGTGTTTTAGTGGCACTGCATAGTATTTATGAGAAACAAAGAAAATGAACAGTGTGTACACAATATGAGAGAGAGGGACCCTGGTGGCATAGTGGGTTACACATCAGGCTGCTAACAAGGTCAGCAGTTCAAAACCACCAGCTGCTCCACAGGAGGAAGATGAGGCTTTCTACTTGCATAAAGGTCAACAGTCTCAGAAACCCACAGGGGCAGTTCGGCCCTGTCCTATAGCGTCACCAGAATTGGAATTGACGATGACAGTGAATCAACCAGACTGTGAGAAGCGCATTGGGGAAAGGAAAGGGCGGAGAAAAGGTAGAAGCAGAGACCATGATGGGAAAGGCCCCGGAAGGGCAGACAGCTTGGAGAAAGGAGAGACCCTAAGGTCCCAATCCTCAGGTAGAAGGAAGAGATCGATAAGCTGCGAGGGTTTCCCTGAATTTCTCCTGGTCACATTGCTCGGAAGCTCATTCCTCCCAAGCTGAACCTTCTGTAGCATTCCTCACCCCTGCTTCACTCTTGTTAGTGTCGATGGCGGCCGCTCATACTCATGGGGCTTCTTCTCATAACATAGTGAAAGGAAGTGTTGCCTGGTCCTGTGCCGTCTCCAAGGCTATTGGAGCAGTTGAGTCCGTTTTCACAGCTGTTGCATCAGTGTTGCTCACTGAGGATTTCCTTCCTCTCAATCGATCAACTTTCTACTTCACCAAAGATGGTTGGTCTTTTCTGAAGACTTGAAGTCCAGCCATCCTCGCTACTAAGAACACCCTGGTTAAATGTCTTCCTTCGCAGACGAACTGATTTGATCTTCTGACAGCCAATGAGAGAGTCCACTGCCTTTTGAACTTCACTCCTAGTCCCCTTCTTTCTCGCCTCTCCTGGTCCCTTCCTTCTTTCCCTCTTCCTTCTGGAGGCCCATCTAGAAATATCCGTACAAGAAGAAGAGCTCTGCTAGAGCTGCTAGCTGGTAGTACTGCTGCTACTGCTGTTGTTGAGTGTGTCCCTAAACAACTCAGTCTGCCCCTCTGAGTTAACTGCAGCTCCCTATTCTCAGATGGGTAAACAGCAGAGCTCCCCAAATTGAAGAGTGATATGTCAAGGTAAGAAGGGTTGTTAAGCCTAACCTCTCCAATCTAGTCTCCTTTCTCAGGGAATAACTTCTCAATAGGGATATTTAGACACGGGAGGAAGATGTTGAACACAGAACCTGGCACCCAGCTATTGTCTTGCAAAGTAAGGCCACGCAGCCACACACTGGGTTTCGGAATCTGAACCACAGTAAAGAAACCAAGCAGGAAGCCGGCAGGGGCTGTAATAACTTACATGACATTGCACCAAGTCCAGTTTCTGACATGTGACATTCTTCAAAGGCACCTGACCTTTGCTTCTCGGATGTTGATAATTAGCAGAATTTTATCTAAACAAGTTGGTTTGGTATTTGAGACCCGAAAGATTTTGGCACACACAAAACTTTCAGTGACAAAGTCAAACATAAAACAAATGGTCAAGACTTTGTATCAGCCGCATTAGATAAGGTGGTTTGAATTAGAGGGGTGTATATGAGCCAGTGTGGTTTGTAAATGCTAACTGTAATTAAGGAACTCTATAGCCGGAATTCAGGTTACATTGTGAGATGCCAAATAAGAAACACTAGCCAGGTGGTAACCCTAGTTCAGGAGGAAAGGGGCTGAGTGGCCCAGACTCCATTTTCAATCAGACTGTATGTTTTCCTAGTTCATTGCTAAATTAGGGGCTGTTTGTTTTGTTTTAAACTTAGTATCCCAGAGGCAGCTTCTAAATCCAGTAGAAATAAGAGGGAGATCCTGAATGAGATGGGTTAACGTTTGTTACATATTGCCTATTGTTACGTAAATCATGAAGATGGCGTAAGACTGGACAATGTTTTATTCCATTGTGGGTGGGCTCTCCCTGAGCTGTAGCCAGCCCAGTGGCAACCACCCACAGGTACAGTCAGAAAAAAGCCTTTGGATTTTTAACCTCTCCCTTGCTTTTGTTTTCTGACTTCCTTGCTGGGAGAGTTTTATTTCTCAACACGATCTCCTTATCAACGCGCCCCCACCTCCCCAAATTAGCTCTAAAGTATTTTGTGGTGATTTAGGGGAATGTTTACAGAGCAAATTTGTTTCCTATTCAATCGCTTGTTCAGAAAATGTCCCGTGACATCGTGTGCATGGACACAATGCCGATCCCTTTGTCTGCTCTGCATACTTGGGGGGTTTTCATCTTTTTGCTACTGTGACTCCTGCTGCATGCACATGGGTGTGCGTATGTCAACATGTTAGGTGTCTGGGATGGTATACCTCGGTTCTTGCTTCTCAGTGCTAAAAGAATTCACACGGCGGAAGCACTTTTATATATCCAAGTGACTCTTACCCGGAAAAGGGAAGTTTCAGGGATTAGTCTCAAAAAATCCACACTTTCTGTAAAGCACACAAGGCCACGTTGTGGGGGCCCTGGGACATCTTGGGACTGAAAATGGTCGTTTCTGGGGAGCGTGGAAAAACAGGTGGAAGCAGTGCTGGGGCAGGAGCACAGAAGCTGCGTGTGCGGATCCCAGAGCAGGAAATCTCAAGGGGGTGATCATGCGGTCCAGTGGGCACGCAGGCGGGAGGGAGGCGTGGTTGAGGGAATCAACTGACCTTATTGGCTGAGTTTAAGCACACCTGGGTGATATCATGTGGCTGTGCCTAGCATTGTGTGTAGGCCCAGGTTGGATTTCCCCTAGGTGGCTATAATGAGTGTGCCTGATTTCCCTGCAATCCCTTTATTGTGCCCCTGCCAGCCGATTTCCACTAGGGCAGGCATTTGGGGGAGACAACCCCCTTTTATCCCTAAGCTAGTGACCTGTCATATTCATGTCACAGCCCTTATTTCTTTTGAGTATGTACCTAGGAGTGAGATTGTTGAACCAAATGATATTTCTATGTGTAGCTCTTTTTTTCCCCTTTGTTTCATTGACATTTAATTCACCTATCATACACTTCAATGTTGTCATTTCAAAAAGAGTTGTACTGTCACCACCATAATCCGTTCTAGACCATTTTCTTCCTGTGTACTCATTATTAGCTCCTCATTTCCCTCCAACCTTCCCTTCCATATCCCCAATAAGCCCTTAATCCAGTTACTTTCTCTATAGATTGGCCTACTCTGCATTTCATATACTGGAAGACATTGCAAAACACCAACAATAACAAAATAACCCAGAGAAAAACCTCAATAGAAAAGAAAGCAGGAAATGTTAAAAATGTTAAAATGACTCAAAAGTGAGAAATATGATCGGGTATAACATTCTCACCTAATAACATCTGCCATAATTGAGTTTACAGTGCTCTTTGTCTGAGAGCTAGCCTATTCATATCCCTTGACCTTGGGTCAGAAGGGATGCAGTGGAGGCTGAGACCATGTGTGGCCCGTGCAAATGGATTTTGGGTTCTCACTGTCATCCATAGCCTTCTGCAAACCAGGTGTTCACAATTTAAACTCTGATGCCATCCCTCTGTCAGATTTGGATCTTATTATTTATAATCCTTGGATCACACGGGCTGGCGTGCCTCACTCAGATGGCTGCTTGTTTTCTTTAAAACTCACATTATTCTTTTTGATAGCTGGGAACCACTTTCTTCACCACAGTTGTCTGTAGCACCAGTATCTTCTGTCTTCTCTTCATGTGAACTTCAGTATCTTCTGTCTTCTCTTCATAAGAACAAATTGTTCTTAGATTGGGCCTCAAATTATCTACTAACCCTTTAAGGAAATGCTATTTTTCATCTTGGTTGTACATGTTACATTCCCACCAGCATTCTATAAGAGTTCCAATCTCCCCATAACTCACCAACATTTGTAAATTTCTGGGGTTTTGGTGTTATTGTTTGTAGTGCTGTTATTGTTAGAGTGAAATGGGATTTCTTTTGTAGTTTTGATTGACATGTCTCCGAGGAACCCCGGTGAGGGAATGGCTTATGCAATGGGCTGTTAACAACAAGGTCAGCAGTTCAAACCCATCAGTCACTCCTAGGGAGAAAGATGAGGCTTTCTCCTCCCATAAATATTTACAGCCACAGAGACCCAAGCCAAAGGGCAGTTCTAGTCTGTTCTTTAGGGTCACAGTGAGTGAAGACTGACTTCTTGGCAGTGAGTTAGTAGCTAAAGCTATCGAGCAGTTCTTCATATGTTTGCTGGCTGACTGAAAGTCTTCTTGGGTGAAGTGTCTGTTCCTATCTTGCTCATTTTAAACACTGGAATGTTAATCTTTTTATGGAGGCATTAAAGTTTTCTATAAATTTTAGAGCATAGACCCTTGTCAGATATGTTGGGGTCAATTCCCCACCCCAGTCCCTAGATTCTCTTTTTTATTCTTTTGGATGAGTATTTTCATGTGTCTGTTTTATTTTCAGGGTCTAGTTCATCTTCTGCTGTTTGTACACCTTCAAGTAATGTTTGAGGCTCTACTTATGCCATCTATTAGCGCCCTTCGCATTATCCTTATGTTATCCTTCTTACATGATCAATATAGTTTTGGGGTTAATCTTTAGATTTTTGATCCATTTTGAGTTAGTTTTTAGTCAAAGTCTGAGGCATTACCCTTGTGCAGGTAGATAGTTAGTTTCTGCCAGCCCCAGCTGTGAAAGAGACTCTCTTTCCCCCCTTTAGGCACCTTGTTGAAGACCGTAATCCATAGTAGATAGATTTATTCCTAGATCCTTGATTCTGTGCCACTGGTCCATGTGTCTGTCTATTTGTCTGTTGCACCAGTACCAGGCTGTTTTAGCTCCTGTGACTGGATAGTAGGTTCTGAAATCAGGTAGTGTATGGCTCCTGCTTTGTTCTCCTTCAATAATGCTTTACTTCTGGGGCCTCCTTTACCAAGCTGTGTCTTGTGGCTCTAGTCCAGGGGTCCTCAAACTTTTTAAACAGGGGGCCAGTTCACTATCCCTCAGACTGTTGGAGGGCCGATTATAGTTAAAAAAAAAAAAAAAACTATGAACAAATTCCTATGCACACTGGATGAGTCGGCCGCTAAGCAGAACAGGCAGTGGCGGCAAAAACACCTGGTGGGCCGGATAAATGTCCTCGGCGGGCCGCATGTGGCCCGTGGGCCATAGTTTGAGGACCCCTGCTCTGGTCTGATTGTCTTGTTCTCTGTGTCTTCCTGCCCTTTGTTACCTCTGCCACGACCATGTTCTCTACCCCTTGGTGACTAAATGGCTTCCTTTAAGGACTGGGCACTTTTGTTTAACTCTCCTGCCTCATGACCACCTTCAGGCCAGATTGGAAGTGGCTGTGGTCACGAAGCCTGTTATTACCAAGCCAGGGTATGTGCTTCAAGAGCTAATTCCCTGGATCAAGAAAAACCTATGTGTTGCCTACAAAGAAATTCCATGAAAAGAAATGGATATTATGTTGAGGGACTGTGGAATAGCAGAAAGAGCATGGACTTCCTTGTTTACAGAATTCTTATAGCCTCTGCCTGAGTATTTGTAAGATGGTCCTTACTTATTGAGTCTCCTTGAGTTCTTCCTGGGTGCTTGTGTGTGCTCTGTAATCTCCACCCAATACTCCCTGCTAGAGTATAATCTCTGTGCAATGCTTTCAGCTAGAGGAGGACAACATGCGATTATTTACTTTTCTTCTTTGGTCAGAGACCCTGCCTACAACTAGGAGCCTAATCTCTGAAGGCAAAATAACATGGCCTTCAAATGACTCCTCCAGCACCTGTTATTGACCATTAACTGTGTGCCAGACAGTTTCCAGAGCACTTCCGTGATGCGCTTTATTTCTCTCCACAACCTGATGTGAAGTTAGGTCTCCTGCCCATTTCACAGATGAAGCTACTTGGGCCCAGCAAGCATAATTCGCCTGAGGGTCACATAGCTGACAGATGGTACCTCCAAGATTTAGACTTACATCTAACTGATGCCAAAGCCAATCTCCCACTTCCCATGGGGCCTAGCTTTCTAGCATAGCAAACTCTCACTGCCTTTTGATGCTTCTCTACAACCAAAGATGCACAGATGTGTTATGGGTATATGTACAAGAAGGCTTTGGAAAGTCCTGGTGGCAAAAAATCCATTATTGGTTAATTCCATTTTTATATGAGCTTTTTGAAGCCCCCTAGTATCTATCAGTATATGTGTATTTGTATGTAAGCACTTGTGTTTGTATATGTAGGCCTCTATATACATATTTATGCATCCATATGCATCAGTGTATGTTTGTGTGTGTATGCACATGTGTTTATTTAGGTATACATTCAAAGCCCTCAGGCACTGTATTTCCGTCTCTCTCTGCTGATGCCTTTGAAGAAAGTCTTAGCTAAAGACATTCTTCTTGCTCCCATACCTTCTAATTTTCATCGCTAACAAACCTTTAATGAATTCCCAATCTGTTTAAATATAGAAGGCTCCGTCTTCCTGAGATGACTCCGAGTCCAATGTGCATTACACAACCTCCACAGAGCCACGCCTCAAGCTCCGTGGAGTTACAAAGGAAGGGGCTGGTGCGTCTCAATAGGCCAGGAATGAAAATTGGGGCACATTTCTGCAGCTCATTTCTGGTTATCTTTAAATGGATAACTAACCCATAAAGGAATCTCACTGTAGTGGCTGTAACATCAGTAACAAGTTCGTTGTTTTAATTAAAGTTTCATGATTAATGTCAAATCCCTGGTTTCATGCCGGCACTTTCCATCCTTCATGTCTCTTCGTAGATTAATTTATGACTTTTTAAGCATAGATAATCAGTGCTTTAGGCAAATAAACTAGTTCATCAAATCTCAGGATTCTCGCCCGGGCTGATAGTACCAATGCTTCTGACTCCCATGAAAAGAGAACCGGATAGACAGAAAGAATGCAGACTGCTCAATGAACCTGCATCCTCACCAGAGATGATCCTGGACACTAAGTTCGTTTTCCTTCTTGACACGATTCCGCACAACCTTTCAGGCCATATGGGAAATGGGCACATTTCATCGCCAGCCATATTGAAGGCACTCCTGGATGCTCACAAATGCAAGTGGGAGAGCCAGTGGCCTCAGAGACATCCTTGTGCATGGAGGCAAAAAGCAGTGCCATACATACTGTCGCCAAATGGTTTTCTCATTGATAAATGGAGCAATATATTTTGTTTTATTACTCAATTCTCTCTCCCCCCGTTCCATTTTCCAGGCCGCCAAAACAAAAAAATAAAAAATAAATTAGGGCATGTCTGCCTTTGTGACACACAGTTGTTTTCCTTCATCATAGCCGATCTTCTTGTAAATTCATAAAAGCACCTGGGGAGTTGATAGTAAATTAAAGATGTTTGAGAACAATAGTGTTTCCTGGAAACGATGTGCTACTTTAGTGCCGAAGTGAGACAGAATTTGGACAATTCTGTAGGGGTGCCTGTGCATTCCCTTAGCCTGGGCTGAGGGACAGTGAGTGGCGTGGGCTCTCCTGGCCTTTGGGGAAGGTGCCCGGTACAGGCACAGCGTGCTGACTCTGCAGACGGGCAGGCCCGACTGCCATGCTGAGCCTGAGTGCTGATGAGTGTCAGTTGCTGACATATACAACTCTAAAGCAGGTGCTTTAAGGGCTGGACGGCCTGTTGCATTTTTAATCATAGAGGAGTCTAGACTTAAATCTTTCATAACTGAACTCATATTGTAATCCATTACATGTACTTCGTATTAGCTAGCATCTCTGGCATTATGGTGGCAGCTGTGTAAAATATTTGTTTTGCTTGTTTAGAATTGAATTGTAATGTTCTAAAGCAGGCAATTATTGCTGCGGGAGGAGCTGCCAAATCTCTAATACTCCTATACAGCATCTTGCCAGTGCGTCTAAATTGCAGGAGATATTGTTACCCTAAGCAGAACAGGCAAGGGCCTACCCAGACACAGAAGGAGCACCCCGTTTTGAATAGCTGCCATATGGGTGGTAGGCTTGGAGGCTGTGTAGGTGTTTTGTAAAGGAAATATGTATGCATGTATATGTATATATATTTTTAATTGCTTAGAAAGAATATCTTTCTAAATGAAATTTGATTAAAAAGCTTCTTCACTTCTTATCAGAGGCCTCCCACTGATACAATCTTGACTCTTTAGCACAGTGGTTCTCAACCTTCCTAATGCCTCAACCCTTTCATACAGTTCCTCATGTGGTGGTGACCCCCCCCCCAGCCATAAAATTATTTGCGTTCATTACTGTAATTTTGCTACTGTTATGAATCAGGTGACCCCTGGGAAAGGGTCGTGCGACCCCCAAAGCGGTCATCACCCACAGTTTGAGAATCGTTGCATTAGCATGACTTCACAGGCTTTCTTGGCCTCTCCTTCCAGCATATTATCTGCATGAGGCCCTTCTTATGCCCTGAGTCCTTGAGTGGCAAAGATGGCTAAGCACTTAACTACGAACTCAAAGGTTGGAGGTTCAAGTCCACTCAGAGGTGCCCTAGGAGAAAGGGCTTGTGGTCTACAGGTGAACAAGCAGCCACTGAAAACCCTGTGGAGCTCAGTTCTCCTGTGACACACCTGGGTTTGCCACGAGTCTTAAAAACCAAACTAAACCAACCAAACAAACAAAACCCCCCCACCAAATCTGGAGACACCCAACCACCAGTCGACCCCGCGGGTCCTTTGCTCAGCGTCCCCTGCCTCCCTCCCATCTCTCCACCCATGGTTCCGTTGGGATCTCGCCTCTCTGTGGTCATTGTTGTTTCCTTGTCCAAGACTGTAGGCTTGCTCAACACAGTTGAGTCTTTTCGTTGCTGAATCCTCTGGCCCCGATCAGAGTGTGCCCTGTGATTGGAGCACCATGATCTTGATTGACGTATCGATGTGCTCCTTGCCCCTTCCTCCCTCTCTTCCTCCTCCTGCCTTTCCTCCATCCTCATAGTAACCTGTGCCCTTTACTTTCTAGGCAAAGCAGGAAAAATGCCAGTTCGGTCTCTCAGGATTCCTGGGAACAGAACTACTCACCTGGCGAAGGCTTCCAGAGTGCCAAGGAGAACCCCAGGTATTCCAGCTACCAAGGCTCGAGGAACGGCTACCTGGGCGGGCACGGCTTCAATGCCAGGGTGATGCTGGAGACCCAGGAGCTCCTGCGCCAGGAGCAGAGGCGGAAAGAGCAACAGATGAAGAAGAAGCCGCCCCCGGAGGGGCCCAACAACTATGACTCATATAAGAAAGTCCAGGACCCCAACTACACCCCTCCCAAGGGGCCCTTCCGGCAAGACGTGCCCCCCTCCCCGTCTCAGGTGGCGAGGCTGAACAGACTGCAGAGTCCTGAGAAGGGCCGACCCTTTTACTCCTGAGCAGGAGAAGAACAGATACTTCATGTCATGCAATAAAGGACATTTTCCTATGAAGACTTGTATTTTGGAGCGTTTTTTAAAAACCTTGACGGTACTATGGAATATTTCTGTTGTTGGTATCAGTGCCTTTAAGGAGTGTGGGCAAAGAAGTGGAAGGCCTTAATGTCTTTGCCATTATATCTCAAGTATCTCTTTCCTAGAAGGATTTCCCACCATCTGACAATCATCTTTTCAACGTATTCCTCTGTTCTGCATCTCTCGGGGGTATCAGGACACGCAGCCCAATTCATGGCATGTCCCTAGCTTGGCTATGGCCAACCCCTAAAATCTGTGGAGACAATATGTGCTTGAAGTTAATGGTGGAATTGATCTCTTTCCCTCTTTACTTTTTCTTAGATGTGAGGCAACACCTCAAGTTCTGGTGGATAGGAACGGCTGACAGGCACCAGAAGTTGAAGTGTTATAGTCCCTCACGGCATACCCATTTATCCATACTTTAAAGCAGTATGGTTTCCCCCCTTTTCTTTCTCACCTCCTTGGGAAAGGAAAGTTCTTTGTCCTAATAAAAATGTTAAGCCATATCACACTTTCTGGTTATCATGGGTCTCCTTTTAGAACTGCCTTACAACGCCACATGATCAATAAACTCAACAGTGATGACTGCCGTCTGTGTTTATAAATACCCTGTTCAGTCACGTCCCTAACACATTTGATGAGTCCCCACCGCTCTGCGATGGGAACGTGGGAGAGGGGGCTGATCCATGGTGAGGGGGTAGGGCCGGGCCGGGCCCACCTATGGGCCTCTGCGTGTTTCCTGAGGTGGGAGGTGGCAGCTAAGAAAAGAATTCTCCCAGAATGAGCTTGCACTTCAGTACATCCCGATAATTATTTTAATTACTTTCTGTTCTGACAGGTTGACAGGAAGGGCTCAGAGTGGGACAAAGATAAATCAGACAGTTGTTTGGGAATTCTAAAACCTGATCCGCTTTCTGTGTATTTTGAAGTCAGAAGTGAGATGTGCTCAGTATACCCACAGGCTGTATCACTGCCCGGTGATGCCGTGCTCCTGAACGCTTCTCCTGCAAAAGGTCAGCAGCCAGCAGAACATATCCGACAGAGAACATGCTGGTGCCCCAGCGTGGTGATGACAGAAAACTGCTTCCATGTCGATATTTTTAATGTACAGGATGGGTCACAAGAACCTCTGTTGCGCATCGGTTTTTATTTGCTGGTTTGAACGTCATGCGTTGTAAAGCATCACTGGGTGGCTGAAGTGCCTGCAAATCCTCATGTGAAACAAAGCTTGAGATCCAAGCTCAGCATACCTTGTATTCACAGAAAAGAAAAATAAGACACAAAAAAGTAAAGCTATGTATTGATACGCCTATATCTATATATTTTTTGTACTGGCACATTGTATTTTTGTGTCAACTTGTTTTTAGGAAAGATGTGAAGTGCCCACATGTGCACCTGTGTCTCGGATACTTATGCAGTTTTTGTGTCCTCGTTGTCTGTGTTAATCATGCGTAGCGATGTTGCAATGGTGTGACCAATGTAAGCACGGTGGCCCTGGACGGCAGCAGCTCTTTCTCACGGCTCTCCCGAAGCTGGGGGAAACAGCTTTCCTTGTACATACGCCACTTCTAATAAAGGACGTATTTCTTCCTGTTCTCGTGGTATCTATGGTATTCCTGTGCAACCTCTCCCAGCTCTCTTTCTTTCTTTCTTTCTTTCTTTCTTTCTTTCTTTCTTTCTTTCTTTCTTTCTTTCTTTCTTCCATGTATACGAGCAGCTGTGACAGATTATATTTTTGTCTCCATAGTCAGAGACAATTGGCAGTCTCCTTGTGTCTCTCTGGGTGAAGACCTCGACGTGTCTAAGGCTAGGCTGTCTGAAGGAGCAAGGGAAACTCCTAAGCTGCAGAAGCCAACGCACCAGAGCGCAAAAGAGAACTGATAGCAAATGCCCGCCTAACAAGCAAAAACCAACTGCCGCTGAGTGGACACCCACCGAAGGGGGGCCTCCATCTATGTCAGAGTAGAAATATCTCCCCGAGGTTTTTAAATTTTTTTCTTTTTCCCCAATGGCTCAATGGTGGTAGATTGCAAGGCCTTTCTCCTAAGGCCCTTGTCGGTGCATTCGAACCTCCAGACTTTTGATGAGCAGCCGAAGACATTAATCGTTTGCACCACCCAGGGACCTGCAGCAACCTTACAGCTCACTCCCAAAGTTCCCTCCCATCGAGTTGATTCCTCCTCCTATTGACCAGGGGTAGAACTGCCCCTGTGCAGTCCCAAGACCAACTCTTTACAGGGGTAGAAAGTCCCATCCTTCTCCTTGGGGGAGGCTGGCAGCTTCCAGCTGCGGACCTTTGAGTTAGCAGCTTGTTGTGTCACCCCCCATGCTACCAGTGCTCCTCCAGGAAAGAACAGCACACGGTCCTTCCAGCCTCGCCTTCACTCTGTGAGCCATGTTGGTAAGGCAGCCGTTTGGGTGGAAACCTAGCCTGCAGTACTAGGAGCATAGAGAACAATTCGCGTTTTCCCTGCTTGCAGTGCTGATCAGCTTCCCATTACCCACCTCACAAAGTGAGGTTTTGCTCGTTCTTTTAGAAGGCCACGATGACTTTTTAGATGTGTTTTCAAGGCATAAGGGAACATAGTCGTGTGTTTCCACTATTTTTCCCTGGAAGGAGATGAGATCCCTACCCAGAGGACAAACCTCCCCAGGCCTTCATGAAAAAACGGCCTTCCTCCTTGAGTACCTGGCATCAGTTGGTTATTCTAGCTCTGATCCTGCTGTCACAAAATCCAAATGGTGTCACCTCAGGATTATTAATGAGAGGTGTATGGCCTGCCAAGCGACTATCGCCGTGTTGGGTCTTTACATACCTGCCGATGTGACAAGGATATGACGGGCAGATTTGTTCATTTTCTCACTGGCCAGGAGGTCCATGGCGAATGCCCAAATCCTCAGGTTATTTATTTCAGCGGATTGACTTGGCCAGAAGCCAAGGAAGAGAAGCAACATGGAGTGTTGTGGGACCCGAAATCACACAAGGCTTTATAAATGAAAACCGACACGTGTATTCCCGAGAAGAACCTAAGAATCGCTATGGGTCAGAGGACGGAGCGTGCACACCACGAAGAAGCAGTCCTGTCTTGATGTGTCATCCTGGCTCCAAACACTTCCGAAGACCTCCCAGGGAAGAGCAGGAAGAACGTGTCCAGAGGAGGAACAGAATCCAGACTCACCTTTTTCTATGCCTCCTACCTTCCGAGACAAATCCCACGCCACGAAAGGGAGCACACGTGCCGATGAGGCGGAGAGCGGTGTAACCCTGTGCTTGATAGAGACTCTGCGGTCATGTTGCAAATGCTACACAGGCCCAGCTGTGAACTGAAAGTGGCTCCTAGGAGAAAAAAGGTCTGGTGATCTAACTCTAAAATAACACCAAACAAAACAGAACAAAAACGGCCATTGACATCCCAGGAGCGCTGTTCTAGGACCCGCCTGGGGTTGCCACAAGCCAGTGAGGACTGGTGGTAAATTGGTAAAGGCATCTCGTTCTCCCCGTGGGTCGTTCCGACCAACGACCGCTCAGAGGACCCAGCATTTCCCAACAGGCAGGACAACACAAGCAGTGGAAGGTAAGTGGGATGTGGGTATTTCCAGCTTCCACCGGAGACCACCCGACCTCCCAAACCAGAAACAGTCCTCTCAGGGAACCTGTTTTGCTGAGTGGAGGTCACCTCGTGGCACTGGAGACCCCTTTTGGAAAGAAGGCAGTGAACCGATACACAGAGTGGGCCACGCGGACCGTGTGTTCTCCGTAACCGTCCACAATGAGACTGACAACCAGGTCGGGAAGATAAGGGTCCTTCTGGCTTGTTGAATCGGCTGCGTCCATCCCTGTCCAGGTCGTTGTCCTGGGTTTACCCAAATGGGACAGCTATCTCCCAGCCTCCCGTATGTTTTATTAGCAAGTCCACATTTGCATATAAACGTAACAGGTGCCACATGTTTAAACATCTATTTAAAAAATCAGGTTTAATTTTTTTTAAAGCAAAGATTACTCCAATGATGTCCTGTCAGGTGGTGAGATAATCTTCTTTTCCTACTTCAGAGACAGGATATCATCTTAATAAGGCAGCTAATAAGGACGTTCACAGGTCAGAAAGGGAGAGTGACGGAGAGGCTTTAATGGGAAACCACCTTCAGCTCTGAGCAATGATTAAATCACGAAAGCTGGTTGGATTAAATTGCCTTTTTTTTCAATGTGTGGGGTAGGCAGAGGGTAATTCTGAAGATTTTTTTAAAACGAAATGACAGTTTACTTTAGCGCGCTGAGGAAAACTCAGGGGTTGTCTTTACAAACCACAGCACGGAAGATTATTCTTTCCGTGAGCTATATGCTTCTCTCTAAAATTCATCATCTTCCAGCCCAGTGCTCATCTCTCCTCGCTCCTTAAAATATCTTGGCCTTCAGCACCTTGCCTTTTGATTTCAAGTCCCTTTCAGCAAATTAAAAAATTCTATGTCAGCCCCTCGTCCCTACATTACATCTTTTTAGGTTAAACCATATCACGGGGGATTTCACCTCAGACACTCACGATGGCAGCCTATCACATCCAGAATCCTTTATTAGAGGCAATGATCACTTTTCCTCACAAGTTAGGATCGTTTTTTGAGTTTCTCTATTCTTTTATTACTTTGAGAGCAAACGATATCTGCCTTAGCCTGTGCCCTCTCAGCCGGGTGTGTAGATAGAGGAAGAAAACAACGGAGAAACAGAGGACTAACGTCCCACAGTGAAGCTGCGTGCGATCTCCTCTTTCATGCTTAGAGCTTATTTGTTCACAGGCTCAATTAAATGTGAGACAAACAGCCTTGCTCTGCATTGCTCAGCTAACTGCTGAGTCACCTCACCCTGCTGTTGGTTCCGAAGAGCCTGGTGGTGTTTGCTCCTGGACAAGGCCGGCGCCTCTGACCACGTGCTTCTCCTCCCGGAAGCCCTTGGCAGAAGCCTTTCCTGTTTCTCTGAAGGTATGTTTTGCTTCATGGTGGAAGCTTTCTTCTGAAACTGTAGCCTGGCTTCCAGGAGAGGTTTTTATGATGCAAATATTTTAAGTACAACTTTGAAGGTTTTGCCATTAAAAACAGCCTCCCGTGGCTCCCAGCCCAGCCTATTGCAAACAACAGGGGGAGACTGCCATAGATGGGTGGCATATGACAGGAAAGAAAACAAAGCACATTTCTAAGCCGACTGTGACCTTGGTTAATGCTCTGGTTTCAGGGTTCAGTTCATATCCGGCTTGCTTTTATTCGGGTTTAGCTGTCAGTGGCAACATACGTATCGCAGCTGTTTACGTTGGGAAGGAATGGGTGAAAACATTAGCCTGACAACCCAGAGAAGGGCCAGATTAGGGATCGCCAACCAAGGTGAGGGTATTTTGGATCAAGGCAAAACGTTGAGCTTGTTTTGTGAAGCCCGAGTGAATGTATCCTGCACAGGCCTTGACTTTTGTAACTTCCTCTTCCAAACTCTTCCGTCCTTTCTTATCTGCTTGGCTGGACTTCTTCCCTCTGAGCCCAAGGAGCCCCACCTCTGGTGGGAGCAACCAAAAGGTCCCCACAAAACCCAGACCCCAAGCTGCTGCTGGCTTCCCACTTTATTTGGTCAGTCCCTTGGCTTAGCCTTTTTGTAACACATTCCTTTATATTTGAAGCACCCCACCCCCACCCCCACCCCCCATCCCCAAAACGCTGTGATGCAGGTTTAGAAATGACAGTCCAAATTTTGCATGTGAGGAAACAGAAACTCACAGAGCTGTGACTTACCAGGTTTGGTCATTACACAATTTCATGAGAACTTAATAAACGAGAATGAAGAGGTGGAGTCTAGCCTGTCAATCAGGCCAGAGCCTGGTGATCCCTCCTTGTGGGCATGGCCTTCTCATGAGGATTCTGGCACTTCTTCTCTTCCTCCCTGGAAGCAGGATACACCCCCTCTCCTTCCTGTTGCTTCTCATTCCTGTTGACAAGCCACATGGGACCACACTGATGGCAGCCAGAGCCCTGGCTTTGGACTGTGCACTGCCATTGGACCCATAGGACTTTCCACCCACCGGCCTGTGACCTCCCTGCATTTGACATCTTTGTATGTGCTGCATGAGTCTGAAGAGGAATTAATGGGCTAATATAAAACTTATGAGTTAATATTGAATTTATGGACTTGATCTGGATTGCTGGGATGTTATTGACCCATAATGACTTCTTTAATATAAAGTTCCGTCTTGCACATATATGAGTGTCTCTGGATTGCTTCTCTAGTCAACCCAACTAACACACCAAGTGATATAGCTGCTGAGGGGCAAATGCAAATACAAACTCCATTGTCCTGACTGCAGTCCATCTTTGGGACATAAAGGTCATATGAAAATAAAAGGCCCTGTGTGTGTTTTTGTGTTTTTAAAATCCTTTGTTTTGCTAGCTATTGTGGAGCTGACCCTCAACACATGGTGGCCCTATACACCCGGAAACACAATGCTCATCCTCATTAATCATTCTGATTGAGACTGCTGGGATCCATGGGACTTTTATCGACTGACTTTCACATGTAGATCACCAGGCCTTTCTTCCTTGTCCACCTTCTTCTGGAAGCTCTGTTGAAATCTGTTTAGCATCATGGAAACACTCAAACCTCTGCTGACAAACAGGTGGTAGTTATGCTTGGAGATCAGTGGCCAGGATTCAAATCTGGTCTCCCACACAGAAGGCAACATTCTTTGGCTACTGAATCACCCGTGCCTCTTAATGTCCTTAAAAAATAATGGTGCTTGCTATCAGGTCAATCTCAATTCATAACAACTCAGGGTTTACAAGACTGCAGTGTTTTTTTGGAAACATACTGCCACATCTTTCTCTTGCATGATAGCTGTTGGCCTCAAAGTTAGCAACCCCAAGTGCTTAATAATCATGCAAAAACAAAACCCATTAAGTTGATTCCAACTTTTAGCAACCACGTAAGGTTTTGAAGATTTTTCATATTTATAGGAGCAGACGACCTCATCTCTTTCCTGTGGAGCAGTTGGTGGGCTTGAACTTCAGACTTTTCGGTTTGCAGTCTAACACCCATTAGTACCATGAGAGCTCCTTAGGGCCCCTTTTAGGTTTTTACTTGATGGTAATTACACTTGTTATTGATGGGGCAAAACAAACAGCATAATATATAGAGACTTATGAAATTAATAATGCCTTTAATATGCATTTTATTAATATTATTATACAAACCTGAATATTTATAATATATATTTTAGACGTATAGCATATATGCAGCATCAGGATTAAAGGAAGGCTTATTATCAAGCTACAATAAGCAGATGACGCGACATTGCTTGCTGAAAGCGAGGAGGACTTGCTGATGGAGATCAAGGATTTCAGCCTTTAGTATGGATTACAACTCAATGTAAAGAAGACTCAAATCCTCAAATCTGGATCAATAGGTAATATCATAATAAATGGAGAAAAGGTTGAAGTTGTCAAGGATTGTGTCTTGCTTGAATCCATAATCAATGCTCATGGAAGCAGCAGTCAAGAGATCAAAAGATATTGCATTAGGTAAATCTGCTACTCAAGACCACTTTAGAATATTGGAAAGCAAGGATATTACTTTGAGGACTAAAACGGGCCTGACCTCAGTCATGGTATTTTCAATTGCTTCGTATGCATGTGAAAGTTGGACATTGAATAAGGAAGACTGTAGAAGAATCAATACCTTTGAATTGTGGTACTGGAGAAGAATATTCGTAGTACTATGGACTGCTAAAAGGACAAACTCATCTGTCTTGGAAGAAGTAAAGCCAGAGTGTTCCTTAGAGGCAAGCACGGTGAGACTTCATTTTATTTACTTTAGACATGTTGTCAGGAGAGATCGGTCCCTGGAAAAGGGTATCGTGCTTGGTAAAGCAGAGGGGCACTGAAACAGATGAAGGCCCTCAAGCAGACGGATGGACACAGTGGCTGCAGCAATGGGTCCAAGCATAGGAACAATTGTGAGGTTAGCACAAGGCAGTTCAGTGTTTCCTTGTGTTGTGCATAAGGTCACTGTGGCAGTTACCTAATCTCCTGTCAACTCGAGTGAAGGGGTGGAGTCTATCCTGTCAATCAGGTCTCGGCTTGATGACCGCATTCGGAGGTGCAACGGAGGTAGTAAATAGCTCACTGGAGGCCAGACTCACTCTCTCTGCCTTCCCTGTCCTGCTGTTGAGACATTCAGAGAGCTGGAGGAGCCAGGTGGAGACTTGGGCCAGCGTTGAGAGGCTTCCACTGCCACTGGATCCACAAGACTTTCTACCCTCAGGCCTGTGATCTTCCTGCATTCAGCATCATTACATGTGCTGCGTGAGTCTAAAGAGAAGTTTATGGACTAGTCTCAGACATATGGGCTAATATTGAACTTAGGGACTTGATCTAAACTGGGCTGGGATGTTTTCTCAATATACAATTGCTCTTGGATATAAAGTACTTTCTTATATTGTATGAGTGTCTCTGGATTTGTTTCTGGAGTCAACCCAGACTAACACATTACGGAACCTTGGGAGTGGGGTACTGGAGAAACAAATCATGAATATGGGGAATGGCTGCTTATTTGTCCTCTGCCTCACAGCAGTTTTTCTTCTTTGGCTAGCCAGAGGTCAGGTATGGCCAAGCAGTTTACTGGGTTGTTTTCTGGGAAGAATATGGGAAGTTGAAGTTTTGATCATTTTCTTTGGTTGTTGTCTTTGGTTATTCCTGTTTGAAGTGATGAAAATGAATGTTGTTAATGTAGATTTTTTAGCTCAAGGGTAGAAATCGCCCCTTGAATTTCTCAGAGACCATGCTGCTTAGTGAAAATGCCTGACAGAAAGCCTGGCCCTCGCTTGATTCAATCAGAGACCTAAGGCCATATATTGTATCAATGGAATAGTTTAGATAAGCAGTAAGATAAAATAGATAAGGATTAAACTTAACTTTTAAAAACAGTGCTTAGAATCTGTACTAGGTTTATACTGTTTTCTTTTGCCTATTGTTATTGATATAATTATTGACAGAAACGGTTATTGGGAAGTATAAATAGAGTTTGTAAGCACACTGTTTCGGCCGCCATCAGTTTGAATCTTTAAATGGATTAGGACAAGCCTACAAAGAAGCCTCTGAAAGGATAAGCTCCACCTAGTGCTTTGTAGTACTTAGGACATTTGCATTGGAAACTTGCCTTGGGACTGTTGACAGACTGAAGGGAAAAAAGATAAAAGGAACTCCGTGTCTTTTTAAATTTTGAACTACTGGTTTGTGCTTGAGGCTGGAAAAATTTGTGGCCATGGAAAGAATGCTTTGCTCTAGGACTGAACTGTTAAAGGGAGCCTGTGGGCAGGCTCAAATGCTTGCTAGGTGGCCACCTGGATCCACTTGTTGAGTAGAAGTGAGAGAAATAAAGAGATGGGTTGACACCCATGGACCTAGTTCACAGGCACAAGAGGAGAAAACAAGAACGGGTTGACTGGTCTGAAGTTCATGACCTAGCACACAGGGGCTAGAGTGATTGATAATTTGTGACAGTGCCCATAGTCTAAAGGTGAGGCAACCAAAGGGCACCCTGGTGAGACTAAGTGAGGTGGTCCACATTGAGTTGACCAGAACCCAACCAGATGAAGAAAAGATTTTGAGCCTGTGAATTGGTGCATATTGCTGCTGACTTTATACACTGCCTGTCCTGATTCGACTTTGCTTATGGATGCAGACTCACAAGGTTCCAACTCAAATGAAGATTCTTTACATCAGAGAGCATGTTTGTCTCCTTAGAGCACTGGGTTGATATAAGTGGGCAGCATAGAAGTTGGATACCCAAATTTGGGAGTGTAAAGGCATGAAGTGGCTGGCTTACAAACTTTCATAGTGGGGGAATGTATTTATAGGATTAGATTATTGTATAGGTGCTCACTTAACTGCAATTGTTAGGCATAGAATATTGTTTTGTTCACTTATAGATTATGTTTAAATGAGTCTGGCACATATTGAATTGTATGCATTTTAATTTTATCCTATTAGGTACAGATATGATGTTTTTATTGTTTCGCTTAAAAAACTATATATGGCTAGAGTTATGTAAAAGTATCAAGTTGACAAAGAGTGGTCTGTGGTAGCTACATAATCTCCTGTCAACTTGAGCAAAGGGGTAGAGTCTAGCCTGTCACATAGGTCACAGCTTGATTACCTCATTTGGAGGTACAGGGGAGGTAAATAACTCACTGGAGGCCAGACCCACTCTCTCTGCCTTCTCTATCCTGCTGTTGAGACACTCAGAGAGCTGCAGGAAGCATGTGGAAACCCGCACCAGCGTTGAGATGCTTCCACTGCCACTGGATCCACAAGACCTTCTACCCACTGGCCTGTGATCTTCCTGCATTTGGCATCATTGCATGTGCTGCATGAGTCTAAAGAGGCATTTATGGACTAGTATTGGACATATGGGCTAATATAAGACTTATGGACTTGATTTGGACTGGGCTGGAATATTTTCTCAATCTATAATTGCTTTTGGATATAAAGTACTTTCTTATACATGTATGAGTGTCTCTGAATTTGTTTCTTTAGTCAAACCAGACTAACACAGTCAGGATGGGTAGGAGCAGGTTTGATGACACACAACAACAACATATGTAGCATATAAACTGTATTAGAGGGTTTCAAAAAGTTCCTAGAAAAATGGGATGAAAAGACAATGGAAATTTCCCACAAACTCATTTAGCCCCCTCATATGTCATATTTACAAGGGTAAGTTAAAAAAAAACACCGCTATGAAATAAAAACATTTTATTAAACAAAAACAGCAACCTGTGAAACTATTGTTTCTTAGCATATCCACCATCTAGGTCTATACAAGTTTGAAGGCATAGTTTCCATCGCTCTAACTCTTCCTCTAAGAATTCTGTGCACTTGGATTTATACCACTTTGCACCCACAGTTTTGGCATCCTCAAGGGACTCATGTCAGGTTCCTTTGAAATGTTCTCAGTTTGGCAAATAAAAAGAAGTCTGAAGGGGTAAAATCAGGACTGTAAGGTGGAAAGGTTAAGGTTCCCCTACAACATTCCTGTAAGTCTGTCTACGCTACCCTGGACAATTGAGCAAGTGCATTTTATTGATTGGAATAACAACAATAAAATCTCTTGGCTTACTTACTAGGAAGAAGGTTTAAGAACATGGAAAACTGTATTGGTGGAAAAGGCCAGGAAAGTAGTTTCCTTCAATAAAATTTATCAACACTATTTCCTGGGAATTTCCCCTAAAGAAAAACAACAACAACCCCCCACCCCCACCCCACCCCCAGTTTCTTTAACCTTGTGAGTTGACTTCTCTGCTTTGAATTTAACTGACCCAGCAGGTTCCCTTGGATGCTGGAAGCCACTATTTTGAATTGGCTTTGTTCTCTGGATTTTATTGGTAAATCTAAGACTTGTTCCCAGTTATGCAAGATTCACTCCACAAAATCTTCATTTGCTTTGATCTTGCTTAAAAGACTGATGCAAAGAGCAGCTCTTTGAGCCAGCTGTTCCTTTTAGCTCCAATCCAACCAAAAGCTTGCTGAGGGCAAGATGCTGAGGGCAAGTTGAAAATACCAAGACATGTAAGGTCCCAACACCAGGAGCTATTGAATCAATACGAATTCTGCAACTTTCCCAGCAGTTTCTTGACTTTAACCACAGTTTCGTCATTCATCAGTGTTCATGATCATCCTGACCTTGGCTCAACTTTGAGGTTTTTTATAAACCTTTCATAGGATGCTTGTTCCATCCCAGAATGATGTTGGGCAGCCTTCCTGTAAACTTTGCAAAACTTCCATGATTTTAGAAGTGTCTACTTGAGTTTTGTAGAAAATTTTGTATTAGGCCTACCTTCCAAATAATTTTTTTCCCCATGGCACATAAGAATCTTTTCCTCCCCCTAAGGCACGTAAACAGACCGAGGCAAGCATATTAATAAGAGAACTTGTTGCAGCCTTTTAGTGATCCCAGAGACATAGTTAAACCCATTTTGTGTGAATAAACCCATGCATGTGAGAAGCAAAACCCTAGTACAAATATGTTTTGACTTGCCCTCATGTGTATGTATATCATGGTTTAGTCATACTTTGGGGGCAGTCTCCATGAACTTACATTGAGAATGTGTGTGGAAATAGACAGTGCCAGGTGTTTGGTTGGATCTGCAGACAGACCCCACCCAGGTTCCTTGTTGGTCATGAGTGTTCCCTGCTCCATCGTCTTTGGTTCACCATGGGAAATTCTTGGACCAGAAGGTGTTCATTTCTAAGCCAAATTGTAAGGTGGAAGAAACACAGAAGACTCATCTCAGATGGAAGACTGAAAAAAAAAAAAAAAAAGAGCAGGACCTGAAACGTGAAGAGTGGAGGATGCCGTAGAACACAGAGGGCCTCTCACAAAAAAGCCAGTCCTAGCAGCTGAATCTTGAAGCAGATGCTAAAAGACCCTGAACACTAATCCAAAATAGAGAAGACTGCTGGGAGATGGTGAAACACTAACAATTTGCATTAAATCATCAGCTGCTTTCAGCACAGATGGGAAAAGCCCATTATACAATGTTGCCAGACAGTTGCAGGAGGCTTCTTGCTGGACCTGCATTAAAAACCTTCTTCAGCTTTGCACGCTGGGCATAAAAATGTCTATCATTTTTTGCAAAGCATTTTTTAATTTTACATTTCATTTTTTTCTCCGTGTTTTATTTTATTGTTGGTAAGGAGATGACATCGTAATAGCCAAGGGAATTTGATCCGTTTATAGCATTGGATAGATAAAATTTATCTTCAAAAAGGTAAAAGATTAATTATGCACAGCAAAACGTTTAGCTCGGAGACATTCCCGTTGAAACATTTCACTCACGATCCTAATCAAACAAGGTTACAATATCTCAGAGAGAAACACTGGCAGTCACAGAGAATGTCTCGTTTTCTGGGCCAGTTTTGGCAGCTCACTAGAACCAAATAGCCTCTCCTGGGAACGCCCTGGGGTTTGCTTAAGCGCCCCAGTTGAGAGCATTTGTGTCCCAATCTCTGCTGGCAAAGGGGCTTCTCCATCATTATTCCTTTAAATCGACCTTGTATGTGTGGAGAGGACCCAGTTGCTGAAACTCCGCCTGCTCTAGGCCTCTCCTCTGATCCCATGCACCCAGAGGAGAGACAGACAACCACAGACTCTCGGTGTCTGGAAGAACTGGCTGGCCAAAGGAAATGAGTTTCCAATAACTAATCCAGCTGAACAAGGCACTTTCCTTGGCTCCAGCTCTCTTTCCCGTAAGCCAGGAAATGTTCTCTCCATTTATTAGAGGACAATTCATCAGGGACTTCAAATCTCTGATTGGTTACTACATAGACTACGTTAGTGTCTTCAGCAGTGTATCTTAAGTCCTTTCAGGGGCTCCCTCTGGATTAATTGAAAATCATGGATATCCTATTTGTGTGATTTGTTCAAGGTAATTGTCTGGCCATGAAGAGGCAGATATTGATTTTTAAAGAAGATGATGCTTAATATGGCCTGAAATTTACAATGTAGAAATCATGGGCAGTTTAGGAAAAATAATGATCTCATATTTATTCATCCATTTGTTCATTCATTGCACTCGGTTTGTGTCAAGTGCTAGTCTAGATGCAGAAAATGCATCAGTGAATAACACAGACATAAGAGCGAACAGTGTATAGATAGCTAGATGGTGTTCAGAAAGTGATACTTGGCATGGAGGAGGAAAAATAAAACAATCGATAGACGATGGAGAGAACAGGGGTGGGTGCTGCTATTTTAAGTGATGTGGGCAGAGGTCACTGATGGGCAGAGACAGGAAGGAAAACCGGAAGCCACAGGGTTACAAAGAGGAAGAGCATGCGCAGCAGAAAATCAAACAAACTAAACTCATGGCCATCTAGTCAGTGTTGACCCATAGCGCCCCTGTGGGTTTCTGAGACCATAACTCTTTAGTTTACTGGAGTAGAAAGCCCAGTCTTTCTCCCTCGGAGTGGCTGGTGGTTTTGAACTTCCAACGATGCAGCTCACAGCCCAATGTGTAACCACTACTCCAGGGCTCCATGCCCAGCCCAAGGAACAGCAAAGGTGAAAGTGTGCCCCAGATGTTCAAGGAGTAGCAAGTAGACTAGGTTAGTATTTTGTCAAATGAAGAGGCCAAAGAAGAAAGGAGCAAGTGCAGACACATAGTGATGCTCTAAGCTGGATCAGGAGAAAGTGAGTATAAAACTCATATCAGTACATGGAACCGTGTTGGTTCAATGGATTGGGGACTGTCCGGGGATCAAAGAATTGTTGGAATTTGGATATTAGAGATATCAGCGAGTGAAGTAAGCGATGTTTATGATGGTAGGTTGAGATATAATGTGGACAGGTATGAACCCAAACCAGCACTCCTCCAGGTGAAAGAACTGAAGGGAAACAAAGTCAAGTTACAGTATTGCAAGATTCAGTGTGCGTAACATTGAGCCAAATAGGAGATGGGGCAACTACACAGAGTCCCCTAATGAAAAGAATGGTCGGTGATCCACCACTTTTGAAGGTAACACATGATCAAGAAGTGGTGGGATCGAAGGAAGGAATGCAAACTATACCAAGGAAATGATGCAAAGCAAGGTTCCAGGAGTTGACAATACCAACAGAAACATTGCAGCAAATGAATGACGTCCTGGAGGTAATCTATGAATAATCCTCATCTATGAAAAGAAATTTGGAAGACAACGACTGGAAAACAGCTGCGAAGAGATACAGAGTTGTGTCCACTCCAAAGGAAAATGAATGAAGAAATAATTGAGCAACATCAGAAATGGCACACACAAATAAAATTTTACTGAAGCCGTACATAGGCAGAACTTCCAGAAATTCAAGCCAGATTCAGAAGAGGACATGGAATAAGGGCTATCATTACTGACATCAGATGGATCTTGGCTGAAAGCCAAACATATCAGAAAAATGTTGACTTGTGTTTCATTGACTATGCAAAGGCACTTGGCTCTGTAGATCATAACCAATTATGGATACTATTACAAAGAATGGGAATTCTGCAACATGTAATTGTGCTCATGTGGGAACTATACATCAATCAAAAGGTAGTCATTTGAATACTTTAAAATCATCGTTTAAAATCAGGAAAGGTGTGTGTCAGGGTTGTAGTCTTTCACCATACTTAAAAAAAATCATTTTATTAGGAGCTCTTACAGATGTTATAACAATCCATAATTCAATTAGATCAAGCATAGTGTACAATTGCTGCCACCATCATTTTCTTTCTTCTTGAATTCTTTGACATCAGTTCCTGTTTATCCCCACCATTCCCCCACCCTACCACTCCCATGAACCCTTAATATATTAATTGTTATTATTATTATTGCTGCTGTCTCTTACACCATCCAATATATCTGTTCACCTACCATTCTGTTATTCATTTCCCTTGAGTGGGGTTATATAGTCGTTATTGCTATCAGTTCCCCCTTTCCCTCCCGCTCTATTCCCATAGCCTCAGGGAATCATTAATCCCATTATTGTTTCTGAGGGGTTTACCTATCTTAGATTTCATGCATTACACAATCTTACTTATACAAATAAACATACAGAGGTCTAACAAGATTAGTGAGGTAAACTAAGGCCATAATAGTGAGGGGAGGAAATATTAAAGAACTAGAGGATAGTTAATGCGTTTCAGCAGTACTATACTGACCTTGGACATATTGTCCCTTCTGTGTGGCCCTTCTGTGAGGGACTGTTCAAATATCTTGCAGGTGGGTTTTGGGTCTCCACTTTTCCTGCACTCCATGTCAATTTGATTACTTGTTTATGAACTTCTGATACCTTTCCATTGACATCTCATGATCGCACCAGCTGGTGTGCTTCTTCCATATGGGCTTCTTGCTTCTCTGCTAGATATCCACTTGTTAACTTCAAGCCTTTAATACCCCACACACTATATCTTTTGATAGCCAGGCACCATCTGCTTTCTTCACCACATTTGCTTATGCACCGTTTTGTCTTCAGCGATTGTGTCAGGAAAGGGCGTATTATACAATGCCACATGATTAGAACACACCATTCTTGTACTAAGTAGAGGCCAAAAGTCTATCTGTTTCCTTGTTTATGTGTGTGTGTGTGTGTGTGTGTGTATACATACACACAAATACAACTATCTTTATATAGTTACATATATACATATCTATATTTACACCTATGTAGGTAATTTTTACTTTCTTATTCTTTCCTCTATTTCTGTTTTCTTTCCTCCTGCCCCACTATCATGTTTACCCATTGTTCACCTTTCAATGATTCCTCAGATACATTCCAATTGATCAAACACAACCAGGAACACTACACCCTCCTCACTGTCAATTTTAGATCCCTTGCTAGTCCTCTGGTCCAGACATTATTGGCTCACCACTCCCTTCCCCTCCCCTCCTCCTCTCCAATGCCCCCTGGAACATCCCATGCCTGTTGGTCCCATTGCTGTCTCCTTGGGATTGCTTATCCTGCCTCTCTTATATAGATAGGCATCTTTAAAAAAGAAGAAGATCAAAGAAAGAAAGGAAAAAGGAAGAGAGAAAAATGAAGAAGAAACGATCTTCCAGGGATCCATATCCCAGGACCTGCCTACCTAACAGCACTTATACCCTTTTAATCCTCAGCATTCGGGATCAAAGGGTACACCTTCTACAAGACCCCACTGCTCTCTCTGCAGCCAAGGATGGAGTGGTCTAGTGCCCCTCCTCTTCCCGTTACACTTCTATACTTCCAGTGTGGACCCCTTGTGAATAGGACCCAACCAGTTCAGATACGTCAGAAGTCTACTTTCAGGGCTTCAGGGACTTGGTGGCTTTACTCCCATTGCTGGTCTGTTGTCTTCCCGTCTTGGTTTGCCCCCATGTGGGTGGGTCAAACAGGCCATCCTCCCCAGACTGTATCTTCAGTGATGTCTTTTGTAGCTCTGTGATCTAGGGAGGGGGCGTCATATCTCGGTCTGGGGCCGGCTCTGCAGTCCTCTCTGCTAATGAGCTGCTCTTTGCAGGGACATTGCCCTCAAGGATTGGCACATGGGAATGAGGTCTGCTCTCTCCTTTTCCTGTGGAGACATAAACAATACCCTCCCATGGGTGGATTAGTGGCCTGATTCCCCATTGCCATCTTTTTTCTTCCCTCCTCCTTCTGTGGGCCTCGAAGGCATGAGAGAAGGGGGAAAAAAATGTCTTCCAGCACCAGTGCTGTCTGCATCCTTGGGTTTGGTCTGACCCCTGCCAGTGTACCTGGTTCTTAGCCCAGGAACTATGCATTATGCGCATTTTCCTCTATGCCCATTCTGCTGTTTGAACCTACCTCAGTGAACTCATGTTGGACTTGTCCTTTTGTGCTTGGCTAACTTCAGTCAACATAACATCCTCCAACTCTTTCCACGAGACGATATACTTCAGGTTTTCATCACTGCCTCTTAGGGATGGGTAATACTTCATTGTGTATATATCCCAGAGGTTTTTTAGTACATTCGTCTAGTGATGTAAATTGAGGTGGCTTCCACTTCTTTGCAATTGTGAACTGTGATGAATATTGGAGCACAGATATCTGGTTGTGGTCCGTATCTCACTTCTTCTGGGTATATGCCCAGTAAGGTGATTGCTGTGTTGTAAGGTAACTCGATTTCCATCTGTTTTAGGTATCGCCAAATCGCTTTGCACAGTGACTGTATGTATCTACAAGACCACCAGCAGTGGATGAGAGTTCCTATCACCCCACACCCCCTCCAACTTTTGTTTCTTTCTGATTTTTGAATTGGGCAACCTTTAAGGGTGTTAGGTGGTATCTCATAGTTGTTTTAATTTGCATTTCCTGGATGGCTAATGATCAGGAACACTTTCTCATATGTTTATTGGCCATCTAGGTTTCCTCCCTTGTGAATCTTTTGTTCAAGTCTTTTGCCCACCTGTTTTTCTTATTGTAGGCTTGCAGAGTTTTGTAGATTTTAGTGATAAGCCCTTTGACTGATATGTCATTGCTAATATCAATTCCCAGTCGGTGGGCTCTCCTAATACTCTCTTGATGAAGTCTTTCAATGTACACAGATCTTTTATCTTTAGTATGCCCTACTTGTCTATTTTAGCTTCCTCTGTGGGTGTATCCTTCTTCATTTCTGGTAGCCCATGTATTCCTTGCACCAAGGTTCTTAGGTTTGACCCAATTCTCTCATTGATGATCCTAATATTTTGAGGTTTCACCCTAAGGTATGTGATCCACCTTGAATTTGTTCTTGTGCATGGAGTGAGGTAAGGCTCTTGCTTTCTTTTCGGTAGGTATATATCCAATTTTTCCAGCACCGTTTGTTAAAGAGGTCATCCACTTCCCATTGATGCTTTTTGGGCCCTTATCGAAGATAACAGTCTGTATGCTGTTGATTTTATTTCTGGATTTTCTGTACCTATCCATTGGTCTGTGTATCTGTCATTAAACCAGTACCACCCTGTTTGACAACCTGGCTGTATAATAGGTTTTAAAATCAGTGTGGTAGTCACCTAATTTGGTCTCAATTTAAGGATTAAGAGTGTAGGGGTGGGGTCTAGGCTGTCAATCTGGAGACAGCCAATGAGACTTCTGTGTGGGCATGGCCTTCTCCTGAGAATTCTGGGAAATCTGGGACTTCCTCCTTGGAGGTGGAAGACATCTCTCTCTCTGCTCACACCCTGAGAGACATAGCAGCTGAGAAGACACACGGACCCACCCTGATGCAGCCCTGGGTGCTGGAGAAGCCATGCAGAGACCTCTGCCCGTGCTGAGATGTTTCCAGTACCACTGGATCCAAAGACTGTCTACCCACTGGCCTGTGATCTTCTACATTCTGCATCATTGCATGTGTTTCGTGAGTCTGAAGAGAACTTTATAGATTGGTATCGGACATATGGGCTAATATCTGACTTATGGACTTGATCGGGACTCGGCTGGGATGTTTTCTCAATGTTCAATTGCTCTTGTATATAAATCTCTTTCTTATACACATATGTGTGTCCATGGATTTGTTTCTCTAGTCTACCCAGACTAACACAATCAGGTAATGCAAGTCCTCTGCCTTTATTCTAATTGAGAAGTTCTTTGCTAATTCTGGGCTTCTTCCCTTTCCACATGAAGTTGGATGTCAGTTTTTCCATTTCTTTGAAAAAAAAAATTCTGGTATTTGTATCGGGATTGCATTGAATTTATATAGTGCCATGGGTAGGATTGACATCTTTGTAATACAGAGTCTTCTGATCCACAAGCATGGGATTTTCCTCCATTTGTGAAGGTCACTTTTGGTTTCTTGTAATATTGTTCTGTAGTCTTCTTAGTATATGTATTTGTGTGTATATATATATATGCACACACATAACCTATTTATAGGTTAAGTATATCTCTAGATATCTCCATTTATGCTTGGCTATTGTGAAGGGTACTACCTTTTTTATCTCATTTTCTGTGATCTTATCCAATGTATATAGCAATCCAATTGACTTCTTCTTGTTGATCTTGTATGCTGCCACTCTACCATATTCTTCTATTGCTTCCAGCACTCCTATTGTGGAGCTTTTTGAGTTTTTCAATATAGAGAATCATATCATCTGCAAATAATGATAGTTTCACTTCTTTCCCCAGACAAATACCTCTGATGTCCTTCTGTTGCTTTATGTTATTAGCAAGGACCTTCTGAATGATGTTGAATAAAAGTGGGGACAAGGGGCATCCTTGTCTGGTCCCCTTGTTCAGTGGGATTGTTTCAATCTTTTCTGCATTGATTATACTTCTGGCTGTTGGTTTTTCATATATAGCTTGTATTATATTGAGGTAATTTCCTTCCAATCCTATCTCCTTGAGTGTGTTAATTAAGAATGGATGTTGAATGTTTTCATATGCTTTTCCTGCATCTATTGATATTATTCTGTGATTCTTGTCCTTTTTCTTGTCAATGTGATGGATAATGTTAGTGGACTTTCAGATGTTGAACCATCCCTGAATCCCTGGTACAAATCCCACTTGGTTATGATGAATTATTCATTTTATATACTTTTGTATTCTATTGGCCAAACTTTTGTTAAGGATTTTTGCATTGATGCTCGTTTAAGTTGTCAGTCTGTAGTTCTCTATCTTGTGGGATCCTTGCCCTTGGCCAGACCTATTCAATCTGTTTGTTGAACAAATAACCTGACAATCTGGACTATAAGTAGAAGCACCTAGAATCAGAATTAGAGGAAGACTCATTTAAAAAACTATGATATCCAGATGGCACAACCCTGCTTCCTGAGAGCAAGGAGGACTTGAAAATAAAGATCAAATATTGATGTCTTCAGTATGGATTAGAGCTCTAGGTAAAGAAAGGAAAAATCCTCACAACTAGGTCAATAGATAACATTGTGGTAAATGGGGAAAAATTGATGCTGTTAAAGGATTTCATTTTACTTGAATCCATAGTCAGTCCCTAATGACATATTGCATTGGGCAAATCTGTGGCAGAAGACCTCTTTAAAGTATTAACAAGAAAAGATGTCACTTTAAGGACTAAGGTGTCCCTGACCAAAGTCATATTTGTGATCACTTCATATACATGTGAAAACTGGACAACAAATAAGGATGTCCAGAGAAGCATTGAGGCCCTAGAAGTATGGTATTTGTAAAGACTACTTAATATATTATAAACTACCAGAAGAATGGACAAATATTCCTTGGAAGAAGTAAAACTGGAATGGTGTTTATTATTCTTTGGACAGGCTATCAGGAGGAACTAATCTTTAGAGAAGAACATCATCCTTGGTAAAGCAGACGGACAAAGAAAAAGAGGAAGATCCTTAATGAAATTGGTTGATACAGTGGTTGTAATAACGGCTCAAACATAGCAAAGATTGTGAGGATAGTTCAAGATAAGGTAATGTGGCAGTTACGTAATCTCCTGTCAACTTGAGCAAAGGGGTGGAGTCTAGCCTGCCAATCAGGTCTCAGCATGATGACCTCATTTGGAGGCACAATGGAGATAAATAGTGCACTGGAGGTCAGACCCAGTCTCTCTGCCTTCTCTTTCCTGCTGTGGAGACATTCAGAGAGCTGTAGGAGACAGGTGGAGATCACACCAGCATTGAAATGCTTTCACTGCCACTGCATCCACAAGACTTTCTACCCACTGGCATGTGATCTTCTTGCAGTTGGCATCATTGTATGCACTGCATGAGTCTTAAGAGGAATTTATGAACTAGTATAGAATATATGGGCTAATATTCGACTTATGGGCTTGACCTGGAGTGGGCTGGGCTGTTTTCTCAACAGACAATTGCTCTTTTATATAAAGCTCTTTCTTATACACATGAGTGTCTATGAATTTGTTTCTCTTGTCAACCCGATCTAACACAGGTAGTGTTTCATCCTGTTGTACATAATGTCAAAATGTGCTGCAACCAATTCAACAGGCCCTAACCACAACACAACAACACGCCCATACGAGAAGGGATAGAGGGGAGTGTGTGTGAGGTGGAACACAACATCAGTGGAGCTAATGATGCTATGATGAGTAGGAAGACTTTTTTCATGGATGCGGAAAGCAGTGGCATTAACAAATACAGTGACAAGATTGGGATTCAAGTATTTCAGGAGGATGAATATATATAAGTAGAATGGATGAGTAAACAAGCTCATAGATGGAAGGCAATGGCTGTATCAGTAATTTCAGACCTGAAGAAATGCAACTGAATTTCTGGGGAAATAGGATTCCCTTGAGATGTAGTAGAATGACGATGTGAGATATTTGCTGGTGGTGATGACGCATGTTTGCTTGGTCTTTGTCCCTCTCCCAGGGATATACTCAGTGTGTTAGTTTGGGTTTTCTGAGAAACCAACACTGAGATGAGATTGTATATGTGCTATGGACTGAAATGTGTCCCTTCAAAATATATATTGGAATCTAGCTTCTCTCTCTGTATATAATACACTGCTTGGAGATACGTTTTTCTTTTGTTATATTAATGCAGCGTTCAAGAGTATGGTGGGTCTTTAGTGTAATCACCTAGAAGTGTCATATAAAAAGCAGAAGCGATGTAGACACACATTAGGGAAAGCCAAATACTGAAGAAAGCCAAGGGACTCCAATGAACTTCTCCGCTTTCTGACAAAGGATTCTCCCTCAGAGCCAGTGTCCTAATTTAGGCTTCTACCCTCAAAAGTTGTGTCCCAATTGATGCCTGTGCTTTAAACAACACTCACCTGTGGTATGCATTTTGTTACGCGGCACTGGGTAATTAAAACAATGGGCAGCAGGTGAGTTGGGGAAAGCCCTGGCGAGGTCTGATGAGGAGGGAACCAGAAGAAGCCCATAAGACCACTGGATGGTGGAACAGTGCTGACCGCTGGGAAGAAGAGTGGGAAGGAAAGAAGGTCACAGTGCAGAGAAGTTTAACAAGACAAGACCCAGGAGAGTTCTTGAGTTAAAGTCATCCCTCAGAGGAGCCCGTGTCTCCTTAGTCTCCCTGCTTAGTCTCCTCAGTCGTAGGCTGGGGACAGTGCCTGGAAGCCATGCCTGCAACACAAAGACAGGCACATTTCAGAGGGAAGCAATTGGGACCCTCATTCAGTGCTGTTCACTTTCGTAGATGAGCCAGGAGGACCATTCATGATGGATGTCTTGAGCTGGCTTTCCATTCATGATGCTAATGGTGACTCCCTGAGCCATCTGTCACCCCATCGACCTTGGGGAAGGCTTGCATAACTTCCCAACTGGCCGACCCATTTTAGGACGTGGTTGGGAATGGGCAACAAGACATACTGGAAATACTGAAACACTATAATTTCCGTCTTATCTGCTCTGCACTGGAACCAACTCCCCTCATTGTCCCCTCCCCACCCCCATCCACTAAATTTATTGCCAATTTAGATCTTTATAGTCTAGATGAACTCCTGCCTGGGAATAACTATCTCTTTCGATAGAAAAGAATAATGGATCAAAATTATCTTGACTGTTCTCCAAATAGACTAACTCAGTGGGAATTCATTAGTATCGATCAGTGATTTAAACTGGAGATGGTAATAGAGAAATAGGCACTGAATGTGTATGAGAGAAGTTTTGGAGGGTTTTACTTTTTTGAAAAAAAAATACGTGCATTAAGGAACTTAATTTTTCTAACTATTCAAGGTGATTCAAATACAAAAGTCTATATTTTGCCCATTCCTTTTCTTATCCATTGATTCAGTAGCTAGGACAAGAGAAAGTTCTTTTAAGATGAACTCTTGGCCTGATTTTTTCTGATAGGGCTTTGTAGAAAATTTTAAAAATTTAATCAGCAAAAGAACTGCTTGAAAGCTCAACTTTTATAAACACAAAAATGAAGACTTTACTTGGGTTTCAGTTCTTCTTTCAAAGCTCTCACTGTAGCCCCTGATTGATCTTGAGGATGGATGGCAGGGCTGTTGCAGAGAAAGAATAACAGTGTTTCCTGTGGGATACAGCTGTGCACCATAGGGTGCAAGCCTCCCCGGAGCTACCTTACCCCAACATAACACTGGCCTCAATCACATCTTTTCCAGAATGTGTTTACAGTTTGAACAAGAGCTCAAATTGGTGGGGGGGTGGGGGGTGGGATATCAGCCCAAGCTACAGAGAACTTACAGTGAGCTGGAAATATTCCAGCGCATCTTTGGAAGCATAAGGAGATGGAATAAGAATGGAATCTAGAGCTCACGTGTGCAGCTCTTTGGATCCTAAGATGACAAGAATCTCAAGAACTCAGAACCACATGATTATTATTTAATAATGTTGACCATTAGGAAATCGTCAAAGATTCATATTCTGCCCAGGACTGCCAACTTTCTCTTGGACAAAGAAGACTGGAAACAGGACTGGCCTTATGAGATGGCTTCTTCTTGGCTCTGGTAGGAGTATTGATTACCTTTAAAGGGTAGGAAATGCGACTCCTTTGATTAAAAGTTTCTTACAAAGGAAAACAAAGGCCTGAGGTGGTTGGCACAGTGAGTAGCCTACATTAAAGAAATCTCTACATTAAGGCGTGTCTGCTGCCAGAATGTACATCCTCGTGGCTGCACAGTAGAGCTTTAATGGATCTTTTATTGTCCTTTTTTCTTTCAGGTGCAGTTTCCTTCTTCAGTCGGACTTAATAATCATCCATCTTTTCTTTTGCCAGTTTTCTTTGCTAAGCCCTATGGTCCTCCTGTGAAAACGGGATAGTTACTTGACCAAATCACGCACATATTCACACAAACACAGATAGAGATTATTTTTTAAGTTTGCATAAGAAAAGAAAATGGAAATTTCCCATAAACTTTTTGAACTCCTTTCATAGATAGGGGTATACGAGTAGCGATGAGAGTAACTACAAAAGTATTGCTACAAGATGCTACAAGATCTTGGCAAACTTTATCAAATAAAAACATTAAAAATGTGAAAGTATTATTTCTCAACATTTCTCAACATAGCCTCTCTCATTTTCTACAGGTCCAAAGGTAGTGTTTCTCTCTCTCTCTCTTCTTCTTCTTCTTCTCCTCCTCCTCCTCCTCCTCCTCATTCTTCTCCTCTCTCTCTCTCTCCCCCCCCCCTACTCTCTCTCTCCCATCCATGCTCTTGGATTTGCACCACATTAAAATGGCAGCTTTGGCACTCTCATAGGACCCCAACTGTGTTCATTTGAGATCTTCTTTGAGTTCCAGAATCAAAAGAGTTGAAGAGGCAAGATCAGGGCTGTAGGTGGATCAGGTAAGGCTACCCGTGGACATTCGCATATAACAGCCCTTGCTCCTCTCAAAACATTAAGTGTTGCAAAAGCATGCTGGAAAATAATTCCCCAATGCAACTTTCCCGTTCTTTTTCTCACCAATGCAGTTTTCCAATTTCTTAAAATCTTTTCATGATAACTCTTGCATCCTTCAAGGGAATTCATCCAAACCTATGTTTGAAATTCCAAAGGAATAACCTCCGTAGCCCGCTGAACTGCCCTCTGCCTTGAATTTAATTGGCTCCTAAGCCCTCAGAAGCCACTGTTTTGATTCAACTATTTTTTAAAGCATTCTAACAAGACTAAGACAAGTGTATGATCAAGAGAAGGAGCCCTGGTGGCATAGGGGTTATCCATTGAGCTGCTAACCACAGGGTCAAGAGTTTGAAACCACCAGCTGTTCCACCAGCAGAAAGACAGGGCTTCCTACTCCTATAAAGAGTTACAGTCCGGGAGAGTCAGAGGCAGTTCTACCCTGTCCGACAGGGTCCTGTGAATCAGTATCGACTCAGTGGCAATGAGGACGATCCAGAAAACGTGTCTGCAGCCATCCACTGATTGCAGAAACATGTTTACACATTTCGTTTCCAATAAGCCCATGCACATGTGAACTGGAACCCTAGTGGCAATGCTTTTTCCTTACTTTTGCATAAACCTAGATAGCTATAGATAAGTGTATTCTAAGGGGTACACATGCTAAATCTTATTTCAGTGAGACTAAAGGTGAGAATCCCAAAGAGGTATTGCCATTGCTAAACATATGCTGCATCCACGTGCTGTAAGACAGGGACCCATTTAAATCCAGATGGGATTTTGGGACTTTATTTCAGGAATGGTTGGGGCCCTTGATGCTCCATAAGTGGATTTTGCATCCTTGCTCTCAAGTTTGGTTGGATAGTTCAGATTGATCATGGTTTTCACCCAGGCACCCTCAAGGATATATATATGTATATATATATATATTCCCAATTTTGTGACATAGGCATATTTCTTGCTCTGGTTTTAATTTTACCCTAAGAAAGCCCTTCTTTGGGTACCCATGTCCCAGGATCTTTTGGCTTGACCAAACAGCTTAGTGGCCTTTCTCCAAATACATCCTAGACTTGGATCACATTGTACTGTCCCAGATGGCACCCGGGGGCACTACATCCATCACGTCTGATGGGTTAACTTGGGGGAATTAATTGACCATAAAATTAACCTGGCTCCTCCTGACTTTTTTCTTGTAGTAGACACTCAATAAATGTTTGCTGAATGAAGGCTTTGCATGAAACTTTCTTTACAGCAAACTTTCCCTGGCAGTGTCTTTAAAATTTCCCTTTTGCACTTAAAACCAACACATTTCTGTGAGCAATTGTAGAAAGGGGAGCGGTGTCTTATAAAGGCAATGTTATGTGAGCAAGAGGACACACGCATATGCCTGAATGATCGGATGACTCTTCAAAGATGCGCTTCTTGGCAGTCAACCTATTTGAATGAGCTTGGGATGACAGAACTTCGACGCTTTACTTCTTCCTTTCAATTTTGAGATTGATATCCTCTGGCTCATCCCTGCAATGTTGGTGTGCCAGGGATGGGCTCTGTCTGAGTCCTCTTTTCTTCTTCCTGAATATTCTCTTCCTTTGCCAATCCCATGGTGTACACTCACAGCGTTCACATCTTTGGACCCTGTCCGTTTTCTCTTGTTCTTCCCTCTAACCTAACTCTAACTCTAACCACTCTAAGCTTCTAATTCTCCTGGCTGCTATTGGTGTCTACTCTGTCTTGTCTGTTGGTACCTTCTTCACGTACTATTGTCTGTGCCAGAGGCCCTGGGTTTTTGAAGCCCTTCTTTCACACTGGGTCCCACTGTTTCACATTCATCTCTGCTCTATTCTGGGTAGTTTTTGTCCCTAGCCTTGCTTGCGAAGCCATTTCAGGCAACGTTGAGGAGCATGAATTCTGGAGTCAGCTGAGTCGGCCTTCCATTCCCCGTTACCACTCATGCACTGGGCAACCTTAGCTGTGTTACGTGATTCACTCACAGCATCAGTAGTGTCACCTGTGAAGTGGGACAAGTAAAGAGTTGTCAACCTTAAAGAGTCATCAAGAGGATTAACTGATAATCCCACCATTTAGTTCCATGCTTGCAACATGAGTGGCTAAAATAATGTTAATGTTTTTTCAAGATTCCTTTGTCAAAATATCTCCTTCACTTTTTCCAGGTAGCTCCCTTCTGTCCACCCACGTTTCCAGGGGAGTTTACAGGAACATTCAGAAAAATGACTATCCTAGATGGACAGGTGCTATGTTTTCCAGCCTTCTGGCCTGGTCTCTCCTCTCCTCCAGCCTTCTGTGTAACCTGACTGTTGGAAGCTATAGTCTCCAACCATCAACCGGCCAGTTAGACCCTCTGACACCCCAGATAGGTCATCATTCCAGTACGATGGATTCAACTATTCCAGAATCAAAGGCCACCAGCCCCGTTTCCATGAGAGCCCACTCACCTAGACAGGTCTGCTGATGACAGATGATACCATGGCTTCGGGAAGATTGGGTTCATGTGCTCAGGATATTTATTTTAACTGCCTTTTAGTTTTGCTCTGCTTCTGGGGGAATATCCCAACCTGCTTCTATGGTCTTTGCATAAATAATCTCAAAATCATAATTTGTTTTTAAGCTTCTAATTCTCCTTAACTTCTTTAAATTACTAAGATTATTAGCTTTCCTGGGAAGTAGTTGTGCTTTAGAGTATTTTAATTCTATCCTGTGGGGAGCAATTGGGTACTGTCTGGGGGGACATACAAGAAAACCTATTAAGTCTATTCTTTCTTTAATTTTCGTGATTCTGCAGCTCAGTGAAGATCTGGTCCCAGGTAAGAGAGAATTTGTCCATTACCCGGCATGTGCAGATGTTGCAAGAATTCTCACATGGCTCATTTTTAAATTTTGCTTTTGTTTTCTGTGCATTTGTGTGCATGTGTTTATATTTTATCAAGATCTTCCTCTGTGGAAGCCAGGCCAGCATGTAGGAATAATGCTCACATTTGAGTGAGGAGTTCTCTGTGTGCAGGAGGAGAACACACGAGGTCAGAGGAAGACAACATCTTTTATTGAGAATGGTCCCACAGTGTTCAGGACCGGGCTGTATTGTGGCGAAGGGCTAGCATTCCAGATTGCTCAGCATCCGCTACATTGACAGTTTTCAGTTAGTTTACACCCGAAGGCCAATCCAACCTTCTTTAGAGCTAACTTTTATCAAGTCACTCTGCAGCCAACTGGTTCTCGTGCTCTGTGACAAAATGTCCAACGTCCTTAGCTTGCCAGGGAGGCTCTATCTGACTTAGACTTAGCTTCCTAATCTTTTCGGCCATTGTGCCCTATCCCCAAATTTCCCCTCCCATCAGAACACATCCTGTTTGACTCGGGCATGGGACGTCATTCTGGCCCTGAAGGTCTCTCTCCAGCTGCCGCTTGCACAAACATTCTTTCTGTTGACCGGAGTCCTTCCCAACCTTCACAGCCCAGCTGGATAGCTATCTCCATACTATAAAACCCTCCCTGGCCACTCCAACCTCCATGTTGTTCCCCACATTGAGAGCTTTGATGACAGACTTTGCCAATGGAGCACTTCTCGCCTTTAATGTTTTATGATTGATAAACAACAGTATTTACTATGCAGTTAATGTTTTATTATTTATATTTATTATATAGCTTGTTTGCTGGCTCATGTCTCATTGCCTCTCATTTTCCAGATTCCTGGGGGGCCAATGACATTTTTTTGTGCTCCCCCACCCCCATTTTGCTTACAGGGGCTTCTCTGAAATGTTCTTAATTTATTGACTGATAGGAAAGAAGCCAGTTCAGACGCTTTGCAAACGTGTTAGCTTGTCAGTTGTGTAGTTCCCTACCTAACAGCGTGCACAAAGGCAAAATGATAGCTTCCATTCTATTCTGACTGGGAGATAAGTAATTCAGTAATCAGTGAGCACACACTATGGACCGAACACTATGCTGAGTAAGTACCTTTTTAAACCCCCACCTAGAGGGCACAGCCCCTACCTCCCCACTGCTAACCTGGAGGAGACACATTTAGAGGGGACTTCACTTCACACACAGAACAATTAGGAACCCACGAGGCAAACCTAAGAGGCCCGTTCTAGTCCAGTGTTGAACTGAATGAACTCCAAGTTGGAGAAGATGTGTGGGGCAGGCGGCAGCCCCCGAGAAGAGCCTCAGGGTTTAGGGCCCTGGAGAAGCAATACATTTAGCAAAGAAGGCTAGATGATGCTTTCTGTCAGGGGCCAGCAAATACGTTCAAACATGGGAGGAGAGACATCACATGGGCTGAGCACTACTAATTGATTACGCATTGTGATCATGCTTACGCCTCTCTGTTCCTGTCAGGCATATCTTATCTTCATGTGACAGAGAAAGACTCGTGAAGACAAGTTAAGGAACTTGCCCAGCACATCCAGGCAGTACCTGGCAGCCCCGATTGAGAGCCACGTCTGTCTTCTTTCTATGACACCCGGCCAGCTGATAGGCAGAGTGAGGGCAGGGCTGTGAGCATTGTCTCCCAAGTTCCAGCACTCACTACTTTTGTCTATGTTGCAGTTCAGAAGGGAAGACGTATACAACTTAGGACAAAGACCTGTGCCAGGACCCTTCTAAAAAGATCCCAGTAATCCCCACCTTCTAAAGATCTTCCCCCTCATTTCACCTGTGAAGGCAACGATCTGTTTCTAATGAGCAGAATGCAGCCAAAATGATGGACTGTCTCATCCGCTATTCGTTTATAACAACCCATGGCTTGTCTCGTGCTTGCGTAACTTCTCTTGTCTCCAGTCTCTCTCCTTGGCTCTGTTTGCATGCTCACCGTGATGAAGAAAACTGTCCCACAGAGATGTCCACATGGTAAGCAACTCAGGGCACCCTCAGTTCAGCACATGAGGAATTGAATGCTACCTACAACCACCTGTGAGGTTCGAAGCAGATCTTCCCCCGTCTAGTCCGCAGATGAAATGGAAGCCTCACTAATAGCTCAGTGTTAACCGGTGAGAGACCTTGGCACAGAAAACCCAAAGAGTCACACCAGATTCCTGAGACACTGTTGCTTCACACTACTAAGTTTTGGAGGGTAATTTGGTAAGAAGCAATAGTTTAAAAATTCTAAGAACCCTTTGGATGAGTCTCTTTTATGGCTGAAATCCAATGTGATTAGTTACCACAAGCTTATTCAATTCAACTAAATTAGACCGATAACTACAACCTGAATAATATGTAAATATCTATTTGTGGGTGCTATTTCTCTTCATCCTGTACTTAGTAGGGTATTAGGTTAGAGAGGCTGGACAGTGTAAATCTATTCTCCCATATCAGAAATTTGGCTAGAGAAATTTGGACGTACAAGAAAAAGCACCTCATATTGTGGGCATATTCTATTTTTTTTAAATCTGGCTTGTAATTACTCTGCGAAGATGTATTAAGATGTAGAGCCGAAATCCCCAAATTTATTTGGCCTATCACCCTCTTTTCAGGGGGAAAAAAAATCATTCAGCACCCCTTTGACAATGAAAAACGTTTAAGCTATAGTCCCTGTGATAGTTAGGTTCACTGTGCCAACATGGCCAATAGGAACATGTGGGATTAATCAGGTTGCAATTTGTTAGAGGGCAAAGAGATAAATGGCTCTGCAAGCCCTGCCCCCTTCTCTCTTGCTCGCTGGTGAGCAGAGTGTGCCGGAGCGTTTGAGCTGCTGCTATAGCCAAGTTCTCTGCCTCAACCTGTGAGCTACACCACCCGTGGGCCAGGCCAGCCTGTGTGTGGATCGGGTCGCTAGAGCTTGAGTCTCTTTTGAGACCTGCTGCACCACGCTGCTGGTGCGGACTTCGCCTGAGGCTGGTGGATTCTGTCGCCTTGCATTGCTTGCATTCAACATGCCATCCAGGCTTGCTCCGCTAAGCTCTGAGCTCCTGACGGTTGGTGACCCACCCTGCTGTTTGTTGGGTGTGGGCAGACCCTGCTTGCTTTGTCCCAGGGAGGACTCTGCTGATTGCTTCCTTGACCTTGGACCCAGCAGACCTTGTGAGTTGAAGGACTTCCAGTACATTAACTTCCACAGAAGTGAGTTGAACTGAACCCTCTGTATTGCTGTGTGGACTAATGAGCTGTTATAGTCCTTCTTGCTGTATAAACCTAGCCTTTCTTATGCAGTAGAACCCCGGTACTCGGCCGCATCAGTACACGACATAATCAGATTTTAACGTGAAATGTTGAGAAAATGTTGCATCGGAGAGCGAACAAAATATCGGGATCCAACCTGACACAGGTGATGTTTGTAAACAAAAGCCGTTTGTGTTTTGGTCACTCGCAGTAGTTGGTGTTGTTAGTATGTATTGTTTAAACCTTTTGCGGCTCCAAGTGTTTCTGTAATTTTCTAAGTTTTTGTGCCTTTTTAGATAAAAAAAAATGGGTCCTAAGAAAGATTTTGTGTTTTTTTTAAAGAATCATCATGGTAAGGAACCGGTTAACTGTGTTATTGATATGGTTGATGGTAATTTAGTAAGCCCTTTAAAAAAAGTTAAGGAAATGCCAACAGCAGACCACATTAGACAGATTTTTCTATTTTTTTTCTTTTGTAGAGAAAGCCAGCCAGGCTAGTGAAAAAGGGCAAAGAAGGGAAAAAAACTTTGGAAAATCAGCTACCCGTTGATTTTATGGAAGGGGATTCCCCTTCCAAACAGGGACTCTCTCCGTACCTCCTCTCCACGTCCATGACCACAGATCCAGATCCTCATCAGTCTCAAGGTATGGGCCATAGTGTAGTTGTTAAACACTTTTTTAATGTTGTGTTTCTTATTTAAATTACATCATTTAACTCTGAATTTATTGATTTTGAAATTTCTGCACAATGTTTTGTATAAAAAGGCAAGATTAGGGTAAAAACGGTGGTTGAGAACAGATTAATCTATTTTCAGTTATTTCTTATGGGAAAAATTGATTGGAAACTCGGACTGCGTTGCCTCTCAATGCCCCTTCTAGACAGATTAGCGCCGAGGTCCGCGGTTCTACAGTCTATATAAAATCACGAGAGTCCTGGTCTCATTTCTCTAGAGAACCCTGCCTAACACAGCCCCTCATCCAGGATAAAAGATAAGTAGCGGCTTTTGCAGCCCCTCTGCATCACTGTAGGACCCTTTAGGAGGGGTTGTACTGCCCACTTTGGCAAACCCTGATGTGGTGTTGTGGCTGTTAGGTGCCATTTAGTTCCAACTCTGAGTGTCCTTACAGACAACAGAACCAAAGTCCCCTGGGGCCTGGGCCAGCCTCCCAATTGTGCTTGTTTGAACTCATATTTTGAGGTTGCCGGCATCATTCAATATTTTGCCCATAATCTTTCAATATTGCACCTTGAGGTTTGAATTTTTTCTTTAGTTCCTTTAGTTTAAGATATTCTGAGCATGTTTTTCCTTTTTGGTTTTCTAACTTTAGTTTTTTGTACATCCTATATGTTAATTTGTCTTCTAGAGCTGCCCCTTGATATGTCTGTTGAGCTCTTTTACTTAATCCTTTCTTCCATTTGCCTTAGCAATTTTTTCTTTTTCTTTTTTAAAAATCATTTTATTGAGGGCTCATACAGCTCTTATCACAATACATATATCCATTGTGTCAAGCACATTTGTACATTTGTTGCCATCATCATTTTTAAGATATTTTCTTTCTAACCTTAGCAATAATAGTATGATTAAGAGCCAGTTTCAGAGTCTCTTCCGACAGCCACTTTAATCTTCTTTTTCTTCCTTGCCTTTTAAATGATCTTTGTGATCTTTGAAAATTGTGTTCTTGGTCGTCATACCACAGCCTATGAGGTCTCCTGTCATTAGTTCAGTGCATAGAATCTGTTCTTGAGAGGTTCTCAAAACTCAGTTGAGATATATTCAAAGTTGTATTTTGGCTCTCATGGATTTGTTTTAATTTTCTCCTGCTGCAAAGTAAACTCACATATGAGCAATTGATGGTCTGTTGCACAGTCGGCTCCTGGCCTCATTTTAACTGCCAAGATTGAACTTCTCCAACATCTCTTCCCACTGATGTGATCATTTTGATTTCTGTGTATTCCATCTGGAGGGGGAAAAAACCAAACTTCATCCAGTCCATACCGACTCATAGTGAACCTACAGGGGAGGGTAGAACGGCACCTGTGAGTTTCTGAGAGTAGAATTGCTTACCCAAATAGAAACCTTGTCTTTCTTTCATGAAGCAGCTGGTGGTTTCAAACCGTGGACCTTGATGATGACAGCCCAACTGGCAACCACTATGCCAACAGGGCTCCTCCCCATACGGAGAAGTCTTATGTCTTTAGTTGCCGTTTGTGTTATTGGAAAAAGATATTTGCAACGAAGAAGGGATTGGTCTTGTAAAATTTTATCATGTGAGTCCAGCTTTGTTTCTCTTACCAAGGCCATATTTTCCAACTACTCTTCCTTCTTTGTTTCCAACTTTTGCAGTCTGATCACCAGTAATTATCATTGTATCTTGGTTTCATATTTATTTATTTAGTTATTTTATTTATTTTGTTATTTTTGAGTCATGTATATTTTATTACTATTTTCTTTTTTTTGGAATCAATTTATTGGGGCTCATACAATTCATCACAATACATAGATCAATTGTGTAAAGCACATCTATACATTTGTTGCCCTCATTATTCCCAAAA
>NW_022103928.1:52889087-52898062 GCF_000313985.2 Echinops telfairi
ATTTAATCAATTCCAGACTGAAGATGCTGATAGAATTCTTTAACTTTTGCATCACTAGCTTTAGTGGTTGGTGCATACAATTTAACAATAGTTGTATTGACTGGCATTCCTTGTATGTAGATAGATATTATCCTATCACAGGCAGAATTGTATGTCTATTGATTTTGAAATGCCCTTTTGGATAATGAATGCAAAGCCATTCCTCTTGAATCTATTATTCCCGGCATAATAAATCATACAATTTTCTGATTCAAAATAGCCAACATCAGTCTGTTTCAGCTCACTTATGCCTAGGATATCAATCTTTATTTGTTCCATTTTGTTTTTTTAATAACTTTTGATTTTCCTAGATTCATACTTCGCTTTGTAAATTCCAAGTTCCAATTATGAACATAGTTTTGCAGTTCTTCTCATTTTAAGTTGGGCTCCATCAGCACATGAATGTCTCAAAGATTTTACCCTTACAGGCTTTACTCAGCCTACATCATTATGGTCAACTCTATGGTCATCTTTTCGGTGCTTCTGACTTGAGCGGCTAATTTTCTGGCACCGTAGCTGACAACGTCCTGCTTCCACTCCTGGAGTTTTCAGTATTTTACATTGTTCTGCTGTTAGTTACAAGGTTTTCCGGGGCTAATCCCTCTGAAGTGGACAGCCTACGCCTTTTTTGCAGTCTGATCTTGTCTGGAAGCTCTGCTGAAGCCTGTTCTCGTTTGGTGACCTTGCTGGTATTGAAGTGACATAGCTTTCAGAACCACCGTAACACACACACCACCAAAATCATCCACAAGTGGCTCAGGTGAGTCACTTCTCAGACTAATATGGAGCTACAGTTTTCCGTATGTACATTGTTCTGTAATAAAAATCTTTACTTAGAAACCTATCCCAAGGTGAGGCTTAGTGACATCATTTTTTGAGATCTATTGGTCTGCATAGTTGTCATTAAAACAAACAGATAACAAAAATCGTTTGTAATTATTATGTATTTTTCTAAGTGCTTAATGAACATAAATAGGAACTACAATCGTATGAGACAGTACTCTTCTATAATCCCTATTTTGAAGGTGTGAAAATTGGGCACAGGGATGCAAACTCCAAGGTCAAGATGTGGACCTTGAACTCGTGAATTGTACAGCTGGGATCTGAACTTGGACAGTCTACATAGAATCAGTGCTTCCAAGAGCAGCAAAATAAGATATAGAACCAGTGCATTCTGAGAACTAGCTTACCAAAGGGGGGGTTGGCATGATCTAATCAACAGTTCTCACTGCTAACATTTCCTCTCATGTGAGTGGTCTTACTGAGTACTTCTCCCTTCCTTCAGCCATTTCAACTTCTACCGTAGGGCAGAACTATCCCTGTAGAGTCAACCAGTTAAAGTAGAAGGTGTCCTAAGACCCCTTTCTCAGGATGTTTAGCCCTTGGTTCTACCTAGTGGTGCACATTCCTAAACTCTCCACTCTTCCTGCACCCCTCCACCAAATAGCTCTATGAATGACTGTTAGTTAATTGTGCCAGCCTGGCCGATAATCACATGTGGGGCTAATTGAAAGGCAGAGGGATAAATGGGTGGTGAACCTCGCCTTTCTAGTTCTCGGGTCTCTTGCTTTGTGATGGTTGCACCGGGTGCAGCTGCCTTTGCAGTTCCCTGTTTCAGCTTGTAAGATTGACTTCCTACAAGACATCCCCAAGGAGAAGCTACATGGACCTATCCCGATGCAGCCCTGGGTGCTGGAGCAGCCGTGTGGAGAACCCTGCTAGTGCTGAGATGCTTGTTCGTTCATTGACTCAGCTTTCTTCCTGCAGTCGGCATCTTTGTCTCTGTTTTGTGAGGTGGAGGACTTTGTGGACTGGTGTTGGGTTAATGGGTTAATGTTGGACTTGTGGGCTTGGGCAGCATAGGGTTGGGATGTTTTTGTGATGCACATTTTCTTTACATAAAACTCTTCTCTTATACATGAGTTGCTGTGGATTTGTTTCTCCAAAGTACCTAGACTAATACAATGACCATTTTTGAAGGACCTGACTCAGATTTTCTCAGATGTATGCCTATTAGAAATTCACACACCAACCATATGCTGTGTATAGTGGAACAGCAGTGTAAATAACCTCCAGCCAGCTGCATGTTTTCTTGTGTGATAGTTATTGTCCTTCATTAACTTGTCCAGCCTATGGTGCTCAGTGCTGGACTAGATGTTGCTGTAAAGGCATTTTGTAGATGTGGGTAGAGCATTGATAATCAGCTGACATTAAGAAAGGGAAATTCCTTTTAGTAATATGGGTGATCCTCAGTCAGTCAATTGAAGACCTTATTTGAAAAAGTGAGGAGAAGGGATTTTGCTTCAAGACTGTAACAGAAATGCTGCCTGGGTTTCCAACCTGCTAGCCTTCCCTATGCATTTCAGACTTGCTAGTATCTATAATTCACGTGAGCCAATTCCTTAGAATAAATATCTTTCTCTATCAATTTCTCTAATCTATTGTTTCTTTTCCACTGAAGAATCCCAACAGCTTCAGATACTAGGACACCTACTCCCTGTACATCACTCAACCTTGGTAAAGACCAACCCTGTGGTATGGTTTTCTCCCCAATCATGGGAGCCAGCCTCCATAAAAGATTCCCTCTCTCTTTGTAGGTCTGTCTTGTGAGTAGAGGCAGATGCAAGGATAGCATATTTAATTTGAACTCCAGGGTCCCTTCCTTGCAAAGTCCCTCCAAAGGATTTGTACCTAGTTGTATGTCCATACATTTTATTCTTTCTTTAGAAAGATTTCCCCAATTTGGATGAGTTGCACACACCACAAGACAGATGCATCCGATTCAAAGGATCCTTCTAGGCATTGTCTCCAGAAATGAAACCTTCACGCCTCTTCTTCCTTAGCTTGGTATCCAGGACCTTTGGGATGGGTAATTTAATGTGTTAACATGGGTTGGTGATAGTGCTCAATTGTTTGGTCAAATGCTAGTCTAGTTAATGTAGACACACTAGGTTAAGTAAATTAGACTCAAGTAAAGTATATAATGAGGGTAGGCCTCATATATGAAGTATATAGGACTCAGAGGAAGTATGTAATGTGAGTAGGTCTTAAGTTTCCCTAGGATGTATTCTGCCTCCATAAGATAAATACGCTTTTGACAGTACCTTACTGACTCCTCTTCTCCTCGCTCTGCCTATGCGGTTTATGGATTTTGAATTTGCCAATTCCTCACAATGTGAGTCAATATCTTGAAAGTATCTATCTATCTCTCTATCATCATTTATCCATCTACCTACTGACCTACCAACCTACCCATTATCTATGTACCGTATATACTTGAGTATAAGCCAACTCAAATATCAGCCGAGGCACCTAATTTTACCACAAAAACTGTATTAAATGCTGAAAAACTCAGCTCTTACATGAGTATATATGGTGTTTGGCCACATACCTCTCATCTCTCTTCCTGTAAGTCTTGAGTTCACGGGTTCTGTTTCTCTAGAGAACACAAAGACCGTTTCCTTTACCTGGCTTTTTATTACTATTCACTCTCTGCCCTGGCCATCTTCCTTCTTACGGAGACTCCATATTCTGATTTGGATTCCCAAATCCACTTTCCTTGCATGAGAAACCCCCCACCCCACCCAAAAGCCAAGCTCACTGCCATGGAGTCACTGCTGACTTAGAATGATCCTTTAGGGCAGAATGGAACTGGCCCTTTGAGTTTCCAAGACTGTAACTCTTTAAGGAAGCAGAAAGCCCTGTCTTTCTCCCATGGAACAGTTGTTGGTTTTGAACCCTGGCCTGTGGTTAGCATCCCAATGTGTAAACATTATATCACCAGAGATCCTCCTGGGATGAGAGAGACCTAGATTGATTCCTTTAACTCCTGGATTATTGCAACAGGAAAGGCCCACTGACCACTGATCTCTACAAACAAGCCCAATCCATTTTCCGAGCAAGGAGGCCACATACTCAGACTTCCCCTCTGTACTGTTGTCTCCGTCCCCTGCCCTCAAAGGCCATATTTCTAAGAAGCATCCCTGCCTACACCCCACAGATTAGGATGCAGGAGACTCATGAATTGTCCTGCAGGTGTTTTGAACTTTCAGGAGGCACCCAAACTAGGGGGCGTTGTGAGGGAAGGAACGGCGCCGCCATTATCTAGAACATTAATAGTGATGGGCTCTTGTGATAAATGTATGGAGAAAAGTCTGTTTTGTTTGCTTGTTTCTGCCCTGGACTTTGGCCAGGAGAAGTGTGGAGAAATTCTTTTGTGACTAACCATTCATGAATCTCAACTGTGGTTTATTCGTGATTCTAAAAGTCTCTTACATGAATCATTTTTCTCATCTTTATGCAGAATTTTCCCACATTTCTGTTGACTAAAATATTACTACTCTAATTTCCTACTTAAAAGCTGCTTCGCAGCATTGCAGAGCTGAAAGGTGCTCCCAACCATTTAGTCTTCACTTTACATACAACAAATCCCGTACACAAGGGTGGCTGCCAGAAATTACATGGGCAAAGAAAGATTTTACTCCCGAGCCTGGCACTGTGTTAATTTCATCTGTTGACCTCCCAGGGAGATTGCTCCTGTTGTGAAATTGCCTATTGATGTGGATTTTGAAAGTCCACCAAGTCCAGCAGTTCCATGCTATAATGCTGTTTGTGCTCTAAGATTTCCCTTTCAATTATAACTTGGGCACTACGGGTGGATTAGGAAGAGAGAAGGCACCAGACTAGAAACAACACGTACTCTCTTTTCCCCTCCCAGCACCACGACAACGGAGAACATCCTCTCAGTGAAATATTGATTTGCAAAGACCTGTCAAATACCCTGCAGCCACAACAGGGATTAAACCAGGGCTTGGAGGTGGATGGGACCTAGTGGATGCCGGTGGGGAGGGAGCAGGAGGCCTGAACTGCTTGTCTGGGGGAAGTTATCACTACAGAGGAGGGAGAGGGAGGCCAAGGGGAGATTTCAGCAGCCAACCCACGTCTTGGGGAAATACAGCGTTAGATGCCTGGGGCTCAGGTGTGATCAGCGTAGTGAGTCTTCACCCATCACCGATCCATTTTATTTTTCCAACAGCAGTGGATGAGAGCTTCCCTCTCCCCGCCTCTTGATACAGATTGTAGCTAGCGGACTCCTGTGCTATCCTCATGATTGGTTGCCAGGTCTTTTTTCCTGGTCTACCTTAGAAGGAACGCTTCCCTGGAACCTGCTCAGCATCATAGCAACACGCAGACCTGCACTGACAGGAGCCTGTGATGAAGAGCAGTGGCTGGGAATGAAGCCTTCAAACCATCCCTGCCCTGGCCCACTCGCCAGGATGCCCGTGGTACCCGTGGCACGAGAGGCGCCTGGCTCAGCTTCTGTTGTTCATCCTTGCTGCAAACCCACGGGCAGTGCTGGGATCATCTAACGGGGAACACAGGCTTTTTGTTGTTTTTGTGGAACATCTCTTTCTAGAAAAGCCGGTGACATGGCTCCTGTATCATTTTTCTTCAGGAGAGGTTTCAATTCCATCTACTTTGAGGGACCCAAATCCTTCCCAAATGTATGCAACTGCCAGAAAGGAGGATTATAGAAAAGAGCTCCCATGCTGTCCTAATGCTTGTCATGCATGCATTTCCCCCTTCAAGCTGGCCAGCCACCCACCTTGCTGTGTCCTGATTCTGACTGCACAAGTCCAACGCCAGCGCCCCTCAGAGCAGACGGGCAGACAAAGCACTCCCGCTAGTTCCTTTGACCAGGCTTTTCTTCTCAAACCTTTTGAACCTAATTTTTGTCCTGACGCTTTCTATGCGCGTTTGAAAATGTGGCGATTGAGAGAGCAAATTTGTGCCCCACAACATGCTTCCCAAACTGGGAAGATTATATCTAATGCCCTGCATTCAGCCTCAGCCCTGAATAGTGGAGAACGTTGTGGAAAATGGAGACGAAAGTACTGGAATGCTGGATGCGTGTGCCCAGAAAATGTGGTGACCTACTTTTCCAATGTACTGGCTGCATGCTTTCCAAGTATTGAACAAGGAGCAAAGTTTTACTTTCTATTTTTCCCACAACTACTTAGCGTAAAACCACCACTTTGAGGAGTGTTCTTGCCGCAATCTCTTGGCTTCTTTTCTGGGGAATGTGGGGTTAATCTATGTTTTTGTATGTATTTGTACCCCTGGGTCTTTTTAGACTAATCTTACAGGAAATCTGCTAAAAGAGGAAATCAGAAAAGTGCAAGTGGATATTTGCAATCACCCACTCTTTGTAGGAGATAATTCTTTGAAACTGGGTCTGTGGGTCCCACGGTCAAGGTTCTCCACAATCCCAGACTGAAGAAGTTAGGAAAGTAACCCTAATCATCCCTTGGCAGGAACAGAGCCAGGGATATGACAGCAAGGCTGCCTAGAATTCAGGGATCAAGACCAGAAACTTGGGGGTGGAGCAAGAAGGCCCCGGGACAAAAGCAGTCTGACTGAAATCTTCCCTTTCTGAGAGGGCCATTCAAGAGAACTGTGATTCCTAAATTGCAGACATTTTCAAAATCATGTTTCCTAGGATCTGTCTTCCAAGCAGTTTGATCTTCTTGGGAAGCATTCCAGTATGTTCTCATCTCTAGATTTGTGGCAGACGACTGCAAGCATGTAAACCAAGGATTGGAGGAAGATTTGTTGACAACCTACAATAGGCAGAAGACCCAAACTTGCTTGCTGAAAAGAAGATAACTTGAAGCATGTATTGATGAAGCCTAAAGCCTTCAGTATGGATTCTATCCGAACATAAACAAAAATCTTCACAACTGGAACAGTAAGCCGCCTATGAGAAGTGGAGGCAACTATGATCGTGTCAATTGCTTCATGCTGCTTGGCTCAGTTACAGACCTCGAAAGCAACAGTCAGGAAATAAGACAAAACGGAACACTAAGAAAAGCTGCTGCAGAAGACCTGTGTAGCCTCTACACGGTGACGCTGTCACGTGGATGACTGAGATGTGATTGACCCCAAGCCATCGTCTTTTCCATCACTTCCTATGCAAGCCAAAGCTGGACCATGGGGAAAAAGAGAGGAAAGATCCATTCACTTGAATTAAGCTGGCCAAGAACGTTGAATGTATACCACACAGTGTCAGAATGAACAAATTAGTCTTAGAAGATAAACGGGAATATTCCCAAGAAGTAGGATAAGCCGGAATGCTCCTAAGAAATAGGATCGTGAACCTTTGGCATGCTTTACTTCAGATACGGCTTCAGGGACAGCAAAGCCTAGAAAGGAGCAGCATGCTCAGTCAGGTAGAGGGTCTGCGGGAAGGAGGGAAACGGCCAGTGGGGTGGATTCGTACCACAACGGGCTCCCACACGCCGATGATCCTGGCGATGGCACAGCACGGAGAACTGTTCTGGTATCCATAGGTTGCCATGAGCCGAAGCCAACTTGATAGCTACTAATAACGAAAGATTGGTACAGCGAAGAAAGGGAGGCATTGGTGAAAATCATGCTGATAGAACATTGCCTGTGAAACTTCTGTGGTGAGAGCCTTGTTGAAGTTTGCATCTAATGATGTGCAAACTCCTGCCCAGGGAAAGACCTGGTGATTTTCTTTGTTGACTCATAAATTATGCACGCAAGACTAGGTTATGACACACAACTTTGGGTAAATGCAAGCCACCATTTAATAAAGATACTCCACGTGTGCAGCTCGCCGGCTGAACATAGTGCTTTGCCCTAAATGAAGGTCCTGAGCTGCGCCAGCATGACTTTAGTAAGAATGTGATGTTGTGAGCTGCCTCTTGGAATGGGGCCCACAGGTGGTCCTCATGCTCTGCACCTTTTAGCTCCTGCTTCTTCCATCTGGCACCTATCCGGTCCCCAACTCTCTACGTCCAATGCCTTTCATTCCTTTAGCAGATTTTTCGAGCTGCCACTGTTCTGAAACATTCTGTTTGTGCTTTTTCAACTACAGTTCTTTTTCAAAACCATTTTTTTACATCATGGATTAGGTTTTGGTTTACCTTTCAGATCCTCAATTTTGTATTCAGTAATTTAAGTTACTTATCAACCCCACAATAATTTACACACACACACACACACACACACACACACACACACACACACTTTGTTTTTTCATCTCCCTCTTGTGGATTACATGCTTCGTCTTCGCTCAAATTAACGCTGGTCTACCCACTAGCCTTTTACTTCAACCCCCCCCCCATCCCCCTTGGTATGAAAATCTTTGTCTTGTTTGTTTGTCTGTTGGTTTTTGTTGTAACAGTGGTTTCAAATGGCATTTATCCTTTTGTGATTGACTGATTTCACACGACATCATGTCCTCCAGATTAATCCAGACCACGAGATGCTTTGTAGTTTCACCCCCCCCACACCCACCCTTTTGCAATGTTTCTTGATCCATGGATCTCCAGATGGACATTAAGGTTGTTGTCATCTTCTTGCTGTGATGAACAGAAGTCTGCATATGTCTGTTCGTATGATCACTCTGCCTCTGTAGGGTAAACGCCCAGAAGAGGGATTGCTGGTACGGAAATTCGATTCCCAGTTGTTTGAGGTAGCACCGCTTTGCTTTCCACAATAGTTGTCCATATTTACAGGCCCATCAGCAGCATTTTGAGTTTTCTCTTTTTGATGGACTCTCATTGTCGGTGCAAGGTGGTATTTCGCCTTGAAGTCTATTTTATTGGAGATTACTACTGCTGTTCCTGCTTTTTTTTTGTGGTGGGGGAGGGAGGGGGGTTACCATTAGCTTTAAAAAAATCATTTTATTGGGGGCTCATACAATTCTTATTACAATCTATACATCCATTAATTGTGTCAAGCACATTTGTACATGTGTTGCCCTCATCATTCTCAAAACATTTCCTCTCCACTTAAGCCCCTGGCAGCAGCTCATTTTCCCCCTCCCTTACTGCTCCCCCTCCCTCATGAACCCTTGATAATTTATAAATTATTATTTTGTCATATCTTGCCCGGTCCGACGTCTTCCT
>NW_022103928.1:52898162-52970726 GCF_000313985.2 Echinops telfairi
ATATATATATATATATATATATATTTATATAGTATATATATACTTTCCACATTTTGATCTTTTTGTATTTATGTTTAAGGTGTGTTTCTTATAAGCCACATATTGATAGGCCTTGTTTTCCTATCCAGTCTGCTGGTCTCCGTGTCTTGACTGGTGGATTAATACAGTGCCATTCAGGGTTGTCATTGCTGTGGGTGGATTTGTTGCTGTCATTTTGCTGGGGTTTTTGGTATGTGTGAGTGTGGGTGTGGTGTTATTGGTATCTCTGTTCTTTTATTTGTGGGCTGAGACTCTTTGTGATTTTCTTGCCATATTTTCTTTTGCTACCATGTTATTTTCTACTTTGTGATTTTCTTCTTTTCTATTTTGATGATTCCCGCCCTCCTCTCATTTTCTTTGAAGTTACCCTGTTATTCATTATTTTATTGCCATATGTAAGACAGTCTGTTCTCTCTGGTGAACTATTTGTCTTTATTTCCATTTGACTATTTGGTCAGATACAGTTCTTTTTTGCTAACTTGATAATTCCAGTACACAATTCAAATTTCTCATGCAAAGTGTCTTTCATATATCCTATATTTCTTGAAACAGATCTCCCTGCTCAGCAGAGAGATGGGCTTGCCTATGGATAGATTGTCCACCATCATCTACTATCATGTGGCTGGGGAGAGGGATGGTGCTTTTTAAAGTACAGCTGCTTAAAGACTTCCTTTCAGCAGGTGCTATGTGGAGGACGGCCTCTGTAGCGAGGCTGTGGTAAAATAGGCTCTGGAGCAGACACACCATTACACAGAGGTGGCAGGACAGTGCCAGGGTGCTTCAAAAAGTTCATAGAAAAATGGACAAGAAAGATAATAAAATTACTCCATGAACATTTTAAGTTCACTCATATAGCTAATATCATCGCTCAAACTTTTTGAATAGAAACAAATCATTACATCTGGTCAGAGACATCTGTCAAAACCTGGATATAATCATTGTGGAAGGATAAAATCTGATTTTTCAATCCATTGATGAGCTTTAGTTGATTCTGCTTTGTTTCCAATTGTCACTCACATTGGCTCAATTCTTCTTTTTTCTTGTAAAGGGAAAGTTATTGAAATAATCCGTGATCTTCATTCACTCTTCATTGAGCTCTTGAGTATGAACACTGTGTGAGGTTTCTGTGCTTTGGAAGGACAAGATAATTGATAAGAAAAAAAAATCCCATTTTGCTATTTAATCCCAAAGAAAAATTCTCGAGAGACTCTTGTGATTGCTGAGTATTTCTTTACAAATCACGCTTGCTTTCAGAATTGTTGATGGTTCTATGAGGGTTTCCAGCCATCACCTGCGGATCAACTCTGGCTTCTGTGCCACTCTGCTGTTGTAGAGGTTTCTGCAGCTCTTCCGGGCTAAAGAAGACTAGAGAGAAAGACGTGGTGATCTACTTCCAAAGATCAGCCACTGAAAACCCTGCGGCTCACACTAGCCTGATCTACAACTGATCATTGGATGGTACAAAACCAGGCAGCATTTCATACTGTCTGTCGTACATGGGGTCTTCTTAAGTTGAGGGTCAAATTGGTGACGGTGTTGATGGACGTCTGCCTTTCTACATTCATTACATACTGGATGAGGAATTTCATTTGTTCAAGGCAATTCCATTTGCCTGGTTAGCTTGGCTAAGAAGAGACTTGTAACCAGATTCCGGCCAAAGAGATACGAGGCAACGAGTGCTGGGGGCAGAGATCAAGGGGAAAGAGGTGGCTCTGTTTTTCTGAGCATCGTCATGTCTGAGATGATGCTTAGAGCTGATCCTATCGTCTCGCCACCTCCCTGAGATGAGTTCAGCACCTTCCTGCGGGAGGACAGGACAGATGAAGCGTGCAGCAGAGGAAGCGCTGCAGTCAGGTCCTGATACACTTTCCTCGGTGCTATTTTACTTATCGTCAAGGGAGAGGACACATTTCGGTGTTGTTTATATAGATCAAGTTGGGAGCTTCAATCGCATCTAATAAACAGAGATACAAAAGGTCATCGTGAAAACGTAAGCAATCTTGTTTAAGGAAGAGAAGAGCCTATTTACTATTTTTATTCGTTCTTTCCTTACCAGGCATTGAGGTTTACAGGAGGTGTGAGAGGGGTTAAAGAGTGAGCAGTGATGAATGGCAGCCCCAGTTCCTGTTTTAGGGGTTTAAAAATCTGCACATTCTGAGTAGAGGCAGCATCGTTTTAGAAGAGAGTATGGATCTGTGAGTCATCTTTTGGTAGGGGCAGATTGTCCATGTTGTCTTTATGTTTTTAACTCCAGCTGCTTTGTAACGTGGGCCTGCTATGACATCCACTCAACCTCATGGGTTTTTAAACTTATTGTTTCTTCCAAAAGTATTTGGAGCTTTCATTGTGCTGGAAACATTATTTGAGATGCTTTGAGATTCTCTTTGCAACCTTTGAGATACAGCTTTTCCAGTTCACAGTTCAGATTTTTCATATGAAGCATCTGATTAGCATATCTCAGATTTTTTGAGCCAGACTTTATTGACCAGTGGAGAGAGAGATTTACCTGTGGACAGGCTGTTCACCTATAATCCAGTGTCATGTGGTTAGGGAGCAGCAAGGGCAATGCCAGTGACTGATGAGCTGCTCTGCCAGCACTCCCAACGCCCACACATTCCCTCTTCCTTCTCAGCCACAGTGTCAATGCCACGTGTGGCTCTAAGAGGGCGAGGACACAATTTGCCCCTCCTGTGCAGTTTTTCAATTCCCTTTGTGAAGTGGATTAATTTGCCTTAATGTCATCTTTAATGGCGAGGCCTTATGTTAAGTGTCGGGCATAAATGTTGAACGCAACCTGGTCTCAAAGGCATTGCATGAGACAGGTCTGCTCCTGAAAGACTTCTTAAAGTTCTAAAAAGCCAAGATGTCCCTTTTATGACTAAGGGGCACTTGTCCCAAGCTATGGTCTTTTCAGTTGTTTCATGCTCAGGCCAAATCTGGAAATGGGGGGAGGGGGCTGCGAAGGGGCAGAGGAGACGAAGCATTGGTGTGTGTGTTGGGAGGAGCAGAATATTGACTGGGGCCTGCCCCGCCAGAAGAACAAAGTTCATCAGGAGCGCTCATTGGAAGCAAAGATGGCAAGGCCTCATCTTACTCTGGACATGTTCTCCAGGGGGATCAGACCCCGGGAAGAACATAATATTTGATAAAACAGAGGGTCAGTGAAAAAGAGGGACACTGCTAATGAGATGGATTGACACAAGCGCCATAACAGGGACTTCAAACGTAGCCATGGCCATGAGAGTGACCGCTCTGGCAGTGTTTGTTCTGCTACGCTCTGCAATGTGATAGTGCTTGTGGGAGAACGGGCAACACTCTCGTGGGAGGGACATCTTACCAAACTAGAGGCTCAGAAGGGGACCCTAGGAAAGCGAATCCGTCTCATCGAACCTTTGATATGTGAGAGTGACAAGTAAGAGAGGGAGGATGAAGAGAGAGAGAGTAGGGGTCATTTCTGCCTTTTGTTCCCATTGGGAACCCACAAAGAGCCCCCGAAGGTTTAGGCCAGTGGTTCTTAACCTTCCTAATGCCGTGACCCTTTCATCCATTTCCTCATGTTGTGGTGACCCCCAACCTCAAAATTATTTTCGTTGCTAATTCATCACTGTCAATTTTGCTACTGTGATGATGCGGGCAAGCCCTGTGAAAGGGTCGCTCATCCCCCAAAGGGGTCGCGACCCGCAGGTTGAGAACCACTGGTCTAGGCACAGGGATAATTCTTACCCTGCTGTGTCTCTCCTCCCAAACAGAATATTTCCCTCAGGGGAAGTGGCTTCCCCAGCAAAGTTTCTGCAGAGGAAGTGGCTGGGCTGGCAGCTTCCAGCGGGGTGGGGGTGGGGGTGGGGTGTCTTCAAGCTGTTGGAAAGAGCAGAGCTCTAGGGACATCATGGGACACCCACTACCATGATGTCAAGCAGCTTAGGAGGAAGTGCTTCCAGAAACAAAAAGAGAAAGTACACGGAGGCCTGCATTGTGCGGAGCCCATCTGGGCTCTGCAGATGGTGGCTGTGACCGCGAAGGTGCTGCTGGATCTTTTGGGACCATGCCTTCTGAGCCACCCACGCGATCACCTGGTCCCTGTGGGTCCTGGGCTCTTTTGTGGCCCTGTGTGCTGGGGTCCCCCTCGGAGATGACCGTGGTGGTAGGGTCTCAATGAAGTACTGGTCTTGGGAACCTCTTTGAGTTCAGAGCGGAGCACATATGTGGCAGGAAGGCTTCCCTGAGACCTTGCAATCTGGATTTTTCTGTTAATCCTGTGCTTTTCTTCCGGCTGCACAATCATACTGTTTTGGTTGCTAAGAAACCCTCTTTTAATGGAACATTGGGTTGAGTGGCTATTGTACGATGATATACCATGCAGATGCCGAGAGAATAGCACAGCATCCAAGTAGCCATCAGGCAGGGCCTCACAATAAGCATGTTATAATACACAAGTGGCTTTCTAGATTTCCCTCACAGGGTGCCGAGACATTGATTTGTGATATTAATGCAAGGTTCCCTCCCAGGTCGGTGACATGACCCTGCAGCTCGCTCTCTGCTCTTAATACTAAACTCAGCTTTCTTTTACAACCTGATATTTTGTGGACTATTAGTCTGAATGAATTGCTATTCTAATAATCAGGTCATTATAATGGTGCATTAGTTTGATATGGGGTAATGAAATATTGTTACCTCCATAAAGCTATTATGGACCTTACCTCCTATTCCCTGCTGACGAGAAGCATCTATGGTTTCTTTTGTCATAAAGAGTGAGTACTTGATTGAAGATCTCTTTGGAGAAAGGACTTTAGTGTCATTTAAAAAGTGAAGATTAAAGTTTAATATTCCTAATAGAAATTGCTTTCTACTTTGTTTTTCACAATCGAGAGGCACTGTTTGGCTAAATCTCTAGGGAGAGGTGAGAGCCGTGGGGAAACAATCCTACCTCTGAATGCTCTGATAACATTAATGCATCCTTTGACTCTAGAGGCAGAAGGAGGTTCATGCATTGTTAGCTGTGCAGTTTTTTAGCACAAGGATGTAGTAGTGGGCTACAAGACTGGACGCACGTCGAATTGCTAAGGAATTGTAGAGACGTTTGGGTCGAATTGAGGGTGTCCATTAGTATGAGACCTCTAGTAGAAGCTTTGTTTCTCACGTCGCTGGACTGATTTGAGTGCTGGAAATGTGGCCTGAATCCCATGAAAGCACTTCAAAATAATTTGGTGGTGAGAATTGTGTTCATCTGGGTATTTTAGAGAAACAAACCCACAGAAACTCATGTATAAGAGAGAGTTTTATATGAAGGTTAAGTGTGCATCAAGAAAACATCCCAACCCAGTGCTGCCAAAGCCCACAAGTCCAACATTAACCCATATGTCCAACACCAATCCACAAAGTCCTCCTCCTCACAAAATACACACTATGATGCTGACTGCAGGAGGAAAGCTGAGTCAATGAACGGGTAAGCATCTCAGTCCTGGCAGGGGTCTCCACCACACGGGTGCTCCAGACCCCAGGGCTGCATCGAGGTAGATCCATGTGGCTTCTCCTCAGGGATGTCTTGTAGGAAGTGAGCCTTGCCAGCTAAAGCAGGGAACTGGCTAACGCAGCTACACACTGGTCCGACCATCAGAAATCAAGAGACCTGCGAACTAGAAAGGAGAGGCTCACTGAGCCATTTATCGCTCTGCATTTCAATTAACCCCACATGTGTCTATTGGCCAGGTTGGCACAATAAATTTAAACTATATCAAGAATTATCACTGTGTTTTTGAAAAGGGAAGTTTTACCCGCCTCTTAACTGCTAACTGGAGTCATAAGTGGATTCTGCAAGCAACAAAAACCCTACACACCTTTAAAAAAAATCATTTTATTAGGGGCGTGTAAAGCACATTTGTATATTCGCTGCCCTCATCATTCTCAAAACATTTTCTCTCCACTTAAGCCCCTGGCATCAGCTCCTCATTTCCCCCCTCCCTCCAGACCCTATACACCTTAATCTGAAAAGAAGTTCATTGAAATGCAATTGGATGGCTCCCACATCAAATGAAAAATTTGAGTCATCGGGGTACTGGAAAGACAGGGATTGAAGTGTTTACAAGACACCTAAATTTGAATGCAATCGTTTCAACGATTTCTAGTACTTGCAGCATTGCTTTGCGCTTCAATTCTCAGGACAGAGCAAACTGTGGCAGCTGCACATCTCTACATGGGAGACAGTTCGCAAACCCAAACCCAATTCGCTGCTATCAATTTGATTCCAACTCACAGCGATCCTGTAGAGCAGGGAAGTGTGCCCCTTTGGGTTTCTGAGGTTGTAAATCAGTGTTTCCCAGGAGACGATATTGTGTTCCGGGGTGGGGATTAGACTGGGCTGATCCAAGGAGGTGGGGGGCAGGGGTTTGCAAAAGCATATTTTACGAAATTACAAGCTAGGGTTCAAACATTTCTAACTTCCAAGAGAACACTGAGTAAATTTTATTTTCTGAAAAGGGGATGGCAGGCCATGTAAATATCTATGCAAATACCTACGGGAGCACACAGCCTCGTCTTTTTCCTACACAGTGTGGTGCGGTTTTGAACTGCTTACCCGCCCTAGTCGTAACCCACTACATGAACAGAGCTTGGGGTAAGCTATGTCGCTGGCAGGTTGACTCTGGCAAGGGTATTGCTTGCAGCTATTTGGGGGAGTGGGCTGGGAGAGAGCTAATGAATGGTGTGTGACTTGCCACACCTGAAATCACTTATTAATGCTATAAACACCATATGTCCCTTCCTTGACTACGGATCGTATAGGACACATTTGCTGACAATTCCTCCCCTGGTGGGTCAAGAAAAATAACATATTCTTTCGATCCCACTTTTTAAAATGTTTATGTTTCTCGGAAGTTTCCAAGGGCTCACATGGCAACTGATTAGTTTCCTTTCTAGACCAGTCACTGAGCACCCACTGGAGACGCTGTTGGTTGTCTAATTAGCATCTGGTTCCAACCCCTTTCTTCAGCTGTAGAAGCCACTTCCTACTCAAGAGAGGAGAAATGCCAATCCTTTGGTGTCCTCCCCAGCCACCAGGTCCCATGACCAAGCTGTGGATGAGCCTGTGCAAGCAGGGGTCTGCGAAAGGCTTTCATCTTTAATACAAACACAGGGCTTGGGACCATGGCAGGCCTTCTGGGCTTGTGGGGGACAAGGACAAGGTGCAAAGTCCGTAAGTAAATAAGCAGATTTGGGTTGCTTGAATGAAACACGAAATCTCCCGTGCATTGAAGCAGGCTTGGAGGTAGCCTGGGGCAAGGGAAAGGCGAGCAGGTGGAACTCAGCAGCCAGCTTGTGGGGCCAGAAGTGGCTTCTAGGAAGATCAGAAGCCCCAAGGAGTGGTTCTACTCGGTCCCATAGGTTCACTATGAGTTGACTCAATGGTAGCAGGTTTGGTGTGAAGTTCCTCACATCGAAACCATGTCAATCGGGTTATAATATATGCAGCTGAAGCACCCTAATTCACACATTGGGAAATGCTCAGCTGCCTCTTGGGCACTGGCTGTTCAGGAACTCAACAGCAGGAAAAATACAGGTGGTGAATCCTTCCTGGGTCTCCTTAAAAGCAGAGGTCAGACTGAGTCAACAGCCTCCCCAACCATCAGCTGCCACCGAAAATTCTCTTTCCTGAGCTGCTGATAGCTGCTTTCTGCGGCTATCCCTTGTCCAGCCTCACTTGAAGCTTGAGACTTGAGGCTTGGGATCAGATAGCTGTGCAGGGGAGGAATCTTTTGGGAGAAGAGCTTGTGAGGGTAACTGTTTGTAACAATCTGCTTCTTCACCGTCTTAGAAGCATGAGAGGGGGTGACTGAGCCACTTGCTGTCTGTCCACATGCCAGTCTTCACCTTTGTCTCTGGACCGCGGCATGACACCAGACAGGAGTGATTTAATGGTCTAACATCAAATTTCTTTCGGGACTCTTTTATTGGGGCGCATGTGGTTCCGATACCTGGGCATTCACATGTGCTTGGGACAAAATTCTGGTTTTGTATACAAATTCTGAAAGCGACATGTTGTCTCTATCCCTTGGACCAAGTTCCCTCTTGATAGCATGGCCAATTGCTCAGTTCCTGGAGACCTGTAGTGAGATCTGAATTGCGTGCAAGGTGGTAGCTAAAACCTTGCTTCTGACTGACGTTGTTTTCAGACATTTGAATGGCTCTCTGCTTAAGCCTCTGAATTTCACTTCTCTCTTGGCTCCTTTCTGTACACAGTATGAAGTAGGATGCTTGGTCTAACAGGGTCTCAAATACATGGCAGAAGCAAATTAAGACACTATTGCTTCATGCTAAAGAGAGCCTGGAGGTAGAATTGCTATGGTGGGCGTGTGTGGTTGTCAGGGATGCACAGACCTTCCATATTTCTGTTTGGCTTATTTTTAGAATGATGATCAAATCCTCAGCACTATAAGGTGACTGAAGAAACTCCAGCGATTGTGTTCAATAAGTCAAGCAAGAAGAAAAGGACGCACAAGTGGCTATAGATGACTTTTCTAGAGAATCCTAATGACTGATTTCTAATCACAGCTCATTTGTACAACACTAACTGCACCAGTGGCTGGAGGGTGTGGGCCCTCCCCTGGGCACTGGGCTGTACTGTACAGGGTGAATGTTCTGTTACTCCGAAAGAAGCAGAATTTCAATACAGGCCAAACAACTAGCAATCTCTATAGCATCCTGGTGGTTTTCGCACCCGTTGAGTCTGATGATGCTGGCTGCGCTCTCTGAGTCAGCTTTCAGATGGTGTGCTGTTCATCCTTTCCCATGGCCGCGTCCTCCCTGCTGGCTCTGTGGTCTGCAGGCTGCTCCACTGTAGTGAAGAGCTCTAGCTCCAGGGTCCAATCCCTTCCTGCTCCATGCGCTCTAATCTTTGGTCACTGTGTGCTGTCCCTGGCTGTGACCTGTCATTCAACAGGACAAGGCTCAGAACACCTCTAACCTTAACAACACCCAGAGCTGTATGAATGGCAGCAGGAAATAATGCCCTGGATGTGATCGTGTGAATGAAGGTTACACTCTACAAAGGTTGGCCTTGAGCACTGGCCTCGTGAGAAATGGCAATGCCACGTAGCCATTAGAGTTCCTGGAGAGAATCACGTAAAAGATGCGGAATGACACAAGGTCTTCAAGTGGGTCCAACTGGGAAAGTAAAATTGATGAAAGGAATCTTTACTAATAAGACAAACTAATATTTACTGCCTGCCTTCATGTGCTCCACTGTAATCTACTTGCCAAAAACCCACGAGAGGCGTATGAAACTCAGTTCTTAGGCTCACAATGCTGATGGCCCTTCTTAGTCATTCCTGGTAAGATACTAATGTCCTGGTAAGATAATAATAAGAGTTCCCTTTGAGGAAATTAAAATGTTTGAAAGAAGCTAAGCTACCGCTAATTTCTTTTTCTATAGTCGTGTGGTGGCTCCATGATTTCATGTCAATTTGACAATATATAGAAGTGCAGGGGGTGGAATTCAACCTGTCAATCAGGTCATAGCCTGATGGTGCTTACTTGTGGGTGTGGCCTTCTTATAAAGAGGGCCCTGGGAACCTCCCTTTCTCTCTCTGCCTTTACCTTCTTGGTAAAGGTGAGTCACTCTGGGACCTGCCAGAGCCCTGGAGATATGCCCATGGCCATGGATCCACTAGACTTTGCACCCACCGGCCTGTGACTGTCCTGCATTCTGCATTATCGCATGTGGCTGCGTGAACCTGAAGAGGGATTATGGACTACTATTGGACTTACGGACTTGATTGGACTGGGCTGGGATGTTTTCTCAATGCATAATTAATTCTTGATATAAAGCTCTCTCTTATACATATGTGTGTCACTGGATTGGTTTCTCTAGTCCACTTGGCCTAATACAACATGCATCCTGATTGAGATTGTTTCCTCACAATTTGTGAAGAATATATTAATTACATCCTTAGACTGGAATTGTGAACCTGCTTGAAAAAGAAAAACAAAAAACAGAGTTAATTTTCTAACGACTCTAGTGAACATTTGCTTTGATCTGAGTGATCTTCTAGAGCCCCAAGCTTCCAACTGTGTTAGGTTGGCGGGAAGTAGGGCCTGACTTTCGAGTAAAGAGTGGAGGGGCCATTTATTCTCGTTCTTCATTTCCCAGCACATGTGTTACAGGTAGAGCACCCGAGACTAAGAATCAGGTGTCGGTCAAAGACCTGGGAAGGTGCCTGTGGTAGTAGCAGTCTGATGATGTCAGCATCTCAAAGACCAGGAGGGATGCTATTGAGAATCTCCTGCTGGCGTTGATGGTGGTAGCCACAAACGAGATGATTCTGTACCCTATATTTTGGCTCAGTTCCCTAATCTCCAGCTTCCAGCCCATTTGTTATACCAAGATTTTAGTCATAGATTCTATGTACTACTTGATAGTATTACACTAAGCTTCTTCATAGCTTAAATTATCTGCATTTACAATCCGCTACAGTAACAAAGAATAGGTATAGGCACATATTATTAGGCTTCTTTAATTGAAACCCTTTTTCCTTGAACATTTTCCCCTCCCTTTGGGTGTGTTTTTAATGCATCACAGAAGAAATAGAAGTTCTGATTCTTGAGGGGAGAGGGGGAAAGCTTTCAGGATGGACAGCAACAAGAGGAAAGCCAAGAAGGCCAGAAAAAGCAAGGTGCATAGGTGAGGCAATGAAGAGAGATGCTAATTGGAGCAGCAGTATGTTTGGGGGGACAGTGAAAGAGAGGGGTGAATGTATGAGGGATCAGACTTAAATGGCATAGAAAACTGGGTCAAAAAGACAAAACATCATGAAGCAGAAGAGCCACTGAGTATTTCTGTACAGAGAAATGGTCCGATGGAAGCAGAGTGAAGAGAGGCAAGCCAGGCCACAACACAACACTACACAACACGACACAACAACACATTGCCTTTGAGTCCATCGCAGCTCATGGCAGCCCTAGAGGACAGAGTAGCATGGTCCCACATGGTTTCTTTGACTACAAATTTATACGGGAGCAGACAGTCTCATCTTGCTTTCTCCCATGGAGTGGCTGGTGGGTTTTAAACATGACCTTGTTGTTATCAGCTCCTCCTATCACCCACTCTGACCCTGTGCTTCTCTTCTGCACACTTCTTTCTTTCCTAACCTTTCTGAATATCATCCCTGGGAAAACCCTGACCTCTTCAAATGGTTGATTATTCTTAGATCATCACTCCTTCACACCTGTTCATCATTTGGCAGAAAATTTGGCCTTGGAGGTGAGCTCATCTTCAGATCTGAAGGGTGACCAAGGGTCGTAGTCTCAGGAGCCCCACCGGTCCCCATCTGGTCAGCAAACCTAGACCGTTTTCCCATTTCGGGTTTTGCTCCACACCCTTCCTCAAAACCCTCTGGTGTTATCTCCATCAGAGTAGCTCGAGAGTGGCAGCTGGACCCCATCTGGTGTCTCTGCTCTCAGGATCACACAACTGGTCCGTTAGTCAAGTGATCCATTAGTCCAATTTTTTCCATCTATCTCCGGGTTTCCCCACTCTTCCTTCTGAAAAGCTGATTCAATTTCTATGACTATATGAGTCAAAGAGATAAGGGACCATCTACATTTCTCAACTATACAGCATAGCAACATTTACTTCTAATAAAAAGATCTTCACAGAAAATGACAGTGTGCATTATCTTTTGTAAAGATATGTATTTGGTAAGCATCCATAGGCCTGAAGCACACTAGCAAGCTTTTCTATGAAGAACAGGAAAATAGGACTGGGGCCTAGGAATGAAATGGAACATATAATTAGTTGAGGATGAGAAAGGCAAAATTTAGAGCCAAATATACATGTGTTGTTGTTGGTCTCTTATTTTATGAAGACAGAATAGTTGAATGCCAGTTTCTGATTTAGTTGGTCGAATACATTCTTCCGTAGACATCTGTGGGAATTTTATTTTTAAACTCACTATTTTGAGTAGTACCAGACTTAGATTTCCTTTATACTGTGCATGATTATTTATTAAAACAATGGAAACAGGAGCCTCACTCCCAATAACTGCTATTTCTCTGTGGACGTGCTATTACAGAATTTCATAATATATATCACTATATAGCCACAATATGTTTTGGTTCTCTATTCATGACTATATTGGAGAGAAGATACGAGGGTGCTTCAAAAAGTTCATGCAAAAATTCCATGATATTTTGTTTAGTTTTGTTTTTAAATAATTTTATTGGAGGCTCTTACAGCTCTTATAACAATCCATACATCAATTGTATCAAGCACATTTGTACATATGTTGTCACCATCATTTTCTAAACATTTTCTTTCTACTTAAAGAAAAGGGTCTCCTGTATAATGAGATTCATTTTCTGGGGCTACATAGGAAAATCTGGATTGAGAAACTGATAAACCCCCTTAACTAACTTAGCTGTGTGTAACTTAAAAAGAAATATGAAATTGTTCCTGTGCAAAAATTGACATCTCAATTCCTTACTTGTGTGTTCTCCAAAATATTAGTCGCTCAACTGGCTCCTTATTCGTCTTTGTGTCTCAGATCATCGCCGTGAGATTATGTTCCTTCTCCCTAAACTGCCGCCTTTAGGACAGTGCGATTCAAAGAATGCTCCATAAAGTAACTGCCAAACTGCAAACTATTGGTGATACTTCTACTACAAGATGAGAACGGAAAATTAAAGTCTAAAACTTTTATAGCCATTTGGCATTACTGCACATACTTGACTTGTTGGACAGGTAATATACCAAAGGTATACATCCATGACTGAAGGAAAATTAAAAGCAAAACCTTGTCCTTAACAAGAAAGTTTGATAAGTACTTCCTTAGACTTTTCTTTGGCGAAGTTTGCTGGTGATAAGCTGTTAGTTTTGATTTGTCCAAATTCATGGAAGATTGTAGCAGTGGCTGTAGAACTCTACCCTGGCAGCAATTTTCTTCAGACACAAAAGGTATTTCCCAGTGTTTTCAACCTGTAGTGTTATCTTTGGACAGTCAGCTGTCTGATTGTTTTCTTAATTTTTTAGATTGTCTTTTTGTTCTTGCAGTTTTCCCATGATATATAGAGATGTGGGTTAAAAAAAACATTTTTTATTCTACTTAGGAGACATTGTACTCCTTAGACCTATAATTTGACATCTTTCATCAATACTGGAAAATTCTCAGTTATTATTTCTTCTAATACTGGTTCTTCTTATTTGATCTATTCTTCTCTTTTGTGGCATCAAATACTAGCTATATTAGATATTACTAACCTGTTCTCTATGACTGTTTGTCTGGGTAGACTAGAGAAACAAATCCGTAGAAACCCATATGTGTATAGGAAAGAGGTTTACTGGGATATACAAAAGCAATTGAATATTGAAAAAAAGTCCCAGCACAGTCCAGATCAAGCCCAAGAGTCTGATTAGCCCATATGTCCCATACCAATCTATAAAGTCCTCTTCAGACTCAGGAAACACATGCAATGATTCTGAGTTCAGGATGATCACTGGCCAGTGGGTAGAATGTCTTTGGATCCAGTGGTGTTGTAAGCATCTCAGTGCTGGCAGGGGTCTCCACGTGGCTTCTCCAGCTTCCAGGGCTGCAACAGGGTTGGTCCCTATGGCTTCTCCTCAAGGAGCAGGGAGTCAGCAGAGGGAGAAAGTATCTCCCGACTTCAAAGAGGACAATACCGGAGTTCCCAGAATCCTCAGGGGAAGGCCTGCCCACACAGAGGCCTCATTGGCTATGATCCAATTGACAGACTAGACTCCACCCCTTCACTCTTAATTCTCTCAAGTCCCAAATTGACACCAGATTATGCAATCACCACAGTCTCTTATCCTTTCTTCCATATGTATATTTTTGGGTTATCTCTGCTGTAGTCCAGGTTGTTTTCCTCTTTTTTCTGATTGACAGGTTCACAAATCCTCACTTCTGTTCTATATAGTGTGCTGTTCAACTCGAAAATAGCTTTAATTTTGGTTATTATATTTTTATTTCTAGAAATTTTATTGTTCTTAGAAATATGCTATGTGGCTTTTAAAATAGCTTCCTGATCCTTGCATATATTTTCAATCTTGCTTTTCAACATTATCTTAATGCAACAAACATTATGTTGATATTTATTGTCTGATCATTCCAATGTGTGAAGTTTTTGTGAGTCTCTTTCAAATATTTCCTGCTTCTGATGGCTCCTGCTCATTGTGTTTTGCTTCCCTGGTTTCCTGTTTATCTCTGATGGAGTGCTGGTCTCTGTGTGTGAAAAATGATTTCTAAGAGTTATTTGAGGGTGAGCAAGAAAGTACCTTCCTGTACAGAAGGGTTATGCTTCTTTTGCTAGGAGTTTAGGGGGTTATCAGTCTCAGATATTTTTAAAAAGTATAAAGTTGGAGATTTCTTGGTCCCATGAGATAAAGTGTACCTCAGTGTACATCTATCTTAAGAGGTGACTATTGCTAGTCCCCTCTTCCCTGGACAGTGTATCCCTTTGGGCCTATTTCAGAGCAGTCTTATAGATTAGGATCTGAGTGCTCTTCCCTCACAAAGGTGACGCACACACAAACTGGCCAAGATAGCAAATGGTCTCAGGGTAAAAGCGTGTCTATGTTTGCTTACCTCTGCGGTGTAGAGATTCCAATCTATTTTACTATCTTTAAGAAGAGGTTAAAATATTGTTATTGTGGTTTTTTTGGGAATCAACAACCTTTTAAAAAAAATCTTTGTTTTTAGCAGCAGGATGATGGTTCAAATAACCTACTTTATCAATCCTCAAAATGGAAATGACTTCCATTCCTCATTTGGAGTAGGGAAATTTCTAAGTGTTTTAGTAATGGCCAAAAAGAGAGAAAACAATGTTCAATAAGAGGTTGGAGGAAGCCTGTAGAAGAAGAATTTTAGTTTTTCTTGGTGCTCCATGACTGTGGTGCAGGAATTGACTTGATATGGCAGGTTTAGCCATTGTCTTTGTACTCCCACCAAGTGAGTTTGTGAGACCATGTGGATTGGGAATAGTTCCTTATTTTTCTGATGGGTCTGGGTCCAAGAAGGTGGAGGAAGATGCTGATAGAATTATATGATACCGTTATTGTCAAAAGAGTTCATTGTGATTATAAAAACATAGAACTTTAATGAGGAGATTGGCCACTTTGGCCCTTGTGGGTGTAAGATGCAGAAATGGGGAAATATTGCTACCATTAAGAAAGAAGATCCGGGGCTCCTCTGGCCCCCAAGAACCCTTCAATCAGAACCCTCTTGCTCCAGGAGACAGGGCTGTAGCACCAGGTGAGCAGAGAAAGAGTGGGGAGAGGAGAGGCGTGGCAGCCGCAGAACCAGGAGCAGGACACTGAGCAGAGGGCTTCCAGCCCCCTGGAGTAAGTAGGTGGCTTTACAGGCAGAAGGCTTGCTGGTCCAAAGGGATGCCTCCAGGCACTTAATTGGCAAACTCAGACTCGCTGACCCCTGGAACTAGAGCTGAGTGCCTATGGGCTAACAGTTATGGTGGAGTGAGCGTCATGTGGCCAATAACTGTCCGCATTATAAGAACCCTGTAACACTGCGCAGCAGGCTAGAGGCTGAGGAATCCAAGAGAGGTGTGCATGGCTGCAAGCTGGCTGAGGAGAGTAGCTTCAGACCAAGGAACTGTATCCTAAATAGTTCTCATCCCAAATTGTAACCTATGCATTCCTCTAATAAACCAATAATGGTGAGTGTGGTCTATGAGTTCTGTGTGGCCACTTCAATGAATTATTGAACGCAGCAAGTTGAGTGTGCTATATGGGGACAGTTGGTGTCAGAATTGATTTAAAAAGGACTGTAGGGGCATGTCTGATATCTTCCTTACAGGAAGAAGCCTTTGACTGAGGTTGAGTTCGAGTCTTCCCTACCTTGTGAAGTCAGCAGAGACCAGATGCTACTTCCATTCCTTTTGGTAATGCCACAGAACAAAATCCATCCTTTGGACCTTGGGTTAGCCATGATGGCATGAGTGTAATAGGAGATAGGGTAAAATATAATCCACCAACTATAGTGCATTTAGTAGAATTTGTGGACATTTCTTAGGCCATCTAGCAAATAGGGTAAATGACAATAGAGATTGATGCCCCTTAAAACAAAACAAAAACAAAAGCCTATTCTCCTTTTCTTTAGAAGATGCTGTCTTATAGAGACACCTGAAGGTTGTTTTCAAGATTAGAGGGAGTGGACTGGAATTGCAAGCTCTGTGACCAGTTCATAGTATGAATTCCTGGAACCTCAAATGAGAATTACCAAAATGGCACATCACATAAACACTAGAACTCTACAGCAGGGCTTCTCAGATTTAATCCAAATTCAAAGTATATGGGAGTCGTGATAAAGTGCAGGTTTTGATGTAGTAAGTCTAAGGTGGGGCCAGGGATCATCTGCCTTTCTTACGAGCGTCCTGGTGATCCTGATGCTGCTGGTCCCGAGACTATACACAGAGTACCAGGGCTCTCTGGTGCCTGAAAACATTTCACATTGTGCTTGAATCTGCCTTCTTTTCCCATACTAGGCGGCCCACAGACGGAAAACCTTTTTGGTTTTAATCAAGACTGGAATGTCAAGAGAGGAGCCATCTCGATTGGCAATGCAATTAAGTGTTTACAGCTGCACGGCAGGGCCACCGCCTCAAAATGGGGGCTAGCTCCCTGGGGCCCAGAAATGCCTCATGAGCACTCCCTGTTAACACAGAGATTCAAACCAAAGCCAGCCAGCAGTTTTACATTTCACTCTTCAACGAAACATGTGAATGAAGGCAGGCTTCAACAATTGATTTATTTTTTGTTTTCAGATCAATCATTTTCTTTTCATCTCAATTAACCTCCTCCGTCTTCACCCTGGCTTCCTCTAAAACAGCAGTTCTCAACCTGTGGGTCACCACCCCTTTGGGGGTAGGGGGTGTCGAACGACCCTTTCACGGGGGTCACCCGATTCATCACAGTAGCAAAATGACAGTGATGAAATAGCAAGGAAAATACTTTTATGGATGGGAGTCACCCCAACAAGAGGAACTGTACAATAGGTTGGAGGTATCAGGAAGGTTGAGAACCACTGCTCTAGAACATTTATTTGCAAAGTTTCACCTCGTAGATCAATAAACTGTAGCTGCAGAGAGGAGGAGAATTCAGGATTCATTTCTTGTAGTGAGTCAGCTCTGCCAGCCCCAGGACTGACCAAGCAGCTCTGGGAAAGCCAGGGCCGCACAAAAGTGTAAAAGGTAGCGAACATGTTTTGCGAATAGGAGAGAGCAGCACCCTCGAGTCGAAGGTGAAGTCTGTTTAGAATAAGGTGGCTAAACTGGAGACTTGGTGGACGCCTAGCTCAACAGAGATCAGTGGGACAGTCGATCAGTAAGGCAGATCTGTCGTTTAGCTTCTGTGAAGAAAGTGGCAAAACGGAGACTATTTTCAGAGCCAACGGGAGCTTCACCGTCCTTCAGCAGCTGTCATGAGAACAAATTAGAGCGGGTGTGGTGGAAAGGCTGTGGAAGTATTGTTTTGAGGTATTAGGGGGCATCTTGAGACACAACTCTTAAAGCAACGGTTCTCAACCTGTGGGTCGAGACCCCTTTGGGGGTCAAATGACCCTTTCACAGGGGTTGCCTAAGACCATTGGACAACACATATTTCTGATGGTCTTAGGAACTGAGACACCGCTCCTCGATCCATCTCCAGGCAGGATGGCCCACGTGCAGATAAGCCCACATACGGGGTCACCACAACAAGGAACTGTATTAAAGGGTTGCGGCATTAGGAAGGTTGAGAAGCACTGTCTTAGAGGTTGGACGAGACCATGCATAAGCTGAGTATTTTAGGGAACAGAGTTCATTCCTTCTAGAGACTTCTCAATCTAATCCCTCTTGTCGAACACCACACTCTGTCCCTCCCATGCATGGGCGTCACTGCTGAGTGAGGTCATACTGGGTTTTCAGGTTTATGATCATTTCCAAGAACCTCAGTACCCAGACTGTGGTCCATGGCCCAGACGCATCAGCACTATCTGGGGCTTCCTAAGAACACAGAACCTGCGGTCCCATCCCGGACATGAAACCAAAGTCAGACATTCAGGACAACTCTCGGGGAGTTCAAGTGTACCTGAAGGTTGTTATAATGGAAATGGCTTTTTCCTCCCTCCAGTTTGTGGAACTGACCACATGACTTGGATGGGTAAGCAGATGAGAACCCTGGGGCTCTGTGCTCCAACTTGTGCATTGAGTGTTGCCTGAGTTGGTCACGTCACTCGACCATTCCAGAAATAGTCATTTATAACCCGTAGGGACATTGAAATGAAGACTTTTAGGACATGAAATTTTGGTCCAAACAGGGTTTTGCTTGTTTTTGCTGCTTTTTTTTTTTTTTTGCTGGTGTTACTAATTAAGATTCTCTTCGAAACTAGGCTAGCCGCATGTTACCCATTGGCAGTAGGTTTAGAATCCCTCTGTAAACAGGCAGTGGCTTGTACAAATAGGGAGGCTTTACTTTCCCATCATAAAGAGGGCCTGAAATAAATCCCAGACAACTCTAGAAGTTTGTCTGTGCCATAAACATAGTGGAATTCATTGAGAGCCCCCTTGCTGCACCCAGCGTCTACAGGCTGGTCAGCTAATTGGCCGTGGGAACCAGCTGGGGGTGGGTTTCACTTTATTCAGACTGCCGAAAGAAGGGCAAGTTTAGCTTTGCTTTTCAGGCTGTTTAAAGGTTTACATTTAGGTGAAGCTGATATTCACGTAGAGGAAACTAGACAGCCTACTTTTCAATAAATGACCCTGGGAAGCTCTTCTGTAGTCGCGCTTCCGGCAAACACCCCCTCATGCGTTCTCTACATGTCGGGTATCACTGCTCTCCTCTACATGGAATTCCGCGTGATGGAGTCCCAACTTCTTTGTTGTAGATGGGAAAAAGATGAGAGTTTCACTCACACACACACACACACACACACACACACACACACACACACACTTTGCTTTCTGTGCATTGGAGGAGAGGATCGTGGACAGTCTCGCAGGCTAAAGAGCTCAGCAGTTGAGTGGCGAAGGGACAAAAAGAGCCCAAAGCAAGCTGATGCATCATCTCAGGGCTTTGCAGATTGTATATGCAAATAACCAAGCACTGAGTGACTGAGCAGTTGATCATCCGTGACGACAGGGATTTTGTTGGCATGCTCACCTCTGTATCCCCAGAGCCTAGACTGGTGACCAATTTGCTGTCATTAGTTGTCATCACGTCGAGTGCAACTCATGGTGACTCCAAGCATCGCGAGAAGAACTGGTCCAGGGTGTCGCTCTCATAGAAGCAGAATGCTAGAACTCTGCTCTGTGGAGTGGCCAGATGAGTCCGGAGTGCCGCCCTTCGGGTAAGCGTCGAGGGCGAGCTGTTTGTTTCCCCTCGATCCCCACTACATCATTGCTGAGCGTATGAGTAGAGGGGACGATTCACCTTTGGAAGGGAAATGTGGAAACCAAGTCCATTTTGCATCTCTTCAGTTTTTGGAACTCTGTCTACTTTATGCTGCCTAAAAAACTCCAAAACATCTTTCATCTGCTCACTTGATGGGGTCTTCTGATACCTGAGCTGATCTTAGTGTTTTGCTTATGTTCAGGGTAATTCTTGGCTATCAAATCACTGCATGGGGAGAGGGGCTGAAATCCAGTTGTCTCCAGGTCATATACTTCTTTTAAAGACTATCTACCAGATATTCTCGAGTATAAGCCGACCCGAATATCGGCTGAGTTTTACCACAAAAACTGCATTAAAAATGTGCTGAAAAACTCAGATTATACACGAGTATATATGGGACATAGATATTCCTTGGGAAACTTTCTAAGAGCTGATGTTAGTTTAAGTATTTCTCACAATTGCAAATAACATAACCTAGCTGGGCTATATCAAGACCATGGGTGTTGAGGTTTTAGAATGGCTATTTATTGGGAAAAAGAAACCATATGAAAATGAGGGGGCCCACTCACCTTCTCACCTAACTTCACCTTTGCACTTTCTGAAATTGAAGCAGTGGCTGAGGCTGACTGCAGGAGTTGGGGGAAGGGTAGCGTGTATCTAGCATGGGTGGAATCAGGAAGCAATACCCCTGACTACCACAGGGGTGGGGTTTAGAGGGTCTTATCCCATAGCACAGAGGCTGGCTTTGTGTAGCAATTCCTAGTAACACCTTTGGGCAGAGTGGCAGGGGAGGGGAGGGCTTAAAACTCTTACTGTCCTTCCCTAATTGGGATCGTGAGTATGTGTTTTGACACTGAATTGGCTTTGCTCAAATCACAGATGCTCTGGTGGGAGAAAGGGTTCTTTTGGATCCTTGAGACACTAAAAATCCACCCCTATTTCCCCCCTCTTTCCCTTCCAGCTCTGCCTTATCAAGGAGATGAAGGATTGTGTCTAATGAAAGAAGGGTTCTGGGGTAGAAAGGAAATCTGGCCGCTAGTCAGGTTCAGGAAAGAAGAAGGCCATATGACATTTCTGGCTATGTAACTCACATAAGAACTCGGCCTCCCTGCGGCTCAGTTACAGAACTGTTTATCATGCAGGGGCTAGCTATAACTTCCTTACAATGTCTTTTGCAGTGTTGTGCAGATTTGGGACAACATACCATATATACATGAGTACAAGCAGACCCGAATATCAGCCGAGGCACCCAATTTTACCACAAATACTGCATAAAAATTGTGCTGGAAAAACTCAGCTTATACATGAGTACATATGGTAAAGAACTTAGTACAGCACTGACAGGCATTCAGTAATGATGGTTGCTGCAATTCCTGCAGCAATTTTATCATTCTGATGTGAACTTTCTGACTTAATCATATGATTACAGAGTTAACATCCCAGTGTGTTAGCCTAGGGACCATATCACATGGAAATAGACACTGAAAATGCTTTTCCCTGCTCACAAACCTTCTTTTGAATCATCTCTCTTATGGTGTAGTAATAGGACCCAAACCACAGGACAGTTCTGTGCTTCTTCATTGAGATCTCATAGCAAGAGCACACTGGCCTCCACCCCAAATTTTAGGAGATACCATATGTCCAACCATTGCAGGAGGTAGCATATCATTAAGAACGGATGGTGTTGAAGGAAGTCATCCGAGCTGCACGAAGACATTGGTGAAAAACAAGGCTGCAGGAATGTACAAAACACCAATTGAAACGTTTCAACAAAGAAGTTTTAACACTGGAGGTGTTAGCTTGTCTATGCCAAGAAATTTGGAAGGCAGCTACCTGGCCAACTGATGGCAGAATCCCCTGATTTGTGCCCGTTCCAAAGCAAGGGGACCCAACTGAATCGGGAAATTATTTCACGAGCTCATTTACATCATATGCAAATAAAATTTTGCTGAAGATAATTTAAAACTGTTGTAGCAGTACATTGACAGAGCACTTCCAGAAATTCAAGCTTGACTCAGAAGAACACATGGCACAAGGGATACCGTTATTAAGACCAGGTAGATATTGGTGAAAAGCAGAGAATACTAGAAGATATCTATCTGTGCTTTGTTGATGATGGAAAAAACGTTGGTTTGTGTAGATCAGAACAAGTTATGGATCACATTGCAAAGAATGGGAATCTAGTACAATTAGTTGTGTTTATGCAGAAGCTGTATATAGACGAAGAGCCAGCCGTTCAAATGGCATAAGGGCACACTGCATAGTTTAAATTAGGAAAGGTGCACGTCATGGTTGCATCATTTCACCATAACTATTGAATGTCTGTGCTGAGTAAACAACCCAACGAGCTGGACTATATAAAGATGAACATGGCATCAGGAATTGATGGTACTTACTGAAAACCTATAATATGGAGATGACACAGCCTTGCTTGCTCAAAGTGAAGAGCACTTGAACCACTGATGAAGCTCAAAGACTACAATATGGATTCCATCCCAACATGAGAAAAATAATACTCAAAGCTGGACGAATAAGCAGCATCACCATAAACAAGGAAAAGGTGGATGTTATCAAGGATTTCACTTTTCGAATCCACAAACACCACCCAGGGCAAAAATAGTAGGACATCAACTTTGCATTGGGGGAATCTGCTGCACAAGACCTCTTTGAAGTGTTAAAAAACAAAGATGTCACTTTAAAGACGAAGGTGCCAAATGAGGAGCTGGTACCAAGGGCTGAAGCCAAAAGCAAATATTTTGAGGAGGATGATGGCAACATATGTACAAATGTGCTTGACACAGTGGATGTACATATGAATTGTGATACGTGTTGCACAAGCCCCCAATAAAACGATCTAAAAAAATAATAAAGATGAAGGTGCATCTTACCCAAGCCTTGGTATTTTCAAGCACTTTATATGCATGCAAAAACTGTGAAACAATCACAATAAATGGATACCTTTGAATTCTGGTGAAGAATACTGAGTTCACCAGGGATTGCCAGAAGAAGGAATAAGTGTGTCTTGGAACAAGTGCAGACAGATGCTCCTTAGAAGTGAAGACCATGAGGTCTCGTGGACTATGCACATGTTATCAGGAGAGGTCAGCCCCTGCAGGGCATCACGCTTGGTGCAAAAGAGGGGCAGCGAGGAAGAATGCTGCCAACACGATGACCTGACCCACTGGTTGCAACAATGGGTTCCAACAAGGACAATTGTGAGGATGGCCCCAGACTGGGCAGTGTCTTGTTCTGTTGTACAAAGGGTCACTATGCGTTGTCACTGACTCGATGGCACCTAACAAAAACAACAACAGCAACCAGTTGGTTTCTTTGATTATTTTATCAGGGGCTCGTACAACTCATATCACAACCCATCCATCCATCCATTGTGTCAAGCACATTTGTACATTGGTTGCCCTCATCCTACTCAAAACATAGCAACCAGGTTTTAAGGTACCCTGGTGGCTCAGATTAAAGTGCTTGGTCGCTAACTGAACAATGGGCCGTTTGATCCCACCCGCCGTGCTGCAGGAAAAAGATGCAGCCGACAGTCTGCATTTGTCAAGATGGATAGCTCAGGGGACTCGACGGAATAGCTTTTTCTGTCTTTTGGGGTCACTATGAGTTGGAATCAACTCAATGGCAGTGCATTTACCATGGTCTAATTTTTTATTTTTATTTGGAAGCAACCTCAAATTCATAAATAAATCAGAAATATAGAACTTCCCCCACCCCTGAATTGGAACCATCTGAGAATAAGCTGCTGATCTAATACCCCACCACTTCTGAATACTTGCGTGTTAATGTCTTATACATAAGGGTATCCTCCTATACAATCACAATAGAACTATCACGATTATATATTCACATGGGTACCTTTCTACAGTCTAATCCTCAGACCTTACTCATGTTTCACCAATGGTCTTGGTTATGATCTTTCTTACCAAACAGCCTATCCAGGACCACGTGTTTAGTGATTTTTCCCGTGTTTGGCTCTCAGTTTGAACAGTCCGTGAGTCTTTGGTTGACTTTCAGGACCTTGAAAATGTTGAAGATCACATGCCAGTTATAATGTAGACATTCTCTCAATTTGGGGTTGTCTGGTGTGTCCTCATGATTAGATTTCAGTCAGGCATCATTGGCAGGAACATCCCAGAGGTGATGCTCTGTTCTTCTCCACGTAGATGATTCCAATTTACCCGATTAATGGGGAGGTTCACTTTGGTAACTTAATTATGGTGGCAGGCTTCTCCGCTGTAAATTTATTCTTTTATCCTTTGTAATGAATAACCATTTTGGGAGGAGTAATTTGAAAAGGAAAATATCCCGTTGCTCTAGAAACATCCCATTTACCCATTTACATATTTATATCAGCAAGGACTTTTATTTTCATTCTTTAATTGCCTTAGATCTGGCTGTGGGGGGCGTGGCCCTTCAAGCTGGCCTATGTAACCTTTTCCATTGTCTTGGTAGTTGTATGAACACTTTCTTGTTTCCTGGAACGATAAAATATTTTGGACTCATTAGTTATTTTCCTGCCCTACCCATGGAATTATCCACATTTTCCCCTCAGAGATCCCTGGTTCTTTTTAGTGGAAATGGTGTTTGGAAGGCAGTAATTATGCCCTAGGTAGACTCACTGATATTAGACTATCCTTGTGGCCAGGCCCTCTTAATGGATAGAAATAAGATATCGATGTGTATTAGGAAGTAAACATACATGCAAATGCATATTTTCACACAGTTAAGGGAAAATATATTGCTACTGAGGTCCCAGTTTCTATAAGCATAGGTTTATTCCAAACAAACCTAGACAAGTCTGCACGTGTCTCTGTGCTCCATGGATGTCCACACACAAGATCTCTCAGTAACACATTTGTCTTCGTCTCATTTGGGTGTCTTCAAAAAACATTGTACTCAAAAGGTTTCAAAGTGATCTTCTGGGCCAACATAATTCAAGGCAAAAGTCAGTTCAGCAGGTTATGGTAACTATTGAGTGATGACTTGGGGATCCAGATTTGACACATCTAGAAATGCGCTTTGATAATCAGGAATCTACATTGTCCCAAAGTGAGGATGGCCTTTAGAGAAACCGATGTATCCACATGGCATTTGTGTTTGATGACCCCGAGCTTCTCCTGCCATGGCAATGCCCCTCATCCGTTTCAGAATAGAACAACACTTACGTGTGGTCACGGCTCCTTATGTTCAAAAGCATGACATCAAAGTAGACCCTGAATAGGTTTCCTGAAATAAAAGGAACATTTGACTCATTTTCTCATCATTTCTTTCAAAACCGTTACCAACGTAAGAAGAGGTGTTGATGCAGGCAACACTGCTTCTTGAAGTGGGAGGCACGGTATTTACAAAATCCTCTTAGCTGTTGGCATTTGCTTCCTGGTTTTTTTTTTATTATTAATGTTTTTTTCCCTTTTAAGCAAACCTTAATGGAACAAATGACAGCACAAGATACTCTGAAAGCATCAGAAACACGAGAGCCACCTACACACGCCTTCAGGGACCATCTCGACAAGTCTGTGTACTTGTTTGGGGTGGGAGGGTGTCATCAAGGCTGATTCACAGTGCTGAGCTCAGGGGATTGGGGTTTGTTCCTCCGTGTAATTGGACACAGCAAAGCAAGTGTCCTCTCAACTGTCCTGAACCCCCAGAAATTCTCTCAAACGAGTCTGGCTTTTGAAAGGTGCCTGGAGGGAAGAATTTGCCAGCACTAGATTTACATTATTTTCCTGCTGTGCTTTCGATATCATTTTTAAAATTCCATTTACACTATGAGAGGAAATAGTTTCAAGAAAATAAAAGGGTTGGAAAATCTATCTCCTCTGTGCACCCATAATTCCCTCTGTGTCCCAGAGTCAACGAATCAAAGAATCAGACCGGTAGACATTAGCCAGGGTGACCTCTGGAAGCCTGGAAGATAATATAAAGAAAAAGTAGGATGTGGGGCCTTCATATGGCCTCATTCTTCTCTCTGCGCCAGCAGGAAAGTTCTTCTCAGAATCGAGTTGGGTGTGTGTGGAAAGTTGGTGCATAGTTAATTATGAATTGAATTGTGTCCCCAAAGCAATTTGGTGCACGCCTCACCCCTGGGTACTTCAAGCAGACTTTGCTGGGAAATAAAGTCTTTGAAGATGCTCTCCATTATCAGGAAGTCTTTTGGGATAGAGGGAGTCATTCGTGATGTCCTCTTAAAAGAGGCGAAGAGACCCCGAGATAGGAAAGATGGCCTTGTGCAAGTGCGGCTACAAGCCTAGGAATGTTACCCGAAGTTGAGAGGGACAAGAGAGGACTTTCTACTGATGACTTCTAAGTGAGCCTGGCTTGACCAACCTGTTGAGTTAGTTGTACTTCTACCTAACCTTCAGAACTGCAAGTCAATTGAAGTCCACATAGTTTGTAATATTTTGCTAAGGCAGACCTAGGAAATGAACACATGGCTTTAGAACTCATTCTGAATCATATCTGTCAGAGGGTGATATATGGGTGCAAGGAGGAAGGGGTAAAAGAAAGGGAATGGTAATGCAGGGTTCACTGGAAAGGAGGCACAGATTGTTCAAAAGCCCTTTAGTGAGTGGAGGAAATGCAGGAGATTGAGAATATCAGCACCCTGGGATCCTGAGGGAAACTCCGGCCTCCAGGTCATCGTTTTCACAGAGCCCCACTGATAGAATCTGTAGATGCCAAAGTGCTTAAGTTAAATCCAGTTCCCTCAAGTGTGTCTGGAAAAATCTCTCGAGGAGATGCTGAGAGAAGTGATCAACATGTTCTGGTCATGATTTTTAACTGTGCTGCTTTACAGAGTGGCGGGAGAGCAAAATTCTGTAGGTTGGAAATTGGAATACTGGCAATGAAGTGTTTGTCCTTTGTGGGTAAAACTGCTTTCTGGTGGCGGAACAAGGTCCTGGAGGAAGCTTCCCTAGTGAACTGGTCCAACAGGAGAGATGGCGCTTGATCACATGGCATTCCCATGCTGTCAGAATCCAGACAGAGCTGAAAAAGGCTGGGGGGATTTTTTTTTTTAGGTCCCTACCATCTACCTATTTGCTGTACCTTCTAATGCCTTCCCATCTGTAATGGGAAAATGATGTAATGTGAGATTTCTGGGAAATAAATGTACTATTCTAATGCCATTGCTTAAAAATAAACAGTAGAACCCACTGTGCACTTAGGTGGTCTGCAGCCAGGCACTATTTTGACTCCTTAAATATTTGTCTCCTGGGATAGCTCTCAGTGCCCTACATTTCTATCATGAGGTAAAACTTCCAGTGCTATGATATTGAAGATGCTAAAATACAACCTGGGTCCTAGTTCAAACTCATGATACTTTACCAGTATCGCTGCACGGTGGTGGCCTGTGTCGTGCTGCAATCTAGGCCACGGGTGTTTTAAGTACCGGTGGGATCACCCAGGGAGAGAAGATTTGAGTGGAATTTCCAGACTAAAGACTAGAAAGAAAGGCCTGGTAACAAATTTAGGATAATTAGTCAGTAAAAATCTGGCAGATTACAGAAAAACGTTGTTTGACTTGCTTACTTTGGACACATTATTGGGAGGACTCAGATTCTATGAGAAGAATCATGTTTGGAGGCCTGGAAAGTACTTCGTGTGATGGGTTGATACAAGAACCACGATGGTGGACTTAAACATGCTGGTGATTGTAAGAATGATGCAGACAAGGCAATGACAATTATACATTAATTGGAATCATCTCAAAGGGAGTGATCTATCATTTGGGTGTGTTTTGTCTATGTTTCTATTTATCTGTCTAAACGGAAGCAATGCCGGATGTGCGCATTTGCCTACGCCAAGAAATTTGGGAGACAGCTACCTGGCCAACTGACTACCAATGATCTAGGTCAGTCCTATTTAAAAAAAAAGAAGGTGATTCAACAGAATGAGGACATTGTCGAGCAATATCTTTAATATTATTCAGAAGTAAAATTTTGCCTAACAATACGTTAGCATGTTTACAGCAGCACATCAACAGGGAGCTGCCAGAAATTCATGCTGGATTCAGGAGAGGATATGACACAAAGGATATCCTTGCTGACATTAGCTAAATCTTTGTGTTGCACTGAGTATGGAAAGGTAGCTCTTGTGTAGATCACAACCAATTACAGACAACATTATGAGGAAGGGGAATTTCAGAACATTGAATTGTGTTCATACAGAAAGTGTGCATATAGATCAAGAATCATTCAAATAGAACAAGGGGTTGGTTTAAAGTCAAGTAAGGTGTGAATCCTGGTTGTGTCCTTTCACCACACCTAGTTAATCTGTGTGCTGAGCAAGGTATCCAAGAAGCTGGATCATATAGAGAGGACGACGGCGTCAGGACAGAACGAAGCCTTCTTACCAGCCTGCAATATGAAGCTGGCACAACCTTGCTTGCTGAAATTGACAAGGGCCGAAGACCTTATTGATAAAGGTCAAAGGTTTTAGTATGATTACGACCCCTTGTGAGGAAAACACACATTCTCCAAATTGGACCAAATAAACAGTATCGTGGTCAATGGAGAAAAGCTTGAGGTTGTTGAGGATTTCATTTTGCTTGGATCCACCAATGAAGTCACTTTGAAGACGAAGGCACGCCTGAATTGGGCTATGGTATTTTTAATTGCCTCCGATGCATGTGCAAATTGGACTATGATCAAGGAAGACAGAAGAAGAATAAAGACAAGTGACTGACAGTGCTGGGGAAGAACAGTGACAGCTCCGTGGACTGTCGGCGGAGCCGATGGAGAGAACCGGGAGGAGGGCAGCCCGAGGAGAGGGCAACAAGATGTTGTCTCCCATGCTTTGGACATGTGATTAGGAGGGCTCAGTCCCTAGAGGAGAATATCACGCTTCACAAAGTAGAGGGTCAACAACAACAACAAAAGATGAAGACCCTTCAATGAGATGGTTGGAGACAATGGCTGCAAGAATGAGCTCAAACAACATTATTGTGTGGCTTGTGACAGGATAGGCAGTACAATGAACCCTCGCCACTTCGCGCTTCGACTTCCGCGGCTTCACTCTATCGCGGTTTTTGCGTAACAGCGCATGCTCTCATTACTGCCACTGATTGGCTCATACTGTACACGCTTCTGTCTGCATCGCTACGTATCGGAGCTATGTATCAGATGCATTTTTGCTTTTGTACAGTGTACTGTAATTGTTTGCGATTTTAAAGAAATTTTATCTAAGCCCTATGATGGCTCCTAAACGAGCTGCTTCTTCTAAGCCTTCTGACAATAAAAATGAGCGCCAGAGGAAGATGCTCACCATCCAGGAAAAGGTAAAACTTTTGGATATGATCAAAGATGGCAAGAAAATCGTGGAGGTTGCATGCCATTTCGACTTGAATGAGTCTTCCGTTCGCTCCATCCGTAAAGAGGAAAAAAAACATCCGTGCTACGGCTACTTTCATTTTCAACAAGGAAGCAAAGCACATCGTGACAAGGAATCCTACTTCGCGGAATTTCATTTATCACGGTAGGGTCTAGAACCGATTAACCGCGATAAACGAGGGTTCACTGTATTTTATTCTAGTTTATATGTGGTTGCTAAGACTTGGAACTGACTGGCCCTTGAAAACAGTAACATGCATCTGTCTGTCTTTTTAGCTATGTTATCTATCCATCTATCCATCCATCCATTAATTTATCAGTATAGACAATCAAGGCTCTTAGGAGAAGGGTACCAAGTCAAGGTGTTTGGGGGTCTGAAGGAATAAAGGCCTACAAGTGAGTCACAGGAGGCCTCTAAGACAGATGCTTTGAATTATTGTCATTTCCTGAACAATTGGGTTTCTAATTGCTTGCCCCCCTCCTGGCTGTCCTTACAACTTGTGCCCTCCTTCAAGGCTGCACAGGCAAACGGAAGTGGCGTGGAGTTTGCCTGCCTCCTTGTCTCCTGCCCCATCCATCTCTCTGAGTGCTTCTTGGCTTGGGCTATGTGCTGCCTTATTAGTGAAAGAGTACATCACTGAGAGTGCTTAGAAATATACATGAACTTGAAGCTTCTAATCCTGAGCAGGAAAGGAGAACAAAGCAGAGTGATGAAAGCTCTTTTGGAAGGAGAAAATGTTACCACAGTCTTTTTTTTTTTTCACCTGCCAACCCCAATCCCCTTCTCCGATAGGTGTGACGGAGCTCAGTAATCATATACGACTCTCTGTGTGTAACCCCAACTCCCAGCAGAAAAGTCTGGTATGGATCTAAGAGTAGGAGTTTGGTAGCATTTTGCCCCTGGGAGTTTGTGTGAAGGGAAAAATCATACAGTCTTTTTGAGCTTTGACTTCTGTGAGTCTGTGGAAACAAGGCAGCAGTGCTGAGGCTCCAGTGTGAACGAGAAAAGCTTGCTTTCAGGTTGGGGGAAGGGGGAATACTAGAGTGTGTTTGGGATGATACTAAGCTATTCACTTTTGTCTCTGGGAGCTGAAATAGGAACAGTTGATTTGGAGCTGAGAGGGAGTGCTATGGACTATGTTGAGAGAATAGTTTTGGATGGGAGAGGAAAAGGGCTTCCAGAAGTCTCACCGTCTGGGCATTTTCAACCTTGTCATGTTCATAGCATCTGGGCAGTTTCCACCCCATTTGGCAAAACTGGACTCATAAGACGGGATTTAATTTGAATGGTATTCTCTAGTAATCGTAATACTGGAATGGGAAAAACCTTGAAGCCTCAGACACTCAGTCATGGGATCATCTGCATGTTTTGGGCTAAGGCTGAGGTAGAGATGAACATTGTTTGGGCCCCTCTCCCTCTGCGATGCCGACCATATACTGGAGACTCACACTCCATTCATGGCAGATGGCCAGACTGTTGTCAGAGTTCAGTGTAAGTATATGGATATTTACACACACACGACCACGCCTGGAGCAGCTGTCTGCTCTTGTGTTTTCTTGGAAAAAAAGGGGAGATGTGGTCCCTGAGGGCGGTAAACCCAGAGCATTGACATTATTCCCCCAAGGTCCTTGTGAGTGCGAATGGCAAGGTAGAAGGACCACAAGATCTACCTCTCCACCAGGCCAGGTTCCAATCTTATTCTGAGGATGCTGGGCCATTCTTCACTTTCATATTATGTCTGCACATGGGGAGACAGATTGGAAATGAGGAGGGCTAGTGAGATGGTGTGTTATTGATCTCTGTGAATTTGAGACTCTCAGGGAATTAGCCAGATGCTCCGTCCAGTCCAGCACCCTGATTTGAACTTCAGAAGATCGACTAATATTCTCCCCGTCTCCTTCACGTGCATCTGCTTTCTTCCGTCCCAATGCCATTTGGTATTAAATAATCTGATTAAAAAATAATATGTGCCAGGACATGGAGCAGAAAGGGAACCATCATCTAGGACTGAATATAAATGAGACACATTGACAAAGGTTTTCCTTACGAATTTAAGATAATTTAAGTAGATCCTGTTCTAGGAGAGATTTTTGAGATGTTGAACAAGGACATCCTCATCAACATCCCCCCCAAAGAGCAGACTGCCACTCTGCTTGCTGACCATGTATGTTTAACAACCCAAGTCCCTTCTAGAAATTCACCCCATGGAGGTAACTGCTTCAAGGCAGATATGCATGTCAACAATGCAGGTATGCATGTCAACAAGCAGGTATGCATGTCAGTGAAAACTCGACAGAGCATAGTTCAGCGCTGACCCAGGCAGGGTCAGCAAGCATTTGAATCAACTGGAGGCCAGCTCTACTTCCAAATAGCAGGCAGAGAATGAACAACCACAGAATCGAATCAGTTTACCCAAACCAGCACCACTTCTTGCCCAGCATGAGGTCATGGTCACCTGGAGGGTGGTCCTGCACCGTCTGGTGGATGCCTTGCCTCTGTCATAGTGGGGACCTACTCCGCTCGGAGTCCCTGATGATGCCACAATGTCATCTTAGGTTGGACTCTCCCCTTGAGGCTCTTTAGTTCGTACACAATTCTCATGCGTTTGATCCGAAGTGCCATGCTCTGCTGCCTGGACGGTCTCCATGGGCTGTGAGCAGGAGGCACGTGTTTGCTGAAGCTAGTTCCCTCCCGTGATCCTGAGGCCCTTGTGCTGAGCTTGGCCCCTCAATGCCTTTTGGAATCTGAGGGCTTTTTCCTCGGACCATGGTCAGGGCTTCTGACACAGGCCTGCAGATTTCTCTTCTTTTCAACCCTGGAAATGCTGGGTCTCGGCTTTTCTTAGAAACTGGTTCCCCTCCTCTACGGAGCATCTGCCAAAGGGTGGGAAGAGAAGCCTTCCTGTAGCCACAAAAGCTCTCTTGGGGATGTCCCCGCTGGAGTGGGTGAAGGAACAATTGTGAGGATGGCGCAGGACCAGGTAGTGTTTTGTTCTGTTGTGCATAGACCCGTGGCCAGTCACAATCGACTTGATGGCACCTAACTACAGCAACAACAACAGCAACAACAACAACAACAATGGGTGCCTGCTGACTCCAACCTTGAATCACCAAGAGAAGCAGCACAAGTTTTTAATCTTTAATTTCATTACGTGTTTATGCGAGTATGTAGCTGTATACACACACGTATACATGTGTATGTACACATATCCATAAGTAAAAATTTTGGTGGAAAATGGAATTAAAGGCTAATGAAATGTTCCCATGGAATTTTGGAGGCATTTCTCTAGATGCACATATACGTAGTTGCTTGCCTTTAAAAGTCCGCGGGAAAAATCCCATCATCCTTTAACTCCGTTTCCCACAAATATTTATGTATATGTATTTATACAAATACGTATATATTTATACATATGAAACCATTCCCATTTGAGTTGTACAATACAGCAGCATGAATTTCACTCATCATGCTGTTCAGCCAGCACCACTATCGTTAAATGTTTTTTAACACCCCGAACAGAAACGCAGTCCCCTCTAGGCAGTAACTCCCAGGGTATTAATTAGTTAATAGTGAGCATCGGCTTCACATTTACCTGTTGACAACACAGCGACAAGAAGCAGTCAAGCCTCGGTTTGCACCCTCTGCCCTCTCCGCGGTCTCTTTCAGTCATAAAGAATAAAGCGAGCCACCTCACGACCGAGACAAGGGCTTGTATTTGGAGTGGGGTTGTAAAGTAAGCCCACCACATCCCTAAATTCCACCCGCAGCTGACTGCTTGCCTTTGCCTGAACAGGCCCCAGATGTTCCTGTTTCTTCCTCATGCAACACCCTCCTCATCCCTCCACCATCTGTCTCAATCCTCCGCGGCCTCCGATGCCTTCGTAAATCACTGCTCTTTGTGAAGCCAAACTTAAGCCGTCCATCTGCCCGTGCGCTTTCTGGCCCTCTCTGCCGCCCCTCTCTGCCCCTCCATTTACTCCACACCAGAGCCGGGTTATTTCGGCCCTTGTCTAGACAGGCTAAAATACAATTTATTTGTGGAAGGGAGGCATTGTCTTGCTCATGGAAGTCATCCCCCCTCCTACCCACCCCTGAATCATCTCACGCGAGTCAAGCGGCTAGCTGCCATTGTGCAAACGCTGCCTACAGTGAAGTGAGTCTAGGCAGGAGGAGCGAATGACTAGACAAGAGGATGACATAGACCGGAAGCCATGGGTAGAGGAGCGCGGAAGTTGTCTAAGGCAGTCTGGTGAAACCTTGAAGTGCAGGGTGCTTGATGGACTACAATGAGCATTGTCAAGGGAGATAGGTGATCTCATTCTTTTCCTGACAATTACCCTCTGAATGGACTGAGAAGGACATTTCCTTTTTTTTTTTTACAACAACAGCAACCATAGGATTGAACATGCTACGGACTTCACTTACGTTTTCTGATTTCATCTGCACAAAAGAGAGAGTGGGGTCTGTTATTAGTTCTGATTTCCAAATGCTATGGATGATCAGAATGCATCTCTGCAAAGTTACAGAGCTAGGATCCAAAGGCAGCGTGTTCGTTACATTTCTACTCCATCAAAATCCCTCTAATGGCCCTTGGCAAATCTGTTGTAGATACCCTCTAAGTTTCCATATCATATCCTTGCGGCCCTTGGAGATATGGTCAGATGAGTCCTGTTCCCTAGATTTTTTAGTTAACAAAAATTTAAGCTGATTATCATATCCATGTATGTTAATTTTAGGGGCCACTGTGTAGGTTCTGACTCATAACCTAATGAGACATTGCTGTGTCCTGTACCATCCTCACTACAATGTCCATCTTGGGGCCCATTGTTGCCGCCACTGTGTGAACCCATTTTGTTGAGGGTCTCCTTTTACACTGACCCTCAGTTTGACCAAGCCTGATGCCCTTCTCTGGGAACCGGTCCCTCTGACGACATGGACATGAGATGTACACACTCCTTCTGATTGTAAACTTCATGAGATGAAGTCCCACCATCTTCATTTCCCAGGAGTTGACTCTCCTATAGGACCTGGTGAAAGTCCCTCTACACTGAGACTGCTAGAAAGACACTCAGTCAGAATGAGAGCGGAAGACGTTGCTTCTGGGAGGAGGTAGACCAGGCATCCATTTGCTGGCTTCAGGAAGACAAGCCCTGGGCAGTAAGGCCTTTGGGTGCTCTGCTGGTGAATGGTGGCGTGGTGGGGTTAAGGAAGTGCTGCTCACGTCTGGCTGGAAAAGAGAGCATGGGGGAGCAATGAGATAACATCAAGAAGAACAGATTTGTTATTTGGAGTTTTTTAATTTGGGAAAAATGTCAATGTATAGAAATATTAGAAAAACAATATAGTACTTAACCTAGATGTACCTACCCATTATTATGTTGCCACTTTTGCCTTCCATCTCACATGTGTCCATAAATTTATGATACATATTTTTTTTGTAGAAAAGATCATGGATTTCTTCCATGAACTTTTTGAAGTCCCTTTCTATGTGTCTACCAATAGCTATAGCATCTGGACCCACACATGTATACATGCACATATTTTTTATCCTGAATCATTTGAAAGTAAGTTAAAGACATCATGGCCCCTTACCCCTATGTATGTCAGCACACATCTAAAATATAGTCACTTATATAATCACCCTATTACTACCACACATTACTAATTCCCTAATAAAACTTATATTCACATTCCTCTAGCTATCTTAAACTGTCTGGCATAGCTCTTGTTTTTCAGTACTCAAAGAGGAAGATTTTAACTATCTTTTCTTTTTTGTGTGTCTTGAGAAATGAAAATATCCCAAGTCGAGGGCATCTTTCCTAGGCCATCTCCTCTGCTCATAAGAAGCAAGCCTGGATTGGCTAACCCAGCAGAAGATTATGTTTTCAGAAATCTATGTCTTGCTCTTAGCAAAGTAAAGGCAGGGCAAGAATTTCTAATAGACTGCCCCACCTACACCGCTGCCTCCTGCTTATTTCAGCAAAAGCTCCCTCTTGAATTAGTGTTTCTGGGCTTAAAGCGTATCTGAAAAAGTGCCAGTGTCGTGGTGTGAGCACATCTAAAAATAGAACAGCCTTTGTGTCATTCTGGTCCCCGAAAGGACCACACGTACTGTGATAGCATTCCAACATGTTGGGCCTTATCATCTGGCAGGACAGAAATCAAACCTCTCAGCACCTTTTTCAGGTGGTGAAAACCAGTGAGAAGCCAGCATCATCTCATCTGGAAACTTTACCAACAGGCTTGGTACCTGAGGGATGTGAAAGGTGTCTGTCTCCTTGCAGGGTGGCCTCACTCAATGACTTCCTGTAGTGGGAGTTTCGGCATTGGTAAGAGTCCAGAAAAGAGTTTGTGGAGCCAGGCACCATGCCAAAAGTGATGGTTTTCAGGATTGAACCATTTTTAAAAAGAAGAGATTAGAAAGCTTAAGGAGTCTAGAGAGACCATTTAAAAGAGATATAGATACACTTAGACTGGATTAGGGTTTAGAGATAAAAGATGAAGTGAATTATCTTGGCATCTTGAATTTCTTTTTTTCTTTTTTCAAAAATATATTAAAAAGGTGATTTGCTAATATGTTTTCTCTGTACAGTTATTCAGAGAGTAGTGATATCGTTGAGGTGGAACCTGCCAGCTGGTTGAAAGATAGGATTGATCATTCCAAACTCTTACTTGTGTGAAAAAGTAATTGTATTAATTAAAATTAAGATGGCTTTATAAATATCTAGTGGTCTATAAATACCTGTGGTCTGGCTCCTTGGATAAATTTAAAAGTCAGTAGGAAAGTGTTTGATACATTTTAAGAATTTAATAAATGAATGAAACCCAAGAATCTTAAAATAATCCTTTTATCATGGGACAGCATTTAAAAAATACTAAGCAACTGTTTTCTACTTTTCTGGTTTGCGTTTTCCCCCAATTTGAATGGTTAAGATAGTTCTGCGAGCATTGGCTCTTGGAGGAGAGAGAATAGAAACCCGATGAAACACATCCCTCGGTGGCTATTGTCTTTGCCTTTTATAAAACGGGAATCTCCAGGATCCTACCCAGGCAAGAATTGTGAGCAAGCTTCATGAGTCAGCAAGATTTCTCACGCAGCGTTTCTTGTGCCGGACCAGAAAGCGGAAGGAGCAAGGTCTGCAGAGAGAGGGGAAGGGAATGAGAGGCCGGCAGGTCCACAAGGAGTGGAGGCCAAACAGACAAGCAAGGACTTGCTACCTATTCTGTCTGGCCTCCCTGGGGCAAGCCACCGTCGGCACCCTGGCTGGCTGCTACCATGATGAGGGGTTTATCTGGGCCCCCTTCAATGATTTCCAGGCAGCTTAACTCCAGGGAAAGGCGCTGTTAGGAGCCCTGTCTCCTGGCATCTCCCTGTGAACAGCGGACTAGCATGCCGTCCTGAGCCATCCCCGTGATCTGCCGTGGGTGAAACCTTTGTGATCTTCGACTTTCCTTTGGTTGATTTTTGGAAACTTGATTGCCACAGACGCCCCCCCCTCCTCCCCTTTTAAAAATTTAAATCATTTTATTGGGGGTTCTTACAGATATTATAATCTATAAATCAATAATATCAAGCAACGTGTACATATGTCGCCATCGTCATTTTCAAAACATTATCTTTCTACTGAGCCTTTATTACCAGCTCATCTTTTCGCCTCCGTCCTCTACCCTCCCACCCTCGAGAACCCTTGCTCAATTATATATTATTATTAATGTTTTTCATATCTTACACCATCTGCCGTATCCCTTCACCCATGTTTCTGTTGTCTGTCCCCCTGGGGGGCAGGGGTGTTACATATCCATCATTGCTATCGGTTCTCCCTCCCTCCCCCTTTCCCCCACCTCCTCCCCCTACCCTTCTGGTGCCGCTATTCCCGGTACTGTTTCTGAGGGCTTACCTGTCCTGGCTTCTGCCTGTCAAAAGCTCTTATCTGTACATACTCTGGTGTGGCAGGATATGTGAGGTAGACCTGGGATCCAGATAGTTGGGGATAGGGAGGTGGGGGTGGGGTCGGAGGGAGGAAACATTAAAGAAGGAGTGTTGTGTGTTTTGTCAGTGCTAAACTGCACCCTGGGTGAACTATCCCTCTGTGTGACCCTTCTGTTAGGGAATGTCCAATGGTCTCCAGACAGGCTTTGGGTCTCCACTGTGACCCGTGTCCTTCACAATGATATAGTTGTTTATTTTCGGTCTTCCAATACCTCATCCTGTGGGCACCCCCTGATCACACAGGTGGGTGTGCTTCTTTCATGTCAGACCTTCGTTTATAGATCGTCTTAGACTGGAGGCCCCACTGGAACTTGTTCAGAATCATAGCAACACATTAGCTTCCACTGACAGATGGGCGGTGGCTATGTCACAGGTACATCAGTTGGGAAGTGAAACCGGGTCGCTTGCATGGAAGGAAAGAATCCCACCATCAAACCGACACTGTCCCTATTCAGGGGGAGGATCTCCCTTTAAAAAACCCTGAAAAATGTCTGAGGGTCAGTCTGGAGACCTAGACAGGTAAGGGTGTTGTGAAAAGATAAAGGGATGCTTTCGTACAACACAGCACTCGAAACACACCGCACTCCTCTGGTTCTTTAATGCTTCCTCCGACCCCACCCCCACCCCCCAACTATCCAGATCCCAGTTCTACCTGACATATCCTGCTACACCAGAGTATGTACAGATAAGAGCTTTTGATGTGTCTGTGGTTGGGCTCCGGATGCCAAGTTGAGACGTCCCCCCTTAACTGGGAGAGCTGGACAGCACACCTCTAGGTTTGTCTCGGTGGGATCCTGAGTGGTGCTCAACTGCTAACCGGAAGGTCGAATCTGTACGTCTACCCAGAAGCACTTGAGAAGAAACACTTGGAGATCTGCTTCTGACCAAATCGCCCCCTGGCCACCCTGTGGAGTGCAGATGCACTCTGACACCCTGGGGTGTTCGTGAGGCAGAGCCAACGCTTTGGTTCATCTAAGCAATTCCACAGGATCTTTGATTTTCTTTGTTACCATGTAATTTCTGTGTCAACATATTGACACTGGAAGTGAGCGATCAGATACTTCATCTACAGAAGTTCATTCTCAGATAGAAGTCCTTCTTCCAGGGTTAGCTTGTCTAACATACAGGCTTCATCATTTTCTTCCCAACGTAAAATCTTTCATAGGCTCCTACGTGCCTCCAGAGCATGGTGTACAGAGATCTGTACAATTTGTGGCATCCCAAACCCTTCGGACACTAGCCACCCTCTCCGTTCCCTCCACTGTAGTCACATTTGATTAGTCACTGCTCCCAAAGAGCTCATCTCCATCCTTACGTACCTTTCCAAACTAAACTTGCTGCCAATGCTGATTTATAGCGACTTGTGGGTTTCTGGGGCTGTACCTATTATGAGAGTAGCAATCCTAGTCTATCTCCTGATGAGATGCTGGTGATTTCCAACTACTGATTATGCGGGTCAGAGCCCAACTCATAACTACTCAATGACCAGGGCTCCTTACACACCTTTTCATCATATTTCTCTGCCAGGAAAGCCCCTTCGGTCCCACTCTTGCACTTTGCCTTCACCCCTCATGACCTCATATCTATGAAAATTTTGGCCCTCATGAAAGACCCAGAGTGAGCATCACATTCTATATCCGTCCTGCTCCATCCCTGTAAACTGACCTTGATCTCCAGGAAGAATCGCTGTTAGTTGGTACTATAATCCTTGGCTCGCAACACACCTTTATGAGTCATAAACTTGTCCTTTAGCAATGAGATTCACTCCTGCAGGACAGAGTGCATCTCTTGCTGCTTGCTCTTGCATGTGGCACCGAGGAAGGCACCACCAGTCACTCGATGGATAGTTGTTGAGTTTAATTGAGATGATGGGAAAGCAAGTCTTTGATGGTGCCTGGCCTGAATGTGATAATTAGTGTGTTCTTTCACATGGTTCAGGAGTGATTTCATGAAAAGGATTGCAGCCGGGTGGCCTTTAAATGAAGGAGGGACCCCAATGGTCTTACACTGGTGCCTGCAAATCCATCACAATTTGTATCTTTGTACCAAATATATCAACAAGCAGCTATGAACCACCTTTTGTGGACTAGATACTGTGCACAATTGAAGTCTTTCTGCAACTGTGCCAAAGAAAGCTTAGGTGGTAGGAAAGGCACGGAAGCTCAGCTACGTTGAGTCCTGCCTTTTGCCATTCCTATCCAGTACCCAGGGCCCCCAAATATTCCAAGGTGAAAGCAAGTTTGGGATGCTCTCCAGGGAAAGAGGGGGGTACCATGGAGCAGAAATCTGTGACTGCTGGCAGTGTTGAGCCCAACGTGAGCTGGTGTCTTTGTGCTTCTGCAAGGAAGGGCATCTGAAAGTGGAGAAGATTTATGTGGTACAACGTAAGGAATGGGCAGCAAGAGTCAGAACTAAGCATTTACATCCTGTGCTTGGCACAAAGCCTCTAGATGAGACAGACGTTCCAGGCCTTTTGCTTGAGACCCGATTGAGTCATTGTTGGCCAGAGAGAAGCTCTGCAGTGGGGAAAATTCTGGCCAACCCGCATGTTCCCTTGCTGCAGATGGGAGTCACATTTCCATCGATAGAGGGAGGTGGACTAGGCTGCTAACTAGGTAAGGATGGTGAACTAGGCTTCTTCGAAAGGCATCTTCAAACTCTCTACCTTTAGACACATGCCTGGTACCTCGATTACCACTGTAGGGAATGTCGCTGCAACTAGGTTGTGGTTCTTACCATTAGTGAGTCTGTAAAACTAACGCAGAGGGAAAAAAAAATATGCACTAGCAATTAATCAACTGCTACATTGAATCAAGTTAAGTGCCAAAATAAATGGCTTTTCTTCTCTTATTCTATTGCTAGCTGTGCTTGCGGACTGAAGTGGAATGTAGGGCTGAGCCTAAGGTCAGCAGAGAAGCCAAGGGAGACCGCCGTTCTTTTGCCATGCCTCCCTCCTTCCTACTGACCAGCCATGCCTGCCCTCTAGGCCAGATACCAGGACTGCATTCCCTGCAGACAGATTGCCTCAGTCAGGAGCAAATCCTGGTAGATGGGAGGCAGTGGGACAGGAGAAAGGGAAGAAGGAATCCATAGGGAGAGCCAGCATGAACAACAGCCTGATGGGCGTGAACCTCCGTGAATTCTGCTTGTGCTTGTAGCCCTTTGATGTGATAGAAACAAACAAACAGGAGAAAAACTTACTGGAAAATTATTTTGATAACATTTTGAACCTGCTATGAATATGCTACCACCACTAACTTGTCTGCTGTATTGTGGTGCCTTGTATATTGTTATAATGCCGGAAGCCCTGACATTAGTAGTTCAAGTACCAGCAAGGTCACTCACGGTGACAAGTTTTAGCAGAGCTTCTAGTCTAAGACAGTCTAGGAAGAAAGATACAATTTATTTCCCAAAATTAGCCAAGGAAAACTCAATGTAGAACAACAGAACTTTTGTCTGACAGCATGTGGAAAGATGAGTCCTCTAGGTGGCAAGGCAACAAGGGACTCAAGCATGCTGGCCATCCTGAAGGTGGCATGGCGGGGCCTCAGGCCATGTTTCATTGTGTTACACTTGGTTACCATGAGTCAGAACTGGCTTCATAGCAACTACCACCACCACCACCACCACCACCACCACCGATGTACTTAAACTCAACCTTCAATCCCATGTGTCTTGAGAGCAGATGTGGAAAGTAGAATGGGTCCTTGCAACCCTCAGTCTGACTATATGCTGACTTGGTTTGTTTAGGAAAAGCAATCAATGGATTTTTTCCCACAATTAATTCATCCCTTTTTTCCATTATCTTGGTCTTCGTACTGTTCCAAGTATGTGAAACGTCTCTCTGTTGACTCTGGGGGAAACTCCTTGTCATGGTCCATCATGAATAAGCCAGGCATACTTGGGGCACTCCAGGTGTCTTGGCATCAATCTTTCTTGGGGTCCAAAAGATGCACTTTACTCCCGGTTCTTCTTCCTTGATGACAGTAGTCTCTCTGATGCTGAGAGATGAGCTCTCCTTTCATTTCCTTTAGTCTCCAGTTAAAGGACATTTGGGTCAAAATAAAAAGGTAATACAGGTCCCAGCACAAGGAAAACTCCCTTTATATCTGATTGGGGTCATGAGGGGATTAAGGGTGTTATGTCCCATACTTAATTCCTTCACCATGGGTTGATTTATCACATTAATTTGTTTATTTTTAACATTTCATACATGAAATGGCTCAGTCACATTAATAACATATGTGAAAGCATCACCACAATCCATTCCAGTACATTTCTTCATCTTTGTATCCATTGTTAGCTTCCCATTTCCCAGAAGCCTCCTCTACCATGTCCCTTTGTATCAATTAATCCGGTTTTAATCTCTGTAGGTTTATCTAATCTGGGTTTCATATCCACAAAAACATAAAAAATGAAGACAAAATATAAACAAATAGCTCAACACTGACAAGATGAAACAAAAACATCAATCAAAAACAAAGCAGAAAATATTAAAAACTGGAGCAATTATACATCAGATCAAGAGAGAGATCAATCGGCATGTGTCTTGGGAGAAGACAATTCAAGCCATGACACTCATAGACTTTAGCAACTGAACAGGGAAAGTTGGAACTAGTTGCAGGAATGGCCTAAATTGTACCTGGATGAATGCCTGACTTTATTTCCTCTCTCTTTCTCTTGGTGTGCATCATCCTGTTTACATGCTGCAGCTCCGCCACTTCCACATTACAGAGATTCTGGCGGTGCCAGGACTCTACCATGGAGCACAATGACCTGTCTTCTCTTAGTTTAAAAGGACATGTTCCTAGGATTGGGCTCTGGTTTGCTGGCGTGAGTCTTGCACAGACGGAGGGCTATGACGAACAATCCTATTAGAATCAAATGGCTGGACAAGGAAGGATGAGCGTCTAGCAGGAAAAAGTGGAAGAGGTCCTGGGAAAGCACAAAGCAGGTTCCTTCTGCAGGACTGGGTGTTGGCCACTTAGGATTGAATGCAGGTCTGGCTTTCTGTGTTTTACTTGGATTTGAGTTGCTGTCTCCGAGTGTAGAGTAACAATCCTTTTCAGTCCTGTGAACCAGTTAACACAGCTAACAGGCAGAACCATTGACATGCTGAGCTACTAGCCTAACATAATAATCCTCTGGCATTTTGAGCTTTACTGATTGATAGTCACGCTAATAAAGCTGATCTCCATGTCTCCTAGGACATCATTCTAATTTTTTCCTTTGTTAAAGGAACTGTAATATCTTAGCAGAAATATACATTCCTACCATCTTGCTGGGACCAGGCTAATATGAACAGCTTCTATTATGGACGGTGTGAAAATATAACGCAGAGGCTTAGAACTCTTCAGGTCAGCCTGAGACCCTTTTGGCAAAGGGTTGTTGACCTTGCCCGCTAAGAGGGAAAGCTCCAGTGGGTTAATTCAAACATCCAGGAGGCTGACAAGGGAAGCAATACAAATCCAGACAGAAGGAAGGAAGCGAACAAACAATACAAAATGGCAGGAAGGTTCCCAATCCATCTGTAACCTATTATAATATGGTGAAGCATTTTCCAGGAGATTTTTCCGGTGTTCTTTTCAGCTTCTGTGTGCTTGTTAGGAAAGCCCATGTGGGAACAAGGACAGTGTAATTGAGTCAATGAACTTCCACTGGGCATGGCAGGCACCGTGTATTTCTTTGAAGGATCTTGCTGGGGTTTGCACAATTGCAGATAGGAACAACCAACTACTAATATGTATGTGCACTTTTTCTGATTTCTGTAAAACTGCCTGTCTAAACATGAAGTACAATTCAAATGAAAAATAGAAGTTTCAGATGAATTAGTGAAATGTACTTTTTTTCCCATGTGAAACTCTCTATAACTTATTGTTTTTGGCAGAAGAAAGTTGCTAAATAGTCCACATTGTAGTTAAGTACTATGGAGAAAAGAAATATTTAGAAATGCTTGCTTTTGCAGAGGTAATATTTTTTGGCTCCTGAATCCCACCATTCCTGGTCCAAAATCTGAGGATTAAATATGCAGGTTGCAAAATTCACATGTCTTTAAACTCTTTATGATTCAGCTAGCACAATTGAGGAATGCTGGATCAAGGCACCATTTCTAACTGGGAATGATATTTGAATAATATTGTTCCTCTAATGTAGAATAATGGGCATTTTACTCAATTTTGACAAACTTACATTATGAGAATTTATTATCACATGGAGAGACTATTTTATATTTCTGTTTCATAATGTGTTTTCATTTAAATATGTTCAAAGATATATCTACGAACATATTTAAATATATCTTCAGGAGTCCTGGTGGCATTTTGGTTACACGTTGGGCTGCTAACGGCAAGGTTGGCAGTTTGAAACCACCAGCTGCTCCATGGGAAAAACATGGTTCTTACGACTCCCATGAAGCGTTACAGTGTTGGCCACTCACACGGGCACTTCTGCCCTCTCCTGTAGTGTTACTATGAGTCAGCATTGACTCCGTGGCAGTGACTGAGAAGCTGTATCTTCTAGGAGGAAAAGTGAGTATATAATCATTTTTGAGTTCCGGTGTAGTAGAAACAATTCATTTGCTTGGCTGATCACCGAAGGCAAACTGCGATGATCTCCTTCTGAAACACCAGCCGTTAAAAACTCTATGGAAAAAAACAACAACCCCATGGAGCACCGAGGTCCTCTAGTACACATGCCGTCATCACAAGCCAAAGTCTACTCAATGGACCACGAAGGTGAACACTTTACAGAATACTTAGGAATGACTTTGAAACCTGTGAAATTGTACAGAGAAAGTGTGTGTGTGTGTGTGTATGTTTGCATGCGAGTGTGAGCTTGCATAGGCATGCAGGTGTAAAACCCTTCCAGGTTAGTGAACAGAAGACATGTTAAGTCCATTCCCACCCCATCCCACCTTCCGTTCTGATGATTCCATTGGAGAAGAAGACTCGCCTGAGTCAGCTGGAGTGGAGGGCATCAACCGTTCTGTTGTGGAGCACGTGCAATGGAAGTGTTCTTACAGGAGCACTGCTGCTTACATCGGGAGCACACTGAGCCATTCGGAATCAATATCCTCTCACCTGAAAAATAGAAAATGCCAGGATTATGGCGTGATCAGACAATATGTCAAAGCTTGGACCGTGAACAGTTTCTAGTCAGTGGTATCATATCAACCCTGTTCTTCTTAGAAGTCAGATTCTGACCTGGAGCAAGGATTCTGCGGCTGTCAGGAAGCTGGCTATGGAAGTTTCTGTGTCAGTCCTCGACTGGGGAAACAGTCGTCTCCCCACCAAACTCGATAGGCAGCCGCTTTCCATTGCATGTGGAGATTTCGAAGGAATGGCATAGTTTGTTTTTTGTCTTAGCGATTTCCATCCAACTCGGTTTGACTGGGAACCGGCTCTGCTCTTGCCACCTGTCAGGGGAATGCCTCTGCCAGAGCCAAGGTCTGCTCCCTGCTCCCACACTCCAGAGCCCGTCAGCTGGTTCCCATTTTCCTCACCTACAGGGCTGTAGGCCAGGCTCTCTGCGGATTGGCTCCCACCAAGGTGAGAAGAGAATCAAAGCATCTGGTCCTGGAAACGTCTGTTATCTTGGCTTTGGAGTTAGGGCTCAGCCCTCATGCTGGGCAGCCGATTTCTAAGTAGGCTTGCCCTTGCTTTCCCTGGTAGGGCCCTTGGCTGTTGACACATCTCTTCTTCCTGCCCTGCTTTGCCTCAGTCCTTGACAGTCCTTGTTTGAACTCAGGATTTCTAGCATTGCCTTGGATTTTGATATTTTCTGTCTTGAATGTTACTTATTATTCAATCACTGAACTCATTACTGTGGCTTGTCTCCCTTCTCTTTTCCCTGACCTTTAACATAGAAGAATCCTTCCCTACCACGTGCAATTTGGAGAGAACAAGTTGGAATAAACCACTTGAAAGACCGTGGACATTGTTGGAAAGAACATGGACTTGCTACCATGCAGACCTGAATCTTAAATCTTAGCTTAGCCATTTACTTTATCTAAAGTGATAGACGAGTTACCTAAGCCTCTGAACCCCACTTCTCTCATGTGTGATGTCATGAGAGAAACATAAAGACATAAGAATTCCCAGAGTGCCTACTGATGCCCTTTGCAAGTGCAAAGTAGAGTAACGCATGACTGTCCCTGACCATTCCCTGATTACGTTGACGGAATATGAAACATTACAACAGACCTTAATCTGCACAGCAAAATTGACAAGGTAGCTGTTGTGTAGTCCCAATTAAATCAAGCTTTGTGTAATAGCCACTGGCTGTTCCAATGGAATAAGTTACTATTTTCTAAATATCCCATTAGGTTAAATGATGTGCTCCTCTTTCTATGAAATCAGTTCTATTATGACATAGATATTTTAATTGAGTAGTAGTATGGGTTCAGTTTTGCCCCTCCCCACCCCATCCACCCACCCAAAGTATGCTGAAGTCTTAATTTCTGGTACCTGTGAATTTGAGAAAAGTTCTTTGATGATGTCATTAGTTGACATGAGGTCATACTAGTGAAAGGTGGCATCTAATAGGAGGATATGACTTGCATCATTATGAAAAGAAAAGCATAGACATAGTGGGGGGAAAAGTACCATATGCTAATGAAAGAAGAGATGAGACTTATGTAACTGCAAGTCAATGAAACCAATGATTGCCAGGAACCACCAGGAGCTGGAAGAGACGTAGAAGTATCTCCCACTGGACCCTTCAGGAGGAGCATGGCCCTGGTGGCACCTTGATTTAGGACTTCTAGCCTCATGGAACAACAAATTCCTATGGTTTTAAGGCACCTAGTTAGTGTTCCTGCATTCGGCATCATTGCATGTGTTGCGTAAGTCTGAAGAGGAATTTACAGACTGGTATGGGACATACAGACTAATATCAGACTTATGGACTTGATCTGGACTTGGCTGGGATGTTTTCTCAATATGTGGTTACTCTTTGATATAAAGCTCTTACTTATATACATATGAGTATCTCTGAATTTGTTTCTCTAGTCAACCCAGACTAACCTCCCTTATCCTGTGTCTGGATTATTTCTGGCCCTGTTTTTTGGGCCTGCCTCTGTATTCCTAGAGAGTGGATTTACATTGAATAATAGATCTGATGAGAAAGGACCCCATTCAGTCAAGCATTTAATATTGAGTTATTACCCAAGCCTGACTCTTAGAAATAGATATTGATCTTGCCCCTGAATGTGGTACTGCAAGAAGCAATGGCATTTTCTGTTCAGAGAATGGCAGACGGTGGCTCCCAGGTCTTTGTGGCCCATGTGGCCCTTTCCCATCACCCCCATTAAGCTCCAGGATGCAATCCTAGAGCACCTACTTCTCAAAAGAATCTCTTTCAAAATTAACACTGATAAAGGTCTCCACAGCTATCAAGGCAACTTTATGACAGAGATGAATGTAAGCAATACCCTGATAAGTATGTCCATTAATCACTATTTTGGGGTTTTTTAGAAGCACAATTTTATCTTTTTTTTTTTTTTAGTTATAGTTTGCCTTTTGAGCACAAAGCCATTTGGTTAACTGTTTATGTGAAAGAAGATGCTACCGGCCCTTCTCTTCCATGGATTTAACCCAGAATGCTAGCTACATTGGGCACATCTTAGAACATTCCCGGGATCCCCCACAATCATGAAAAGGCGTTTACTAGGCATCCACACACAAAGGAGACTTTGCACCACAGGGCCACATAGGAAGCAGGCTCTCTGGGAATGATCTTTGGATAATGTGGCAGAAGTTGATGCTTACACACCATCAGGAGGTACAGAGGAGTAAGGTTAGCACTGCCAGATAGCGATCTGCGAGACTCTTCTGTTTCAATGTTTGCCTATTTATGCTCTTCTAAAGCTTTTGAATATTAAGAAAAATGGGAATTGCAGAACACATCATTGCATTAATGTGGAACCTGCATGAACCAAGAGGCCATCTTCGGAGCAGGACAAGAGAACACTTGAGTGATTTAAAATGAGGAAAGGTGTATGTCAGGTTTGTATTCTTTTACCAACCGCATTCAGTCTATATGTTGAGCAGGTTATCTGAGAAGCTGAACTGTATAAAGAAGAATGTTGCATCAGGATTGGAGGAAGGCTTATTAACACCCTTGCTTGCTAAATCTGAGGAGGATTTGAAGCACTTGCAGATGAACATCAAAGATTGAAGCCCTCTTTGTGGATTACAATTTCATGTAAAGGAACCAAAATTCTTCACAATTGGATCAATAGGAAAATTCATGATGAACAGTGACAGTTGAAGGGTCCAGGATTCCATCTTGCTTGGATCCACCATCAATGTTAAAGTAAAAAGAACAACAACAACAACAACAACAAAAACCCCAGCACCTGAGAAATCAAACAGTGCATTGCATTGGGTAAATTGGCTATGCAAGATTTTTTGTGTTGAAGAGAAATAACGTCACTTTGAGAACTAAGGTGTCCCTGATTGTGTTAGTCTGGGTACATTAGAGAAACAAATCCACAGAAACCCATATGTATAAGAGAGTTTTATATAAAGGTTAATGCACATCAAGAAAACATCCCAACCCCGTGCTGCCCAAGCCCGCAAGTCCAACATTAGCCCATATGTCCGACACCAATCCACAAAGTCCTCCTCCATCCCACAAAACTCACGTGATGATGCTGACTGCAGGAGGAAAGCCAAGTCAGTGAACGTGTAAGCATCTCAGCACTGGCAGGGGTCTCCACGCGGGTGCTTCAGCACCCAGGGCTCCATCAGAGTAAGTCCATGCGGTTTCTCCTCGGAGATGTCTTACAGGAAGTGAGCCTTGCCAGCTGAAGCAGGGAACTGGCTAAGGCAGCTGTACCCTGGTCCGACCATCACAAAGCAAGAGACCCAAAAACTCAAAAAGTGAGGCTCATCGAGCCATTGATCTCTCCGTCCTTCAATTAATCCCACATGTGTTTGTTGGCCAGGTTGGCACAATAACCGTTAACTATCTCACTGACCCCAGGATTGTCAGTTGCCTTATATGCCTGTGGAAGTTGGACATTGAATAAGGAAGACTGAAGAAGAATTGATGCTTTTGAATTATGGTGAAGAATATTCAAAGTACCACAGACTACCAAAAGAACAAACAAATTTGTCTTGGAAGAAATAAAATCAGAATGCTCCTTAGACGTGAGGATGGTGAGATTTCTTTTCATATACTTTGGACAGGTTATCAGGAAAGACCAGTCCTTAGAAAAGGATAATGTGCTTGGTAAAGAAGGGCAGTGAAAAAGAGGAAGACCCTTTATGAGATGGTGTGACACCGTGGCTGCAACAATGGTCTCAAAAGTAGCAGCAATTGTGAGGATGGTGCAGGGCGATGCAGTCTTTTGTTCTGATCCATGTAGGCTTGCTGTGAGTTTAACTAATTCAATGCCATCTAACAACATGTTTGCCCATTGACGCTTTGGTAAAGGTATGTAGTTGAACCACAGTTTCTGGTTCCAAATACCAGGAAGTAACTGTGATTTCATGTACACAAGCACGTGCTTTTGTGTTTGCGTGTGGTTGTTTGAGAGCATGGATACCCAGATAGACGTGTGCATAAACACTTGCCATGATATACTTCCGACTTATCATTTCTGAAAAGGTGCAATGCAGCTGTGTTCTCCTCACAAAACTCTGGGGATCTTAGACAACACATTGTGTGAGTGGAAAGCCAGCAATGAAGGTCCTTGAATTTGGGGTTGGTTTCCATGACAGTGGTCACACCTTTCTCTGTAGATACATTTTCTTACCACTTCTAGCTTTACACATTGGGCTACCATTGCTACCGACCAATAGGAAGCACATTTGAAATTCCTAGATGACTCCGAACCTTGCCCCATGTACAGATCACTCTGGGTGTTGGTGCCTCAGCCTAGTTTTCAGTCCCTGCTCCTTAACCTCTAAAACTCTGTGTGCTTGGAGCACTTCTGGCTACTTGCCTAACCGGTTGACTTACTCTCATATCTGCTCTATCATGCAACTCTTCTTGGATCCCGGTCTATCTTGCAAGTGTTTTTTGCTGACTTTACCATCACTTCTCCCAGTGCTCTGTAATTACTGTCTGTTATCTAGTTTTACATCATCAGCTACCACTACTCATTTAACCCCTGAATTCCATTATTCCCAGGCACCACACAAATTCCGAACCAATCACCCAAATGTTTCCATTCCAGGAAGATTACTAGCTAGAGTTTCCCAGATTTACTGTGATTTTTTTAGAAGACAAATATCGATGGCGTGTGCTGGTTCAGTGGTAGAACTCTACCCTTTCATGCTGAAAATCTGGGTTTGATTCCCAGCCAATACACTTTATGCACAGGGACTACCTACCTGTCAGTGTGGTTGCCATGTCACTTAGATGCTGACCTGGTTTCAGCAAGGCTTCCAGAGTAAGACAGACTAGGAAGAAAAGTCTGGTGATCTATTACTGAAAAGCAGCCAATGAAAACCCTATGGATTACAACAGTCCTTTGCAACCAATTATGTGTTGGTGTAGGGCTGAGCAGTATTCTATTAGTTGTAAATGGACTCCTTATGAGTTGGAGACTGATTTGTGGTTAATGGCAGGATGAATAATTGAAATGATACACAGGTTAAAAGCATGCATTCGAGGGAAGAGAGGAATCTGATAAGATATAGTCTAAGGCCTGTGGTAGACAGGGTTGTCAAGACAAACAAATCCAGGGACACTCATCTATGTCTAAGAAAGAGCTTTATATCAAAGAGCAATTGCATATTAAGAAAACATTCTCAGCCCAGTCCAGATCAAGTCCATAAGTCTGATATTAGTCCGTAATTTCCACTTCAGACTCATGCACACCTGCAATGATGCTGCATGCAGGAAGATCACAGGCTGGTGGGTGAAAAGGCTGATGGATCTAATAGTGCTGGAAGCAGCTCAGCACCAGTGATGGTCTTCAAGTGGCTCCTCCAACTCTCTGAGTGTCTCAAAAGCAGGGAAACCAAGCAGAGAGAGAGGGAGAGGCTCTGGCAGGGCTCCACATGGTTTGTCAACAGGAAGATGAAGGCAGAGAAAGAGGAAGTTCCCAGAATCCTCATGAGAAAGCCACACCCACAAGGAAGTCTCATCAGGCTGTGACCTGATTGACAGGTTAGACTACACCCTTACACATATTTATCAATGCGAAATGATCAATTTATTGATGTGAAATGATGTAACTACCACAAGGCCTAATGATAACATGTACAACAAGCAAAAACTGCATGGCATCATCATGTCATGTTCAAATTCACCACATTACGTATTCCTTTGCTTTAAGCCTAAGACATTGATATTCCATCTTAAAATGAAATTATATTATCTGAGAAATCTCCTGATGTGAATGGAAGTGTACCAGACCACAGATCAGCAAATTTATCTTCAGTTCTTCCTAACCAAGTGCCTTTTATATGAAAGCACAGAATATTAGAGATGAAAGGGTTATGCAGTGATTTTCCCGATCCAGGGCATGCAGTTTCCCCTAAATCCTCCCAAACGGCCTGATGTTGTTGTTGTTGTTGTTGTTGTTGTTGGATGCCATGGCGTCAGTTCCAACCCTAGTGACGCTATGCACAATAGAATGAAACACTGCCCGGTCCTGCACCATCCTCACAATTGTTCCTAGGCTTAAGGCAGTTGTTGTAGCCACTGGGCCAATCCATCTTGTTGTGGATCTTTCTTTTCATAAGAATCACAGGTGAGCAGAATCATTCACTTAAGTATCCTTTCTTGAGTTTGTCTGTTTCCTGATGTCCACACTTACTTTATGCCCTCACCACCACTTCTCCAAGTGATAAGCCCTCGATCTTGCTTCTCATGCTTTCACATGTATCTGCTGCACGTGTGGCAAGTGAAAGCACCAGACTGTGTGTCCAGTGCTCACCAGGTGTGCTCTCGAGGCAGAGTGAGAGCGTCCACCTCTCTTGACATGCGAAGCAGCCCACCTTGGCTTGACCTTTTGGGGAAATCACACCAGATTCTTGATGCTTTTCTAATTCAAAAAAGGAATTAGAAAAGCCTATCCATCGCTCCCTTGCGAACTCATTAATCACCCCTCTCCCTTTCTGTTTGGTATCCGTTCTCAAGAGCAGGATTTTAATTTATCCCAAGTACCTTTCACCTATTATTGTGTGTTAGGTGACAGAGTTTTCAGAACAGACTTCCTCATCTCCAAAATGGTAATGATGCTACCTCTTCTCTCCACCATCCATGTATGCTATAAGAATAAAGGAGGTGTGTGTGTGTGTGTGTGTGTGTGTGTGTGTGTGTGTGTATTACATGGTGACGGACTGCAGGGCTCCTGTGATAGTGTCAGATGCAAACTATTGGTAATGCTTCCACTAATGCTGTGGGTAGATAATTTCTGAAGACCTATTTGGACCTAATTGTTAGAGAGCCATGATTGACTTGTGATGCCTGCATGGTATGTGTGTGTGTCATTATTCTTGACACAGATTTGTCACACTTACACTATGCAGGAAATGTGATCATTATTAATTCATTAACAGACGAACACACATTAATCACTCAACTTGCATTAGAAGGTAGGTACATTTTGATGGGAAAGGAGCACAGTGCATTCCAAGGAAGGGGCGTTCCAGTTGGAGAACCACCACAGCACAGCTGGCAGCACACGTGTGCTGTGGGCGGTGCTAAGTGTGAGCACTCTCCCAGAAAGAGGGGAAGGAATGCCATGAGCTGATATGTAACTTACCCATAAAATTTGATTCTGGAAACACTCTTAGGATCAAAATATGGGTACACATAAGTGAGGAGTGTGCACCTCATCTAAAGGGAGCAGGCACTGACCAGTTTTCATTACCGTATATACGCGAATCTAAGCCGACCCAAATATCAGCAGAGGCACCTAATTTCCTCACAAAAACTGCATTTAAAATGTGCTGGAAAAACTCAGCTTATACTTGAGTATATACGGTATGTATTGCCCTAAATGCATATGGGCTCAGTGTTGCCAGAACATTCTACTTTTATAGAGAAGTTGGAAATCTGGCATTTTATGTAAAATATTCCATTTAAAAATGTTGTCCCAATTAAAAAAATAAATGGATTCAACAAAACACATCTGTGGGCCAGATTCAGCCTCAAGCTGCCAATTTGGGACCTCTGTTTTATACGCCACTAGAGAAGGAAAAATTAATGCTTATTAACAAATGCTTACACATGTGAAATGGAATCTCATTAATTCAGGCCAACAGACAATTACTTTTACAAAAGAAACCCATGCTTTGTACGACATAAGTTAGAAACCATAGGTATGGCCTACAGGAAGCTTGAGTTGTAGCAGAGGGTGAAAATATCAGGCAAAACTCTTGTAAGCAACATAGAAACAGTACGTGCCATAAGAGTACAGTAAAAATGCTGTGGAGATGTTCTGGCGATGGAGAGGGTTGGAGAGGGTCTAGTGGGAGAGTGGGAGTAAGTAATAATAGCATTGGAGATGCATTATGTGGAGTGGAAATGATTTTTGGAAAGGAAAGATGATAAATACACACTTGTTGAGAAAGGATGGGTTTAATTTGTTGAGTGTTTGCTTGGGACTTAAAGACAGAGGACGAGTGAGTTGGAAAGGGAGGATATATAATGCTATACTATAAAGGAATCTGAAAGCACATTTCAAAATGTATATTCAATTCACTAGGAAAGGGAAAACATTAAGGGTTTTTAAGCTCTGGAGATGCGTGACTGAAACTGCACCTTAGTTTGGAATGTATAAGAATACCATGTTCTACATGGGATGCAAAAGGACCTGCTGTCACCCAGAAAGAGCAAGAATGAGCTAACCTAGACTCAACCAAACCAAAAGTACACTCCCTGCCATGGAGTGCACTTGAGGCTGGGGAAATATGGGAGGACTATTGGAGGAATGAGATTGATTGGTGTGGTTTCTCAACAAATTGGAAAGGAAAACCAAAAAGGATTGAAAAATGATTGCCATGTTTTGAAACTTAGGACATGGGGAAATCTAAGAGAAACAGACAACTTGGGTGGGAGGGAGTCAATGAAGAGTTCAGTTGAGGTTAGCCCGAATTTAAGGTTCTTTCATTCCGTGAAGTTACAGACACGAACTTCAGAGGTAGCTTTGTGTTTCTGGTGTGAGGCAGCAGGAGCACTGAGAGGAGGGAGGAGGGTTAAGGGGAAGGGAAGAAGAAAAGGAAGGTCGAGAGGCCAACTTGGAAGGTCCTGTAGGAGATAGGTAGCGGTGGAAATAATTTAGGTGTGAGGGTGAGGTTCTTGACACGCTGATGGGGAGGAAAGAGAGTAGGGGAAAGAGCCGAAGTTGCAAGGTAGACTAGCTGATATGGCTATTGCTCAAATTTATGCACCATCCACTATTGTCAAAGATGAGAAAATGGAATATTTTTTTACCACCTTCAGCAGTTTTCAGAATTAGAATTCAGGAACCATTTATTGTACTCCTATAAAACCTGTACACACAACAAGAGGCAGCTGTTCATATAGAACGAGGGGATACAGTGTAATTTAAAGACAGGAAAGGTGTATGTCAGGGTTGTATCCTTTCACTACACTTATTCAATCTGTATGCTGACTTGATAATCTCAGAAGATAGACTATAGGAAGAAGAAAGTTACAGAGCAAAGATGTCATTTAAGGACCAAGGTGTGCTTGGCCCAAGCCATGGTACTTTCAGTCACCACAGATGCAAGTGAAAGATGGACAATGAAGAAAGAAGATCACAGGTGCATCGATGCACTTGAACTGTGGTGTTAGCGAAGAATCTTGAAAATACCGTGGGCAGTCAGAGGAACACACAAATCTGTCTTGGAAGAACTACCATCAGAAATCTCCTTAGATGTGAGGATGGTGAGACATGTCAGGCACGTTGGACATGTTATCAGTCGAGTGTAAGCCATGGAGAAGGATAGGACATCATGCTTGGTGAAGTAGTGGCTTATCACAAAAGAGGAATGAATAACGGAAATGTAGATGCAGGGAGACAATAGACAGTGTAAGATATGAAATAATAACAATATATAATTCATCAAGGATCCATGAGGGTGGGACAGTGGGGGAGAGAGGGGGAAAGAGAGGAGTTTATACCAAGGGCTCAAGTAGAAAATGTTTTGGGAATGATGATGGAACCTATGTTCAAATACGCTTGATACAATTGGTGTATGGTATGTTATAAGAGCTGTAAGAGCCCCCAATAAAATGAGTTTTTTTTTTTAAAAAGAGGAATCTTCTCAATGAGATGGATTGACACAATGGTTGTGAAACCCTTAGACCCTTATGCCCTTCTTTGTAGCTATTTGCTTGGTACTCTGTGACCCAACTCTCTATTATCTCAATCATCCGTTTTGTGGGTCTTAGTCATGAACATTGTATGTCAAGACACTTCGGTGAAGAATGCCCTTAAGTTCCTTCCAGTTTGGAGACGCCGGGACTGTGTGCAGTCCCTGTCTCTGTGTTCTCCAATTTACCCCAATCCAAGGATCTTTGGCAGGGAACACATTATCTGGCCCATCTTTCTCCCTGAGCCAGTTTTTTAAGTCAACAGTCCATCTAGAGAACATTTGGGAAATGATTACTGGCCAGCCAGACCTCCATGTGTGGACAGATATGGGTTAGAGGGTGAGAGGGGCAGGAAGAGGTAAAAACACGGAAGCCTAAGGTGCTAAGAGACCCGGGTGCCTCCGATTCAGGAAGTTCATTGCATTTTGGTCAGAGCCCCTGGGTTGCTGATTAAACAATCAAATCTTGTTCTGTTCTGTTTTCCTAGTGTCTACTTTATCTCAATTGGCTGTCAAGTAGGACAAAGACCCTTAGGTTGGATGCCAATAGCGGCAACAACGGGATTCATCATAACAAGGATGAGGATGGTGCAGGAGAGGTGCCATTGTATTCTGTGGCTCTGAGGGCCCCGACGTATTGGGACTGACTCAATGATGCCTAACAACAAAGTCACATATGAGCTTATGAAAAGAGGGGAAACACACATGACGGACACAGAGGGAAGAACGCCATGTGAAGTTGGTGGCGCAGGGTTATCTTGCAGGTTTGCCACGATTGCCAGCCATGAGACTAAGAGAGTCACAAAACAGATTGTATCTCAGAGACCTGCAAAGGAATCAATATAGATGCCCTCTTGATTTTTGAATTTCAAGCCTCCAGAAAACTGTAAGATAAAATCTCAGTGCTTCATGCCACCTGGCTGGTGGGACTTTGTTACAGCAGCTCCAGGAGACTCTTGTATTCACTTGGGTTTCCTTCTTCTCCAGCTCTCCTCCTGCAGGCCCCTTTGGACTTCCTCTTCTTCTAGCCATTGTTGGATATTACTGTCAATTACGTTTTCAGCTCTGCTCTCTTAATTTCCTGTTTCCACCCTCCCATGACTTCAGTCGCCATTTGCATGTTAATGACTTCCAGATCCTATTTCCTGGTCCGAGCTCCCCTCAGGCCTGCAGACCCACGGAGTAGCCCATTTCTAATAGGACATCTCCATTTTAATATTTCACATGCAAATCGAATTTAACACCGCCCAAACTCAATTTATTTATTATCTCTTGGGATGTCCATACTACTCACGGTGTGTCATCATTCTTCACTCTTCTACCTTCCTTACCCACATACTCAACCCCTGACTCCTGAAGCTGCTTCCTCCTTTATGCCTCAGAAACCACTTCTCTCTGCCTCCACGGATTGCTCTAGCCCAGGTCTGCACGGTTCCTCTGCAGCCAAATGTGCTGGCCTGACAGTTTCTGCAGTGCAGCTTCCTGCAGTTTTGATCAACTCCTGTATCGTAGGGCGCTTCCGTCGATTTTCTCCTCACCCAGATGAAGTCCCAGTTCTTAATATGGCTCACAAGATCTTGATCTCGCCACTGCCCGTCTCCCTGTTTTACACTTTTAGACCTCTTTCCCCCCACCAACCTTTACTTGAGGTTGTTGTTGTTGGGTGTCTGAGTGAGTGCTGACGGATTGCGACCCGAAGTGAACACGGCCCAGTCCCGCACCCTCCTCACAGTTCTTGTGTCTGAGCCCATTGCTGCAGCGCTGTCTAGTGTCTTTCTCGTTTCGCTCCCCTTCTACTTTAGCAAGCACGAAATTCTTTTCCAGCGACTGATCTCTCCTGATACCATGTCCAAAGTACGTGAGGCAGATCCTCACGTCTTCTCTTCTAAGGAGCGTTCTCGTCGTACTTCTTCTGAGACAGATTTGTTTGTTCTTTTGGCAGTCTGCGGTATCTTCAGTGTTCTCTGCCAGCCCCGAAATAGCAAGCTTGAAATGTTCCTCCAACAACATGTTTTCTTAACGCCCTTACTTTTGCATGACTGGCCTCTGCTTAGAATTGTATAGTCTTCAATAGAGCTATCACGGTTTGCTAAATGCAACTCCTTCAAATATCAGCAAAGACAGAACTTTTTGGAAAATTTCCTGAAGATAGGAAAGCTTTCTACTCTTCTCTGTCCAATGATCATCAAATTACTGTTGTCTATATGTTTCTACCTAACTCCTGAGATATAACCAGTTTATAATCTTTTGTTTTGTTGTGGGGTGTGTGTGTGGCATTAGTGTGTAGTTCACTGCTTGAAACATCATAGTCTTAGTCTCTTAGTGTATATTTATTGAATTTACTCTGAATGAGTAGGAGACAGTGTGGCTTAGTTGAATTCTCACCTTCTGTGCAGGAGACCTTGCTTGGATTCCTGGCTAATAAACCTCAAGTGCTGTCACTACTGGTCTCTCAGTGGAGGGTTTCATGTTGCCAGGTTTTGTTGAGCCTCTGACTAAGACGAAAGAAAGTCCTGACATTCGACTTATGAAAATTAGTCAATGAAAATCCTGTGAATCACGGTGGTTGGAATTACCACCAATCAGGCACTAGCCAGGACCAGGTAGCCTTTGGGTTGAGGATCCATTCAATGGGTGCTAAGAATATGAGAACTGGAAAATAATAGGTAGATGGTGAATTGAGGAGTCCTTTAGATAGAATTGTTTGGACGTTTTCCACCTTTCAAGGTGTAAGAAGTTTGTGGGTCTGGGAAATTAAAAGTGATTAATTGGATGATATAAAATCATTTTCAGGTTTTAGTGAGATAGAAAAGCACAGATTATATATTTTTTAAATATAATTTTAATGCTTTCGAATACCAGAGGAAGAGGTGTTATCAATTGAATCATATAAGGATTTTATTTTTTAAGTAATATGATAGGTAGGATTATTGCGCCAACTTGGCCAATGGACACATATGGGATTAATAAGGTTGCAGTTTAATTGAAGGGCTAAGAGATAAATGGCTTGGTGAACCTCGCCTTTCTGTCTCTTGCTCACTGATGATCGAACTGGTGTGCAGCTGCCTAAGCTAGTTCTCTGCCTCAAATTGTGAGCTATACTACCTGTGGGACACCCAACCCACGGACTGTGTCACTATAGTTTATTTGAGGTTCCTTCGAGAACTGCTTCACCACACTGCTGGTATATACATCACTTGAGCTGGGGACTGTTGGACCCTGTCATCTGGCTGACTGTTGGTGACCTGCCCTGCTGTTTGCTGCCTGTGGCTGGATTGCCTGTATTGCGCTACAGAAGACTCAGCTGTCTGCTTCCTTGACTTGCATCCAGCAGCCCTCATGAGTTGAAGGACTGCCAGTGTATTAACTGTCTCACGGAAGTGAGCTGAACTGAGCCATTTGTATTGCTCTGTGGACTAATTAGCTGTTTATTTCTGATGTTGTATGTATGTATGTATCTATCAAATCATAAGTGTCCTGGTTTTGTTACTCTAGAGAACCTTGTCTAACACAATTAGCTTACCAATCTGAAGGCAAAAATGTGAGTAGGTAAAAAATATTTCTGTAAGATTGCGTTGAAGTTGTTAGGTGTCACAGTCTGTTCGGTAAGGCTGTACGTTCTGTTCGTTCACAGAACGAAACATTGCCTGGTCCTGTGACATTCTCATAATTGTTATTTTCAGACAGTGTTACAGCCACTGCCAATCTAGCTCATCAAAGGTCATTCTCTCTTTTGTTGCCCTTCTATGCTACCAAGCATGATGTCTTTTTCCAGGGACTGGTCTCTGTTGAAAACATGTCCAAAGTATGTGAGATGAGATATCACCATCCTGGCTTCTCAGGAACATTCTGGTTGGACTTTTTCCATGCCATATTTATTTCTTCTTCTTTCAATATTTTTTGCCAGCACTCTAATTCAAAGGCATCAACCTTTATTAAATGAAAATATCCAAATGTGAAGCTATTGTTTCTCAACATATCCTCCATGTAGATCTATGTACTTGTTTGTCTTAGATGTGTTAAGTTATTTAATTAACACTAAAATACATTAGTATTAAGATGAATTATATTCAAACACCCAGCCATTTTGGTAGCTTTTGTTGAGCAAATAGTCTGTTTCAGTCATTGTGAAAAAAGTTTTTATTTTAAGGAAAAAAATCGGTTAACAAGTTTCATTTAACAAAATACACCCAAAAGGAAATCACAGTACAAAGAGAAGTTTAAGTCAGGGCCTCACCCATCCTGACAGTATTAGTATTGTGTCTTAAATTTCTTTTAAAAAGCTTAAAACTTAACCAAAAATATTTTAAATGAGAAAAACCTAGAATGAACAAACATGAGAAATGTTTCTCTTTGGGTTAGGGATCTAGCACTTTTTGAGTTTTCCAGGAACGCGTGTCTCCCCAGTGTGTTTACTGTGAGGTGGCATAAAAGATCCACATTTAACGACTTTAACTTGGGCATCACTCTGAAGTATACTACCAAAATGTTGAGGAAAGCCAAAAATGTGTATTGTTTACTCTATGTTTATCACACGCTTCTAGAAGAAAGTTTGCATGAGAAAACACTGAAGAGCATTTCACAAAACTCTTGGTGCAAAAGGGTCCCACAGCTTCTAGGTAATAACTGCTCTCCACTACTTGCTAACTGCCTCTGAAAAATGATAAAAGTAACTAAAAATATCTCTATAAAACTAGTCGTATACACCCGTGCTGTTTGGCTGACCACTAGCGCCAGCCCCATAACAGCCACTCACAGACTGGCTCTCACGGGCAGTGTAAGTAGACTGGGTTGACACCTCCATGCCCTGCATCGTTCGGCTGTTTTATGCCCCATTGCTGGCCCCCGTGGTTGAATTCAAGAAGAGCTCTATGCATCTACGCTTCATATGGGCTCTATCTTTCGACAGTGCGGCCACTGCTTCTTCATGAGTGCCAAACTCAACATCTGCTTCACTGCTCACTCTTCCATCAGGGCCAATCTCAACATGTACTCTCAAGGGGTGAAGTGGAGGGAAGAAATGATAAATGTCATTCTCGGTCACTTTGTATGGTAGCCCCCTCTTATGGACATAGGGTCCAACTATCCTCTGGAAGGCACACTCACTATCTCTGTACTTGTGGTCATACATTGCTGACAATAACGGAGATCTCTTCCACATAGATCAGTGGTGAAACCATTGCTATCACCGAGGCCACTCAGTGGTCACTCAATGCGATCCTCATTGCCCCCTCTAGCAGTTACATAATCTCTAGTCAACTTGCGAAGGGGTGGAGTCTAGTCTGCCAATCAGACCATAGCCAAGGAGGCCTCCGTGTCATGGCCTTGTCCGGAGGATTCTGGGAACTCCTGTCTTCCTCCCTGGAGGTGGAAGACACTCTCTGCTTGTCTTCCTGCTGACAAGCCACATGGCGCTTTGCTGGTGGCAGCCAGAGCCTTGGAGCTAGAGGAGCCACATGGAGACCCACACCAGCCCTAAGATGCTTCCACTGCCGCTGGATCCACAAAACTTTCCACACCCTGGCTCAGTTAGCGTCATTGCAAGTGTTGCATGAGTCAGAAGAGGAATTTACAGACTGGTATCAGACATATGGGTTAATATCGGACTTATGGACTTGATCTCCACTGGGCTGGGATGTTTTCTTAATATACAATACTCTTTATATAAAGTTCTTTCTTATACACATATGAGTATCTCTGCATTTGTTTTTCTAGTCAACCCTGACTAACACATCCACATTGCCTGTGCTATAGGCCGAAGCCCTCATCCCATCAAATCCTGCTTGTTTCAGAATGCCAGTGTAGCTCTGAGCAGTGCCGGGTCGGTCATAAGGCCCTGTGGCTGCACAGATGTGAACTTTAGAGGAGGATGAGAGGAGGATGAGAGGAGGATCTCACTTATTCCTGACTTCTATGGAACGCTTCCATATATTTGTGCCCTATTCTTCCCTTCAGCTTCCCTAGTGCCTTCTCAGCTAATCCTGTGATGCAAACACCACAAAGCCTTCTCCTGTCATCTTGCCCTTGGGTCTACTGGTAAAGTGAGACCACGTGGCATAATTTCCAACCCTGATAAGACCTGAACAATTTCTTCCTTTGTGCCACCAAATGGGAGTCCTCAGAGATGCGCAGAGCCGTCATTGGCAGTGCCATTACTGTTTGGATCACTGTGCTTCAACACGGAACCCATTTTGGTTCTGTGAGACTTGACTACCTCAGAATAGCGGTGCTCTATGCTTTTCCGTCTTTCTTCAAGGCCGTTTTTTTACATCGTCTTCTGATTCAAGTTCAACAAAAGTCTCACCACTTGTCTGCCTTCTCTGTGTAGATGAAATGACCGCCTGCTGTGCCATCATGAATTTTGCATTCATAGAGGAAATTCTGCACATCCTCAACTGAGCAAGACCACAGCAAACCACAGAGCTTGACCATCAAACCTTGCCTCTTGAAGACTCAGCATCATGGAGACTGAACCGGTCAGGGGTCAAACCAGCTTAGCGTGACTTTTCATAGCTTTTATAGATAATGGTAGATGACCAGTCTCAAGATGTTTGGCAGTTATGAATTAACCTTGAGCTCCACACTCCCACATCTCACATCCCACCCCCCCGCCGCTCATCCCACCTGCTCACCTTCAACTCCCATAAGACAGGACCCCATTCCTGGTGCCATCAAGGAGCTGGGAGAAGGAAAGTAGGTCTCCACACTTCTGAAGGCAGTGTCACCATCTCTCTAATTCTTCCCTGAAGAATTCGGTACATTTTGATTTATAGCACAGTAAGATGATAGTTTTGGCATCCTTAAAGAATTCAAATCCTATTCTCTTTTATGTACTTTGAGTTTGGGGAACTAAACCAAATCTGAACTATATACTGATTAGTGTGTGGGATAAGATAAAAGGCTTCCAATTTCTTAAAACTTTTTAGTAATTACCCCCTAGGATGTCCCTCTATCCTTTGAGAAAAATCTATCCAAATCTAGTTTTGGAATTCCAAAAATAGTTGCTACAACTTCTGAATGGACCTCTCTTTCTGTCTTTTACTTTTATTTTTTGAGATTTAGACATGTATTACAGAGGGAACTTGTCTGCAGCTGAATGCAGACACATTTAAATATGTATGTTTTAAGTAATGGATGCATGTGTGCGTGAAACCCTGGTATCAATACTTTTTGACTTACCCTCATAGATGTACTTAGAATGCTGTTTGAGTTTTATTGGCTCAACAGCACATACTTCTTTCTTATAGTGCAAAGAAAAGCCATAACCTAATGTTTTATTATAAATTCAGGACCTAAAAACACAGACTGTTAAAGCTAAGTAGGAATTTAAAGATGATCTACCCTAAAGCCCTCACTTTTTAGCTAAGTAATTAGGTTTTGTCATATTTAACCAAAAGGCCTCTAAAATGTACATATAGTTAATCAATAAATATCAATAACTGGTTATACAGATGATTGCATTATGTGAAGGAGTCCTGGTTGCATTCTCAGCTAAACATTGGATTGCTAAACTCAAGGTCAGCGGTTCAAACCCAGCAGCCACTCCACAGGAGACAAGTGACGCTATCTGCTCCTGTTCATGGACTCGGAACCCTGTAGACAGAGCATCACTTTGAGGTAGAATCGGCTCAACGGCAGTGCCTGTGTATTATGTAGTCTCGGGAAGTAATAAAAATATGTGGCATTTTATCACATCATCTCATTTAACGGTCCCTTTGTCAATTAGTTTATCATGTACTTAGGAAGTACGATAAGTTTATATAAATGGACAACTAACTCTGCAAGTTAGGGTACATACCAAAGAAATGTTAGAGATAAGAGCTTGTGTCAAGGAAGAGAGCAGGTTAGCAGGAAGGTTTTTGGAGGCATTTGGCCTTGAGTTTGTATTGAAGAGCATGAGACAGGTGTCGGTTGATTGAATGACTCTTCATCCGAGAAGGTTTCTTCAAGGAGTGGGACTTGATTTGAGAAGAGGCTGTTTCTCTGTTACTTGCAAAATCCTTGTGGAGAATGTCAGTCCTAGACATTCCTCCTCCGTCTTATCTATTTCTCGTGAACTTCAGGTAAACAACCACATATTCCCAAGAGGAGCTGGTGATAGATTTTCAGGAGCAAGACAGATAGAATTCAGAGGTGACAAGCGTCAGAAGAGGGGATTGATAGGCAAGGTGGTTCCGATGCACAAAATAAGGTTCCCCAGGCTGAAGCTTTTGTGGAAGCTTCACTTTGTCAAGGTGTGTAGCAGGTAGTCATTGAGAACCAAGAGAGTCAACTGTTCTGTTTATAATAGAACAGAAGAAGCTTAATTGTATATCTCATTTTCCTTATTAAACCCAGGTCTTTATTCCCCTGTTTTTCTTTTTAAGTTGAATATTTGGATCTTCAGCTATGTCTGCATTTTTGGGGGGTTGGGGGGGCGCTATTACCCTCTCTCTTCCACAGTCTCTACCACTTAAAGAATATTTGTGAAACCATGGTTTCAATTTCCAAGGGGATGCGTCTTGATTTTTCCCTGGGGTTTGCTTCCCTGGGCCACCTCCTAAAGTTGTGCATGGTTTGGATGTCATAGTTTTTCCAGGGTCCCCGGATGGTGCAAAGGCTTGGTTACTAACTGAACAGTTGCAATTTGATTCCACTCAGAGTCTCCTCAGGAGAAAATCACGATTCCCTACTTCTGAAGGGCCTGTCATTGAAGACTCGAAGGAGCACAGTTCTACTCTGACACCCATGGGGTGGACATGAATCTGAATGGACTTGGAACAAGTGGGTGTTGTTATTATGCCTCCCAACCTGTTTCTAGTTGTGGTGCATTGAAAAATGACCCAGTGTTGAGAGACCCAATTGTGTTTGTGTCCCAAGATTCTACGCCTTGATCCGAAACACTATGAGACATATCACAGTTTATTTATAAAATAGGAGTATTCCTTCAGGAGAATTAGATTTTTATTGATCTCTTCACAGACATGTGATTAATGAATTTCAACCTTGTGTCCTATGCCAATTGCTTCTTTTCTAACATCTTTTCCAGTTGGATCTCACATCCTTAAGAATGGTCTTCTACTGGGTTGCGGGGATGCTGGCATTTAGGAGGCAGCTTAACTTTTTAAATGATTGGTCAGCTATGTTAATCAGCCAACTCTTCCTTTTTCATCTGCTCATTTTACAAAACGCCAATGCAGAATTGCATTTGGCAAGGACACCAGCCTGGCAGGAAACCAGCCGCTCAACATTTTTACAGACAAGACTTGAAGTCTGAACCCAGGGGTGATTCTTATCTGCTGGTTCTTTGATGCCACTCCAGTCCAAATAATTTGTTTCCCAGGTGCTGAGTCACCAAACTCCTCTTCAGAAGTGATGGTTAATGTTTAATTACTAGTGATGCAAAGGCATGATAGACAAGTGATTTTAAAACCTAGAGCTTATTCATTAATGTCTAATGCCCAGTCCTTGTTTTAAATAGCATTTGTCTCATACTAAAAATCACCTCATATTAAAGAAGGAAAAAAAAAAAACCCACCAAGCCAACATGTCTCTCTCTTAAACTCTTACACAGGACAAAGTGTTAACACCGCTCTGGAGAGGATTAGGGAGATCTGGGTTTGGGAAAGAGCTCCATTAAGGTAAGAGTTTTAATGAGAGTTGGGAGCAGCTGTGGGAGCCTCTCTTATCTTTGGAGTGTTCCTGGTGTCACACAGTGGCCTGTTTTAGATTGTCCTGTTTCCCTCCAGGAGGATCTTTTGAGATTGTCTTATCAGATTTTTATTTTTCAGAGCTCGCTCTCCCTACAGCCATCAAGTTTTCTGGCCCCGAGTTCCCCACTCTTTCTTCTTCTTTATTTAGCAACCAACAGTAAAGAGAGTCTCATTTGCCTGAGCGTTTATATTCTTGGCTGACAAGTTTCTATCTTGACCCAGTGTCTTCCTTCCAAGGATCATACTCATGGGGACAATTTGAACAAGTCAAGAGCAATTGTCATTTCAGTTGGTTTCCCAGAAATGCTTATAGCCTTCAGTGACTGTTTTATTTTAAAGTAGGTATACAACCAAAGCAGGTATACAACCACAGTAGGTATACAACCAAACCTGACAACATTTTAACATATACCATTCAGTGATATTAATTATGGTCATCATGTTTTGCAAGTAGAGCCACTCTCTTTTGGCACAATCTTCCATCACGGAAACTCAGGGCCTCTTAAGCCATGACTACCTCTTTCCATCTTCTGACCCCTTGCAACTGGACTTTCTATGCATTTGACTAGTTTAGACATTTCGGGTAAGTGGGATTACACAGTGTTTGTCCTGTTTGGATGGATTTATTTCACTCCGCATTGTGTTTTTGTGCATGTTGGTGAACTCACGATGCTGGGTCCCCTGATGACAGTCACTCTAGCCAACGTACTCCATTTCTCCTTCTCCAAAGACAATGAGCCCATATGGAGTTTGACCCCGCCACCTTGACGGTCATTAGCATTGTTTTTGAAATAACTAGGCTAACCCAGTCACATGGCTGGTGATTTTGTTATGCTGCGAGTTGACTGCCCCAGAGAGGAAATAATTTCCGCTCAATTACTTGTGAATTGTGATTTGTCTGGATCCTGGTGTCTATTGGGGTCATTGACCTGCCTGCCTACTAGGTCATCTGTGACATTACGGCTCTTTGGCTAATTTTGCACCTGGTTTATAGGCACTTGATTGATAAGATTAGGAAGTTTTCCTGAACAATATGGTTCCATCTGCTTTCGGATTCAGTTTACATATTCATGATTGGGATTGAATTCCTCTTACTTCTTATGGATCAAGTTAATGCCTTTTGATTTTATTCACTGGAAAGTGCCTTTTTTGGTCTTGCATCAGAAATGAGCACGTGTGTGAATTACTATATTTGGTGGAGTCCAATTCCTTTGTGTGACAGTGTTTTTTGTTTATTAGTTTGTTTTAACCCAAACCATTCACATAATTCCAAAAGAAAGAAAAGAAACAACGAAAACCCAGCATATTTTTGAGTACGGTTGACAATTAGCAAAGCAGTGGAAGGTTAAGACATGACAAATTAATAATAATTTATCAAGGGTTCGTAAGGAATGGGGGTGGGGAGGGAGGAGAAAAATGAGGAGCTGATACCAAGGGCTCAAGTAGAAAGCAAATATTGTGAGAATGACGATGGCAGCAAATGTACCAATGTGCTTGACACAAAGGATGGATGGATGGATGGTGATAAGAGTTGTGTGAGCCCCCAATACAATGGCTTAAGAAAAAGAAAGGAATGGGAGAGCAGGCTTGCCCTTGTGTTGTGATTGGCTTCCGAGTGGAAACCAAAGATAACAGGGGCAGGGAGCAATTGAGATAACAGAGACAGGGCAGGGGGAGAGGTGGAGGGGGGGCAGCAGGGGAAGGCAGATAGGGTCACTGCCCTTTTAAAAGTTTCTGTGTGATTTACAAATTATTAAGGAACAGAAACAGTTTGACTTCAATGGCAAAGTGGGACGAGCTCTCTGTCATTCCTATCTAAGATGCTGGAGCACCTACTTAGTTCAATTAAGATGCTGTGGATCAGCATACAGTAGGGTGTTCGGAGAGAGCCGTTTACTAAGGAGCCACCCTTGCTTCTCAAGGACAACGGGGGTGGGGGCTTGGGGGGGCAGCCACTTGGCTGTAGCTGGAGGCCACTTCTGTGAGCTGCTTGGTTTGGGCACCTCAGCCTAGTGCTGCCCAGTCTCCATGTCTTCGGGAGGCTCCTCTGCCCAGTGAGGAATCATGCTCGCCTCCTTTAAAGACATCCCGAGGCTTCAGCCAAGCCCACTTGGCCACATTCTCTTTATCTCACCCGCTGCTCGGCACAGCAGCGCCTTCCCGTTTATCATCAACTGCTCTGCGCTGTCATTTGGGAATCCTCCACCGTTCACCCAGTGCCTAGTGATAAGGTCCCTTTGGAAGGAGATAAAACATAGTAAAGGGAGCCTATCTTTCAAATGTGATAAAGAACTTTGGAATATGTGATAACACTCGATAGAAGCCCACTGCAAGGCCTCTATTGAGGAGAATGTGGTACTATGTCCCCTGGAACTGGGGGTGCAGGGTGGATTCATGCTCATTGTTTGAGCCCTTGGTTTGTGTTTCTAAGGCAGAAGCTCTTTGAAGGTCATGCTTGAATTAAAAGCTGTATTTATTACCCGGTTTTCCATGTTATCGATAATACAATTGCGTATCGAATTTGGGAGTCCAGAATCCCCTGAAGGTAGTTATTTTCTAATTGCACTTTTATCCTACCCTCTGGTGTAGTAGTTTTCAGCGAATATTTGCGTCTGCTGGTGCTGATAAGGTAGGAGCCGCTACCTGACTACCATTATGAGAGTTCCCTCGCTCTCCTTTGCCAGCTAGTTTGAAATGATCATCGCCTCTGGACGCTAGTATCTGCTGAACGATCACACAGCCTCTGTCTGCAGCACCTCCCTCATCACTTTGAAGTCATGGCGGCTGCAGGTATTACTGGCTGGTGGGACATCCCAGTCACTGTATGTGCGAGAAAGGGAAGGATCTTAGGGAGGGGGTCCGAGTAGTGTTAAAAGCAACTCGGCGAGCTACTGTTTTTGTAACCCAAAGCCAAGAGCACACTCCTTATTCAGATTTCAGAACAGACAATTAATCTCTCTCATTTGAAAGTGGTGCTAAACGTAACCATTCTACCGCGGGCTTGGGCCGCAGTGGGCATGGGAGTAGGTCGGCGGGAGGCCAAGCGAAGCTGCCTGCAACTGACCTCCTTTTGAAAACGTTTCCTATGTGCTTAACAGCTAAGGCTTCGAATCTGAGCAAAAGCAATGATATGGATCGCGCAGGGGAAGATGAGTTTTTGTCAGGCCAACTCTGAGTCACGGAGACCCCATGGGTGCCACAGTAGAACTGTGTTCCTTAGGGGCTTCCTTACGGACTCTTCCGAAGTGGGTTGCCAGGCATTTCTTTTGAGGCACTGCTGGGTGGACTCAGCTGCTCCATTTCGGTTAGCAGCTGAGCATTTCCATTGTTTGAACAACGCTGGGACTTCATTAATAAAGTGAATGTTTACTGAAAGCCCACCATTTGATAAGCAGTAAAGTTTGCATTTATTGTTCAAAGTAACCAATGAAGTATACACTGCTAAACTATTTATACATACACATATATTAATATCTATCTCTATCATCTATGTATCTATGTATGTATCTATGAATCTATCTATCTATGAATCTATCTATCTATGAATCAATCTATCTATCTATCTATCTATGAATCTTGCTTAAAAAGACGAAGCAGAATGTCCAAGGTCACACAGATAAATGAGAGTATAAGATTTCAACACCTGCAATCCTTCTACTCACCGCTTGTCTGTTCAGTTTGGTCTATTGTGGTGGCTTGCATGTTGAAAGCTATTTTGAATTTCAGCAGGGTCATCTATGTAGGAAGGTTTCAGCAGAACTTCCAAACTAAGACAGATGAGGAAGAAAGACCTGAAAGTCTACTATTAAAAAAATGTCCAGAGAGAACCTTCTGAACAACGCTGGAATGTTTCGGATACAGTGGCGGTACTCGAGACATGACTGTAGAAGAGCTATCTCCTCCCAGTGGAGTTCAACTTCAATGACATGGATTGACTAGCGTTTTAAGGATCTTCATTTATGGATTGGACATGACTGAAAATGAAAAGAAATGGCTTTGCATGTCAATATTTACAATATGTAATGTAAGAAATATAAATCTCATAAAATTAGAAGCTGTCACAAACAAAGCAGAGTGCACAAAAGCATGCATACCTGGCATTAGTGAGCTGGAATGGATTGGTTTGGCTGTTTTTAATTGGACAATCATATGCTCCATTGTGCTGGGAATGACATACTGCAGAGGAATGGCATGACATTTGTGTGATCTTGATTAATGTTCTCTATTTTACTTCCCTGGGTTCTAACATCCATTGTAATGGCTACATAGAACTCACAGACAAAAGTCATGATTAAAGGGTTTATTAAGGAGGTTCACACGTTGTAATGCCAGTAAGAAATGTTCAGAATAGTTTATCAGGACATGTTACAAAGTTCTTCCAGGTCTGCTCCTAAAAGCACTCTTCTGGAAGCCTCAACCTGAAGGTATTCAGCTTAAACTCCAGTAGACTTTATCCCAGAGGCATTCAGCTCCACTTCTTGGGTTAGCAAACCCGGCTTCCCTAATTAAGTGCTCAGAGCACCTCACTCCACAAGCCAGTCTCCTGCACGCAAACATTCAGATTTACTTGTATTGTGGACTAGGAAGCCCACCATTCTGTTCCATTCTCTGCTTCCCGATTCTGTTGCTGTTCCTTTGATGGTATAGCTGTCTTCTGAATCCAGAAGTTTCCCTTTGCAGGTATCTCGGGCTCAGAGGATGGGTTCCACTTCTGGCTCTTGCTGGTAATGAGATCCTTCCTTCTGCTTCTCAGATCCTTACTTATACATGAGGGGTTACCCCCTCAAACCAGGAAAATTCTCAAAGCTATATATTTAATTTTGTTTTATATAAAACATGCTATTCACCTTCAAAGTACTCTCTATTACACTTACTACATTGGTCAAATATGTGATTCCATTCTTGGAAACACTTTTCAAGCTCTGTTTGGATAACTAACAGCCCATCCTCTTTTTTCCTTCATTTCTTCTGTGTTTTCAAATCGCTGTCCTTTCATGTCTATCATCATTCAAGGAAACAAAAAGAAGTCATGCAGAGTGAGGTCAGGGGAGTCAGGTGTGTGGGGGCAAGAGAGGCATGCTGGGTTTTTTGTTTGTTTGTTTGTTTTTGCCAAAAACTGGCATTCTGGGATAGCTGCATGAGCAGATACATCGTCATGGTGGCAAAACCTGTCCCCTGTCTGCCACAATCAGGCCTTTATTGTTGCGCACTGTTACTCAACTGTTTCAGAATCTGTAAATAGAAAGTTTGATTAACAGTCTGACCTGGTGGAATGAACACCAAATACACTATCCTTCTCACATCAGCAGAGCTTTTTTTCTGTTGTTTTTATTTGTGTGTGGGGGTACCCCCTCATACACAGTAGGGTGGCATTCCAGGGAATCCTGTTCACAGTTACTCACAAGTGAATCCTATTAGCCTCTTGCCCTACCTTCTCACCAGATCCGGGCAGGGAAAGTCATTTGATGGGAGTGAGAGACTTTGGCTAGAAGAGCCACATTAATTAATCCACTGCCCCATGTAGCACCCTTTCTAAGAAAGAACACTTTAAAATCTATTCTGAAGTACAGTTCTGTCAATGACAGGACAATTTTCATATACCAACACAGGAAATACATATGGATGGACACAGTGGCTGCATCAGTGGGCTCAGTCATAGGAATAATTGTGAGGATTGTGCAGGACTGTGAAATGTTTTGTTCTGTTGTGAATGGGGTCACTATGGGTTGGTGTACAGGGTTGCTATGGGCTGGTGCATAGGGTCCCTATGGGTTGGTGTATAGGTTCGCTATGGGTTTGTGCATAGGGTTGCTATGCATTGGTGCATAGTGTCACTATGGGTTGGTACATAGGGTCCCTGTGGGTTGGTGCATAGTGTCACTACGGTTTGGTGTATAGGGTCACTATGAGGTGGTGCATAGTGTCACTATGGGTTGGTGCATAGGGTCACTATGGGCTGGTGCATAGGGTTGCTATGGGTTGGTTCACAAGGTTGCTATGGGTTGGTACATAGGGTCGCTATGGGTTGGTGCATAGTGTCACTATGGGTTGGTGCATAGGGTCGCTATGGGTTGGAGCTGACTTGTTGCCACCTAACAGCAACACAAGGGAAATCAGTGGATATGAATGTTATTCAAAATTATGTACCATGGAAAGATAGAGAAATTGAATAGTTTAACCAACATGTATAGTTGTGAATTGGCCACATATGCAACCAAGTTTTATTGATAATTACTGGTAATTAGAATGTGAAAGTTGGAAACAAAGGAGAAAGGTCAGTATAGAAATTATGGCATCAGTGAGAGTAGCGATACTGGAAATTGCATGATAGAATTTTGTAAGACAATTAAATTATTCTTGCAAATACCATTCTTAAAGACCATACAATGGTGGCCACACATGTGGACTTCCCTAGATGGAATATAGAGAAATCAAATCCAGCACATCTGTGAAAAGAGGTAATGGGAAACAAGAGCCCAGGGGCTGACTGGAACAAACCATCTATTGCTCCTACGCCAGTTCAAATTGAAGCTGGAGAAAGTGAAAACAAAACCACAGAAGCCAAAATATGATCTTAGGTCTATCCCACCTGAATTTAGAGACCACCTCAAGAACAGATATGGCGCTTGAACACGAATGACTGAAAACAAACTGAGGTGTGGGCTGATATTAAAGACAACATATGTTAAGAAAGCAACACGTCACTGAGAAGACAAGAAAGAAAGAAAAGACAGGAATGGATCTCAGAAGAGATTCTGAAACTTGCTCTTGAATGCAGTGCAGCTAAAGCAGATTGTTCCTATGAAGTGCAATCCCTGAACCGACTTCAGAGGGAGACATGAAACAACCGAGGAAGGTGGTGCAAAGACCTGGAATTAGAAAAGCCACAGGGAAGGACACGTAATGTTTCGGAAAAAGATCCATGGTTGGGCTCGTCCCAAAGGAAAGTGGTGCAACAGCATGTTGAAATTGTTGAACGGCATCATTAATATCACACACAAGTAAATTTTTGAGGCAGATCATTCAAGTATAGCGGTAGCAGTCCATCAACAGAGGACATGGAGCAAAGGATGACGCTGATGATATCTAATCGAGCTAAGCTGAGAGCAGGTACCAGAAACCTCTTTGCCTGCCTTTCATTGCCCGTGGAAAGGCATTTGATTGTGTGAATCACGTGTTATGGGTAACATTTCAAAGAATGGAAATTTTAGAATATTCAACAGTCTCAGGCAAAACTTATACAAAGACCAAGAGGTTTGAACAGCACAAAGGGTTACGTTGTGGTTTAAAATTAGCTCAGGTGCGTGTCAGGGTTGTCTTCTGTTACCGTACTTTTTCAACCTGAATGCTGAAAAAACAATCCGAGAAGCTAGATTATCAGAAGCACATGGCTTCAGGGATGGAGAAAGACATCCTGCTTGGTAAAGTAGTGACTCAGTGGAAAACAGGAAGATCTTCAATTCGAGAGCTTGACATAGTGATTGCAACCATTGTGCGGGCAGTGATTTCATAGGGTGCCTGTTCGTTCAAACCCACATGATGGTACCCGAGAGCCCTCATGCCTGGTGGTTAGGCACTAACCACAAGGTCAGAGGTTCAAAACAACCAGCTGCTCCAGGAGAGAGATGAGGCTTTCCACCTCTGTAAAGAGTTAAAATGTTAGAAATCCACAGCAGTAATATCTACCTTGTCGAAACCAATTTGATGGCAGTGAGTTTGGTGTGGTTTCTGGAAGAGCGAACAACAATTGCTCTCTTTTTCTCAGTGACACTTCTCTAAGGGCAGCCTTCCTGTCCGGAGGCTTATGCTTCTAAGCACACCCGTCAGCAGGCATTGGAAGAAGGCGCAAGCTTGAGTCGTAGGTTTGTAAACACCTGGGGAAATTCATAATGAAGTCAAGGAAGCATTGTAAGCTGTACCTTACCTGTAAGTCCCCCTCCTGACCTAGCAGTTGTCTAATTACAGTTACTCTCCTTTTGAACTACAGTATGTTATTAGTCATTATAAAACATAAACATGTTGAACTAAAAAATCATTGTTTTTAAAATGGATTTTTCTGGAATTTCCTTTTCATTTTGAATATGCTCTTCTCCCATCCATTTTCTCAAGGATCGCTGCCTATAATTAACAATCAATTGTTCATGTATACAGTTACAGAGCACTCACTGTGTGCCAGTCCACATTTACCATTTGAATTCCATTTTACAGATGAGGAAGTGCATACCTAGACAGGTTAAGTAACTTGCCAAGACCTAGGTATGAGAAAATGTACTCTTAGCTCTGCTATAGTGTCTAATCTAAGCTTCCTGGAACCAAGTCTATCATTTTGGGGGCAAACTGAAAAGCACCGTCTTTTTAGGGAAAGGAAACGTGTATGTGGTCTGATATGGGGTTACTGTGAACTTGGGTTGGTAGTTAGCTATCTGCCACTGAGTCACGTCTTACCCCTGATGACTTTATGCTCAACAGAACAACTGCTCAAAGACATACTCAAAATCTCCAGCATGCCGAGCTCTTTGATGTGATTTTCGTGTCAGTCTATCTCCTGCCACCCCTCCCTGGCTTTTTATATCCGCAAACATGATCTTGCACTTGATCCCATCTGATTATATGTCCACAGTTAGCAAGGCGGACAATATTCTACTGTGATCTATTTGGTTTTCATTGGCTAGATTTTGGAAGCAGGGTACCAGTTGAAGTTTAGCATATGCCTTTTCTTTGGAAAACTTCTTTTCTTTTCTTTCTTTCTTTCTTTCTTTCTTTCTTTCTTTCTTTCTTTCTTTCTTTCTTTCTTTCTTTCTTTCTTTCTTTCTTTCTTTC
>NW_022103928.1:52970826-53000249 GCF_000313985.2 Echinops telfairi
TCTTTCTTTCTTTCTTTCTTTCTTTCTTTCTTTCTTTCTTTCTTTCTTTCTTTCTTTCTTTCTTTCTTTCTTTCTCTTGATGGGGTGTATATCCTACCTAGATGAATAGGTAAAATTTATATGAGTTAGATGAGTATTTTGAGATAAAGCAAAACAAAAGAAAAAACCACACTTCTGTTTGTTTTTTTTATTAAGTCAGAATTCTTTGGCAAAATGCAGAGTAGAAACTTTTATTCCTCTTTTTTCCCCAATGGATAGGTTGGTTCAATTTTATTTTTTAAACAGTTTTATTGGCACTTCTTCCACATATCATACAATTCAATAATTCAGTCATATCAAGAAGAGTTCTACAATCATTACTACATCAATTTTAGAATATTTGTAGAAAACAGCAAGGCACAGTTTATACTGGCAATAAAGGTATGGCAGGCTATGTGGCAAAAATTCCACACAAAGGTTGGTTTTTAATAGAACCATGATGTGGCATGACCAATGACTCCTGTCCTTTCTTCGTTTCTCGCCCATGTGCAGGAGCTTGGCAGGAAGCTTCCAGAGTACATCTAGTTGGACTGGTGGGGTTTTAGTTCCCACCTTCTCATCCTGTCCTTGCCCTCCACTCCGATACATGAGAGCAGCAGGGCAGATGGAGTAGAGCAAGAAAGGAGTGGATTCCTTCCAAAATATACACACATTCCCATTCTTGGTCCCACCATATCAAACCTATCTTGCTCTCTGATCCAAGAGAGCTTACATGGTACAGAAAGCCCACTGAGAGGAAAATCTCTTCAAAGAAAACAGTTCTTAGAAGAATGCTGAAGGGTGAAGAGTGGAGGAGGAAAAAAATCCTCAAACTTTTATTTTCCGTTTGAATTCTATTTCCTTTAGCTAAAGGTTAAAGGAAATATTATATATATCTACACATGCGCGCACACACACACACACACACACAAATGGGGGGCTTCAAAAAGTCCATGGAGAAAAATGAATTTGAAATTGTTATCTTTCTTATACATGAAAATTATTATTTTTCATTTGCTCTTTACTATAAGGTTTCTAGCTATAAGATTTCAGAAATGCAACATGTTTGTTATGAACATTTATTCCTAAAATTTTATAAAGTATTCCTATTTATTTTATTTACACATGTTCTCTCACTGCCTCATTCCTATGTTAATGACAATTTTATTTCATAATTTAAAATTTCTCTGATCTTCAATAATGAATGAGTTACTTTAATGAAAAAATAAAAATAATTACTGCTTGTTCTCAAGACAATGTTCTGTGTTTTACTCAGAGCTGTCACTTTTACTTGTAAGAGAAAATTATTTTGAATTCTGTATACCTGACTACACTAGGAAATTCTGAAATGCAGAGTAGAAACTTTTATTCCTCTTTTTTCCCCAATGGACAGGTTGGTTCAATTTTATTTTTTAAACAGTTTTATTGGCACTTCTTCCACATATCATACAATTCAATAGTTCAGTCATATCAAGAAGAGTTCTACAATCATTACTACGTCAATTTTAGAATATTTTCTTCTTTGTACTCATTGTTTTAGTGTAATTAATTTTTAAACTGGCAAAATATATACAACAAAACATTCTCCAATTCAACTACTTCTACATAATTCAGTGCCATTGATTATACTCGTTGTGTTGTACAGCCTTATTGATATCCTTTTCCAAATTATTCCACCAAAATTAACATAAACTCAATGCCCCCCAAGCAAAACTCTTCTTCCTTCATGCATGGTAACCACTGGTCAACTTTGGTCTCTTTCTGTATTTCTTTCTTTCTTTTGTAGTTTTCTTGATGTAAAATTCACATATCACACACTTCCATAATTACATCACTTTGAAAGAGCTGAATACATATTTTATCATAATCGGTTCTAGTGCTTCCTCTCCCTTCCTGCATTCATTATTTGCTCCCCAATTACTTCACCCCTCCACAAAAATAAAATGAAACCAAAAGAAGAAAATAATAATAATATAGAAATAAGAATAAAGAGTAAACAAGAAAAGACCACCACCAATATTTAAAACCCCAGAGAAAAATTTCTGCCATGGAACTAGCTTTATGTTTAAACATAGAGCAGATTCAGATTGGGTCCAAGAGGGAGGTCAACTGACCAAGCATCACATTATACAGTGGTTTAACCCACCTTAGTCATATTTACAGCAATCTCTGTCCAATAGTAAAGCTGTTCCAGTCCCTTGCCTATGGCCAGAGGGGATCTGACAGAAGCTTAATCTGTCTAGATCCTCTGTAGATGGATTTTGAGCTCCCCCTGTCCTCTATAGCCTTTCAAAAATTGCATGTTCACAATTTAAGCTCTGATATTTTTTCCTTCATCACATTTAGATATTTGGTATTGTCATCTTTGGATCACACAGGGTGGTAGGCTTCTTCCATGTGGACTTAGTTGTTGCTTCACTTAGATAACTGCTTGTTTGAATACAAACCTTTAAGACCCCAGACACTACTCTAATTGATAGTCGAGCACCATCTGCTTTCTTCACATTTCGCTATAGCACCCTTGTCTTCAGGGATCGCTTCACAATGGTGAGTATGGAGCAGGACAATGTTATAAGAACTAACTGTTCTTGGATTGGGGCTCGAATTAAGTGGGAGCCCAAAATTCATCTGCTTGTCCCTGGGTTATGAATGACTCTGGTTTACTTGGCGATCACATTATGACAAAAACAAAGCCCAACAAGAACAAGAACCCAAAACAAAAGCTAATAATAATTATAAAAAAAAGACATTGTCAATCCTTCCCTTGGGGTATAAGGCGCTTGCATTGGTAACACCAATTTATTCGATGGTATAGAATTTAAGATACTATTGATATGAGGAGTTTATGGGAGTGTAGTCTCAACTGTGAGCTGCAGTCCATGTGTTGTTTTGTGCAGATTGATTTCTTAATTGATAAAGCTCTATTAACATTGAGCAAAAGCACTGGGGCTAGGGGAAAACTTGAAGCTGCTATTTCTGATTGAAATAAGAATGTTGAGCTATATTTTACTAGTCTGGAAAATCATTTAAAAATAAATAAATAAACTCCTTACAAGAAAATCTTATTCTCTTCTCTCCTAAATGGAATATAGCCATTTAAACTGTAGCATAACATAAAGAATAATAATAAAAAGCTAATTACATGTATCTGCAGGATCTATTGTGGTAACCTAAGTTAATATTATATTTTTAATGATTATACAACAGTATATTTTCTAGATGTTCATTTCCTTCAGCTACTAGGACCCAAAACCAAGGTCCATGAAAGTAGCAGTCAAGAAATTTTATTATGCAGCAACTCTCCTACAATAAAGGCTCATTAAAGTTTTGAAATGAGGAGATTTCATTTTGATGATTAAGGTACACCTGACTTAGGCTATGGTTTTAGTCATTTTATGTGTATGCAAAAGCTGGCCATTGGGAAAGGAAGGCAGAAGAATTGACGCATTGGAATTGTGCTGTTAACAATGAATATAAAATGTATCATGGACTGCAGAAGACAACAGACATGTCTATGTTAGAAGGAATAGAATCAGAATACTTCTTTGAAATGAGCACGGTGAGATTTGGCTTGCTTAATTTGGACACACCATCAGGACACATCAGTTGTTAGCAAAGGACATTGTGTTTTGTGAATTAGACTCAACTCACTGCCATTAAGTGGATTCCGACTCAGAGGCTATGGTAGATATATAACCATTTGTCAGTTTGAGGGTTAAGAGTGTAGGAGTGGAGTCGAGCTTGTCAATCAGATCGTAGCCAATGAGGCCTCTGTGTGGGCCTGGCCTTCTCCTGAGAATTCTGGGAATTTGGGGAAATCTGGTTCTTCCTCCCTCGAGGTGGGAGACACTTCTCTCTCTCTGCTCACACCCTGGTTGATGTAGCAGCTGACAAGACACATGGACCCACCCTATTGCACTGAGATGTTTCTAATCCACTGGGTCCAAAGACTTTCTACCCACTGGTCTGTGATCTTCGGCATTCGGTGTCATTGCATGTGTTTCTTGAATCTGAAAAGGACTTTGTGGATTGGTATTGGACATATGGGCTAATATCAGACTTATGGACTTGATCTGGACTGGGCTGAGATGTTTTCTCAATGTTCAATTGCTCTTGTATATAAATCTCTTTCTTATACACATAGGTGTGTCCATGAATTTGTTTCTCTAGTCTACCCAGACTTCCCTGGTGGGTTTCTAAGGCTGTAACTCTTTATGAGAATAGAAAGCCTCCTCTTTCTCCAAGGAAAGTAGAGGGTCAACACAGATGAAGGAGACCTCAGTGAGAAGAGAGACACAGTGGCCAAAGCCATGGACTCAAACCTAACCATAACCATCACAGGACTGAGCGACATTTGTTCTGTTACACGTCAGGTAATCATGAGTCATACAGAGTGGATTCAATGGAAAAAATAAAAATTTTAATTATTTTTTGAATTGTCTAAGTTCAAGGCACCCTAGTAGCTATCATGAGAGGTTCAGGAATTTGAAGATAGAGTGTGGAAAATGGCGATTCAAACTTTTGGTAATAAGACTCTAAAGGTGTAGGAAATGAATTAGGGAGTCAGATGAGTCTATTCAAATGTCCCCTTTTTTAAAATTGAAACGTTTTAGAAGACATTTTTTTCCTCTTTAAAATTTTTAATTCTGATTTTATTTTAAAAAGATAACAGAACAAGTTGACTTTCAACATTTCCTTCACATTTTATTTTGTGACATTGAAATCCCTCCAGTGTAACAATGTTCCTTCCACTTTTTGCAAGACGATGGGTAGAAGAGCAAAATCAAGTAATTTCATTGTAAGGCAACCTTTTGTTGTAAAGATATAATTAAGGAGGATTCTTTATGGGTGCAAATTATTTTATTTGGTCTTTCCTCCTCCATGTATATTGAATTCTCTTTTTAATTCAAATGTACCTGAAGGAGGTACATTAATAAATATGGTAGACAACACTCCTAATGTCAGTTCTTTGTTGATGCTTAATTTCTTCCTTTTACCTATCCTTGGCAAATTTATTCCCTGGTCTGCCCTACAATCTCAGTGTGTGGAAGATACTTTGTTCCATGGAAGGTAATTTGACAACTAGTAGCAGCGATGGAGGGGTAGTTTCTCTTGAATAGTGTTGCTTTTTTAGCTCCCCTAAGATCAGAACATGACTTGATGAATTTTTAAAGTCTATATTCACAGTAGTGGTTATTTTTAAATGTACAGCAACATTCTTGTAGTTAGTAATATATACATTGAAATTACCTAATTTTCCTTTGAAGAATATAATGTGAAATGGAAATAAGGTAAGCACTAGTTTGAGATATACACATGGATAGTATAAATGAATCACACTCACCTCATTAGTCTAACCATTCAAGCTTTTGCAAGTGATTCTTGTATTCTTTCCACAAATGAGCATACCAAAAGAAAGGATGATTAGTAAAAATGAAAGGATAAACAGAAAAGATCAGGCCATAATGGAAAATACTACTTATGGCAAGGTTTTCACTAAGTGGTTTACTAATTTGTCCATTCAATGAATGTTCAGTGTGTAAAGGTCTACCTCTCACACAAAGCACTTGTTTTAATGGAAGACTGAGCTCTTTGTCCTTGGCTTTTTCAGAACTATCAATAAACAAGGTAGGATGTGATCAACTGGTATCAGAAAGGTAGGAACAAAATATAAAGAGAACTAGGGGGGATAAAAATTATCCTCCATGTTAGAAAGTTAAGGGATTCATCAATTTCACTTGAGCTAAGTAAATTACACTGGTGGTCATATATTATTTTCTTTCTCACTATCCTTGTTTCCCATGTCATAGCTCTAGAATTCTTCAGGGATCGAATTGCTCACCTCTCCTGCTCATGACAATCAGAGTAGTTTGATCTACGTGAGTCATCTTTGGAGTAGACAGTTCAGAGTCACTCAGTTGCTCTGGCCGTGACTGGTCCCAAGGCTGTGCATCACCTAGAATAACTTGGTCGGAGTGAAAACAGGAGTTTTTTAGGCATCACAGCAAAGGGATGTCTACCTTTCTACTGGACTGTGATGATAGGAGCTTGGAATTGTTACAGAACTCACAGTGAGCGGGAGAGAAACTAAGTATGAGCCACTACTACATCAGTGGTTCTCAACCTTCCTAACGCTGCAATCCTTTCCTACAGTTCCTCATGTTGTGGTGACCTCCCAATCATCAAATTATTTTCATCGCTACTTCATCACTGTCATTTTGCTACTGTTATGAATCAGGCGACCGTGTGAAAGGGTCATTCAACCCCCAAAGGGGTCGTGACCTAGAGGTTGAGAACCACTGCTCTACATCAAGCTCACCCAAAGCCTGAACTACTTGATTTTTGAATTAGGTGAGTTAATAAGTCTTCCTTTAAAAAAAAAAAAAGACCAGTCTGGGCTGGATTTTCTGTCTCTTGAAACCAAAAAAAATCTTAGCTAATCCATTTAGGTAGAATTTGGACAGGAAGCAATGGGGTGAGGACAAGCCAATCTGAGGGAACAGACTGAAAACATAAAAATGCCAACTATACAAAATGCACTCTGGCCAAGGATAGATGGATAGTACAAATAAGGGACAGTTAGGGTACATGAAAGAGACGGGCATAGAAATCCTAGAAATAATTGTTGAGATTTAATCATGGAAGGTTTTGAATATTAGGTCAAAAATGATTATTTAGAGGCAGTAGGGAAAATTGGAATATTCTGAGATGAGTCAAAGTGTTTGAGCTTTATGGGGACTGCTGGATAGAGGTTACGTTGTGACACAAAGGAATGCAAAAATGCTAGACATTTGTAGCAAGACATGGAATGTTAATTAGGAGGATGCTGGGGCTGTCCTGAAAGTCCAGGATAGACTTGTGCCCTACATTTGGTTGAGATGTCAAGACAGATGTTGCCATCTCTACAGACACCAAGAGTGTATATTAATGTGTACCACTCACATAATGAGGCTTTTTGAGGAGAGCAGAGCAGATTTTGAAAAGAAAAATAGAGTATTCTGAGACGAGTCCAAGTATTTGAGCTTCATGGAGGATGTTGGATAGAAGTTAGGCTATGACACTGAAGATTGGGCAGAGTAGTTAGACATTTGTAATAAGGCCCGAATGGCCTTGGGAAGGAGAGTGGAGTTCTTGTGGAAGTTGGCATAGGCTGGGGAGAAAGTTCCTGTGTTGGATTGAATTTCCTGCCAGCATCAAAGGAGTAACACCCAACTTTTCTTGTCAGTTCTTCTACATGTAGGACGGAAGGGAAAGAGGGAGACAAGAAGCCTAAAAACTGTCAACAATCAAGCATCACAAATTCGAGTTAGACTCCTCACTACCGTAATGAAGTAGAGTTGTAAAGGAGAGATCAGACTGAAACATTTCAGAAGTAGAATGGAGAATACATTTTTGGGGATGTGAGTTTAAAGAAGAGGGAAGAGTCAAAGACGTCGTAAGACTGGACAAACCAAATCAAATCCATTGCCCTTGAGTAGATTCTGACTCACAGTGACTATATACAACAGCCTGGTCCAGCCTCCTAGAGTTTCCAAGGCTGTCTGTCACATCTTTCTATTCCAGAGCAGCCTAGTGGTTTTGAACTGCTGGCCTTTCAGTTTGTAGTCTGTCACTTAACCACGGTGCCATGAGGATTTCTTGACTAAAATGAGGATGATGCTATTTACTTAGATATGAAAATCAACCCAAAATAGAGGAGTATGGATAAAACTGTGCCTCAATGAGGAGCAGGTGGGACTCCCTTGTGAATACGCCTTGTGGTTTTGATTTTGAGAAAGAAGTCAGAATTTGAAGCACATATTTAAGAATTTTCCTCAAAGATATGTGTGTTAGGGTTGACTAGAGAAACAAATTCATAGACTCGTGTGTATAAGAAAGAGCTTTATATAAAGAGCAATTGTATATTAAGAAAACATTCCTAGCTCAGTCCAGATCAAGTCGATATGTTTGATATTAGCACATATGTCTGATACCAGTCTACAAATTCCCCTTCAGATTCACACAACACATGCAATGATGCTGAATGCAGGAAGATCACAGGTCAGTGGGTGGAAAGTCTTGTGGATCTAGTGGCAGTGTTAGCATCTAAGCGCTGGCAGGAGTCTCTAAGCTCTGGTTCCTCCAGAGTCAGGGCACTAGTTCCATCAGAGTATCTCCATGTGTCTTGTCAGCAGGAAGATGAAGCAGAGAGTGTGGGTCTGGCCTCTTGAGCTATGTATCTTCTTAGTGCCTCCAAATGAGGTCATGATTGACAGGCTAAATTCTACCCCTTCACTCTTAATAGTCTCAAGTTGACACCAGATTATGTAACTTCCACAACATGGTAGAACTTGGTAAAATGGCCAAAGGGGAGAAATATAAAGAGATAAGAGAAGCAAGAACAGAATTTTGGGAATTTGCAAAAGAATAGGTCCCTCAAGTGTGTTCAGAGAGAAGGTGGAGGAAAAAAAGCAGCAGTTTGGGCACAAGGGATAGAGGATGTTTCATGATAAGGAGTATACATTTTCCACTTCTGAGAAAAATAAAATAAAGCCAAACAAAACAAACACTGCAATTGTCATTAATTGTATCTTGATTCATGACAATCTTGGGTGTTTCAAGGTCCAACTGTGCTCCATATGGTTTTCAAAGACTGAATCTTTGGAAGTATGTCACAAGCCTTTCTTCCGCTGTACCTCTGGGTCAACTCAAACCACCATCGTTTTGGTTAGTAGATAAGTGCTTAGTGGAGAAAACAAAGATATGGGAATTAGACATTAGAGAACTAATAGATCACTGTTATCTTTTGAGATATGTTAGGAGGGAGAAGGAGAGTCAATTTGGAAAGAGTAGAGGAAGTAGCGACTGGCTCTCTCATACATCAAGTTGCTGCGATTTGTCCACAACTGGAAGGTACCTCACGACAGTAACAGATGTAGACTAATCTTTCAGGAATTTTTTTGATATAGGGAAATGGAGATTATGGTAGGTAGAGAAGTCAACATGAAAAAAAAATTCCCCTTTAAATACCGAGCAGACTTGATTATGTTTTGGATGTAGATTAAGACAAGAGAAAAAAAATAAAGAAGAGAAGAAAAGAATATAAATGAAGATAAAAATGAACCAAATAGGTTGGTTAGCATTATGAATGATGGGGTTGGTTTTGTGAAAAAGGAAAGACATATCTTTTGAAATAAGAAAAACTGAAGAGAGCATAAACAGAGATGGAAGGATATTGGGTAGGAAAAGCACAATTTATACCTTTGTGTTAAGTGGAAGTCCTGGTATCCCAAAGAAGAAAGAGGCAGAGCCAAGGGTCTAAAGCTAGCAGAGGAACGTGAGTAGCAACTTTGGAAAATATCATAAGAAACAAATTAAAAACATAAAAATACTGCCAAGCAAGCATAGTACCATGTAAGGGTGATCATGCACTTTCAAGGAATCACATAGTAGGTTTTTCTGATTCGCTTAAAGAGAAGTCAACAGTTAAAAAGAAACTGAGTTATCGGGCCTCCTAGGGTAGGAAGTCATAGCTGGAGGATATAGAAGGACAAATGATCAAGGGAGTTGATGGTTCACTAAAGTAACTCAAATGATGGTGTGAAAGGAGAGAGATGCGAAAGAGATCTGGAAGGGCAGGCTGGAAGAACCTGGAGGACGCTTGACACTAGTGTCCATGAGGAGAAGGAGCTGGACCCTTATAACTATGGGGATGTGATCGCTGAAAACCAGAAAGACACAGAAAGGTCATAGTTTGAGACTTGTAGACACTGAAGCGTTTCCGAGTATCCATCTGGTCTTTATTCTGTTCAGAGAAAAGTGGAATGTAGACAATTTATTGTTAGAGTTGAAAATATTGAAGAACTCTGAAGAGTTGTCCCTAGTTGTGTTGGCAGAAACAGAAGGAAGGATTTTCAGCAAGTTGGCTAAATAGGGAACAGAGTCCCAAGGACTACGTGATATAGACAGAATGAGGATGCAAATTATTAAAACTGAAGTGGAATAGGAATCAAGAGTAGTAGGAGTGTATGTCAAGTTAAGGTTTAAATCCAGGGGGCCAATGACCATGGACTATTAAAAGGAGGCCAGCTGAAAATGCTTTGTTATGGGATGAGGACAGAGCGGGGATCAGTAGGCTGAATTTGGTTGTTGGAGGGGTGCGTATAGTACACTAAGACGAACAGACCAAATGGGAAACATGAAGCTCTCGGTTTGGGCTTTTAAGTTCTAGATAGATATTGGCAACAGAAATTGTGGGTGTGGGAATGAAAGGACATCAATTACAGGCTAGTAAGTGGCAGACCTCTGCAAACTCAACTTGAAAGGTTCATTTTATCAACATTTAGTACCTACTTATTAATATGTACTTACTATTATAGGCTACTGTTGAGGTAGCTATCATTTCTAATGCTGAGGAATTACATGGGGGCCACCCTGGCTGCCAAGGGTGGTTGTGACCAGACATAGGTCGGACAAACCTCCTCTCTCCCTCCTTTTTCACTCTAATCTAACACCAGATTTCCTCTACTTTTCAGCTGGGTTCACTAATTCAGTGCAATGGCCCCAAGAACGTACAGATGGTATTCACAATGATGACTTTATAAGTGAAGGTAACAGCTTACCATTCAGGTGAGAATTGCTCAGGACACCATTGTTCAGTCAGGACAGTTTCCTCTCGTCTGTGCTCTCAGGCAGGACTCTGGCCCTCAGCCTCTTGACTGGGTCTTTGCCTCCCTTGGCAATGTTACAAAGCTCTCTTAGAGCTGCCAATAAATGCCAAAGGGCATACTACTATGCTGTATGCCTCCCCCAAAGGCATTCAGCTCCAGCTATATGGGTCAGCAAATCCACTGCCCTCAAATACATGCCCTCAGATTGTAGCCTCTTGCCCCAAAGCTCTCGGCTTACGTTGTTCTCTCTCATGCTCTGTCCCCTGGTTCTGCCATGTTTCTGCTGACAGAGCTTTCTCCTAGATTAAGGAGTTTCCAAGTGCAGAGACCTCAGGGTCCCAAGGTTAAGCCCTACGCTCGACTCTTCCTTTCTGGTAGTACAATCCCCACTATCTGTTTCTGAGACGATTCAGTTTATACCGAGCAGGATGCTAATCATAATTGATCATGATAGTAAACACATCCGAAACTTATCAGTGACTTCTGCCTACCTTCTCTTCCCCAGACCCATTGGGAAAAGGTTGTTTGGTAGGAATTACAGAGATTATTGTGAAGGAGCTACATTAAATAATTCACTGCCCTGCAGGTGATTTTCATATATTGGATATCAGATTATGCATGACCTCATTTAATTTTCTCTACAATCCTAAATACTACCCATTTTATAGAAAAGGGAACTGATTTAAATAAACTAAGCCCCCTGCTCAAGGTCACAAAGCTAGACATGAACCAGTTCTGTATGACTCCAAGTGCATGCCCTAAAGCAGTGGTTCTCAGCCTTCCTAATGCCATGTCCCTTTCATACGGTTCCTCGTGTTGTGGTGACCCCCAACCATAACATTATTTTCGTTGCTAGTTCATAACTATAATTTTGCTACTGTTATGAATCGGGTGACCCCTGTGAGAGGGTTGTTTGACCCCTAAAGGGGTCCTGATCCACAGGTGGAGAACCGCTGGCTCTAAATCATCAAATTATGCCATGCATGTGTGAAGTACTAAGTGAACAAAGGTAAGCAATGTTTTAAAAGAAATTTGTAATCTAGTGGTTGAGAGTTGATTCTCTGCACATGAATTGCTGATTTCAGCATTTTTAGAAATATTCTGAGAACATTTGCTTTGAAATGATTAGCCCCTTTTTCACTTTATTCTTTAGCTTAATGGCATTCTGAAATAACTATTTTGTCTCTGGTGTTTGAAAATCCAGGTCATTCTGCAGACTGACTATAAATGCAAATAACAACATTGATTTCCTCATTTTATCACCTCAAGAGAACAATTCATAAAGCACGGAAGTTCTAACTAGTCAATCAATAGTCACTACTTAAATCAGAGACTCGGAGAGTTGTCTATTATTTAAAAAGTGTTCATTTGAAGATGATGTTAGATGAAAATAAAGGAACCCATCCAGCCCATGATCTCTCCGTGTTCAGCTTCAGAAAAATGGTCTGGTGGAAAGAGGCTGTTAGCCATATTTAGGGCTTTTCCTGTTTTTGGTTCCTGCCTAAGGAGAAGTAGGAAAATATAATTTTTCAAAAGCCACTTAACTGTTATTAAGCAATTTGTGGAAACCAGGCTAAGCACAGCCATTGATGGGGCTTTCCCTCCATTAGCCTTACACAAACCAATGCTGGTGCTCAGCTGTCTGCCTCCTTCTTGGACTACAAAATAAATACAAGTCTGTGTGAATCAACCACTACCCGGGCCAAGACAACCAGACTCATTAATGATTGGAAATGCTATTAGCATCCTCATTCCGTAATTCTATTTCTGGAGTTACTTACGTAATTTCACCCAACAGAGAAAGGGAAACTTTGACCTGAATTACATTAAAAATGGGCCTTTCACTAAATCAGGAAGAGAGAGTCCTCCCTCCCCACTCTTAATGAATCATAATTGGAAGGCTATAATCGGTACAAGTGTGAATATGGATGTGGAAGAGGAAATAAGAATGTCATTCATTATTTCAAGTAATTCAAATATTTAAAATCATACTTTATCATACCAAATTGGGGTTTCATTTGGCTCATTATTCATGTTTCCTATGATTGGGTTCTTAAATTCAAAGTGTTTTTAGTGCTGGAGAGATTTTTGAGATCTGATTCTCAATCTAGATGAGAATCCCAAGCATAGGGAGATGTGATTTTCTTCTCAAGATCTCGTAGGGAAGGTTCATACTTGAATTTGGAACTTGGGTTTGTAATCCACATTCCATTCTGTTTCCCTATTTTCTGTCTCCAGTGATGATTCTGACAGATAATGAGCTGACTTGGTAAGCAGGTCATTGGAAATTCTCTTCTTTGTCATCAATAAGACAGCTGTAGAAAAGGAGATCAACACCATGACCTGTTGTGGAAATTTCCTTTAGATGTGTAAAGAACAAAAATGGCATGCTCAATGGGTTCTGAATGAATAAAAAGAATAGGGATTATTTCATTGCAAGACTTCATTTGTACTTAGGAGTAAGGGTTATATTTAGACTCAAAAATTGCGCTTTGCCATTTTTACAAAATTCAGCCTCAACGTTGACAGAATATATAGAGACCCACATGGCAAGTAATGAAGAGGCTGCAAAGAACTTTCTGGTTGGATCATTTCTTCTCTGGCCAGCTATTGATGTTGGGTGCTATTTATTTGATCCCAGTCCATCGTGAGCCTATGTACAACAGTTTGAAGCATTGTTACTATGTTTGAGTCCACTGCTACAGCCACTGGGTTAATCCGTCTCATTGAGGGTTTTTCTCAACTTGCCTGGCTGGCTCAACTTCCTCAGGGACTGGTGCCTCTTGACAACATGCCCAAAGCACATGTGATGAAGTCTTATAATCCTCACTTCTAGGGGTTCAGGCTGTACTTCTTCCATGACAGATTTGTTCATTTTGGGGGTAATTCATGGTATATTCAATGGTTTCCACAAACACCATTATTCAAAAGTATCAAACTTTCTTCCGTCTTTCTTACTTATTGTCCAGCTTATGTGTATGTATATCTATGAGAAAATTGAAAACACCAGGACTTGGATCAGATACGCTGTAGTCTTCAAAGTGACATTTTTGCTTTTGAACATTTTCAACAAGTCTTTTTTTTTAAATCATTTTATTAGGGGCTCATACAACTCTTATCACAATCCATACACACATCAATTATGTAAAGCGCATTTGTACATCATTCTCAAAACATTTTCTCTCCACTTAAACCCCCGGCATTAGGTCCTCATTTTCTCCTCCCTCCCTGCTCCCCCCTCCCTCATGAGCCCTTGATAGTTTATAAATTGTTATTTTGTCATATATTACCCTGTCCGACGTCTCCCTTCACTCACTTTTCGGTTGTCCATCCCCCAGGGAGGAGGTCACATATAGTTCTTTGAAATCGTAGAGGGAGAGTAGGTAGGAAAGAGGGAAACGATTTCAACAAGTCTTTTGAAGCAGGTTTTCCCAATACAGTACATCATTTATTTTCTTAAGGGATGCTTCCAATGGGATTGATTGTGAATTGAAGTAAAATGAAATCCTTGGCAAATTCAATATTTTCTCAATTTATCATGATGTTGCTTATCGGTCCAGTTATGAAGATGTTTGCTTTCTTTACATTCAGGTGTAGTCCATACTGAAGGATGTGTTCTTTGATTCTTACAAATAAGTGCTTCAAATCATCTTCACCTTCAATAAGAAAGGTGGTGTCTTCTGTATCTGGAATGTTGTTAGTGACTCTCTCTCTAATGATGCCATGGAGTTCTATTGAAATAATCTAGCTCCTTAGGTAATTTTTCAGCATACAGACTGAATAATTATGAAAGGATACAATTTCAACACACAGCTTTCCTGATTTTAAACTTGGCAGTACCTCCCTGTTCTAGCTGTTGGCCTATGAACAGGTTCTGAATGAATACAATTGTGTTGGGATTTGTATTCTTCACCATATGACTCACAATTTGTCATGATCTACACTGTCAAGTGCTTTCACAAAGTCAATAAAACACATGTGAACATGGTTCTGGTATTCTCTCCTTTCAGCAAAGACCCTTCTGATATTAGCAATGATATCCTTCACCCCAAGTACTCTTCTGAATATGGCTTGCACTTCTGGAAGTTCCTTGTTGAGGTTCTGCAACCATGTGAGATCAAGGATACTATTTGATAACTTCGGCATTCTGTTGGATCCCCTTTCTTTGGCATGGGCACAAGTGTGGATCTCATCTCAAAGTTCTCGGCCAGGTCTTCTGAGTTTCTCAGTATTAATGAGGGCTTCCAGTGTTGTGTTCATTTGTTGAAATATCTCAGATGGAATTCCGTCAATTCCTGGAGTCGATGGTCATGTCAATATCTCCAGTGTGGCTTGGATCAGAGGACTTGGAATCGCAAATGTACAGGATCTTTCTAGAATGCTTCAAAACTTCTTATTAAGGTGAAAATATCCCTGGAGAAGGTAGGATTGAGTATTTTGCTGCACTGCTATAAATCCCTTAGTGAGTATGGGTCCAGTTTTCCCCACCAGGGGAAATTTCCACTGAGTGGGAAGGCACCAAATGTAAGCTTTTCCCATTTAACAATTTTGCCTAGAGCTGAACCTGAGTAGTACTATGAATAATAAGTGAAAATAGCTTAAATTCCATTAGTAACATGACTCTAGCCAATAGTTTCTAGACCGGGAGGGGATGCTATTATAAATCATTATTATTTTATGTTCAGAAAATGAATACAGTGATGTTTACAGCAAGAGAAAATGCAAGCCAGCTTTGTTGCTCCTCCTGAGGAAGCGATGAACTGGTGTGCATTTAGAAAGTGCTGAATATCTTCTGAGTCTCACCAACGCAGTCCCCTTCTAAACGGTCCATATGTGAACTTGGCACTTGGCAGATTTTTTTTTTTTAACTCAGCATTTACTGATCTTAAAAAGAAGTGCTAGTCTAAAAATATATCTCACCTTTGAAAGAAACCTGTTAGAAGAAAAGGTGTGAACAAATTCATTATGTTTTTCTGATATATTGGAAGTAGTTTGTTTTTTTGCATTTTCTCTTCCCCTGCCCCCCGCCCCCTTTTAAATTCAAATGCAATGCAATTGAAATAGACTGATGGTCAAATACCTTTCCAGGAAGAACCCATATCATATAGCTTCCTTCTTCCAACATTTCCTATTCAGATGAATAAATAGATAGATGATAAATATTTAGATAAACTGTCCCCCAGTTGCCTCAGAATCACGCCAACCTTGTGTGCAACAGAGTGAAGCTTCACCCAGTTCTACGGCGTCCTCACCATCACTGGCATTTGTTAGTTTACTGTTGTAGCTGTTGTGCCACCCCATCTCATCGAGGATCTTCTTTGCCTTCCTTGATGGTTTCCTTCACCAATCTGGTACCCTCCACCAGCAGCGGATGCTTCCAAAGCAAGCAACCCGGACAGATGTCTGTGAGCATGCCTAGGGTTGTCCCTGGCTGATTTTCAGAAATAGATCCAAATTTTCCTTCCTACTCTGTCTTGGTATAGACCCGTCCATCACGGGTGACTCTCCCAGTATTTGAAATGCTGGTGGCATACCTTTGAGCACATTAGGAACATGAAAGTCACCCAGGCCCAACAAAGTGATGGCGGGGTGGTGATCCTATCATAATCGGACCCAACGTTCATGAATCAGACATGCAGAGAAAGATTAGTCCTTAGGTATTTGTTGTGTAAATACCCTATGAAGCCAGGGCCGTGTTTTAAAAATTATTTTTAATTCCCACTTCTTGGTACTTAGTCGGTAGCAGGTACTTAATACATACTTATAAATGAATAGTTAACTTGATCATCAAGTTCTCAAAACCTAATATAGAATAAAGCCCCAAGAACTGGTATTAATTTAAGGAATTCCTGCAAGGAAAGTGTTGGACTATTAAGCCCAAAGTCAGTGGTTCAAGCCCACCAACTGTTCTGTGGGAGAGATGAGGCTGTCTGCTCCTGTAAACATTTGCAGCCTCAGACACCCTATACAGGGTTGCTGTGAGTTAGAACTGATTCAATGGCCATGAATTTGTTTTTTGGTTTGATATTATCTTACTTGTCAAAGCCTGTTGGTAAAACAATCAATCAGTAGTGCCTATAGAAAACATATTAGGAATATGTGAAAATGCATTTAAGAAGGTTTTCTGGGATCCAGTTGACGAAGTATGCAAACATTGTAAACCAGAAAACTCTGAATTGTCTCTAGGCTTCTGTATGCATTGGTGGGGAGCAAAATGAGAACCCGTTTTGTCTTGTCCTCAGTGCTCAGTAAGCCAACTTTACCTGATAAAATTAGGACTGAGATCAGGATACAGAAGAGCATTTGTAAAGTATTTTTTTAATGTCCTAAATATTTTGGTAGCATATCACTTTTTTTCCTTCTTAATAACACTACCAATTTGTCTTTGTGTCACTTAGACCCTTCCCCTGCTGCATGGAATAGATGAATAATGTATAATGTCATGCCTCAGTGATTCTCATAGCTAAACCCAGAAGTACAGCTTCAATGCATTTAGTTTTGATTTTTCAATATAACAGTCTAAGTCAGGGGCGGGGGAGGGAGATTCTTTAAATGGGTGACTTAGGAGACATTTGAAAGTAGTGAGAATTAAAGGAAACCACTCTGTTTCATTGCATATGTTGAAGGCAAGGTGTTAACACTGAGAGTGTTGTCCCTAGGCCAGATAACCTGACTGAGAAGGGAGAGCCGACTGGGAAAACCATTGATTTTAGATGCAAATAGCTGACAAAAGCAATTCCTTTTGTATATTTTATCTATACCCAGGGGCCAGATTCTAGTCTTATAAATCTTCATTTTAATATATCAGATATCTGAACATTTTGTAATTAAACCCAATCCAAATCAGCTGCCATGGAGTCTTACTCAGGGTCACCCCCTGTGTTTTAAAGTGGAACCATCCTCCATCGGGTTTTTAAGATCTGGTTTTTATGAAGAGATTCCCCAGGCAGTTCTTCCAAGGTATAGATAGTTTCGAACCGCTTATCTTTTGGTTAGTATCAGAATGCTTAATTTTAATGTCACTTAGGGACTCCATCCTTAAAGGACCCCCCCAAAAGAAACATGAATAGAGAAGGATAATATGTTCTTGTTCACATTTTTCTAGTAGGGTAGGGCATATGGAGCTAAGATCGGATACTGTAGTGGTGTAAAAGATCTGATGCTGTAGTAGTGTAAAAGATCTGATACTGTAGTACTGTAAAAATCTGATACTGTGGTAGTGTAAAAGATCTGATACGGTAGTACTATAAAAATCTGATACTGTGGTAGTATAAAAGATCTGATACTGTAGTAGTATAAAAGATCTTTTACTGTGGTAGTGTAAAAGATCTGGTACTGTAGTAGTGTAAAAATCTGATATTGTGGTAGTGTAAAAGATCTGATACTGTGGTAGTGTAAAAGATCTGATACTGTAGTAGTGTAAAAGAAACAGATGCTGCAGTGAAGACTGGAAATTGTGGTACGGCATGGCAAGACAAAAGTTCCGAATGAGAAAAATATTCACTAGGCTGTAGCTGGGATTGCCCAAAGCCAGTTTGGGGAAAATGCATATGCTTATTAGTTCAACACACACACACACACACACACACACACACACACACACACAATAAGACAAATAAGACTGTTGAGAATTGAGGGCAGCTTTGAAAACAAAGACCAAATATTGTTGCTATTCCCTGATGTGCCTCCTCCAGGTCACTGATGAAATACTGTGTGGCTCCTCCCCTTTGTACCGGTGGGAGCTGGCTGAAGCTGGATTGGACTGTTGTTGCCTGCAGGGTGAATAATCTGTCACTCTCCAGAATGACTCGATTTTAGAGGGATTGTACAGTGGCTAGGGTGACAGTGGGACTACCCGGTGTGGCCTGATGTTCAAGCCTGACAAGGCTACCCCTCTTGGCCAACCAGTGACCATAAAGTCCTGTAATTGTGGTTCTCCTTAGAGGAAGGCAGAGTGACCTGCATCTTGTTTTGCTCTATTTCATATTGAAGTATTCTATGCTAAACATGACATGGATGTGCAAGGACTGGGTAGAAAAGACAATTGGGTGTGATGTGGATAGAGTTGCACTTTGCTTAAAAAAAAGTCAAGGACAACCATTTGAGCTCACGTTCTAATCGAGTACATTCCAAGTTTTTAAAAGTTTCTGATTTTGTGCTGCTTTTCATCTGTTCTCTTTCTACAGAAGCTTTGTGAAATCGCCGTGTGTGAAGATGTGTATATATGCACATGTGTGTACCTATGTATGCACAATACATACACACAGAGGAATTATAATTGTTGTCCTGAGAAATTGGAGATAATCACAAAAGTTGAGTGGAGTCTGTGGTTTCTTTTGAATTCACACCTCCTTAAGAAGTCTGTGCTATCATTGTTTGTTTGACTTTAAAGACCATTTTCTTGCACAAAGTAAATATCAAGAGAGTTTTCTTTTTCCCCTTACATGAAAGTTTTAATGCCAAACCCACTTTGATTGATTTTCTTACATTCAAATACTTGTATTCTACAGAGAATTAATTTTTAATCTGTGGGATCTTTCGTGAGTTGTGCTGACAGTGAGTTATGTGGGAGGATTTGGCAAGGGGCTGTGTGATGGCTGGGGAAGCAATGAGGAGAGGCCTCATAGCGCTGGTGAGTGAGTGGCATTGCTTGCTTGGACACAGGATATGAAGACTTGAGGCAAAGAATAAAGTGCCTACATCATCTTTTACATGAAAGTACCATCTCCCAGGCAGGAGGAGGAAATGGAATAATTTTTCACCGTTAAGTCACATTAAATGCTTTTGGGGAAAGGGTCTCTTCAGCTGAAAAAGATAAAAAGGTATTTATTTTACTTAAAAAAAAATCACATATTTTAGTTCCTTTTGTGAGTTCATTACTGGTTCTGCCCCTTTATCAAAATAGATCAAACTGCAAAGTTCCCGTGCAGCGGGCTGTATTTCTGTCGCTGCTGTGAGAAAGATGGCCCAGCCAGTCAGTGATGGGCGAGCATAATCTAAACAAGACTTACCACAATTTAAGATTGCTTGATTTCAATGCCTTTGCCAGATGTCAGGAACCAAGAATACACCTAAATTTTCCAGCAAAAGAAACCTGCCAACAAAACCCAGCGAGGTAAAAATGGTCATCATTAAAAGCTACCTTTACTCAGATACCGTGTTTTCCCCAAGGTACTTAGAATATCATTCCCATCTTCCCACGTGTCTCCAAAGGTGCTTTCAACCACAGTTGAATCACTGGTTCTTATCCCCCATCCTTTTCATTTGCCTAAATAGCCTGCCGAAACTGGTTAAGATAACACATGTTTACTTCTTCTGGCCCTCATTGCATTTCTAGAAATAGTCTCCCAAAACATCTTCTCCCTTAAATCTCATTCATCAGCTCTGCTCATAAATATTCAGCTAACCAATCCTTTCCTCTGTTCAGCAGATGGTTTAGAAATGTTGTTAGCTGTCTATAATAGCCTCCGTAGTTGGTGATGGGAAAAGAGCAGGTGGTGGGAGGAGCTCCGAGAAGGTTCTACAGTCATCAGCAATCGTGTTTATTAGATTTAGGAAAAGGAGATAACTATGGAGAGAAAATGTGTGAATTAGTATATGTTTATATTGAACATCTTCTATTTTCAGCCAGAGATTCACTTAGGATAGATGTCAGCTAGCACCGAAAGCCATCCGCTCTGTGATAATTCACTTTCCTGACATGATTTTTGAAGACAAAATGGGTGCATAAGCAAATGTGGTGAAGAAAGTGAATGGTGCCCGCCTATCAAAAGTTATAGTGTATGGGATTTTAAGGCTTAAAGTTAAATAAGTGGCCATCTAGCAGGGAAGCAACAAAGCCGCATGGAAGAAGCACACAGCCTGTGTGATCACAAGGCATCAAGGGGTTCAGGTAGCAGGGTTCAAAAGATCCCAAATAAACAATTTTATTGAGACAAACAAGAGGGGTTGGAGTGGAGACCCAAAGCCCATCTGTAGACAATTGAACATCCCCCGCCCCCCACAGAAAGGTTACAAGGAAGGGACAATTCAACCAGGGTGCAGTATAGCACCAATGAAATGCACAACATTCCTCTAGTTCCTGAATGTTCTTCCCACCCTCACTACCATGACCTCAGTTCTACCTTACAAATCCTGCTAGACTGGAGTGCATACATTGGTATAGATAAGAGCTCTCAACACATGGAATCAAGGACAGATAAATCCCTCAGGAACAGTAGTGGGAGTAGCGACACCATGAGGGTATGGGGAGAGGGGGACAAAGGAGGAATAGATCACAATGATGGATATATAACACACTGCACCCCCCCACTCCACCCCCCACCCCCGACACCACCCCCAGAGGGACCAATAACATAAATGTGGATGAAGGGAGACAGTGGATGGTTTAAGATATGAAGATAATAATAATATATAATTGATCAAGGATTCACGAGGGTTTTAGGGTGGGGAAGGAGGGTGAAAAAAGAGCTGATACCAAGGGCTCCAGTAGAAAAAAATGTTTTGAAAATGATGGCAATATATATACAAGTGTGCTTGATACAATTGATTTATGGATTGTTATAAGATCTGTAAGAGCCCCCCAATAAAATGATTAATAATAATAAAACTCATCAGGGCTTCCAAAGCCTGACAAAAATAGACACTAAGCTAAATATGAGGAGGAAAAAAAAGAAAAGATAGCCATCAACATGGGGATAGATCATCATCGGTCTTACTCCTTTCTCTCCATCAGTGAGATGTTATGCTCTGTCTTTGCTCCACTCTACTATTAATACCAACTGTCTTGTCTTTTCTGTATTTCCAGTCCAAATTCCCGAAGGCCAGCCCGATAAGTTATTGACCATTGACCCTATTTATACACCTATTCACCACAAAAACTAACTCCTGCATTGACTGTTAGCTAACGTGGAGTACGATGGACTCTATCAACACTTGACAACATTCAGTGAGTGTGGGGTGTGGCTAGGCAATGCACTAAACAAAGTCAAGAACCGAGGATTGTAGGTACCTTTGTCAAAGAAGCCCACATTGGAGATTTAGGTGATGAACGCCGAGTGTGGAAATCTACAAAGGAGACCAGAAGGACATGGGGAGATTTTCATGGATGAACCACTTTTATAAGTTTCCTTTGTATTTGAATTACGTCTTTCCTAACACTTCACCAGATGGGACCTTCTCTAGGTTAGAGATGTACTTCACACTAATGACCAGTACCATACTCATCAACTGGACTCCAGCTCCTGGTGATTTCCCTGTGTGAGTAGAATTATGCCCCCTATGGTTTCCAGTGACTGATTTTTCAGAAGCAGATTGCCACAATTTCTTTACGAGGCGTCTTTGGATAGGTTTGAACCACTAACCTTTTGGTTATTTGTCAAGCACATTAACTTTTTGCACCATTCAGGAACTCCTAGCCATACTTTCTTGCTCCCAGATGAGTAAAAATCCTTCAGAATGAGGAAGTCCTAGAACTTTAATTAACCCATGGAGGTAACTCAACTAGAGGCAAAGCTGCATGTATTAATTCTCTATGTCTGCCATAATAAAATGCCAACTGGATGGTTTATAAGAACAAATTTATTGTCTCATTGTTCTGGAAACCGTGTTTTCCCCCTAGCTTATGGTAACAGCTAGCCATCCTTGTTTTCCAGTCTCTGCCGTCTTCCCTGTGTGTGCCTTTTCTCATTTATAAGGACACTACTCTTATTGGCTTAGAAACCACACTACTCGGTCGTGACCTCATAGTAACCTAACTGATAACATCTTCAAAGATCCTAGTTCTAAGCAAGGCTAAGTATAGGTACTGAGGTTAGACCTTTGTGTTAGGCTGAGCTGTCTAGTGAAACCAAACAGTGTCATATGTATAAGAAATCACTTTATATCAAGAAGTCATCTCAAGTGTAACTCAAGTCCATGAGTTCAGGGCTAGCTGTAGTCCTCTTCAGACTGATGCAGCTTCAGGTCAAGTGGGAAGTAGGGAGATCACAGGTCAGTGGGTGCAGAGTCTCATGGATCCGGCATCGATGAGCATGGCTGGGCACTGACAACTCCCAGGGTTGAGGGTTGACATGGGACCACCTCTGGAGGCAGACACAGCATCTAAGTAAAGATATGGTTGAATGAGGGAGAGCGAGAGCGAGAGGGAGAGAAAGACAGAGAGGGAGAGAGAGCAAGAGAGATGCCTTGTATTTCTTTTATAAAAAGGCCACATCCCAAGGAGGTACCATCAGTCTGTGACCTGATTAATAGATTGGATGCCACCCCTGCACTTTCAGTCAGGTAGAAATTGACATAAAACTCTAACCCCCACAGCTTTTAACATATCTTTGCAGGGGACACAATTCAATTGATAACAATACCTAACCATTGTTTTTATCATTACAGAACCCTAAATTCTTAATTCATGGGTGCAGCTTGAACAAAACTGTGACAGGCAAAAAAAATATATGAATCTGAGTATTAAATGCCCCCGCCCACCTTTGTGTGCCTTTTCACAATATTCATGGAATGATATTTTGGTATCACAAAGTAAAATATTTCATTAAAAATTACTCTGCACATGAAAACCGAATTCCATGTGAGCAAAATATGATCTTTGCACAGTCTATTATTCGCAGGCAATGACATTTCAGTTTCCGCGGAAACAGGTGAGCTTTATTCAGCCTCTGTACAGCCGTACCTGCAGGTGGCGTCTTCATTGATGGTCTTTAGTAGGGAGCTCTTGCTCCATGTGCCACCGCAAGGACATGTTTTCCGTATATTAAAATACAGAGTTGTAATATAGGTAATTGTACTCCCTCTGGACCAAATGATAAGTTGCATTGTATGCTCACCTGTGTAATAAGTTTTCTGCGAGTGCTAACATGACAGGTGTGAAGTCTGGATCAAATCACATACATGGTCATGTGGGGGTAGAATTGGCACCTTGAATAATTACGCGAGCAGTATTTTATTTTTCTATTTTGCATTTAAGAAATCTGTACAACTGTTATAAGGCCTATTTTTGTCTTCCATGAAGCCAATTAAATTTTAAGCAGGACCAATTTCAATAAAAATGAATTGGGGAAATATAATCAACATAGGAAAGGGAAGCTCAATGTGCATTCAGTAAAAAAAAATTACACTTTTTTTTGCTCTGCTGAGAGAGGCTATTGGGGTGGGATATTCTTAGCATTTGTTCATCTAAAGATAAGGATAACTCCCTTCACACAACCCTGGGAGCCGGATGCAATGAGAATTTCATCAAAGACTGTGTAATTCTCTCAACACGTTTTGGGAATTATAGAAATTCTTAGGCATCCTCACATAATTTTTCCTGCTACCTCGATGGGAAAATCTCCTAATTTGGGTAAGGATGAATGATATCCTTTTCTAATTAGGCAGATACATCCGTGTTAGTTGACGACCAGGAGACAATGTCTAATTGAGAGATATATGTAGTATTTGGACAGTGCTAGAATTAGCCTTAGAGTTGAATATCCTGATTGACTTATGTTCTAATTAAAACCCAGTTTGATTGATTCTGCTTGAGCCTTTCCCCTGGAAACATAGGACCACTTCCCAGATTCACAACATGTTGAATTTGCTGACTCCTTCTGATTTCTCTGATGGATTCTGACATTCACAAGCACCCCACCCAGAAACTCAGTCTGCAGAGAAGTATATGTTTTCTTTAGCCCCAACACTGGCAAATCATCCCACCTTACCTGGTATGAATTCTTTGTTGTAAGATGGATTTCAATACGATGATAAAACAGGATATTTTGGAACAAATACAGTGATAATAATAATGTCCAGTGCTTATTTACACGAGACAAATCAGTTCTACAAGTTGAGCAAGGCTAAGATAGTATCCCTGTGCCCAACCCCCTTTTAACTTATAGCTTTGACGGCTGAGAAATCCTAGTAGCCTAAAAATTAAATTGGCTTCAGCTAATGCATACAGATGGCAATGCCTTGTGCTGGGGACAGCTGTCATGTTCATCCTCAAAAGAAAAGAGGGGAATGTCTCACCGGCTCACCTGCTGTACGTCACTTAGAGAGGTGAGCTTTTCGCAGGGAGGAAGAAAGACTATTTGATGGAATCACATCTGCCTAAAATAAGATCCTTTCTCTTTTAAGAAGAAGATTTTCAGTACACCTCAGTTCAGGTTACTCCAAAATTACTTTTGATTTTTAGGAAACAAACAAAACAAATTTGTGTCTGCTCTAACCAGCTGCCGGGCAGTCAGGGCTGACCCACGGCGGTCCCATGCATTTCAGAGTTGAACTGCTACTCAGTGAGGTTTTCTTTCCCACCTTTGTGCTGTAGGGAATGGTTTACAGAGCAGATCATCAGTTTTGCATTCAGCAACTCATACACATTTTGTATCAACTCCTCTATTGCCGTGCCCTCACTGTTCCATAATTTGTCCCACTTCTTCCCTGTCTTTCCTGTTTCTACCCCTTCTTCTTTCCTAACACTTTGACCTTTGTCCTTGGGTAAATGCTGCCCTTAGGATCTTAAATGGCCTGCACAGTGGCTAAGGACATTCCACCAATCTCTTTCTGATTAGTAAAGCTGGCCTTTTAAAAGATCCTGAATTTTATTCCACCTTTTTCTTTCACTTTATCCAGGATCCCTTAGACTTAGATATATCTTGAGCTCATTTTTTGTATATGGATTGAGTTACGAATCCTGTTTCATTTCTGTGCAATGGGGTATCCAGTTTTGCCAGCATCTTTTTAAAAAGAGACTATCCTTTCTCCATTTCATGAGTCTTGTGCTCTTGTAAAACATCAGCTCTCCGTAGGCGGATGGTTTTACTTCTGGGTTCTCAGTTGTCTCCCATTGGCCCCTGTTTCTGTCCTGGACCCAGCATGACAGGTTACTGTGCCAACTAGGCCTCCAAAGAAACATGTGGGCGGAGTTTAACTAGGTTGCAGCTTGATTGGAGGGTGACAAGATGAATGGCTTTCCAAGGCCCGCCCCTTCTCTCTTTCCCTCTGGTCATGGACCAGCACTCTGCTGCCTCAGCTAGTCCTTTTCCTCAACCATGTGCTGAGCGCCTGTGGTTCTTGTTGTGTTGTTGTGTATGGCTGAGGTTCCATCTAGACCTGCTTCACCCTGCTGCTGGTGTGCGCATCTCTTGAGCTTCAGGCTGGTCAGTCTTCTATGTGCATCTTGAGACCTTCCTAGCTACCTACTGTTGCTGCCCCACCCTGTTGTCTGTTGAGCTATTTAAGGGTCAGCTGACGATGCACGGTTCCATTTGTCTTCTTTCTCATCATAGTGGATCAACTTCTCCGAATTGGCATTTTTTTTATCAGTTTCTCTAAAGCTCAGTGGTCCAGCATTAGCATGCAGCTGCTTCCTTTGGTCTCTTGAGTCTTTGTTGTAGAAGACATGCGTGGCCTGTCTTGACAGAAGTGTCAACAGTGTTTGTAATAGTTGTTCTGGGGAATTAGACCTCTAGACCTTCTTGTCATCTAATTCTACACCTAATTCTGGGCAGACTCAAACCCACAGCCTTTTAGTCATCAGCCGAGCGTGTTAACCAATTGCATGACCTGGGACTTGGTATCTGTCTGCCCCAGAGACACCATTATCTAAAATGTTGTGCTTGAATAAAGCAGGTATGTTGTTTGTACAGGAGCCCTTGGTGGCATGGTGGTTAAGGATTGGGCTATGATCCTCAAGGTCAACAGTTCAAAATCACCAGCAGCTCTGCAGGAGAAAGACAAGGAGTTCTATTCCCTTAAAGAATTAGTCTCAGAAACTCACAGGGGCAGTTCTACCCTGTCTGATAGGGTGGCAATAGTTGACATCAATTTGATAGCAGTGAGGTTTTGTTTGTTTGTTTTTGTTTTGGGTTGCTTGTAGAGTTATCCGATTAGAACCTCTGCCCCACTTTTAACATTAAATATACTTAAAGTCCATCCTCTAGCTGAAGGTGGGGCCTCCTCAGGATCCATCACATTTCCCTTACACCATGTCCGGCTCTCCATTCAACATCCAGTTTATCTTACTGTCAGAGTGGGTGGATTTTAGTTTGCTTTTTTTTTTTAGAGTTTGTTGAATAAATGCATGGATTTGTATAAATGAGTGAAGCGTTTCATCAACATCTTTAAATAATGTATATGTTATACTGTCCCATTTAATGGGCATACATGAAAGACACCCAGATAGGGCTTAGCTTCTTATCGCAGAGGCCTGATAATAATGTAGCTTCGGACATCGTCCAAGATTATGTGTTTTTTCATTAGATAATGCAAATTAGGTGAGCAGAGAAATGATCACACTTCAGCTTACAGAGGGGAGGGATGCTCACTTAGCAAGCACCTCCACCCAGCAGATTGCTGAACATTCTCTGAGTTTATTTTACAGTTTGCGTAGGCCCACTTCCTTGGAGAAAGCAACGGAGACAGCTTTGCCAGAAATCTCTAATATGACTTATATTCATGCCATAGATGGAGACTTTCTTTGAGGGCATCCTTTAGAGCTGTGTTGACTATTTTTCAAGCCTGTATTTATGGTTGGGTCAATACCAGGGGGAAAAATCTGTTATTAATGATTCTAATTTGAAAGGAACTTAAAATGAATCTTTAGCAAATCTGATTTGGCAATGTAAAAAGTTTCACCACTAAAACTTGGGGAGCTTGCCTGAGCACAAACCATATCTGCTGACCACATGGTTGCAGTTAGCTGCCATTGAATTGGTCCACACCTCATGGGGACTCCATATGTTGTTGAATAATAGAATAGCTCCATATGGCTTTCTTGAATGTCATGTTTATGGAAGCAGACCACCAGGCCTTTCTTTTGAGGCACCACTGGGTGGATTCAAGCCATCAACTTTCAGACAGCAGTAGACAGCAAATCGCCGGTGACACCCATGCTGTTTATCTGCTGAGCCTAGTGAGCGGTGGAGGTATACTAAGCTTTATGCAATTACTATTTGCCATGAGAAGTGGTGTAAGTGGTTTCATTTATTTCTATTTTGTAAATGAAATCCTGTTTTAAAGTGTTTAAGAAAGGTTGCTGTGCAAAGGATCCAGTCCTCTGGTAGATTAAAATTGTAAACTTGGATTTCCAAACGTTCAATTTTACCTTAAGTGACATACTCCTCTACCTGAAGATAAATAACTGTTTGGTGAGAGACAGCAGAATTGAGTAATTTCAGGAAATGAATTACCATATTGACCTTGTGGAGACCTGAAATGACAGCTTGCCAAAATGGGGCCATTGCCAAGTTCCTGCCTCGTTTATGTAATTTAGACCCCTCCTCTTCTTCTGATTTATGATTAACTTGCTTTGACAAAACAGACTGTTTGAATTATATTGAATAGAATGCTCATTCCTTTTCCCTTTTCCCTATGTGTGGATAGCTGTGAAAATCCAATGATCCACTGGAGGGGAGGTTTTAAAGGAGAGTAGTCTTTGATTATGGACATATGCCCAGGGATTAAAGAGCACAACAAGTAGTGATATGTCTAGTAAGAGGTTGGCCTAGATAGACTCCAGGTTCTCTTTCTGGCCTGTGGTCTGACCCCATACATTTCAGTAGAAATGGAAGACACGGCCGTGTCTTGACTTTATAGTGAAATCACATCCCGTACCTTGAATTGCACACTCCAAGGAGCCCAGCACCCGTGAATTACTCATCAAGCAGCGTCCTCCTCCCATCCGTGTGGGCAGGGAGGCAGGAACACACGGTGGGTGCACAGAGACTTGAAAACTGTTTGCAAGGCTGTCACAGCCCCAGTTGCCAGCCAGGCAGGCATGAGCAAAAGCCTCCCTAACATAAAATGGTACGTTTATCATCATCGCTTCTGGTCCTCCCTTCAGTTCTTGCATGCTGCTTCAGGGTAGCATTGATGATGGCCTGCCTTGGATGATAGTAATCTCTGTGTGTGTCTGTCTAGCCCCTCTCTCAATTGCCCTCTGACCTTCTTCAGGGCACAAACCAGAAACCGGCTCTCATTTGTTTCTTCTTCCCTCACAGATTCCAGGGCAGTGACTCACCTCTAGTAGGTCCTTTGTGCATGTTTGTTGAACAAGTTTCAGTTTTTCTGATATTTCCTTTTTCTTTCCCTTTCCTAAAATGGTTTGAAAGATGTTGTACTGCTGTTAGAACCACCTCCCCCATCCCCCTTTTTTAGAGGACATATCAAGAAGTTAAGAAGATTGCGTTTTGCTCAATTAATATACTAGTTGCTGTTGAATTGATTATAACTCATGGTGACTGTCAGCCTGGATTCTCTAGAGATGGAAGACCATTGATGCGTATATACATACACAGGCACATACACATATACAGACATGGACACACCTGTGTGCATATATGTACAGATTTATATCAAAGACATGACTCACATAGTTATGGAAGCAGGCAAGCTCCAAGTCTGTGGGTCAGATGTGAGGCAGATAGCTCCTTTTGTCTCACTTAACTGCAGCCCCTGATGAGCCCAAGATTGGCAGGTTAGACAGCAGGCTTCTAGATTCCAAGGAGAATAAACACAAGGTCTACAGGTAAGATAGAAGGCTTCTGACGATTTCCAGGATCATCAGGCTACACAGCAGATCACTGGTTCAAATCTAAGGATGAGCCACATCATGTAGGATCCAGACCCACCAAAATGCAAGCAAGATTTTTATAGCTTGTGCAGTTATATTGGAAGCAGGCCACTTCCTTTCAATTGATTGATTTCTTAGTGCAGTGTGTTAGTCGGGGTTGACTAGAGAAACAAATCCAGGCACATTCATATATATAT
>NW_022103928.1:53000349-53022488 GCF_000313985.2 Echinops telfairi
ATATATATATATATATATATATATATATATATATATGAGAGCTTTATATCAAAGAGCAATTATATATTAAGAAAAAATCCCAGCCCAGTCCAGATCAAGTCCATAAAGTTCGATATTAGCCCATATGTCTGATTCCAGTCTAAAAATTCCTCTTCAGACTCATGCAACAATGCAATGATGCTGAACACAGGCCAGTGGGTGGGAAGTCTTGTGGATCTAGTGGCGGTGGAACCATCTCAGCTCTCGTGTAGGTCTCCAGCTGACTCCTCCAGCTCCAAGGCTCTGACATTAGCATAGCTCCATCTGGCTTGTCAACAGGAATGTGAAGCAGAGAGAGTATGTGTCCCACCTTCTAGGGAGGAACACGGGAGTTCCCAGAATCCTGAGGAGAAAGCCATGCCCACACAGAGGACTCATTGACTGTGATCTGATTGACAGACTAGACGCTACCCCTTTGCTCAAGTTGACAGATTATGTGACTGCCACAGTCAGACCTCGTTAAGGAGGTGATTGCTTTGTGTTAGAGCTCATGCATTGAATAGGTAAGGATGAGTAGGTGTTAACTGCTAAAAATCTGATAATCCTGACCCAGCCAACTTGACATTAAACCTTGACTATCACAGCGATGCCTGCATTTCATATAGAACCATGTTCCATAGCATTTTCAATGGCTATGTTTTCAGAACTAGATAGCCACTCCTTCCTTTCAAAGGGTCTTTGGGTAGATTCTGAATTCTAACCCTACATTAACCATAGTATAATGATTGCAACTGGAGCTATGATGGCAGGGTCTTTTCTCGCCTGTATATTATCTGGTCTATTGCATAGTTTCTAGCACGATGGACTCTAATATATTTTATTGAATAAATACAAGAATTAAGGATTCAATGTACCAGGCGGTGTGCGAAGTGGTAGAGAGCTACATGGATGGAAAAAAAAAAGACACAGTCCTGCTCTAAAGGAATTTAGGGTCCGGTAAATGGTAACAAGAGAGCCAACATCTTCATCTTATATTTGTATTATTCTCTAAATAAAGAGTTTTTTTAATTACCTGAAGGAACCCCATTGGTGTGGTGGGTGACAAGTTGGGCGCCAACCCAAAGGTCAACAGTTTGAACCTGCCAGCCACTCTGAGAGAGAAAGAGGAGGCTTTCTGCTCAGAAGCAGGTCTACTGCACCCTACAGAGTAACCTTGAATTGGAATGGACTCAGTGGCAGTTGGTTTGGGTTTGGTTTTTAATTACATGTTTTCATTTGATCATGTAATTCCATGAGGTGGTCATGGTAATCACTTCCATGTCTTATTTGTCAAAACATTTATCTGCTTTCCTGTTTTTCCTTAAAAGCACATAAAACTGTAAGAAACAAACCCATTGCCATCAAGGTGACCCTGACCCATGGAAATCCCATGTGTGCCAGAGAAGTGTGCTTTCTGGGTCTTACAAGGTCTCTGAGTGTATGCAGTAGATTGCCTGGCCTTTCCTTAGAGGTGCCAATTAGAGGAAGTAGCTGCTGAAAACCTTCTGTATAGCTTTGAAATATTGTCAGATACTGAATGCCTAAAGAAGGGGAGCAGAACATTGTCAGAGACAGTGCCAGAGGATGGACCCCTCAGGTCAGAAGGTACTCAAAATGTGACAGAGGAGGAACTGATTTTTCGGGGTGGAATCAACCCTGGTGACGAGTCTGGTCAAGCCTGTGGAACTGGAGTCTTTGAGTTCTTAATTGGTCCATGGGGCCTGACTCCAGGTAAGAAGAAACGGCTGCAAAAATTTGCTGATGGTTGGAACTTTGAATGTATGAATTTAGGAAAATTGGAAGTGCTCAATGTGGAATGTGATGCATAAAAATTGATATCCTAGGCATTAGTGAGCGGAAATGGATGAGCATCGGCCATTTCGAATCAGAAAATCCTATGATATACTAGGCCAGGAATGGCACAACCAAGAAGAATGGTGGTTCATTCATTGTCAAAAAGGACATTGCGAAATGCATCATGGAGTACAATGCTGGATCATATCTCTCCACCTTCAAGGAATCCAAGCAATACAGCTATTATTCAAATTCCTGCACCAGCCACAAAAGCTAGTGAGGAAGAAAGTGAAGAATGCTACTAATGATTTCGGTGGGAAATTGATCAAACAAGAAATTAAGATGCATTGACAATTATTCGGGATTGGAGTGTGAAAGAGGAAGGAACAGTAGTTGAGTAATATGGTCTTGATAGAAATGAAGCTAGAGGTTGCATGAAAGCATTTTGCAAGATCAACAATTTGTTCATTGCAAATACCTTTTTTCCACAACCTAAAAGGCAACCATACACACAGACTTCTCAGGATGAAATATACAACAATTGAATTGACTTCCCTTGTGGGAAGAGAAGATGGAGAAGCTCAACATCAGCAGCTCACCCCAGACCAGGGGCTGACTGTGGAACAGACCCTCAATTGCACAGAGTAAGTTCAGGTGAAAGCTGAAGAAAATTGAAACAAGTCCATGAGAGCCAAAATCTGACCTTGAGTCTACCCAACCGGGATTTCAAGAACATCTCAAGCATAGATTCAACACATTGAACACTAGTGACGAAGACCTGATACGCTGTGGGAGGACATCGAGAATATCATTCATGAAGAAAGCAAAAGGTTATTAAAAAGACATGAAAGGAAGAAAAGTCCAAAGTGAATATCAGAAGAAATTCTGAAACTTGCTCTTAATCATAGAGTAGCGAAAACAAATGAAAGAAAGGATGAAGTCAAATTTCAAAAGGCAGCTTGAGAAGCCAAAGTAAAATATTATAGTGAAAAATGCAAAGACCCAGAGTTACCTAAAAGGAAGAGCATGCTCAGCACGATTGAAATGGAAAGAACTCAAGGAAAAAATTCAAGCCTTGAAATGAAAGATTGAAAGATTCTATGGGCAAAATATTGAATGATGCAGGGAGTATCAAAAGAAGATGGAAAGAATGCAGTGTCACAGTACCAAAAAGAGCTAGTTGAAATTCCATCACTGCAGGAGGCAGCATATGAGCAAGAACCAAGGGTGCCGAAGAAGGAATTTCATACTGCACTGAAAGCATTAGGCACAAACAAGTTTCCATGAATTAATGGAATACCAATTGAAATACTTCAATAAGCTGAGGAATTATTGGAAGCACTTACTCGCTTATGCCAGAAAATGTGGAAGACTGCTATTTGGCAAAATACTGAAACAGATTTATATTTGTACGCATTCCAACGAAATGCTCAACAGAATGCTCAAACTGTAGAACAATAGCAGTCATATCACATGCAAGTAAAATGTTGCCGAAGATCAAGAACAGTTGCAGCAGTTCAATAGGGAGCTCCCAGAAGTTCAGGTCAGATTCAGACGAGGACATGGAACAATGGATGTCATCGCTGATGTCAGACAGATCTTGGCTCAAAGCAGAGAATACAAGAAAGATGCTACCTTGTATTTTCTTGATTATGACAAGGTACTCAACTCTGTGGGGCATAACAAACTATGGAAAGCCTTGAGAATATTGGGAATTCCAGAGCAATTTATTGTGCTCATGAGGAACTTGTACATGGATCAAGAGGCAGTTGCGCAAAAAGAAATCAGAAAAAGTGTCTGTTAGCATTGTGTTCTCTCACTCTACTTATTCCACCTGCATGGTGAGACGATAATAAGAGAAGCTGGCTTACCTGAGGGAAAATGTGCCCTCAGGATTGGAGGAAGGCTTAATAACAACCTGTCATATGCAGATGACACAACCTTGCTTGCTGAAAGTGAGGAGGACTTGAAGCACTTGCTGATGAAGATCAAGCATTACAGCCTTTGGTGTGGATTATGATTTAATGTAAAGAACTCTAAAATCCTCAAAAGCAGGCCAATAGGTAGCATCATGAGAAATGGAGAAAAGGTGAAGCTGTCAAGGATTTGTCTCGTTTGGATCCACAATCCATGCACATGGAAGCCACAGTCAGAGTAAAGGATGCGTAGTGTTGAGTAAATCTGCCGCACAGGAGGCCCTCCTCAGAGCACTGAAAATCAAAAAACGTCGTTTTGAGGAATCAAGTGTGCCTGATCTAAGCCAGGAGCTGTTCCATTGCCACATATGCATGTGGAAGTTGGACATTAAATAAGGAACATCAAAGAAGAACCAGTGTATTTGAATTATACTGGTGAAGAATATTGAAAATACCCTGGACTGCTGAAAGGAAAATCGATCTGTTCTGGAAGAAGTGTAAGAATGCTCCTTAAAGGCATGGATGGTAAGACTTCATCTTCCACATGTTGGCCGTGTTGTCAGGAGAGACTAGTGGAGGGGCAGGGACAAAAGGAAGACCCTTGAAGAGATGAAGTGACCCAGTGGCTGCAACCGGAGATGCAACCACAGGCTCAGTTGTGAGGCTTGCACTGGGCCACAGTGCTTACTCCTCTCGTGCATTGGGTCACTGCGAGTCGGAACCCACTTGATGGGATCTGACAATAAGAATGCAGCTATTTGCCCCTCCCAGATATTTCCCCAATATGTAAGGAAAATATGATGAAGAGAAAAACAAGAGAAGGACTAGAAAAATGAGAGAAGAAGACACTTTAAGTCACCCATCCTCCTTAGCTCCCAACCCCACCCCCTCCCATCACAGTCTATATTTTACTTTAGGGCCTTTGTCTTGATGCCAATTTTATTTTTCATATGAATATGCACTTACACCATTTGGAGAAATCAAGTAACCGTAGAACGGGATAAGGAGCACTACTGGTGTAATGAGTTACAAATTAGGCTGTTTAAACCATAAATTCAGTTGTTTGAAACTATCAGGCACTGTGAAGGAGAAAAATTAGACTTAAAAAAATCATTTTATTGAGTGCTCTTACAGCTTTTATCACAGTCCATACATCCATCCATTGTGTCAAGCACATTTGTACATATGTTTCCATCATCATTTTCAAAATATTTTCTTTCTACTTTAGCCCTTGGTATCAGCTCATTTTCCCCCTCTTCCCCCGCCTTCCCTCCCTCCATGACCCTTGATAATTTATAAATTATTATTTTTTCATGTCTTTACACCGACTGTGTCTCCCTTCACCCACTTTTCTGTTGTCAGTCCCTCTGGGAGGGGGTTATATGTAGATCATTGTGATCGGTTCCCCCTTTCTCCCCTCACCTTCCCCTTACTCTCTGGTATTGCTACGCTTATTATTGGTCCTGAGGGGTTTACCTGTTCTGGATTCCCCCTGTTTTGAGCTCTTATCTATACAAGTGTACATGTTCTGGTGTAGCCAGCTTTGTAAGGTAGAATTGGGGTCACAAAAGTGGGGTGGGTTGGGGACATTAAAGAACTAGAGGAGAGTTGTATGTTTTGTCAGTGCTATACTGCACCCTGACTGGTTCATCTCTTCCTTGTGACCCTTCTGGGAGGGGATGTCCAATTGTCTACAGATGGGCTCAGGTCTCCACTCCGCCTTCCCCCTCATTCACATCGATATGATTTTTTGTTCTGGGTCTTTGATGCCTGATCCCTGATCCCATCAATACCTCATGAGAAAGATGAGACTTTCTGCTCCGGTAAAGATTGATTCTCTCAGAAACCAGCGCAGAGCTCTACTCTGTTCTGTAGGGTGGCTATGGGTTGAGATGGGCTGGATGGCAGAGAGTGGGCAGGTGGACGAGGTTAGTCTATAGATGACTATGTTCCACTAAGATAATTATACCATCCAGAAAAGTGGGATAGATCTAGGGTAGGGAACGATGTTGAGATCTAGTTGTCAGAATGTTCCACGAATATCTCTCAGATTGCCAGTAACTAAGAATTCAATAATTAACAGTGACTAAGAAGGACAGAGGAATTATATTGTTTATGCCATTTGTACCTTTCTTCTAGTCTTATAAGCATCTCCTTGTCATCATCTAATTTATAAATAGAATTTTTCTAACGAATGATGCTTCGCCACCGAGTCAGTTCTGACTCCTAGCAGCCTGACGGACAGCAGAAGGAATCACAGTGGCTACAACAACGGAGTCCAACACAACAAACTGGTGCCCGACTGAGCAGTGGCCTCTCCTGATAACATGCCCAAGGTATGGGAAGCCAGCCACGCGATCTCCCAGATACAGCCTAGACACAGCCCAGAAATCTCGCCGTCCCACCACCGTACTTTTCAAGGAGGATTCCAGCTGTACGTGCTTCAAGACATATTTCTTTTTGCCTTTCTGCAAGTCCATGGTATGTTTAATATTATTTGTTAGCACGCTAACTCAAATCTTCTGTGATTTTCCGTATCCATTGTTCAACCTTTACGTGCATATGAAGTGATTGAAAGTACGATGAACATGAGCCAATGAAAACTGTCGAGCACAAAAAAACATTTTCTGACTCTCGTCCTTTGGTCACGCCAGCAGAAGGGATCCATCACTAGAGGAGATCACCCTGTTTGGTGGAGTAGATGGGGCAACCAGGGCAAGAGACACCCTCAGTGAGTTGGGTTGGCATAGTACTTCCAACAATGTTCTCAACATGCTGGTAGTCATGAGGATGCTGTCGGATCGGCCAGTCTTTACTTCAGTTTTATCTAACTTCGCCAGAGTCAAGGCTGGCCTCCGTGGCAATTAACAACAGCAATGACAATATTGAGGAGAAAGAGGGCAAAGAGAGAGAGAGGATTCCCAGAAGCTTAGCATGTCCTGGGAATACAAATAGTGTAATTCTATAAAACAGGAAGGGACCTAACCATTACTGAAAGCTTGTGATGTGCCAGACATTTGAACACATTGTTTTATCCTCATAAGAATGACGATGTGATAGAGGTATTCTCATCAATTAGGACTAGGCTTGGCTCTCAGAGAAAACTCAAAATGATGCTGGCTTTACTTTTTAAAGAAAATCAGTGCAAACGAGTCAAGGCGGAGGAGAAGTACAAGCTATCTAATGTCACCAGGGTCCCGGTTCCCAGTTTGTCTTTTCCAGTTGTCTCATTTTCAGTGTGTAGCTTTATTGTTCAGAACCACAGGATGATTGCTGGAGCTCTGTCTGTCGTACGCAAGGAGAGAGGAGGAAACGCAACATGTTTTCCTTCAACTAGCCCAACTTTTATTTCATTTTGTAATATATGCATATGCAAACCAAAGATTTGCCATTTCAACGTTAATGTCACTGAATGGTTCTTGCTTTGAAGATGCCTTCCCAAGAATTGCACATCAACTCCCTCCATTTATTGCCTTTAGAAATTATTATGATAGAATATACACAACATACAATTTGCCATCATTTTCATCTTGATTATTTCACACAACATGATGTTTCTGAGGTTCAGCCATGTTGTAGACTCACTCACTGCCATGGGGTCAACATTGACTCATTGCGACCACGTGTGGGTTTCTGAGACCGTAACTGTTTATAGGAGTAGAAAGCCCTGTCTTTCTCCTGCAGAGCTGCTGGTGGTTTCAAACTGCTGGCCATGTGGATCGTAGCCCAGTGTGTAACCACGAAACCACCAGGGCTCCATAGCATGCTGTAGAGTAGAGCTGAACTTTATTTCTTTTCATGGTGGGGTCATATTCCATTTATTTTATGCCACGTTTTGCTTAGTTCCTCTATATCTTATGCTTGTGTTCTAATAGACGAGGCTCATCTAGCCACAAGGGAGAGTGGTTTTGCCCTAAGTTTACTTGGTGTAAGGACTCCCCAGATGAACCCAGAAAAGAAAAGAGAACAAGTAGTAGGTAGTCAGCATACTCTGACACAGTAGTCTTATCTTCACCTTTTATTTATAGCAATTAGAAATCAATACATTAGTCAAAGTCACGGTTAATAAATGGAGGTATCAGGATTAGGGCAGTCACCTGTCTGGCTTCTGAGCCAAGGTTCACTTCATTTCATGGCACCAATTCCACAGAAGCGATTCCTCTATCAGAAAGGAGATAATGGCAGGTGGAGCTCCTTGAACCAGAAAGGTCAGGGCTCACAATGTGCCCCAAAGCCATGGAATTATTACCTAATTCTCATTCTAAAACAATAGACTAAGCTTCTGACTGGAGTATAATTTTTCATCTTCAACATAGTCTTGATTTTGTCATCCTTTGACTGAGCAGTTAGTTCTACTTCTAGGAATTTGATGTGTGGAGATAATTAAAATGGGTGCCAAGATTTATGTATAAGGATGCTCCCTGAAGCTTTATTTATAAGTGTAGAAGATGGAAACCAAGAAAAATACACAAGAAATAAAATTGGTTAAATTCTGAAATGCTGAAGCCCCCATATGGTGGAACACATTGCAACCATTAGAAATCATGTTCTTCCAGAATATTTAAGCCCATGCATGATAAAGCTCATAGTTTATGTTAAGAGATTAAAAATAGCAATCACAATGACACCAATTTGGTAAGAAAGGACTAGAGAGGCAGATCGAGAAAATGAGAAGAATAAGCAAACAGTGATTCCTTTGTAAATAGCAGGCTTGTGAATTATTGCATTTTTATTTATGCTTTTCTGAGTGTTTAAAATTTCTATAATGAATATGCATTGTTTTTGTCATCAGAAAAAGCTCACCAGTGTCCTCCTCTGGAAATATGCTCCCTCCTTAGTAAAACTGTCTTTGTTATTCTCAAGATAACTGGCTTCAGCACTGTCAAAGTGTTAGCATGAAGAAGGTTCTAGCAGATTGACTTCAATAAATATTTATTGAGCGCTGCGTGTGCGTAAGCCATTGTGCTGGGAGTTGGGGGAGTAACTTGAGGGGGCTGTGAGCAGCAAAGATGAACAACTGTGGTCTCTGTCCCCAGGGAGGTTGCTGTCTCAGGAGGGCCTCTGCTTGGGAGCTCCTGGTCATCAAAGGGGTGCTGGTGGTGAGATCAGAGGCAGACAGGGCCTAGTCTGAGTCAGAATCCAAGTTGAAGGTTTCTGAGACTGTCACTCGTTATGGGAGTGGAAAGCCTTGTCTTTCTCCTGCAGAGCAGCTGGTGGCTTGCAGCAAAAATGTAATCTTGTTATTAGAAATGTACATAGCTCATCTGTCTAGATGCAAAGTGTTGCATGTTCAGACTGAGACGAAATTAAGCTCTTTACCAGCAGGGCTCTCCAGGCAGTCTTTCCAGGTGAGAGAAGGTTTCTATGTAAGAGAGGCCTCTTGAGCTGCACACCACCTGAAGACAACGGTAACAAAGGGGGTGGGGGGAAGAATGAATGATGCAACAAAGAAGAGGAAGAAAAAGAAGAGAAAGAAGAAAAAAGAATGAATGAATGACTAAACCTAGTATAGGAGTAAATATTGTAAGCAGGTCTTTTCATTCAGTTAATTGTTATTCACGCAACTAATTGGTTGGCCTATGTTTGGATACTGGTTCTACCATTTATGAGGACTTTGGCAAAAAAGAAAAAAAATTCCGTTTTAGCTGAAATTGGTGAAATGATGAGGTTACTCTGGGTTTGTAGTCCCTACGTGGTTTAAAAGGTTGTCAGCTAACAGAAAGGTTCAAGTTGTTCAAACAAGAATTACCTTGCTCAATAAAAATGGATTGCTTAATTAATATATAATTTGCAAATCAGGATAACATTCCAGCTCTCACTCCCATCAGGTAGATTCTGACTCAAAGTAGCCTGAGAGAACAGGATAGAACTTCCCTGTGGGTTTCCAAGACTTTACAAGAGTGGAAAGCCTTGTCTTTCTCCCTCAGAGAAGCTGGTGGTTTTGAACTACTAACCTTGTGAAACCCAACATGTAACTACTACACCACCAGGGCTCCCACATTTTGACTGAGTTGAAGGAGTCCAGGGAGTCAAAAATGGTCCAGAGAGAAAAGAACGTCCAGGGATTCTAATGTCCCATCTTCCTGGCCATTGCCTTGGTAATAGGGCAAGAGTAGGGTTCATATAGTTTCAATTTCTGCTCAACACAGATTCTAATCTGACCTTGGAGTTCATATGTCTTGAAATTTACTTCACATAAATAATTCTTCAAAAGAGTTTCATGACTAAGATAAAATGATCTCCACTAATTGAGCTAAACCAAAATTTGACCAAAATGGCGACTTTTAATATGGAAACCAGTCTCAGTTCTCCAGAGGTATCTTGGGAAAAGGCCTGGTGAGCTACTTCCAAAAAATCAGTCATTGATAACTCTATGGGGCGCAGCGTTACTCCGACCCATGTGCCAGGAATCAACACCAGAGCAACGGGTAACGAGTCAAGTTGAGCCCCAGTTCATGTTGATCCTGATTTGAGGGCCCAGAGTTGGCGCTGCGCATGCACACAACCCGCCTTTGCCCTCAGCAGGCGCACGTTGTATGGTCGCGGGTTTAGAACCAGCTGTCGGAAAGGAAGTCCCCTCAGCTTAGGAAATTGTTTCAAATTCATTTTAAGGATCAAATCTGTAACAAATACATCCTCGGGGAGGTGTCACTCCCCGCTCCCCCTCTATAATACCGGCTGGAATGACTTCTTTGCTTTCTTAATTTGGCCCCTTTCTCTTCCTTTTTCTGAATCTGCTCTCGGCTCTCTGTCCATAGCTTTTGCGTTTTTCATTATGCTCTGGCAACGGGAATGATCATAAATCTCACTTGCTAGGATGGGTGATGAAATTTCTGACGGGGTCAGAGTTGAAAGGGCTCAACCAATGAGAAGAGGCATTATTCACCTTGGGAACCGCTCTCCTACATTCTGCTTGATGGGGGGTGGGGTAGGGGGGTGAAAGGGGGTGGTGGTAGGGCTGACGATCCACTTTATCATTTTCCAACGGCAAGGTGTGTGTGTTTGGGGGGGGGGGGTTGACATTATGACTCATTTCCTTTTCTAGATTTTTTTTTTTAACCCGACTTGATTTCAGGAAACATCACACCTGGCCTAGCACACCCGTCTTTTAAAATAATTCTTTGGAACAATTTCGTCAACTCACTACCTCGCTCAATTCCTTTTTCCTCTCTCAATAAATGGAGCACCCTTTCAACCATTTCCTTCCACACTTTCTTCCAGGAAATTAGACCATATGGTTTCTTGGCTCAGAGGAGGTAGCTTTGGGTTTTCTTTTACAACAGAGGAGCAGCTTCTAACCGTCTTCGAAGTAGGAAAGGTCCAGACATTTAAGGGAAAGCCAAGGGGCAGGGAGGCAATGTAGTGACAATGGAGGTGTAAATGGAACCCATGCTTCTGTGAGGACCCTCTGATATGGGCAGGCTGATTGCAGTTCAAGGCTTTGGGATCTATACTCATCAGCTGCTGGAGCAGGCTCCATTGTTAGGGAATGCTCATTTGCAGCAAATATTACCAAGCCACAGGGCATGCCCATGGATGTCCTGGTTATTCTCAGCTAGCTTGTGCGGCTCCATATTAGAAGGCAAAATTAGCTTACAGGATCATTGTGATGGTTGCTAGCAGGATCATCGTGATGATCCAATAATGGCCCTTAAGCGGGTCCACTGTAATGAAGCAGACCACAGTGCTCTCAGTTTGAGTCCAGTAAAATGTGAAATGGGTTATTTTGTTTTAAATAAAATGCTATTTTTATCCAGCGCTAATTAAATCTCAATAGTGCAACTCACCATTGGTGGTGGGGAGAGTGCGGGTCTGGATAGCGTTTTGTTCCGTTGCAAAGGGTCACCAAGAGTGGAAGGCAGGGGAGTCCGTGGGTCTCCACGATGGTTCACAACAGCAATTGCTGCAAGTGTGACCATCAGCGAAGGCCGCATTGATGGGTTTATGTTGGACTTCTTCATTTGTCATTTTAAAGGCTACAGTGGAACCGTACTTTGAGCTGAGTTCAAGGATTTTAAGTGGTAAGGCATGGCAGGGAGTTTGTGGATTCGGTTTTCTGTCATTCATTCATTCATTCTTCTCTTAACCCCTTTTGAGGAACTGTGAGATCCTGGGCTGTCCAATCAAACATTGTGTTCTTCATATGTAAAATGTATTCTCAACATTTCTCCTCAACACCCCCCCTCCCCCAATTGCCAACCAATAAATCATTTCTCTTGGGATTAACTCTGACCCAGGTGACCCCAGGTGAGCCAGAGTAGGGATTTCAGTGACTGGTTTTTCGGAAGGAGATGGCCAGGCCTTTCTTCTGAGGCACCTCTTTGTGGAAGTGAACTTTCACCTTTTTGGTGAACAGTAGAGCTATTCCCAGGGTTCTTTTCCCCAAGGGCCAGTGGTTTGTTATACTAAATTGTGTTTCCAGGTGAGATGAAATCTGGGCTTTCCCTACTTTCCAACTTCACGCAGAGACTCTGCCCTGCCTCAGCATTCCGTACTGAGGACTGCGAGCCTAGGGCCACAGACAGGCACTTCCAGGATATCTGTTCTCTGGGGCACAAATAATTGTCCTGACAATTCCCTTAAACTAATGATGGGCTGATAGTTGGATGGGTGTATATTTGAACAGGTAAAAAGTCATCTTGACAACCCTGGGATTAAAAACCAAAACAAAACAAAAATACAACGCTACAGAGGGATTCGATAAACACTTGGTCATAATCATTTTATGTTGCCCTTTCTCCTTGGATAAAGGAGAAAGAACATCCAAGTTTCCTGTAAGTTGTTCTAAATCAGAAGGGGGGAAGGAAATGGGGGAGGGGAGGGCCCTCAGAGGAAATGTTCCGAGTTAATTTTGTTGGGCAAGGCAGCACATGGCATCCCAGAGTACCATGTGGCTCCAATCAGAGCAGGGTGGCTGTTAGCACTTGTTTTTTTTAAGCTGCGCTGCCTGTCTGTCTGTGTGGGTACGTTTGGCATGGCACTGCTCCAAAGCATTTGTCTGAGACGTTTCAAACATAGCAATTTAATGAGTGACAATAAAAAGATCTTGATTCAAGCAATGTATTTGGTTTCTTCATATAGTCTATATGTGCATTCGTAGTGTGTGGTTTTCCGTAGGTAAAATGATTTGCGTTCCCAGTGTAATTGCTGGAATATACACCATGGGGAAATCACTAGGCAAAAAAAAGAAAAGAAAATCAGGGCTGCTGTTATAACATTGCTACAGATGGCTAATGCTTTAAAAAGCACACTCCTTTGGATATCAAAATCGTATTTTGAGACTCTGTGGTGCCCACATATATTTTTTGAAGTGCCAGTTCATACAAATTACCCCTAGGTTTCCTTATCAGTGGTTGAGGTGGGTATTTCTCTTCTAGTACATTCATTCAACTTGGGTTACATTTTTGTACTATGATTGATTATATAGAGAGATATATACATGACTTTAAATAGATATATACTGTGACTGATTATATATGTAGATGTGTATGCATATATACTGAATCACAAAACCAAACCAAACAGACCCACTGCCCCATATATATTCTGTTAGCAACTCCATAAAACACAGTAGAGTGCCCCATAGGAGGTCCACGGTTCTAATCTTTAAAGAATCAGACTACAATCTTTAGGGCAGCTGATGGATTTGGACTACTGACCTTTAGCTTAGCAATCCACTGGTAACCCACTCTGTCTCCACGGTGCCATATGCATGTGTGTACACACACACACACACACACACACACACACACACGCATGCACACACACTTATATAAAAGCGCTTCAGAAATTTTGTGGAAATGGAATTGAAAGATAAGGAAACTTTCATCAGGGTAATTTCATTATGCTGTAGTTCAACTGTGAATGTAGAAATGGGGGAGTGGGGAGAAAAAGAACACGGGGGTTAGAGGATATAGAAAAAAATTAAAATTAAATGATTACAAAAGAAGAACACAGATTTCAAAAGCAAAGGAATGACCACCTGAATAAACCAAAAAGCTATGCATTCTCAAAATTGCCAGCAAATAAGGAAAAATTCCCCCCTGACCTGTATTATAGAAGTCTGAATGCCCCAGAGACCTGTGCCAAAGACTTCAGAAATCAAATATGCAAATAAAAGTAAATATTCACGAAACAGGAAACTTCAGGTAACTGTGTGTGGGTGTAATATATACATCATGTTAGATGAACGAAGATATGCCTTTTCTTCATTAGAAAAAAAGTAGGGTGGATTTTGGAAAATCGCCATATCTAAACAAAACGTCATTGCATTTGCAATCGCTGGCAAGACCCATGTTTATTATTCCACTCTATGCATTGGGTCCACCACCTGTCTGCCAGCTTTTCGTACTGTGGTGGCTTGTGTTTTGCTATGATGCTGGAAGCTATGCCAGTGGGTATTTCGAATGCCAGCAGGGTCACCCAAAGGTACAGATTACAGCGGAGCTTTCAGGCTAAGAGCAGACAATGAAAAAACACGATGGAAAAAGCAGCTAAAAAGTGTGCATAGCTTGAAAATATTGTCAGATGCTGATGGCCTAAAGAATGGAAGCAGACAGAGTTGGAGAGAGTGCAGGAGGACAGGCCCTGAGGTCTGAGGACACTCAAATCGTGACTGAGGAGAAACAGATTTCTCAGAGTGGAGCTGACCACAGGGACATGAGTGGGTTGGGAGTGGAGTTTCGGGGTCTTCATTTGTTGATGGGGGGTGTTGATGAGGAAACAGCTGCAAAAATCTGCTCATGATCAGAACTTGGAATGTGTGAACTCTGAATCCAGGAAAATTTGAAATATTCTAAAATGAAAGGGAATGCATAAAGATCAACATCTTTGGCATCAATGAGCAGAAATGGACTGTGATTGGCCATTTTGAATCAGAAAATCATATGATGCGTTTTGTCGGGAAAAACATAGCCAAGAGGAATGGCCTGGCATTCTTTGTTTTAAAGGACATTGCAAAAGCTATCATAAAATACAAAGCAATCTATGATAGGATTATATCTATCCATAATCAAGAATATCCAATCAGTACAACAATTCAAATTTATGCACCAACCCCAAAAGCTAGTGAAGAAGAAACTGAAGAATTCTACCAATGACTTTGGTGGGAAATTGATCGAACACACAATCAAGATGCATTGATAATTAATGGGTAATGGAATGCAAAAAAATAGAAAGAAGAAGGCACCGTCGTTGGAAAATTTGGTCTGGGTAATAGAAATGAAGCTGCGGTCACATGACGGAATTTTACCAAACTAATGACTTCACCTCAAACACCACAGGAGGTCATTGCTGATGTCAGAAGAATCTTGGTTCAAAGGAGAGAATACCAGGAAAAGGTTGACTTGCGTTTTATTGACTATGCAAAAGCATTTGACTGTGTGGACCATAGTAACTATGGGAAACCACAAGAAGACTAGAAACTCCAGACCACTTTCTTGTGCCCATGAGGAACTTGCACATGGATGAAGAAGGCAGTTGTGCAAAAAGAACAAGAGAATACCGCATCATTTAAAATCAGAAAGGGTGTGCATCCGGGCTGTGTCTTCTCGCCATATTTGTTCAAACTGAATGCTGAGAAAGTAATCAGAGAAGCTGGCTTTTATGAAGAAGAATGTGGCATCAGGCTTGGAAGAAGGCTTATTAGAAACCCGAGACAAGCACAAGATACAACATTGCTTGCTGAAAGTGAGGAGGATGAAAACACTTGCGGATGACGATCAAGGATGAGAGTCTGCAGCATGGATTACAGCGCAATGTAAAGAGTCCCGAATCCTTGCAACTGGACCAGTAGGTAGCATCATGCCAAATGGGAAAAACACTGCCGTTGTCAAGTGTTTTACCTGGCTTTGATCTACAATGAATGCTCATGGAAGCAGAAGGCAAGAGATCAAGACGTGTCACGCTGGGGAAATCTGCTGCACAGGGTTTTTATTAGAGTATGGAAAGGAAAGAATTTTACTTTGAGGACTCAGGTGCCTGACCCAAGCCATTGCACGTGAACGTTGAAGATTGAACAAGAAGACTGAAGAAGCGCTGATGCATTTGAATGATGGCGCTGGAGAAGAATATTGAAAGTTCCTATGAAATGTTAAAAGGACAAACTCATCTGTCTTGCAAGAAGTATGGCCAGAGTGGGGCTTAGAAGCAAGGATGGCAAGACATTATGTTACATCTTTGGGACATATTGTCAGGCAAGTCCAGTCACTTGGGAAGGACATCCTGCTTGGTCAAGTGCAGGTGCAGCGGGAAAGAGGAAGACCCTCCTGGAGATGAATTGACACACTGGGTACCGCAAGGGACTCAGGCACAGGAACAGTGTCTTTTCTCTATTGTGCGTAGGATTGCTATGGGTTGGAAGGGACTTGAGGGCAGCTAACAACATGAAGAAGAACATGCGTTGACCTGCTAACTTAAAGACCAGCAGTACAACTACACCAGCCGCCCTGTGGGAGAAACATGAGGCTATTTGCTCCTGTAAAGATTTATAGCATCAGAAGCCTAAAGAAGCATTTCTGTTCTTTCCTATAGGGAAGATGAGCCCAAATGAACTCTATGGCAGTGGCTTTGGTTTGGAGAGTATTCTCCATCAGCTCTTGCCAAGTTTCCAAAAGCGGAATAATGCTAGAGCAATGGTTCTCAACCTGTGGGTCGTGACCCCTTTGAGGGTCAAATGACCCTTACACAGGGGTTGTCCAATTCATAACCGTTATGAAGTAGCAATGAAAATAATTTTAGGGTTAGGGGGTCACCACAATATGAGGAACTATAGGGTCGCAGCATTAGGAAGGTTGAGAACCACTGTGCCAGACAGGGTACCACGAAACTTATGTGACCGATCCTTAGTTTTGAAAGGAGTCCATGTGAAGCAAGCTATAGACAAATCAGGCCATCGTTTTCAGGATTTTCCAAGGTATGGTATGAATAGTCCTGGCATATCCATGAGGGAAGAAGGGCAGATGTCATTTTCTCAGGCATGAGTTCACAGAATTCGGAGTATTGAGAATTGTCTCATCTCTTAGTTGAGAGGAACCTTCAGGAAAAGTGACTGTAAGACTTGCTCCAAGTGCAGTGATTCGTAATGGTGGTGAGATTCCTGAGCCTTTTCACACCATTGGATTTCCTCTCCCAGAAATTTTCAACAGAGACTAGGGAAAAACTAGTTTGTTTGAATAATTCTGCCTTAGCATCTAAAGATTCTAGAGAAAATAAATAGTGACCTTGTTTAGCAGTATTTTCCAAGTTAGTGTCCAACACAAGGCCTAAAAGATACTGCAGAGGAGGGACGTTGAATCTGGGTCATGTTATATGCTAGTTTCTATTTTGAATATTCAAGATAAACATTAGCATATGAAAACCTATGAGAAAATACCACAAATACGTAAATCAGATTACTCTGCTCAAGCTAATTTTCCGAGCTCATTTGACTTTACCCTACGTTTGTGAAACAGTGTATTCGAATTCTGAGAACTTGGCTCAGGAATTCCAATTAAAGCCTAGGCAGAAGACTAGAATTTTAACTTTTGTCTCTAGAAGCTTGAGCCAATGCAATAAATTAGGGAAGAAGGTTTGCCCTGAAAATGAAAAAAATAAAGGATCACTATTTTCACAAATCCTAAATTAATTAACTAAAAAAACTATAGTTGTGATTGTGCCTATTATTAAGTGGTGGCTATGGACAAGTCGTTGATCATGCAAAATTCTATGATGTGATCTTGAACTTCATTTCTATCACCAACCATATTTCTCAATTAATGTTCCTTCTTCTTTGTTTCCAACTTCTCCCAATGATTATCAATGTATCTTGATTGCATGTTTGGTCAGTTTTTGACTGCAGACATTGGTAGAACCCTTCAATTTCTTTATCACTAGCCTTTGTGGTGCAAAAATTTGGATACCAGTTGCATAAATTTGAATAATAGCCTTCAGTATGGAGTACAACTCAATGTAAGAGACAATACAATCTTCACAACTGGACCAACAGTAACATCATGATAAATGGAGGAAAAGTTGAAGTTGTCAAGGATTTTGTCTTGCTTGGGTCACAATTAATGCTCATGGAGGCAGCTGTCAAGAGATCAGCGTGTTGCATTGCTTGAATCTGTCGCACGGGGCCTCTTTAGAGTATTGAAAAGAAGGAGGTTACTTTGAGGCACGTAGGTGCACCTGTCCTCAGCCATGGTATTTTCTTTTCTTTTTAAAAATCATTTTATTGGGGGCTCAGACAACTCTTATCACAATCCATATATACATCCATTGTGTCAAGCACATTTGTACATTGGTTGCCATCTTCATTCTCAAAATATTTTCATTCTACTTGAGCCCTTGCGATCAGCTCCTCATTTCTCCCTCCCTCCTCCCTGCTTCCTCCCTCAGGAACCCTGGATAATTTAGAAATTATTATTATTTTTTTCATGTCTTACTCTGACCAGTGTCTCCCTTCAGCCACTTTTCTGTTGTCCGTCCCTCTGGGAAGGGGTTATATATAGATCATTGTGATCTGTTCCCCCTTTCTCCCCTGACTTTCCCCTTCCACTCCTGGTGTCACAGCTCTCAGTATCAGTCCTGAGGGGTTTATCTGTCCTGGATTCCCTGTGTTTTCAGCTCTTCTCTGTACCCATGTACATGCTCTGGTCTAGCCAGCTTTATAAGGTAGAATTGGGATCATGATAGTGGGGGAGAGGATTCATTAAAGAGCTAGAGGAAAGTTGTATGTTTCAATGGTGCTATACTGCACCCTGACTGGCTCATCTCTTTCTGTGACCCTTCTGTAAGGAGATATCCAATTGTCTACAGATGGGCTTTGGGTCTCCACTCTACCCTCCCCCTCATTCACACTGATAAGATTTTTTGTTCTGGGTCTTTGATGCCTGATACCTGATGCCATTGACACCTCATGATCACACAGGCTGGTGTGCTTTTTCCATGTAGACTTTGTTGCTTCTCAGCTAGATGGCCACTTGTTTAACTTCAAGCCTTTACGACCCCAGATGCTACATCTTTTGATATCTGGGCACTGTCAGCTCTTTTCACCACATTTGCTTATGGTCCCATTTTGTCTTTAGTGATCATGTTGGGAAGGTGAGCATCACAGAATGCTGGGTTATTACAACAAAGTGTTTTGGGGTTGAGGGAGTACTTGAGTTGAGGCACAATCTCTATCTGCCTCATAAGCATGTGACAGTTGGATCTGAACAAGGAAGACTGAAGAAGAATTGATGCATTTAAATGGTAAAGACTATTGAAAGTACCATGGACTTCTCAAAGGATAAACCAATCTGTCTTGGAAGAAGTACAGCCAGAGTGCTCCTTAGAGGCAAAGATGGAGAGACTTTGTCTTAAATACTTTGAATATGTTTTAAGGAGAGATTAGTCCCTGGAGCAGGTTATCATGCTTGGTGAAGTGGAGGGGCAGCAGAAAAGAGGAAGGCTCTCAATGAGATGGATTGACACAGTGTCTGCAACAGTAGGTCCAAGCTTAGAAACAATTGTGAGAATGGCACAGGTCCATGCAGTGTATTATTTGGCTGTGCAAAGTGTCGCTACGGGTCAGAACTGGTTTGATGGCACTTAACAACAATAATACTATGAGTTGGTAAGTTGTAAACTATTTACCAAAGCTAAAAACTTTCTCATAAATCAATGATAATTAAGTAAAATAACAAGAACAGCAATTTGGAAGAAAATGTACAATTTATAACGGACATGGGAAATAAATCACTATTTCAAAAAGTTTAACTTTATAAGAACTATATCTATGTGATCCATACAAACAAGACAAGTACCTATTGCCGAGGGGTAAAAAGGGAGATGTGAATAAGTGGGAAATTGAAGCAAACTATCTTCCTAGTTAGCCTGAAGACATATTGGACAAAGTATCAACTTGACACAAACCTCTGTATAGGTTGAACTCAATCTGAATCAAGGTCACAATGGGCTTGGGATTCTGAATTTACCAGGGAAAGTTTCATCCATTCTAAGAACCAGTTGACTGGAACGTCTCTTCCTATAACTCCATCTCTTCAGCTCTCTAGGCAAGCATGTTTCATTGGGTTGCTTGCCATGCGTCTTCCCTTTTCAACTCTTGCCACAGTGGCCTCCCGAAAAAGCAAAATAACAACCATAAGGTCTTCTTTGAAAAGCAAAATAATAAGGGGAAGAAGGAATATCTGATTTTGTAGCTCTCCTTGCTTAAAGCCATTTTATAGCTTCTTCTTGCTATTACACTTTAAACTAAATCTTAGGAGTGTTTTACAGGACTCCCTTATCCCGCGTCTCTGAGTGACTTTCCCAGCTGCGTTGTGGGCTCCTTTCCTCCGCGTGTTTCATGCACTGAGCCCAATGCCGCTAGTGTTCTGAATCCTTCTTTCCTTTTATTTCAAGACTTTTCTTTGTTCCTCTTCTCGAATCTCTCTTTCTCGTCCTCTTCACCTTGTTACTTCTTTCTTGTCATTTTTACAATTAGTTGCTATCTCTATCAAGGAAAACGTTGTTTTTCCCCCTCCTATTAGGTTCCATGGCATCTGACTTTAATCACAGAATTGAGCAGTAATTTAATGGACGATCTGTATAATTGACTGCTTTGCGATTCTATGTCTGCCACAATATGAGCCCTAGATTGGCAGAGACCCCCATTTTAGTCACGTGCATACTACTTACGTATCATCATTTCTTGTATTTTTAAGCACTTCAGACTTGTTGAATATTGAATGAAAATAAAGGAAACAAATTGTTAAAGAGTAGCAAAGGACCTGCCACCACAACCACCAACTGGTATTGAGTTGATTTTAATTCATAGGCATCCTATAAAACAAAGTACACCTGATCCTTTGGGGTTACTGAGAATGCAGGCAGCCTCATCGTTCTTCCTCAGACTGGCTGATGGGTTTAAACAGCAGACTTGAGGTTAGTAGCCCAGGGTTTCACCGAGGCATGACTAGGTTTTCTAAAGGACTTGTAGTACTCAGTAAATAAGTGTGATCTAACTATCATGACCAAAACATTGCATTGGTTGTGATGGAAGAGAAAGAGACATCAATGATCCAGAATAGAAAACCCAGAAACAAACTCCAATATAGATCAGACTTGGTTATATGACAAAGGTAATCAGCGACAGATCACTTAATAAGCAAAATAAGCTTGTCTTTGTTGTTGTTAGGTCCCATCTAGTCAGTTCTGGCCCACAGTGTCCTGATGCACAGCAGAATGAAACACTGCCTAGTCCTGGGCTATCTTCACAATTGTCCCTAACTTGAGCCCAGTGTTGTAGCCATTGTGTCAGTCCATATCCTTGAGGGCTTTCCTCTTCATTGCTGCCCCTCGGCCAAGCACAATAACCTCCTCCAGGGACTGGGCTCTCCTGATAACATGTCCGAAGTATGTAAGATGAAGTCTTGCTATCCTTGCCTCTAAGGAGTACTCTGGCCATACTTCTTCAAAGAGAGAGAGGTTTGACCTTTAAGTAAAGGCATTAGTCAATAGGGTACTTGTTGTCCAAAGCAAAAATCTATAGATGCCATGCAGACAGGATGCAAGGAAAAGTGAACACTTCAATAGAAGGGGGCTGTCAGGGCACTAAATAAATTGGTAGGATTTGATAAATTTTGTATGTGATGACCATCCTAGTTTCCTTTTCATTTTGGACTGACCAATTATAATCTCAAATTTGGGTCTCTCTCATGGATGGCATAAGAATATGTCAGTGGTACTATCGTCACATGAGTTCTGGCGATCTAATCCTGAGCACAGGTCTCCAGACTGATCAGATCCTTGCATTTGTCTCATGCTATGTGAAATTGCTCTTGGCCTGTTAGGCATCAGCAGGAGTTTAAAGAACTGGGAAGCTACCACATTAAAGCACAGAAAGTGAGTGTTCAAGGTCTTACGTATGATTTCAAGAAGAAAACCCTGTGGAGGTTTGCAAAAGACCCAACAAACATTGTACAACAGGTGAGTGAGAAGATTTCCCATTGTCTTGTAAGTTCTACTTCTTTTACCATTTTAGACCGATGAACAAAATGACCATTTCCAAATGGATGGTTTCCATTTCCACTTATTGTCAAATAGAAATATTTTTATTATTCAAATTCAAATATCAATGTAATAGGGGGTGTTCTTTAAACAGCAATTAAGACTCTCCAGGGGGTTAGTGTGTTAAGCGCTGGGCTGCTCATTTCTAACCATCAGCTGCTCCATTGCAGAGACTGCTCTCATAAAAATTTACAGTTGCACTTTGACTCCCAGCATTTTCCTCTATTTCCTTTGACTTTCCTACTGTCCCACTATCATGCTCAGTCCCCACCAGGGTTTCAGCAATTCCTCTTGTTACATTACCCTTGATCATGCCCTACCAGACTTACCACACCCACCTCACCACCAATTTGGATCACTTGTTGTTCCCTTGTCCCTAGG
>NW_022103928.1:53023772-53032586 GCF_000313985.2 Echinops telfairi
ACAGAAAAGTGCGTGAAGGGAGACGTTGGACAGGGCAAGATATGACAAAATAATAATTTATAAATTATCAAGGGCTCATGAGGCAGGGGGGAAAGGGGAGGGAGGGGAAAAATGAGGACCTGATGCCGGGCCTTAAGTAGAGAGCAAATGTTTTGAGAATGATGAGGGTAATGAATGTACAAATGCGCTTTACACAATTGATGTTTGCATGGATTGTGATAAGAGTTGTATGAGCCCCCAATAAAACGATTTTAACAAAATGAAAAAAATTTACAGTTGCAGAAACTCTCTTGAACTCTGTCTTATGGGGTTGCTATGAGTCAGCAATGAATGCAGGGCTGTGAGTTTCAGACAGACGACCACTCGTAGCTCAGTGGCATTAGGTGACTCCACAGAATCATACTACCACCAGAGTGTACTGTGTACTTGGGCATTCAATAAATGCTTACACAAAGGATACATTATATTGTTATTCACACTCTTGTATCAACAATTTGACTTATTTATTTTTAGACACGATTTTTCTTCATTTTTCAAAAGTGCACATAGATATGTGTTATATTTTTTGCCTTCTCCTTCACACCAGTGAACGATGTGTCTGTCTGCCCTCTAGTTCATGATTCACTCTCTCTTTCCCCGCACCTCTGGTAGCCATCAGGGAAAGTTGTTGCTAGTCTGAAAACCCTTCCTTAGTTTTTTTCTAGTAGTGATTTCATAAATCATTTTATTCACTTTTTATCCATTTCAATGATTCACTGTGGTAGAGCTAAATATCAAAAGTAACATCCCTTCCTATTCAGGTAAAATGAAATGGCAACAACTAAGTGGAGCGCAAGAGCAAAAGCTCACAGAGAAAATGAAAGGATTTTTGAATCTCTAAAGAGAAATTTCAAAATTAACTTACTTTTTAAAGGTAATGATTCATCAGGGACTTCTTGCATTGGATGCTCAAGTTTAATGGTGGCAAATTGCTATTCTAGTACAGGTAATGCTGAAATGACAAATAGCAATGTGAAAATAATAGAATTTGTTACAAATTCTACATCTACTCCTCATATTTAAAATTTTTTTAAAGATTTAAAAAGTGAAACTGTCTTAACATCTTAAATTAAAGTAAATAAGAGAAATACCAAACCTTGTTTGTTTACCATGCAGAAAATGTTCACACAAAATTTTAAACAGCCTATAGTTAGGTTGATGACCGCATGGTCCTCTGTAGAGCCAGCGATTTTCATAACTGGAGGAGAATTCTTCCACAAAGCAGGATCTGTGTTTCTGTTCTGTGGGGACTCTGCAGTTGCAACAATTTCAGACTGAAAGCAAAGGCTAACAACTATAAGAGGAAGTGGCTTCTGTATTTGCCATCAGTCATCTCTGTAGATTGTTTTGTTGGAAACCATTCAGCTCTGGGTAATTTAAATCTTGGTTTGCCATGAATGGAGTTAGTGATGGGCACAATTCAAATTATGTATCAACATGAAAACAATTTAATTCTGAAGACATGGTCTTGGCTTAATTTATGAACTGGAAACACAAATTAAAAGAAGCATGTCCATGTTGGAAAACTGTTTTTTGCAATGTGTGCGGTCCTTGTACTAATACGTGAATATGGACTATATTTTCAGTGAAGAAATGACGTGTTTGGGTTTCCACAAAATGTAATTTGCGGGCTTGCTTGAATTTGTTGCTCAGTTTGATCCATTCTTAGCAGATTTAGTCTTAGCATATTTCAAAATTTGGAACATGGGAAATGGTAACCTATCTTCTATGTCTAAAACAACAAAAGTGAGTAAACATAATAAGTGATCAAGTTAAAAAAATAAGTGATCAAGTTCAATAAACTATGTTCAGTAATATAACATACTGTGATATTTTAGTTTTCTATAGATTTCACTCTTGATTTTTCTTATATAGATCAGCTATTTATTATTTTAAGGTACATATTTCCAAGAGCTGGTAAACCTGTCTAGGGATCTATCACATAGTTTAAAGTCTATCACAATAGCTTAAAATCCATACCAAACACAGGGTGGCAAGACCAGTACTTCCCTATATGAAGCTTGAAAAATCAACTTTTCCTAAGGGCAGAGGGCAGTGTTAAGGCAGTGCTGCCACTACATCAGGAACAGAAAGGAATGCATCAGAAAATGGCCCGTGTCATTTATATAATATGCGCCGGGCATTCACTTACTCTTGTGTGACATATTGTGATTGTTCAGAAGCAGTGATTCTTTTCTAGTTTAATTACTTTACACACGTTCTTGCCACCTCTGCGTTGATAAGGAGCCCTGGTGACATTGCCAGGTAGGTGTGGGACTGTTCACCCCACGGGCTGAGGTTCAAACGCACCAACCTCTCCACAGGAGAAAGATGAGGTTGGCTGCTCCCATAAAGATTTACAGCCTCACAAACCCCATAGGGAGCTGAACTGATGGCAGTGAATTTGGCAGTAGGTACTCAGGGATAGGCCATTCTTGCGATGTATTTAGGAAATGACCTAGTATTGACATTTCTTTCTAATACACATTGGGAAGCATGTGCTGTAGCAACGGGCGCCATTATATACTCAGGTTCTAGATGTCCTAGAAAATATTCCTGACGTTCATGAAAGAGAAGCCAACAGGGAAGATGAAAACATTGCCAGCAAAATGTAAACACTAGACTATGTGTGAGGGGGCCTTCTGAGAGGCTGTAGAAAAAATATAACACCTTTTAATTCAAGAGTAAGTGTGACGACATGAAAGTATCTCTACCCGCCATTCACAGGTATTTACATAATTTAAGAAAAGATTTTGAAAACACAACAACAATACAATACTGCCAAATACTGCTCATCAAGAGTTCCCTGTGAGAGAAACATTAGAAAGAACAAAACGTTGGGTGTTCTCCAGAAGTATTGAGTGCATCCTCATTGACACACTCTAATCTTGCATGAAAGCAAGGGCAAAAGTGTGTGAAGTTTTTTCAGATAGATTTTCTGTCTTAAACAGTGTGGATATACATGATGAATGAATGCAGGCATCCAAGAGTTGAGTGCAGGCTTCTCTGGATGACTGAAATGCAATCTTTATGGAGAGATGCCACAAGTTCGTCCTAACGTGAGAACTGTTTAAAGACAAGAGGATCAAATGCAGCGTAGATTTAGCAACATGAAAATTACTTTACACATATCCTTCACCTTAGTGAATACCAACAACACAAAAGAATGCTCATTTTCAATTCAGAGAGACTTGGAAACCTTCCGTGTGTATTCACGATTCAATAAAAGTCTTGATTAAAAATCCCAGTTATTTATGGAAGCATATTTTTGTTTGGTAGCTTAATTGTGAAGAAATCATTGAAGAATCTCTAAAAGCAGAAAAGAGAAATGTTTTTAATTATAACATATTAGAGATTAAAGATCAATCTAAAAATAAAATTTAGTAATTTGTTGTGTGGTTTGTTTGCTACTCATTAAACTTTAATGATGTCTATTGATGATTGAAAGAACTAAGTTCACTGACTCGTTTTCTTTGTTGTAGAATATGTGGAATATACTCTTTATAGGAAATGTGGAATATTATAAAACTTAGCACCTTGCATCCACTAAAAGAGGAAAATTTTAATCTAGTTTATCTTATTCTGCTAAAATAACACATACCATGTTTGTATTTAATCACTGATGCTGGAGTTGAATTTGAAAAGAATTACATTTTAGATAGCTAACACACAAAATTTAAATACTTATAAGCAGAGGAGGGGAGTCCGCGGGCTATTAGTGTTTAGGATTCTCACATACCTTAACCTGGTCCTAATGTCAGTAGAGTCAATTACTGTATAAAATATAATTTATTAATTAAATATGGGTCTACAACAACTGGTAAACTCTTTGGATTGAAAAGGAAACACAGACTTACTTGCTGGGCAACAGAATAAATTCCCGATAAGATAAAATGACATTTTAAAATTGTGTTCAAATGAATGCTAATCTGTGGGTGGTTAATATGGTTAATGTGAACAAATAGTTTTATGTCTGCCTAAGTTTAGGAAGTGGCAATTCAACAAAGTTAAACTGGTTTCTTTTCTGCAAAACTTTTAAAAAATAGTGTTAATACTCATTGTGAATTCACAAACTGCTTCATAATGCAGCCTTTGATATCATTACATGGAGCCTTTTGTCCTCCCCCAAAGTACAGCACTGATTTAGAAAATTCGGATTCCTAACTCTAAACAAACTCGAGGAACATTTAAAGAAATATTTTTTTAATAAACTTGATGTTATGAAAGCGTTCCTAAGTTTCTGTCAATGACAGAAGTCTAAAAGGAAAGTGTGTCATCAATGGAGTTTTTACCATGAGCCACAGGAAACTTCTGATTAACTGAGAATAGCAGACACTAATATTATTCCCCTATATTTTCTCTTGGGGTTGAATTATATTTTCCAACCTATGTGACATATGGCTTGGCCATTTCACTTGCTTCATCCAACTAAAAATTAGCAGAAGTAACGAAAAATAAGCAGAAGTGATTCAGCAAGGCTTAATCTATTGTTTTTTCTGCCCCAGTAGTCATGGAAGCACATATTAAGATTAATTTTCTGTCAGCTTGACTTCTAAGCCTTCTTGCCAATCCAAAGCTTGAATGAAAAAGAATTTGGGTGAGGTTATTGTTTTGTTGTTGTTATCTCAGCATACCTTTGCCTACACAGTTTGACTCATTAAAGAAAAAGAAGTGTATTGATCTAATATTGGGAGCTCACAGAGTGGACAGGGAGGCTTGTAAATTGGTAGGTTTAGGAAATGGTAGTTAGCGTAAGAGCAACGGAGACTAGAAAATGGAAACTGTAGATGTAATTTTGTAGCTGGAAACAACATGCCAATAGGAGTTGGAGGAAATGTAAACACTTTCAGCGTCTTTGTTCCTTAGGGAAAAATGTAAATTTTAAGGAGAACATGACCTATGGGCCTAATTTTGGCTAGCTAGTCACTCTATGGCAAAGAGAGGGTGGGACTGCTAATTATATTCCTCCCGGTGCACATTCAATGGGAGTGGAAAAAGGAAACGAAATTGCGGTTAAGGAAAGGAAATGAACGCTGTGCCGTCGAAAGTACCAATATTTACGTCCTGAAAATCAATAGTTTTGACTTTCTAAAGTATTCAGTACATCAAAACAAAAACAAAAACAAAACCCCAAACTTGTTATACAGTTTAGAAAGAACAAACTGAATAAATGTAAGATGTGAGTGCGATGGTTGATAATACAGGAGAGCGAGTCAAAAAAGTCTTGCTACCACACGAGAGGAACTGTTACACCAAACTTAAAAGTGTGACGGTGCTGGGCTGTTTACCTGCATGGTCAGCCGTCTGAAATCCACTTAAACCTTCATTCTCAAAAGCAACCATGTCCTGTATCCTTCAGTGAAGGCTGCCAAGATTGCCACGTTGCAGTCCCCAAACACAATTGCCGTGTGATAAAGCACAAAGTAGAGGGTCCACGTGTTAGGGACTATTGGGATGCTGAGAAAATGGAGAGTAACGGGGTGGGACCATAAAGGCTTCCGCTACGAGAGATTATTATAGCTTTATGTTATAAAGAGGATAGAAGTGATGCATTTACTCCATGTTTTAAAATCCCACCTCAAAGAGCACTGCTCCCTGGTGGTTCCATAAGTGGGCTAGGTTGCCGAGGAGGGATTTATTTCAGGCGACTGATGCCTTCCAGAAAAGTCAGGGAAAAGTGTTATTTACCGAATTGAACTTATTGCCATAGCGTTGGTAATTTAGCGTCATAACTTCAGGACTGTTACCTGTTAAGCGTCTGTGGATTTCAGAAAGAAACCCTTATCCTTCCATCATGGTCAAAGAATAAACATAAGATACCACATGGTTAAGCACGATCATGGTTGCTTCATCTTTAAGCTGAAGATTGTAGAGGACTTGTCCCCACTCTCACTGAGACCCCTGCTCCACTTTTCCAGTGTAGCTTAGTCTGTGCTTTTTGTCAAAGTAGTTGAGCTTGAAGTTCTATGCTTTTTACTCTCTCTGCTATATCATTATCACACACCCCCTTACTGGACTGTTCCCATCCACATACAAATATACGATTGCAGGTATTTATTTCATCTTAAAAAGAAACCAGTCAAAATAGCCTTCTCTAGAGACCACTTCCCTTGTAGCTATTGCTCCAACTCGCCTCAATTTTAACCCAAGTTGGGGGTGGGTTTCCTCTTTGGCTCTCACGAATGTTGGCCCATTCATTCTCTCGTGTATCCATCCCAACTGAGCTTTTGCCACCAGCACTCCACGCAAGAGCGTTGGTTTTTATCCGCTAGTCTCTCTACAGAAGAAAGGTGTAGCAGCCCGCGTCCATGAACAGTGCAGTTTGGAAGCCCTGTGCGACAGTTCCACTTTGTTCTATGGTATTGCTGTGCATTGGAAAAGACTCCACAGCAGTGGGTTCTTGGTCCCCTCCATCCCCCACCCCCAAACCTCAGCTCAGTCACTACTATGTTGCCAGACCCAATGGCCAGCTCTCCGTCTCCAACATACACGATCATCAAAAATGACGCAAATGATGATCATAAACAACACAAACAGCAGTCAGCATCCTAAATGACGCAACTATCAGCCTTCTCTGATTCTTGATGAACTTGTGCACTTGGTTCCCAAGTCCCCCTTCTCGTCCTGCCTCACCGGCTGTCCCTGGGCTTGTTTCTGCTTTCTCTTTGTGGACACACCTCTAAACATCTGCGTCATTCCCCAGGCATCTTTTCTACTGCTATTACCTTTATAATCTCTTTCAATTTTATAGCTTCGAATACCATTTCTTCACTCATGGTCCCAGTCATGACTTCAGCCATGACTTCCACTCTGAACATCCACCCTCTATGTGCCTATTTTACACTAGACTTAGATGAGTCTCAAGCTAAAATGCATCCCAAACTGAACTCCCAATGTTTAGCTTCAAATCTATATCCCCATAGTCTTACCATCTCAGGGAATGGATGCTCTTCCCTCCCAGTTATTCATGTGCTTATTCTCCTCTTTTACTCTCATTCCATTTTTAAGAAAATTCCCTAATTCAGCTTTCACTGCCCGTCTTGATTCTAACCAATTGTCATCCATTTTATGATGATGAGTCCAGCCACTGTTAACTTTTTGTTATCAAAGAGGTGGACATTTCCTAACTGCTATTCTTTATTCTCACAATAACACTCTTATTCTCAATAGTCACAATACTATTCTCACAATAACAACTTCCCCTACCAATTACTCAATATGACCACCAACGCAATTCAGTCAAAATGAATCAGGTCCTGTCACTTCTCTGTGCAAACTCCAAAATCTTTTCCAGACCCGCCTCTTCGACTTGACACTCTGCTACTCTCCCCAGAGTGCCTTCTGCTTCAGCCCTACCGTGACTTCGCTGCACTGATCAGACTCCTACAGGAGAGTCCTACCACATGCTTTCACGCTGAACTTTGTTCTGAACTTTATTCACCCAGATATCAGAGTTGCTTTACTCTCTCATATTTTTGTTTTCACTCAAGTACTGCATCTGTCATCAGAAACTCCCTGGCCATCCTAATAACCAGAGAAAAATTCAGCCCAAGATTTCTTTTTTCACTTAAAAAAAGTAATGCTTTATTGTTGTTAGGGTGAAGGTTTACACAGCAGTTTAGCTTCCCCATCCATTCTTACACAAATTGTTCTATAGCATTGGTTATATTCCACATTTGTTTGCTATTTTTACCCCCTTCGTATTTCATTTTCCTTAAAATGTTTATCACAGGTCTATATTTTTAATAAGGACAGGACTTTTAGGTTGTTTTTTTATTGTTATGAAATGATTGATTTATTACTTGTTTTTAAATCATTCAACAAGACGAGTTTTGGGAGACTCCAAAAATAATTTATTGTAATCGTTGTCCCACAGCCTTCCAGTCAAGTGAAAAAGAGAAACAAATAAGCACCGTGAAACGGAATCTTGTTTCGCACAGAGTAATAAACCCACACAGTCTTTATCTCACATACAATCCCCAAAGGAATTGGGAACTGGCTACTGGTTTTTGTTGTTGTTGTTTTTTTGTGTGCAAATTGAGTTAAAATGTTATTTTGACCCTTTATGGGAGAAATTAGTTTAGTCATAGACTATTATATGTGGATAGAGTTTCAGATATGGTAAAATCCAATTATCTCCTAAAACAAAAGAAATTGTGGCCTAGAAATAACATCTTCGTCATTGTAATAATACTCGTGATGGTTAAGGTTGTGTCAACCTGGCGGGACCATGCTTTTCTAGTTCCAGAGCTAAGATCGCACACTATGAGATCTGATACAATGCAATCGTCTCCAGGATGAGATCTGCTATGTCTAGCCAATTAGTTGAAAGGGAGTTTCCTTGAGGTGTGATCTGCATAGAATGTATTTGGATGGCCAGCAAAATTCTTGAGCTTTTTTGCTCACTCTAGATCCTGAATCTTTACTATGAGGAACAAGGTGTCTGTATGAGACAGGGTTCTCTAGAGAGATAAGACCAAATTGCTGATAATTTAATATATTTATTTATGAAGATAATTAGATATAGAACAAGAAACAAACTATTAAATCATATACAGATAAATATATAAGAAATGAACAGTTAAATTATAAGCACTACAATGGCTCAGAGTTGTGAGAGACTAGCAGTCCTTCTCATCCCTCTGCTGCCTGCTGCCAGATCTCCCTCTATTTATAGAGAGAGTGAGGCTATCTCAGTACAGCAGCCAATCACAAGGCAGATCACCAACTGTCATCTCACCACCAGTCCCAACTGCCAGTCCCCAGCTCCAGAGA
>NW_022103928.1:53032686-53034266 GCF_000313985.2 Echinops telfairi
AGAGACACAGTCCACAGGCTAGGCCTCCCACAGGTAATGTAGCCTATAAATTGAGGCAAAGAACAAGCAAGGCAGCCGCACACTGGTCTGATGATCAAAGAGCAAGAGACAAGAAAGGCGAGGCTCACTGAGCCATTATCTCTCCACCCTTCAGTTAATCCTACTTGTATTTATCGGCCAGGCTGGCATAATAAACTATCTCAGCATCCCTGACCCAATTGTCTCCAATGGATGTGAAAGTTAGACATTGAATAAGGAAGATCAATGAAGAATCAGTGCATTTGGATTGTGGTGCTGGCAAAGAATACTGAAATTACCATGGACTTCGACAAGAACAAATGGATCTGTAGAGGCATGATGGGGAGACTTCATCTTACAAATTTGGGGCATGTGGTTAGGAGAGACCAGTCCCTGGAGTAGGGCAGATGCTTAATAAAGTGGAACACAATGAAAAAGAGGTAGGTCCTCAATGAGATGGATTGACAAGATGGCTGCAGCAATGAGAATACTTGGGAGGATGGCATAGGATGGGGCAATGTTTCATTCTCTTGGTCTAAGGTCATTACTGATAGGAACGGACTCGATGGCCCCTAACAGCAACGCCAACAACCAAGATCCTGCATCGAGCTCTCATCATCGGGCCTCCAGTTCTTTGGACAGGAACCCGTGCTATTCTTGGATTCATTCCTTTCCGCAGCCCGTAAACTAGCAGCCTTCCAGCTGACCTGCTGATCTTGGGCTCATAATCTCCTGTAGCTACGTGAGTCAAGAGAAGCCTCTGGCCCGGCCTCTGAGCTTGAACTTGGGACCTGCCAGCCTCTACAAATGTGTGAGCAATTTTCTTGACGTGAATCTCTTTCTGTACAGTTCATAGGTTTTGCTTCTCTACGGAACCCGTCTCAAGACAATAACCCATCAATTCTTCAGTGTTTATTATTGACCAGGTACTATGCTGAGCACTTTGCATATACTATTGCATGTAATATTTACAAGGACCTCAAGAGTTACTATTATTGTCTAACTTTTAAAGATGGAAAATGCTGAGACTCAGAGAGTCATTTGCTCAGGCTCTTATGTATGCTCATGATAGAGCTTCTGGGAAAGCCTAGGTCTTGTTTAAGACATAGAGGCTTTTAAGTGTACCAAATAAATGCGCTACATTACCCCGTAGTAGTATATAGGTTAGCAGTAGAATGCAATTGGAAACCTTTTTGTTCCCCCCCCCAACAGTTTTATTGGCATATAATTCACAATCATATTATGCAATCGTTTAATCACCTCAAGAAGAGTGATATAATCATCACCACAGTTTTAGAAAATTTTCTTAACTTTTGTACTCATCATTAGTAGCTCCCACCCACCCACCTCCAATCTCCCCTGCTATACACCCATCAGAGCCATGAATCCAGTTGCTTCTTTATAGTTGGTTTTTAATCCCAGTCTACAACTTTTCCACAGCAAAAAAAAAGTTTTAGTTTCCAAAGAGCTGTATTTGTGGTTTTCTCTCCTGGTAAACTGGAATATATGTTATCACATAGACACTTAACAAAACTGAGAGAGACCTCATATGATAGAGTAGA
>NW_022103928.1:53034637-53060457 GCF_000313985.2 Echinops telfairi
TTCCTGCATTTGGCATCATTGCATATGTTTTGTGAGTCTGAAGAGGACTTTATAGATTTGTATCAGACATATGGGCTAATATCAGATTTATGGATTTGATCTGGACTGGGCTGGCATGTTTCCTGAATATTCAACTGCCCTTGAATATAAAGCTTTTTCTTGGACACATGTGAGTGTCTATAGATTTGTTTCTCTAGTCCATCCAGACGGACACCGAAGGCTATAATCTTCGTGTAGCAGGTCTCCACATCTTTCTCTTGCAGAGCCACTGGGTGAGTTTGAACAACCAACCTTTTGGGTGAGCAGCTTAATCTGTGCCCACTGTTGCCCCTGTATCAAATTCTACATGCCAGCGTATAACAGTGGCTCTTTTACAATCAGCCTCTTGCATCTACTTTTCAATGATTCAGGTTAAGAGAGAAAATTGAGATGGAGTCACATCTTTACAACACTATAAATAGACTCCTTTGTTTATGTACCCTCAAAGCAACCTTCCACAGAAGAGCAAGTTAACTTAAACAGTTCAATATTAGAAGTGCAATGGAGTAGCTCTAACACATCATTGTATATTGCACATGACTGTTTACATATAAATACATACTGTAATCATGGAACAGTTTACTATAGCCAGGGAAAATGATCATAAAAGTATTTTTCCTTTCCTTGCATCACTCAAAAAATCATTTACTGTTCGTAATGACAAAGCAATCTGTGTAATTTTGCAATCGTAGTGAGTAGCTGCAGAAAGCATTGTGGTAACATCAATGGAAGCACAGTGTGGTAATGTAAAATTAATGAGCAAGAGGGCAATCTCCTTTTTAGGCAAATCATAGTTTGTAATACAGCACACCCTCTCAATTAGTCTCTTCCCAGGAGCCAAAGAAGGTGGGTATTGTGGTGTCGTGTGCACACAGAATACTGGGAGACATTAAGGACGGCGGTTGTAACTGATATTCGAAGGCTGTACAGAGGGTGTGAAGGACTGTGTTGTCAGATGTCATTGAGTTGATTTTTGACTCAGAGGGAGTCTGTGGGAGAGTGTGGAACTGCCCAATTGGATTTTTTAAGCTGTAATCTTCATGGAAGCAGAGCACCAGGTCTCTTACTCAGGGCAACTCTGGGTGGGTTTGAACCACCAACCTTTTGGTTATCAGACCAGTGCTTAATCATTGTAGTAGCAGGGCTCTTTAAATACTGCTGTGATATGAAATGGCTTCTTTTGGATTTATTTGTTGCTTCTCTCATCCTGGCCAGAAATAGCAGTAAAGGATAACTGCCTTGATTTAGCAATGAATGAATCAATCACTTGGTAACAACTGTATAATGAAAAAGACACAGTCCCTGAGTGGAGTAAGTAGTTAAGTCCCCGATGACGAGCTGAACGTTTAGAAGGTTGAATCTTCCCAGAGGGGGCTCAGAAGATAGAAATGTTGATCTACTCAGAATGATTACAGGCTTGGAAACCCGAAGAGGCAGTTCTATTCTACACACATGAACGAGAATCAAGTCAACATCCAAGACAAAAGAGGAAAGAAATATCATGGAGGCATCCCAACTTTTCCTGCTTTTCCAAAGTGGTGCACATTCAATAACTCACAAAGCTACTGTTTTAAATTCATAATTAGCTGGGATTTCTTACCACAGTCATGATCACTTTCATCACTAAATTGAAATTCTAATTTCTCTACCTAAGGTAGAAATATAAGGACAAAAACCTGAATCTCTTCATAATACAGTTAAGTGTTGCTTAACATCAACTGTGTGTTCTACAAATGACATGGGACATTGTGTGATGTGGATGTTGTGATTATGAATGAGTACCAGTGATAAATCTAGCTTTAATTCTACTGGTTAGATATGGTTCGCATCTAACATCAGTTAGTCCAATGTTTGCCTTAGCATATAGCATGTAGTGTATTTTTCTATACATGAAAACTGTTAAAGAAACACTTCAAGAGACACTAAAACATCTTTAACATGGACTGATCCAAACCCAAACTCACTGCACATTGAGTCCAATCTGACTTGTAGCGACTGTATGGGACAGCGCAGAATTGCCCCTGTGGATTTCCAAGACTGTTACCTTTTTTTTTTTTAATTAAAAGATCATTTTATTGGAGGCTCTTACAGCTCTTATAACAATCCATACATCAATTGTGTCATGCATATTTGTACATATGTTGCCTTCATTATTTTCTTAATATTTACTTTCTATTGAGCCCTTAGTATCAGCTCCTCTTTTTCCCCCTCCCTCCCCCATCCTCATGACCCCTTGATAAATTATAAATTATTATTATTTTCATATCTTACACTGACCACCATTTCCCTTCCCCCATGGTTTCTGGTGTTTGTCTCCCTGGGGGGCAGGGGTGGTGGTGATTGTGTGTCAATTATCGCTATCGGTTCCCTCTACCTCCCTTCCTCTCCCTACCTTCCCCCTACCCTCCTTGTATCACTACTCCCATTCCTGTTCCTGGCTTCCGTGTGTCATGAGTTCCTATCTGTTATCTATACCTGTGCACATGCTCCGGTCTCACCTGTAGTGAAAGGCAGGACTGGGGTCATGATGGTTGGGGTGGGAATGGGGAGGGGGGGGTGAGGAAGCCTTAAGAAAGCAGAGGAATATTGTGTTTCATTGGTGCTATACTGCACCCTGGTTGACTCATCCTTTCCTTGTGACCCTTCTGTGAGTGCATGTCCCATTGTCTACAGATAGGTTTCCAGTCTCTGCTCTGACAAGCTGTGAACTCTTTACGGTGGTAGAAAGCACCATCTTTCACCCTCAGAGCATCTAGTGGTCTTGAACTGCAGGACTTGTGGCTCATAGCACAATTCGTAGCCACTATGCCACCAGGGCTCTTTTTAACATGTACTGTAATAGTGATAGTAAAAATGTTTTGACGCACATCATAAAGTAGTGCCTATTTGTTGTTATGAACCATTCAGCATATCTCAGGGGTTGGGACCATGCATAGAAGTGTGATCTGACATTGCCCCATGGTGATGGTTGTGCGGGGCATAATGGTAAAGCCTGAACTGACTTTTAACAAGAAGTGTTGGATTGTGTGTTCAGACTCACTAGTCCAGATGAGCTCAGTAATTACAGGAAATCATAGAAGCTCATGAGGAATCTTTGGAAAACAAACTTTGGATAAAATGTATACAAATTGTGTATTGCCTGGAAGAAAAAAAAACACCCCAACCCCCAGAACATATGATTTGATTAGAGTAGCAAGAGAAGTGTTGTTGATATTTCTTTCAGATTGGGGATAGTTTCAAAGAAAACATGGCTCTGTAGGGCTTGTCTTAATTGCCATTTAATTGTCTTCCCTAAATTATACTATATTTTAATATGCTTGTGGATTGATAGAGAAAAATGTTGAAAATTGCCAGTGAATGTAGTCAACTAGGATTAAAAATGTTTATTGGGTTTCTGATTTTTATATCCCCATTGTGGCAAACTGGAAGATTGCGTCTGTAGAAATCCATCAGCATTTTATTTGCAATCTTACTGTCCAGAGAAATGCACTCCTGCTATTGGTGTGGGGCCCGTGGGCGGTCGTCGTTTGAAAGTACATTGGTGTACACGACGATTATGGGGTTTTCATTTTGCTCTCGTGTGCTCCCTCCTGTCCGCAGTAGGGCCCATAAAACTACTCACCACAGAGAGAGGCCTTCGGTTAGACAGAGGAAAATGGCTTGCGACTCTGGTACATTGGAGGTATTCTATGAAATGGTCAGTGTAGTAGGAAAGGATGTTTGCTATTTTCCTCGGACCTGTCTCCCCCTGAGAATCGACTCGGATAGGGAAAACCCGAATGGAAGGCAGAAGAGTCGGGGGAAGCAGTCAGCGGCAAGGAAGGACTGGCTTGTACTTCCACGGCCTGCCTCTGGGTGTCCTCAGTGGGGATTCCTAGGGGACAAGGATAACAAACCTTTGCCGCATTGTCTAGATTCTGGTTTGGGTTGGAGATGCTAGGAATAAACTTTCCTTTCCATGGGATGTACATGCAGTTGAACAAATGGTAATGGCTTAGCAGGGGATTTCATATTTATTATTTACAAAGTTAATTTATTCATAAAAAAAATACTCACCAAAGCCTTGCTGTGTGTAAGTCAGCGTGTTCATCCTTGAGGGGCGGACACGATCCCTGGCTACACACTCAGAGGTTACCGTCAAGTCACCGAACGAGAGAAGAAAGAGATTGTCAAGGCAGCGGGAGGCGTCTCGGGCTAATTGAGATCATGCTGGATACGCCATCAGCATGTAGCTCTGTGGCGTAAATGCACCACGACATAAACATTTTCTCTCGCCTTAACAAGTTCTTTGTAAGCACTGCTTTCCATGACTACAGCACACTTCCCTTTGTGGATGCTTCATCGTTGGCACAACCATAACGGTACGGTTGCTTCCGAAGTTTTTATATCATTTTGTTATTATAAGAAATGTATTAATGCTCCTTTTGTTACCTTCTTAGTCCAGAGTCTGAGTTATTTTACCTCTAGAAGTTGAACGACTGGGTCAAAGGAAATGAACCATGGGTACGACTGCTAAAGATCCCCCTTGGGAGGTTATACCAGGGTGGAGCATGCTGTGACTAATGCCAATGTCAAAAACAGCCAGCGTGTTCCACGCAAAGCAGGCAAGGCCTACTGCTGCCTCTGCTGACAAAGAGGCACCACTATTTCCCAGAACTCACACACAGTGTCTCTCTGTGGGGCATAAGGAGATTTGTTCCTCTCCTCCCCAGCCACTCAAGAACTGCTCTTGTTGAATAAGGAAAGGTCATTCCGGTGACTGTGGTCAGGTTGAAGGAGTAAGTGTCAATTTTGAATCAGTGTCTCCTTAGAAAGAAATGTCAGATCTTTCTGGTTAAAAAACATATATATATATATATATTGCCTTCTCCTCCCATGTTACATCTTAAAATTCCAAATAAAGTACAATTCTTTCAATGTTACAATCATAAAAAAGATAACTTCATCTTTTTTTTAAAAAACATTTTATTAGGGGCTCGATAACTTCATCTTTAATGTTTCATAGTCACCTGTATTCGAGCATCCTCTAGTTCTTCCACGCATCACATCGGACGGTAACTATACCCCTGAGAGTTTTCTTTTCGCCTAACAAAGACCTGCTCATTCCCCAAGATCCAACTTCCATGTACTGTCCTAAGTGAAGTAATGTCTAATCTGTTCTGCTACCCCCCGCCCCCACCAACACCGCCCACGCTCCACTGTTTTTCTCTGGCACAGTTTGGAGCTACCTTCTGTATGTCTTTGCGTGGCTTCTGCCACATGCCTTTACCCAAACATCTATTTAATGGTAAGGCTAGTTTGCAAGCCTACGTACCAGCCTAACAATATGTGTTCCTTTGGGGCCATCTCTTGTTTGTCTTCATTTCTGAAACATTAACACAGTGCCTGGCTGTTGACAACTTCCTGAGCAAAACCTGGTATTGTAATAACCCACTGTATAGAAATGTACAGATTTGACTGAAATATGTATGTTTGAGTATCATTCTGCCTATCAAATCTGTACAATTGATTATCATTCCTCTCAACCTTGCTTGGAATATAATATTCTATTTCCCATAATACCAGTTAATGCTGCACCATTTGGGTCTTAAATGTTCGTGTATAGAAACCTTTTGATGTTCGAAACTTACCAAGTTGGATTTCCAGTAGAGCAAAAGAATAAAGGTTTTTTGGGATGTGATTTGTACATGAGCACTTATTAGAGTACATTTAAGAGCTCTTTTTTCATTCACATCTCATGTGCCTTTTTGTGTGTATTGCTTGTTTTAGACTGAAGCTAGTATTTTTCACTTAGTGATCGGGTAAAAGTTTTACTCCAGATCATTCACTAATTGTATCTGGCAATGACAGGTGCTTGTGCATATACTTAACCTAGTAAACGCTTATGAGTGCCTTTTGATGAGACTATCTTGCTTCAAGTATAACATCGCCCATCCTAAGTAATGTGTGTAAACACACTCACATACACACAGAACAAAACTAAAACCTTGTAAATGGCCCTAGACAGTAATTAATACTAATTATACTTGGTTCATATATTAACTCTCACTTTTTTTTCACTGTGGTATATGTGGAGAAATCTTTTGAAACCAAAGCGCATGTCTCCCTCAAGGAATATTAAGAGAACAAAATTTACAGTTGTCTAAAATAGGAAAGTCTATTTTTAGCAACAGCTGTTGCTGGGAAAGTTTGTTCATTCATTAATCTAGTCAGCCAATGAGAAACATTCTCACGCCTGCTGAGTGTGAGACCTTCGTGAATATTGTCTATGTAGTGTATTGAGAAATAATAGTAAGATCTCAAGAATGTGAACAGGGAAAACCTAAAATATGTACAAAACTTAGAGCACAAAAGAACTATGCCCTTTGGGCATGAGAGGTCAATGCTTGAGTGACATAAAGCCTTAGAGCATACGTGACTGAAATTGGGGGAGAAGCTCAGAAAATAAGGGTTATTAGTTTGACTGTTTGAGAATGGGTGGGTAAGAGGAGGTAGCAGGAGGTTTTCAATACACAGGGATGAGAGAATGAATGAACCAAAAGTGTGGCCAGGAAAAATGAGAACGATTTGGCCAGGCAGAGACTTATGTTGGAGAATAATACCAAGCAAACAAATAAACAAAAAATAAGCCCAACTTACTGCCTTTGAGTCAATGCCGACTCATAGCAACGCCATGGGACAGGGCAGAACTGCCCTATGAGCTTCTGAGACGGTAAAGATTTACAAGAATAGAAAGCCCGTCTTTACGTTTGTTTCCATGGGCTTGCTAATTCTAGATATTTCCTGTCATAGGATCCTGCAGTGTTTGCTCTTTGCCGTGGCATGCATCAGAACTATGTGGGTCTTTATCACTGAGTCACACTCTAATGGGTAGACAGGCAATGTTTGGGGTTGGGCCCCCACAGATTATGTAGTCAGTGCTCATCAGAGGATTCCCCTTGGTGGTACAGTTCTGTCTTCCATGTGGGAACCAGGACACTCGGTCCAAAGTGATGAACCATTCCAAGGCGAGGGGAAGATCAGATGTCTTCTGTTGGGGAGCATGGAAAAAGGAGGTGAGAAAGGTTCTTGAAAAATCCTTTGTCTAGTGTGAAAAGATTTTTAAAAGAAGAATACAAAAACCCTACTAAGACCTCCTTGGTCAGTGCAAGAGTTGTAGAATCAGAATGAACGTGTAAGACCCCCAATCCTGACTTATCCACATGGTTAGGTTTCAAAGACGAGGTTGTCAGGTGAAAATCAGTGCTAGGTGTAAATGGCAGATGGCTACGCGCAGTCGCAAAATGGAAGATAAATACGCTATTATACCTGCCAAAATACGTCATTACATAACTGCCAGTTGAATGTATATAACCGTCAAATTGCCTCTTTGTTGTTGGTAGGTGCCAGCACCGAGTCACACTCTAATGTGTAGATGGCAATGTTTGGGGTTGGGCAGTTCTACTTTGTCCTAGAGCAGTGGTTCTCAACCTTCCTCATGCCGTGACCCTTTCATACAGTTCCTCATGTGGTGGGGACCCCCAATCATAACATTATTTTCATTGCTACTTCCTCACTGTCATGTTGCTACTGTTATGAATCGGGTGACCCCTGTGAAAGGGTGGTTCAACCCGCCAGGTTGAGACCCGCTGTCCTAGAGCGTCACTAAGAGAATAATGAACTTGATGGCAGTGAGTTTTATGGTGTGCTGAGTATCTAGAGACTGAAAAGATATGAGTGATTTACGTAGACCTTGCCATTTGTTTTGCTTAACCTAGAGCCCCACCTCCCAGGGAATTGCCCCCTGCTGGGGATTTTCGCAGAGTAGAAATCATTGTGCTTATGAAGTCTACATACCTATCAACAGCCAAAGGTGGTGAATCAACCTGGAAGCCAGGGGACATGACAGCTGCTTAATTGAAGAAGGGGCAGAGTCAAAACAATAGTCAGGAATCAATTCAACACAGGGAATATGGTCCATGGTGATGTCAAAGCACTTTTGCTACCAGCTATAAGGAGATGCTTGTTCTCTGTCTAGGAGCCCTGGTGTCATACATAGTGGTTGCTGGTTGGACTTCTCACCACACTTCCAAGCCAGCAGCCAGTCCGCAGGAGACAGAAGAAGCTTCTAGAGTGACAGTCTCAAAAACCCACAGGAGCAGTGCCCCCCCATCTTACAGGATCGCTCTGAGTGGGCATCGGCTCGATGGTAGTGTGTTTACTTCTGCTGGGAGAAATGTCAATAGCTCAAGCAAGGTATTCTGATAACTGTGCCTGAAGAGCCTCCGCAGCTAGGCCGCCCTTCTCCCACTAACATCTCCTTGATGGAGCTTCCTGCCGGAGACCCACCGGAGGAACTAGGGTTTGGAAGAAGCGACTGAAATGATGCTCTTTGCTTCTTTAACCCATCCCTGCCCAAGGCTTAGTACCCAAGCACTGGAGCTCAGTGTTCATGGGGAAGGAAAAGAAGACAAAAATGGTTGTTTTTGATTTTTCCTCAAGATTCCTGGTGAGACAAAGGAGTTGAAATGCCAACTTACCCTGTAAAAGTCTGGTCACGAGATTCTGCCTCCAGTTTAAAACCAAACCAAACCAAAACAACAACAACAACAATACTATGAACCTTTATTTCTGTAGTTCAAATATTCTGGATCGTGGTGTCATGAGCCAAAGACGTTTGGATAAGCATCTAAAATTGTAATTAAATGAATTAGTGGATATGAAAGTATTTTGCAAAGTAGCAAGTGAAATTTAATTGCTTGGCTATTACTACTATTAATTAAAATCAATTAAACTTCCACTTGAGGCGGGTGTCCTTTTATGAAAAATGCTGAAATTGTTAGTAGATATTGTGCTTCCTTTGGGGGAATAAAAGGAGTTTTTATCAGGGAAGGAAAAAACATCAGGCCCCCGAGAACCAGGATTACTATACAACTCAGAAGAAGCAAAGGTGAGGGTAGCCAGCGTCCATTCCCTGAAAACAACAACAAAACCAAGATTTCATTCTTAATTTTAACAAGGGGGAGAGAAAAAAAAAAAAGCTTTACATTGGAACGCTGACAAGCCAACAGGAGGCTATCAACTGGTTTGGAAAAACCCAGAGCAAAGTTAGTGCCCCGTTGCTAGGCAACAGACTTCTTCTAGGCTGTTCTCCTCCTTTCTTAAAGGACTGGCACGATGTTTGGGTTTTGCAAATACTAGCTATTTATTTACTTATTCATTGTGAATCAGGGTGACTTTTCTCAGAACGAGACGGGCTGAGGCAGGAGGAACGCAAATGCAGGCAATTATAATATGATTCAGAAGCTCAAACTTGGGCCTGGAATGGGGCCCACTACGTGGGGTGAAATAATGACTACTTAATGCTCCGAAGACAAAAGTAAGTTTTATGTGACTGAAATGATTCCTAATGAAAGCTCCAAATCTAAGAGAATTACGGAGCGCCGATAAACATTTATTGTAAAAGATAAAATGACTCACTGGAGACAAGTGGTGGAGAGGCTGCCAGGGAAGTGAGGAGTTGGTTTTTGGTAAAGGATCTCGGATGTGTCCTCGAGGGTCGTGCCCCATAGGAGGTTGGCCCTTGTAGGTCATTGCTTCACAAACATCCAAGATTGGTCGTTGCCAAGTTTCAGGTGATGGCTCCAACCCTGTAAAGAAGGGGGTCGGGGGGTCAGATAAGAAGTGGCCTTACCATTTAGTAAACGCCTTCCAGTAAGGAGCTGGAATTTGTGGCTTTTGAGATGAAAGGGCCTCTGGGTATCCCTCACAGCAGAGCCACTTCATCATCTCCCCTAATGTGGGCTCCTGCTTAAAGCTTTCGGGAGGAAAGCAAAACACTTTGGGCACTCCAGCAAAGGGGGAGGATTTGATGAATGTTCAGCGAGGGAGTGAACCGGTTCTCAGAGAAAGGGATCTTTGATCAATGGCGTAAAGAAGCATCTTTCACAACCTTCAGGTTCCAGCCACCTTGAAAGGATAAAGAAGGTGCTGATTCAGAGCACAGCTGCCGTGAAGGTATTTAAAAACCAAAGCAAAGAAAAAGCAAAATCACTCAGCGAAACATCATCCCCAATGAATGACCTAGAAGAGCCACACATGAATAATGTTTCTCATTCGAGTTTACCACAGAGCTGCAGGGCTGTCCCATGGCCCCACTGTACTGGGATGGACACAAGTCTTCTGGAAGCCTGGGTGCAGGGGAAAAGCTCAGGAGAGTTTGGCTTTTGATCATCTAGAAGAGACGAAGAGCTTACAGGAGATGGAAGGCAGGCTTTGGGACCAGGAATGGCACTTTTTCTTCTTCCTTTGTTCAGTCGAGCAGGGCCTGGGTTTGTGCGAGGAGGCTATATCTCCAGCAAAGTAAGGAGGCCTGTGTTGGGAAGGAAACCGACCTCTGGTCCGTAGCCTCCCTGTACAGGCACTCTCTCGCATGAATATGTGACTTAAATAGTACTCTTTTCTGGGAATTGTTACCACGTGGGACTGTTGAGAGAAAATACGGATTCGCTTGTCGTCCTACCTGAACACCCTCTGGCAGCTGCATTGCAGAGAGTGAATAATCACTTCGTCTCCTGTGCTCGATGTGCAAGTTTATCCAGATGGAAACTTTGGAACTCAAATGTCAGTTTTTCACGTTAGCTCTTTTCAAAAACATGTTTTGCCCCTTAATTAATTATCTTCTTTCTGTTTAAACTGCCAAACATTAATGGAAAGGGTTTGGATGTTTGAGGGAACCTTTCCATCCCTGCCTGGGAGGTAGTGCACATATTAGCAGATTAAAAGACAACAAGACAAACGAAGCAAAACCAAATGATTTGTGGTTTCTCCTCAGAACATATAAAGAAATCAAGTGCAGGGACCCAGATTCCTGGCATTCTATGGGCTTATTTGAACTACCCATAACTGGCTGCTCAAATGTTATTAATCGCTGCCTTTCTCCTCACCCTTTCCCTTTTGTTTCTAGCTGTCATTGCTTCTAATGAGCATTATGGCTGTACTTCATGCAGGCACTTGAACATGGTATCAGGAGGGACCAGTTCTTGGAGAAGGACAGTAGGCTTGGTGAAGTAGCTCTCATTGCCATTTAATCAACACGCAGTCATCCTGAGCCTACAGGACAGGGTAGCACTGCCCCTGTGAGCTTATGAGACTATCACTCTTGATGGGAGTAGAGGGTCATCAAAAACAGGAAACCCTAATGAGAGGGATTTGCGCAGTGGCTGCACTAATGGCATGATCAGAACAAGAACTGTGGGTCTGGCGCAGTACCGGTAGTATTTTGTTACGTTGTACATAGAGGCCGATGGTCAGTACTGACTCAACAGCATCTCACAACTACAACAACCACAACCGCCATGTGGATTCACTATCTACTTGATCTAGGGCTGCTGCTCTCAAGACTCTAACCAATGTCAAAGTTCTCCAGCAATACTGTACAACATTTAAAAGAAGTCTCCTCTACCTTGCCATTCAGAAAATAAGTAAATAACACTTGGCACTTACACACCTGTCTTGTGAGATCACTTGGGCCTTGATGGTGTGGCGGTTACGCACTGAACTGTTGGCAACATTAAAGTCAGCAGTTTGAAACCACTAGCTGCTCTGCAGGAGAACACCGGCGCTTTCTACTCCAGCAAATATGTGTAGTCTTGGAAACTCACAGGAGCAGTCTACTCTATCCTGTAAGGTTGTTATGAGTTGGAAGAGATGGGATGGTAGTGATTTGGGGGTTTTGTTTTTGTTTTTTTGGAGTTTCTTATAAGAGATTTCTCATGTTGATGGGCTGCCTATGATACTAAGAATTTCACCACAGAGGATTCTCTGTTGCCATGTGTCCTAGAAGGTACCGATCTGTAGGGAATCTACGCCCACACATCAGAAGGTTATAATAATGATTCCATTCGTAGCTGCTAGTTAAAGGAAGCTATAGGATGTGGCCACAGAAGGGGAATAGATAGCAGCCTGTGTTATAGGCACTTCCATGTCTCCACCCCAGAAACAGGCTTATCAACCTGCGTGCAGGAGTGTCCCGGTGGTCCGGAGGAACAGCTTTGACACAGCATAGACAGAAACCACATTTCACATGAAGCAACATGTGCTACACCGCGTCTCAGTTCTGTTGACTTTGGGGTATGGTTCCTGATCCCTGCTGGGCTGCCTTTCCCTGAGGGCCCATTGGAGGCCCTCACATGGTTTTCTACTCTGTTTCCTCGGACATCGTTTGTCAGTGCACTGCCGAGAGAGCATAAATCATGGGCAGCTCGCCATCCTGCATCGCCAGGGAGGACCTTTGACTTTGTAAAGGGACTCAGTTCATAACCAAATGCAATGCTCCCAGCCGGCTGGAGTCTGGACTTAATGTGAATGCTGGAATGACATTTGCCATTGGAGCTAAATAGCTCATTTTCTCCTGCACAGAAGAAAATCACTCAAAGTAGCATTTGAGGTTGAGGATCGCCAGAGCTGAAATGAATGCTATGGAAGGAAAAAAAAAAGAAAAGAAAATTAAGTTTCTCCGAATTTATTATAATATTTCTCAAGATATTCTTTATCTTTTCACAAAATCAAACTCGCCATTTGCACTTGTCAGTGTTCCCTTTTAGTGAAGCCTATTTTTACAATTCTTTTTGATTAATGGAAAGGAGTCGTATTTCTCTTCACTGTAATAAAAATCAAGCTGTCTTATGGTGCCCCTCAAAATAGAAAATTGAGAACTGATTTGAACAGAATGTTCATACTGCTGCTCTGAACCTCAGGCTTTTCTGAACTTTGGGTTTCCCTCGCTATCTGCAAGTATGGGTTTTCAATGAAACCATTCGCAAATCGAATCGGAGTAAAGTTTTTATATGGGATGTTTCTTTTGAGAATTACTAGGTGCCTAAAGTAGCCTACCAAATCATACCAAGTAACACATCCCCATATCCTTTGAGTTGATTTCCAATGAGTAGACTTGAACCCAAGGGGTGGAGTTGGCTACTCCATAGGGTTTCTGAGGTTGTAAATCTTTATAGAAGCAGACGGTCTTATCTTTCTCCTACAGAGCAGCTGGCGAGTTCAAATCGTTAGTTCCAGATAGCAGCCTGCTGCTTAACCCATTGCCCCACCACAGCTCTGTAAATGGCACACACAATCTAAAAATGAAATAGCACTAATGTGTCTGAGGAGAAATAAAAGTATTGCTACAAAATCATAGCAACCTTTATGAAACAAAAATATTGAAAGGCAAAGCTATTGTTTTTCAACATAGCCTTCATCTAGGTCCATGCACGTGTGAAGGTGGTGTTTCCATCTCCCTAACCTATTGTGGCAGTTACATAATCTACTGTGTGGCAGTTACATAATCTACTGTCAACTTGACCAAAGGTGTGGAGTCTAGCCTGTCAAGCAGGTGATAGCCAGCGATGCCTCTGTGTGGGTGTGGCCTTCTCTAGAGGATTCTGCGAATGCAGGTCTTCCTCCCTGGAGGTGGGACACACACTCTCCCTGTGAGACATTCCTGTTGACAAGCTACATGGAGCTAAGTTGATGGAGCCAGAGCCCTGGAGCTGGAGGAGCCATGTGGAGATCCAGTGCTGCCACCGCCACTGGATCCACAAGACTTGCCACCCACTGCCCGTGATCTTCCTTTGTTCGGCATCATTGCATGTGTTGTGCGAAACTGAAGAGGAATTTGTAGACTGGTATTGGACATACGGGCTAATAACAGACTAATGGACTTGATCTGGACTGTGCTGGGATGGTTTCTTAATATACAATTACTCCTTGATATACACACATATGAGTCTCCCTGGATTGCTTTCCTAATCTACAGACTAACACACCTATCCTCAAAGAAGTTTTCACCCTTCAATCTATATAACATCAAAATAGCTGTTTTGACAGTCTCAGGTACTCAAATAAGGTTCCTTTAAAAAAAAATCATTGTGAATTTGGTTATAGTTCACAGAGTGGATCATCTGCAGTCCATAAACATTTTGTCTCAACTCCATCACAATCCCCTCACCCTACTTCTTATTTTTGTTTTCTGTTTCTTGCTCGGGTGGCACAGTAGGTTGAAGATGGGTCTGCTAACCACAAGGATGATGGTTGACACTCACCAGTTGCTCTTCAGTAAAAAGATGAAGCTTTATGCTCTTGTAAAGGAAGATCTACAACCTTGGGAACCCACAGTCTTACTCAGGTTCGCTGCAATAGCAGGACATTTGATTTGTTTTTATGAGGTCCCGGTAAATTGGAATGGACTCAAGGACAGTGAGTGTGAGTGAGTGACTCTTTTTTCCATGTCTTCTCTGCGTTGTCCTGTGGTAAATGCTGCTCCTTTGATTATAAATGGATTGTTCGAACACAGGGGTGAGTTCATTTCTAGATCTGAACAGCTACTAAGGGCCATAGTCCTAAGACTTCCATCAGTTTGTATCCCATAGTTTCTTTTCTGATTTTAGGTTTGGTTACACAGTTACATCTCACTCTATCTAGAACCTTCTAATGTGATTTTTTTTCAGAGCCCTGTGGCAGCCAGGCACCATCTGATACTTCTCGTCTCAGGCTAGCGTTAGGCTATTTGCATGGTCCATTCTTTTTATCTCCGGATGGGGAGAGACCAATAGTTGCACCTCAAATGACTGCTCCTGAGTTTTCAAGATCCCATTTGCTACTCACCAAAGTATGATGTAGAAAGTTGTCTCTGTGAACTCTTGTTCTGCTAATTGACCTCAGTGTCACATGAAACCATGATCCTGAGCACCTCGAGTCACCAAATCATTCCTACAAGAGGTTTGGTCACGTCTAAGGAGCTTTGTTAACTTTCTCACTGTCGGCTCCACCACTTCACGGGCAGATTTTCAGGTAAGAGAAATGCACACATGCAAATATTCTCTGTCAAATCTACATTCCTGAGTCTGTTCCCATTCTCCCTCCCACACCTGTTCAGCCTGTGTGTCTATCCAAGCATCTACTTGTATATCCCCATTTCACATACAATATTTGTCCTTTGGTGATGGACTAATTTTACTCAGCATAATGTCTTTCAAGTTCATGCACGCTATCAGGTGCTTCATAGGTTCGTTGGTACTTTTTATGTTTCATAATAATCCATTGTGTGTATGTACCAAAGTTTATCCATTCTTCTATGGATAGGCATTTAGGTTGTTCCCATATTTTTGCTATTGGGAATAGTGCTGTGATGAACATGAGTGTGCACATATCTATTTGTGTCATGGCTCTTAATTCTCTAGAATATGTACTAAGGGGAGGGATTGCTGTGTCATATGGTATCTCTATTCAAAACGGAAACATATGATTCCTTAAAAATGTCCTTTGAGATTGAGGAACAAAAAGAAATTGGAAAGGGCAAGATCAGGCTGTCGGGTTGGTGGAGTAAGGTTTCCCTTGATACCTTGAAGAATGGTTAGGTGCCATTGGTTTGGTTCTGACCCATAGAGACCCTGATGCACAGCAGAAGGAAACACTGCCTGGTCCTGAGTCATGTGCACAGTTGTTCCTCTGCTTGAGCCCATTGTTGCAACCATGATGTCAATCCATCTCGTTGAAGGCCTTCCTCTTTTTTTCTGCCCCTCTACTTTACCAAAGCACATTGTCTTTCTTCAGGGACTAGTCCCTCCTGACAATATGTCCAAAGTACACGAGAGGTCTCTCCATCCTTGCCTCTTAGATGCACTCTGCCCATACTTCTCTTAAGACCAACTTGTTTGTCCTTTTGATAGTCCACTGTGCTTCCAGTATTCTTCTCCAGCACCATAATTCAAATGCATTAATTTTTCTTCAGTCTTCCTTATTCGATGTCCAACTTTCACATGCTTATGAGGGGATTGAAAATACCAAGTCTTGGGTCAGGTGCAGCTTAGTCCTCAAAGTAACACCCTAAAGAGGTCTTGCGTTTTAACACTCTAAAGAGGTCTTGTGCAGCAGATTTACTCAGTGCAACATGTCTTTTGATCTCTCGAGTTCTGCCTCCATGAGCATTGAGTGTCCATCTAAGCCAGATGAGATCCTCAACAGCTTGAACCCTTGAAACTCGGAAGAATGGGAAGGTTGTGGGGCCGGTCCCAATCCCAACTAGGTGGATACCCCCCTGCCTCCCCAAAGAAGAATTCACTTCAGAGGACAGCACTGAAGCTACAGCTGAGGGAGAGGGGTGCATTTGATCAGAACACACTGGAGCAAACGAAGAGGGAAGGAGAGAGAGAGGAGCTCGTCCTGGCCCACCAAGCCCAAGGATGATATTCCTGCTGAGAGCAGCCAATGCACAGAGAGGACCATAGAGCCTGCCCCACCAGGAGACATGATGTCCCTCATGGACCCATAGCATTTCTCGGGACAACACTGGATGCACGATGCGGGAATTGTGCCCAATCTGACTCCACCACTCTGGGACAAAATGCTAAGGGCATGCAACAGAGCAGCAAGGTGAGCAGAACAATGAAGTCCCTGGGGAATACCAAAAACACATTTTGGGATCAGGGTGTGGCACCTCATCAGACTCAAGCAGAAAACACTGCTAAAGGTCAACAATTTATAGGCTTTTCTTTTTTTGTCCTTGGGTTTTTTGGAAGGGTATTACTGCAAGACCTTGTCTGCAGCCATCTGCTGGTGGCAAAGTCACGTTTAATCACCTTGTGTTTGGAGTAAATCTGTGCATGCCTGAGCTAGAACCCCAGGGGCAATACTTTCTGACTTGCCCTTCCAGGGTTTCACACACACTGTTCCAGATGATGGTGGGTGACCCCGTTCTGCTGAGCAGAGTTTCTGGGAAGGAGCTCGGGGAAGCCACCCTCGTGGCTGCCTCTTTCAGGGCTCATTGTTCTCTGCCAAACAATTGCTAGACCCTAGTTTCATTTTTTCACCTGTTTTGGTGAAAGCTAAGCTCCTCTTTGGATTTCTTTAGTGTAAACAAGCACAAATGTAGGTCTTTTGTAAAAACTGAGGTGGCATTAAGTAGAATTTCAGAACACTGGGGAGGTATTTGTACCAGGTCTTAACAAACTACATTTTAAACTGATTTTCTGTTCTAGGACTCAGTCTGCATACATTTGGGGAAAGCATAAGCATTTATGTCAGAGCTTTGATCTCAGTCTTTCCCGCATCCCTTCCTATTTACAGATCGAGAGGAAGAAATGCTGGGACCCGTTCTTTGTCAGAGTGGGTGCTTGAATAGGCCAGACAGAATGTGTGATTAGATGAATCTGGGCGTCTCAATCATTTTATTGTAGCTATTGTTATCGTTTAGAATTCATGGCACATACTTTCTCATCTAACAATGCCTAGTGGATCTTTCCTTTTCAGAATGATTTCTCCATTTCCCTTGATGAGGCCTTTTCGAATGAGACTGTGTGATCAAACTGGACACGCAGCGCGCTTATTTAATTTAACTCTGTCTTATGGTGACTCGCAAAACTTTTGCCAATTATGTTGTCTCCCAGCGGATCTGAGGCCCCTCCAAGATTTTAGAGGGCATCAGGATCGTTTTAACGGGCTGCCTGAAAAATGGCTTTTATCCCAGCATCCTCCTCCCCCATTTCGCCTGTCACCATATTTGCATCGGCTTATGCCACTAATTTTCCCCAACCTTTCTTTCTTTCATTATTGCACTTCTTCTAGGAGCCTCTTTGGACTTATTTTACCTGGATGTCCCTTCTCTCCACCCCCACCCCCCGCCATGATGTTTTAATGATTAAGATTATTAGTAATACCTCAGACATATCATCTACCTATTTCTGTACCAGGGCCCTTTGGATGATCCATTGTCAAGTATTTATTTGTTTGTTTATTTATTTATTTGTGCCCCCCCCAAGTCCCACTTTTCCTCCCATTGGGTACAGTATCACCACCCTCATATGCACTGAAATATTCATACCATATTTTATCCCTTGGTAACTATTATAAAGAACCCCTGGATGGTGTAACCATTTAATGCGCTGAGTTTCTCACCAAAAGGTTGGAGGTTGGAATCCACCCACAAGGGCCTTGGAAGAAAGGCCAGGTGCTCCATCTCTGAAAAGCCAGCCATTGAGAACCGTCTGCAGCACACGTCTATTCTGACACACGTAAAGTCACCAGGACTTGGAGTCACCTGTAGAGCAACTGGCTTGAGAGGTTATACATTTTGTTTCCTGAAGTCGCTTTGGACGTGGCTGGCAACTGTTTGCAGGAGAGGTTCATTGCAAGGATTGGAATGTCCCCTCCTGGGAACATGACCACCGCAGTTGCAGGTTAATGATGAGAAGGGATGTTACAGCTTAACTCGAACCATACGTCAACCAAACAGCTGAGCCACCAGAATGTAGTCCTATATGATGCAAGTGAAAACAGTCTTCATTTCAGATGGGTGCAGAGCTGTGTCTTTGCTTTGTGGGATTTCCATGAGGACCTCAAAGTCATTGGAATAATTTTCCCCTGACTCTAAATCCCCATTACCATCTTTTCAACTTGACCCTGACACCATCAGCTTTTCCCTTCCTCTACCTCTGTCCCGTCATGCTTTGCTATTGGCATCGAAGTGGGCGGCTGCCACAGAATATGAATTTGTTAAAACAGTCATAAAGACAAGGAGGAGAGAGGAGAAATAGGAAGGGAAATGAGAAGATGCTCAAGTGTCCATCCAGAGGTGGGTGGAAAATAGAGGGAAATGATTTGCTAGAATATGACTATTGCTCTACAAATTTTACATTAATTTATAAAATCTCCCCAACAAACCTTTGATTATCAGCATCCTCATTTCATAACAGGGGATAGAGATTATGAAGAAGGCAGTTGCATGTAATTTCAAATAATCTCAGAGCCAGGATTTGAAGCTAGGCAGGCTAGGTTCTAATCATGCTTCTAATCACTATAACCTCTCCCTTTACACCAAAAGCCTACCAGGCCGTTCCATCTTTCTCTCCCCTCTGAAGTCCCCAACACTGGATGTTGCTGCCCGAAATCATGTTTTCTCAAACCACACTTCACTGAGCTCTTGAGTGATGTTGCTCTAATTTTAGTGTTTCAAAGATTTCCCCTGTTTTCTCATCTAAAATACAGATTCCCACACACCATCCCTGAGAAAGGCAGACTCAGCGGTTCAGAGCCAGACATCTGCCACTCTCACAAGCACCCCTAGTGGCGACTGCCCTTCGGGTGACCTCTGTACCCCATTGCCCTGGGGGACTCCATCCTTCTTACTGAGTGGCCAGTCCATCTTGTGTCAGTTGCATCTACTGGTTTCTGCATCAAATTTCCTTTAAAGAACAGATCCTTCCTCTATGGCAAGCGAGGGAGCCTGGATCTCCAACCCTGGATACACAACTGACGGCCAGAGCACAGTTTTTGAGAACTTATTTTTGATGAATAAGCTACCAACAATTTTAAAACCAGAAAATGAGCATAACACATTTTATTTGTAGTAGTTTCCTTGCATGCTGTCTTATTAGGCCAATGACCAAAATGCTGTTCATTGCCATTTAGTTGGCGCTAACTCAGGGCCACATGATGTGCCCAGAGGGCGGGGGTGGGGGGGTGTGGTGGGGTGGGGGGCGGTAATCATGTCCTGTGCCATCTTCATCATCATTGGGAGACTTGAGTCCATTGTTCTGGCTCCTAATTACCGAAACATAGAATCAGTTACCATGGGTCAGTCCCTCCTCTGTGCCAGAGTAGAACTGTGCTTCATAGGGTTTTCTTTTGCATATGTGTGTTATCCATCCTCCTATGTTAGCACAGCATTTGCCACTTTGACATTTTCAGTGCTATCCATTGTACAATTCATCGTTTTCTGTGGCTGCATTTTGGAAGTCAATTGCCCGGCATTTCTTTTGGTGTACCTCTGAGAAGACTTGAATTTCTAAACTTTTGGTTAGCAACTTAGGACATTAATGAGTTGCACCAGCCAGGAACTCCAAAATTTCAAAATACGTACAGTATGCTACCGTTTTAAAAGCAAGGCTTATGCTATAAAGGGAAAACTGAGGGTAGGAAAAACTTAGATAAATGTATGGTCCATTTTCACAGAACATGTGCTCTGAAGTCCAGTATTCTTGGTAGACCTGAGAAAAATGGTCTGTGAACTTCTTGGCAATGAAGGCAAAGATAGAAAGTGACCAGATGCTTTGAAATAAGCCACTTGCCAAGAGGAGCCTGGCCGTTCCTACCATTGAGATCCAAAAGAAGCCTCTCACACCGGAGTACGTGTCGCGTGCAGAGTTGCATCTTTACAATAAACCTCACTGTGAGTTTCATCTGCATTTTCTCCTACATCCTTTGTGTAATTAGGGGGTTTCATGCCAAAAGGTAGTCTAATGAAGGTTCCAGATGAGGAAGTGTAGGGCCTTAGTTCCCTAATGATCAAGGATGCATTTTAAAGCAACTAGACTTCAAGTCAAGGGTTAACAAGCTATGTATTGAATGTTAAGTTTATATATATAAAAGGATCTTTAGTGGGAGATACAAAGACAATGGCTAGACAATGGCTAGAACAGCGGTCCTCAACCTGTGGGTCGCGACCTCTTTGGGGGTTGAACGACTCTTTCACAGGGGTCACCTAAGACCATTGGAAAACACATAAATATTTTACAATATATAATTGTATATTGTTTTGTGATTAATCACTATGCTTTAATTATGTTTAATTATGTTCAACTTATAACAATGAAAATACATCCAGATATTTACATTATGATTCATAATAGTAGCAAAATTACAGTTATGAAGTAGCAACAAAAATAATTTTATGGTTGGAGGTCACCACAAGATGAGGAATTGTAGTGAAGGGTCATGTCATTAGGGAGGTTGAGAACCACTGCGTTAGAAGGACCATATTAAGTAATTCACTGCACAGTACCCAGCTATGTATATTTAGGTATATACCCAAAAGAATTAAAAGCATAAAGATAGATATTTATTCACTGATTCTCACCGAGTACAATAGCCCAAAGGTAAAAACAACAAAAATTTCCCTTAACTGATGCATGAATTAAACATAATGTAATACAGAGAATGGATTGTTTCCTCTGTCTCAAAGGGAAATGAACTTCTGCTACATGAGCAAACCTGGGAAATATTATGCTGAGTGACCTAAGTGGACCACAGGGGACACATCGTGGGTGATCTCATTTATATGAAGTGAGTAAATGTACAGAGATGGTATGAATTTGAACAACTACGAAGCCATTCCACGGCAGAAAGACAGGCCTACCTGCTCCTGTAAAGTCTTTGAGTTTCAAAAACCCTATAGAGCTATGAGGTTGACTTGACCCGATGGAAGTTTTTAAAAACTGTTTTGTTCTTAAACTTGGAAACCAAAGGTGAATGGTCCATAAACCGGGCGGGGTGGGAGGAAGAAAGAAAGAAGAGGCACTGAGTTAAAGATGGTGGAATAATTGGCAAAGGATCATGCGGTGGTTGCACCATACGATGAATGCAGCATCACTGACTTGAACATGTAAAACTTGTGTACTTGGCAACTATTTTGTTGCATATATTTTACCACAATAAATAAAAAACGAACCACAGCCATGATTACACGTACGCTTCGGGGAAGTAAATCAGAAAGCAAAGAAAGAAGCTGCTGAACCTGCAGGATCCACGGTTGCTGAGTAATTCCTCTTACTACATGCTCTTTGTTCATCCATTTTGCCATCGCTCACCATATGTAAATAGACGAGTAGGGACCAGGCACTGAACGCTTAAGGAAAATGAAGGAGAGCAAGCCTCCTGATGCAGGGGCAGTGGATTGTTCAATGGGGCTCTTCTAGTCAAAGTCCCTGTCACTCCCACCAAAGGACTTTGTTCTGCGTGGGTCTGGGTAAGAAGGTGGGGATCGGCACTGATCGGATTCCCTACTGAGTGGCTGTCATCAGGATTCCTTGGATTGCCATCTTACTGGCAATGGATCGTTACTCCATTGCAAAGAGAAAGGAAGTTCTGGTACACGCCACCATAAAGGTCTAACATGAGCCCTATGAGAAACAGGAGAGGGGATTTTACGACCAGCAAGAGCCAGCAGTGGAGCGGGTCCTATGCACCCTGAGATCCGTGTGAGGTGAACCACTTTCATCCAGAAGACGGCTCTGACAGCTTGGGAGGCGGACAGGAGCAGCAGCAGTAGAACCGGGAGCCAGTGCGGTGGCCTGCCCAGCCCACGGAGCAAGTCAAGCTGAGTGCTGTGGGGCAGGAAGCTGCCTTTTGGAGTGGGGTGCTTCTGGGCACTTAATTCCGGGGAACTGGTCCACAGAGCTTGAACAGAATGCCTTCAGGTTACAGCTGAGTGGCCTGCCCTTTGGGTCTTTATGAACAGCCCTGAAGGGACTTTGTAATTCATCCTGACCGGATATCTGTATTCTGAGCATTCCCCACCTGCATGGTCACCTATTAACGTCCATAATAAACCCTGTAGTCCTGAGTATCTTCTGTGAGTTCTGTTCACCATTGCAATGAATTACTAAATGCAGTAGTTGGGAAAGCAGAGAATGCTATTTGAAAGAGAATGTACTGACCATCATTAACTCGGTCTGTTTTCTAGGATTTTTTGTGTGTGTGCTTGACATTATTAGGTTCTACTAGTGCTATGTTTTGGCCCTGCTTATGGAGCACTATTGTTTTATGACAACAATTTGAGGAGGAATAGTTTGAAACAGAAGCGGATCTTAGCTTGTAGTTTTGGTCTTTTATTACAAGATGAGGGACTGGCAGTTAACTGGGACCAGACAGCAAGTGAGAAGTGACTCTTAACAATCAACAACTACCTAATTGTCTCTTAATAATCAGTTCAACCCACCCTGGTATGTCAGCCCTGAAAGTGTAGAACATAAGCAAAACTAGCAAGACTGTTGGGGTTCATTAGAATTGGCATGTACCAGGTCTCCTGAGCGGATGAGCTAGTGAGGCAGCAAAATTATTAGGATGCTCTTTTTAATGTAATGGAGAATTGGTTAGAGTACTTGTGCTCCGATAATGTTTCAAAGGTGTAGAGAAGGTCACCCTGGTTTCAGCTGTCAATTTGTGTTTAGAAATGTCACCCATAATTTGTAGCCTGGATATGCTTGACTTGTGGACCCCCCAGGGGTAATTGATCCACAGATTTCTGTAAAATCCCCACCTGTCATCAGCTCAGCCGTAGGTATGCTCCGGAGCTTCTAATGAACGCAGGAATATAGTGAATTTAGTGGCCCATCTGCTTTCTTTTGATTTCCTTACTGGACCCCCCAAAAAGGTTTGATTTTTTTTTTAGAGTGTGCACGGTATTTCTTCATAGTCCTTCTAACTTTTTCTTTGTATTCAAGCTGTGAAAGGTGGAGGTCAAGTTTATCCCGGAGAACACTTCTTTATTTTCAAAGAAATTGTTGTTGGGATTGAAGAAGGCCGATGTGTGGATTTGCACCAGAAACTGCAGGATGAGTCCCGGGTTCTTGTTAACCCACATCTGCCTTGTTTCGCAACAACAACAACACCAGCAACAATAACATCCATTTGGGGCGGCTGCCTGGGGTGTTTTACTTCAGTAGCTATTTTCTCTGGAACTTCCATTGCAGGGCAGAATTCATGTGCAGGCGTGTTTGTGTCACAGCGGGAGTTCCTGGTGTCTGAAAGCAGAGAAGGTCCTGTCACAGTGGCCCGTCCTCTGGGAGAAACAGGGACACATTTAGATGAACTCCAGCGTGCGTCACTGTTCTTTGATGGCAGAGATGACGCGGCCAGTGTCCTGTCCTCAGCAGAGCACTGAGGACAGCTGTGACCGTGGCGGGGCCTCGGGCTGCTCCATCTGCAGACCTTCATCGACCTCCAGCTGGACTGAAGGGACTGACGTGCAGAGGCAGCTCTGGTCTTTGTGGGCCCAGTCTCCTCGTGCTCCCGGGTCAGCAACCGTACCCATCAGGTTCTTAGAGTGAGTAAAGAGTGCCAGGGTGGCTGAGACCATTAAGTGCAGGCCACTAACCCAAAGCGTGGTTCAAGTGCCCCCTGAAGCACCTCAGAAGAAAGGCCTGGCGATCAATTTCTGAAAAAAAAAAAAAAATCAGCTATTGAAGAGCCTAGGGAGCACCGTCCTAAGCTGATGTAGGTGGAGTCTCCATAATTTGAAGTCTGTACTGCAACTGGTGTGTGTGTGTGTGTGTGTGTAATCCACAGATTTATGTTTGGGTAGATAGATAAAAGATAAAAAGTGCCCTCCCTCTACGCCATACTCCCTTCCACACGCACCTGAACATCCTACGAAGAGCCTAATGTTCTTATAGAATCCTTGTTCGTTGTTAAAAGGCAATTTGCTTTGGTGGTCATGAAACATTTGGGTGCCAGGCAGGGAACACGCACGATTTTCCCATTACGCCGTGTGCCAAAGCTAACAATTTATCACCTTCCGCCATAAACCACCGTTCAGTCTCTATCAACTCACATGGTTTCACCGGAGTTATTCTTGTTTTGGGTGCCCCTGGGCCCTTTGCTGCTGCCACGAGTCCCCCAAATTAGAAAAGCGAGGAAGGACGTGGTAAGTCACGCAGCTGCTTCATCTGATTGCTGTGGACATTCCCTCTGGGGTGCCTTCTGAAGCCCTGCCTCGTCTGGATGTGAATAATGCCCACAGCAGGACTTCAGCATCTTCTCTTGGGAGCTGATAAGATATTCTCTTCCTGGTTTCAGTAGGTCTGTTTCCCATTTCTTGATTTATTCAATCCCTTGACCAGCTTTCTGTGTATGGCCCCTTCCTAATCCTCCTCTGGGTATCTGAGATTCACCTCTCAGCTGTAGCGTAACTTAGGTCTCTGCTTCTTTTTTTGCTAAATCATTTTATTGGGGGCTTGTATAACTCTTAACACAATCCATACATCCCTCCATTGTGTCAAGCACTTTTGTACATTTTTTTCCCTCATCATTCTCAAAACATTTGCTTTCTACTTGAGCCCTTGGTATCAGCTCCTCATTTTTCCCCCTCCCTCCCTGGTCCCCCTTCCCTCATGAGCCCTTTATAAATTATTATTTTTCATATCGTACACCATCCAATGTCTCCCTTTACCCACTTGTCTGCTGTCTATCCCCCAGGGAGGAGGTTATACGTAGATCCTTGTAATCCTCTCCCCTTTCTCCCTCACCTTCCCTCCACCCTTCTGGTATTGCCACTCTCACCTTTTTTTTAATTAAATCGTTTTATTAGGGCCTCATACGACTCTTATCACAATCCATACATACATCAATTGTGTACAGCACATTTGTACATTCATTGCCCTCATCATTCTCAAAACATTTGCTCTCCACTTAAGCCCCCTGCATCAGGTCCTCATTTTTCCCCTCCCTCCCTTCTCCCCCCTCCCTCATGAGCCCTTGATAATTTATAAATTATTGTTTTGTCATATCTTGCCCTGTCCGACGTCACCCTTCACCCACTGTTCTGTTGTCCATCCCCCAGGGAGGAGGTCACAGATAGTACCTTGTAATCGGTTCCCCCTTTCCAACCCACTCCCCCTCCACCCTCCCGGTATTGCCACTCACACCACTGGTCCTGAAGGGATCATCCGCCCTGGATTCCCTGTGTTTCCATTTCCTATCTGTACCAGTGTACTAATCATCCTTTTGCTAAGCTCAGCCTACATAGGATTCCTTTGGGAAGCTAGCATTCCTTAGCTTTCATTACTGTGCTGCTGTACATCTACAGAGTCTTTTCATTTTCCTACGGGACCCGCTCCCTCTTCACGCAGTTGACAGGTCACTGTGGGAGAGGAAAAGAGGATGGGAAGAGAAGGGTGGGGAACCGAGTAACGAGGACTCTTTTATTTTAAAATCATTTTATTAGGGGCTCATACAACTGTTATCACAATCCA
>NW_022103928.1:53061874-53067366 GCF_000313985.2 Echinops telfairi
CTCTCCCATGTCCCCCCCGGAACTGTCAGTCCCATTGTTTTCTCCTCCAGATTGTTCATCCAGCCTGTCCTATCCAGACAGACCTGGTAAGGAGGACTCTGACCTGAGGGTGGAGGCTCCAGGTGAATGGTGGGATCTCTGAGCTAAAGTGGGAAGATGTCCAAATGGAGAAATTGCTGTGCTGAGGTCTTGGCAATGCAAGACTGAGTTGGAAACTGGGCACCTGAGCAACAAGTTCTTGATACACTGCCACTTGCATTTTGTACGTGTATGTGTGTGCACGATGTCAAATGATTGGTGTAGATTTTTTCCCCTTGAACTGATGTCTTTTTCCAAGTCACCATTTCTTATCTAACTTCTCCACACTTTCCCGAGCCACATTTATTTCTTATATTTACAAGGTAAAATATGAAAGAGAGTCAGAACACTTGAGATTCCTCTGCGCAACACCCATAATTTAGATATCTAGAGTCTGGTCCCAGAGAGGCGATGGCTGCTTTAAGGTCACACTGCAAAGTGGTAGAGGAGCAGAGAAGATAATCCCAGACCCAGAGAGAACTGGCAAGGGAAAGAGCTCACAGTACCGAGAGAAGAAATGCCAGATAAACCTTCAATTAGCCTTACTCTTCTGTAGGAAAACTGAAATTAACATCACACATAACACCAAATTAAGTAATTTGACTTGGAAGCTACAGTCATTAACATCTTGGTTTTTTTCCCCTTTCAAAATGAAGGTCGTTTTTTTTTTTTCTTCTTCTTCTTTTTAATATAATAATAAAATTTGAAGACAGGTATTTTAGGTGTTAATGAATCCCTGAACCAGGTCATAAATAATTGGCTAATTATAATTTGGAACTTGGAGTCAAGTATTTAAGTGGGTTATATGGTCACCAGCAATATATATGACTAATAATACAGTGACAGCCCTTACTTGTAAATTCCTGCACCTCGGTGACTGTTTATAGTTTGCCCTTGAGCTGTTCTGTGGTACATTACTGAGTCCTAGATTTTGTCATTGACATGTACATGTGAGAACAGAGTCCAAAAACTGCGGCACTCCACACACCGAGAAGCCTTTCAGCCATAGAGGAGTCTTAACCCCCCCCCAGGTGTTAATTATATAATTGACTGGACATTGTCTCCGCAGTATTGTCTAATAACAGTGAGTCACAGTAATGGCGAAGGAAGGTGCTTATCTTCTATTTTGGTCCTGAATGCTTGAAACTAAGCGCTTCATCTATTTCTCCTATTATGAAAAGAAACAAAATAAAGCATCTATTAATTTCCCCAAGGATGTATGTGGCGACAGGCTCAAGCTTCCTCACACATATCATTGAAGTTATAAAGCCATTGTCGAACGTCTATGCCTTCTAAGAAATCAGACAATTCCGATAAGAAATGTTCTACAATTCTAGTAGGGTGGGGAAGGGGGGGATAGGATGGTGTGATGGCTTTACTTGAGGTATGAAACATTTTTTTAAGATATTTCACATGACTGGTTACAAGCAGATACATGTATGTGTGCCATTTTTAGAACCTTGATTTGTCTTATGTCTCCATAGGTCTATGTGTAATGTACATGCATGCAAACTTTGCTTCACTTATATCTTTCTTTGAGAAGTGAAGGAATTTAGTTGAGAAATATCCTGTCACCCTGTGCCCCCTCTTTAAGTGTATCTTTGTATATCTTAGGACAAGCGTAGTGTCTATCGTGCCCCTCTCCGTGGTATAGACCACGTCCAAAAATCAAGAAAGCAAACCTTCTGCCCTCAAGGTAACTCTAACTCATGGTGACAGGACAGAGTGGAACAGTCTCACAGAATTTCCAAGGCTGTAAATCATAACAGAAGCACATCGCCACAACATTCTCCCAGGGGGCAGTTGGTGGGTTTGAACTGCCAACCTTTGGTTAGCAGCTGAGTGCCTTGGGTACTGTGCCATCAGGGCTGCTATGAAGAGCTGATATGTTATTTGAAAGCTGGAATCCAAGGTCCCTAAGTGACTAAATCGTTTACCCTTCACTGTTCACCTCAAGGTTGGCAGTTTGAACCCACCCAGCAGTGTCAGAAAGACAGGCCTGGTGATCCGTTTTTGTTAGACTCGTGGAATCCCATAGAGCAGTTCTGCTCTGTAACATATGGGTCGCCATGAGTCAGAATCAACTTGATGGCACCTAACAATAGTGGTAAAATATTAGACCCAACATGTTCCCTTCTAAAGGTGTTATTAGATCAAGAATATATTTGCACACTCGCGGAGTACCAAGCCATGAGAAAGAAGCCTCCTTCCTTTGAATTTCTGTTTGGGAAGATTCCATCAAAACTGAGTGTGCCAACACAGCAGTGTTCAAGGGTGCCTCCGAGGTGTTTGCACATGTGCTCTTGAGAGCTGACTTGGAAACAGGCACATCGACACGGATGACATTTAATATCTGAGAATAATGAAGACACCTTTTTCTGTGTCATTTTTCTGATGATCATCCTTCAAAGCTTTGCATTGCCTACAGAACAAACTTCTTATCTGTTTCCAAGAGCCATCTAAGTTCCTAATTCCCTTCCCACCATTCTTTGGCATTCTTCTGTACTGTATGGTGCAGCTGTACAGAGCACTTACATTCACTCTTGTATGTTTGTTCACTCAGCAAACATCTTTGTTTCTCTCCCCAAACCATTTTATTGGGAGCTATTACAGACATCATATATTCTATAGTTCAAGCACATCAGGCAGTATTGTAGAATAGCTACCACAATCAGTTTCAAAACATTCTCTTCCTTCTTGAACTTCTGACATCTGCTCCCTTTACCCCTTCCCCCCATCCGTGTCCCCCAGGAACCCTTATTCTACCTGTTGTTTCTATAGGTTCATTAATCCTGGGATTCATATACTGCAAAACAAAAACGAAAATTCAAAAGATATGACATGTGATGTGTCAGACCTGGGTTAGCAAGGGAACTAATCAGCAGAAAAATAAATTCTCCATTATCCAATCCTCTCTCTTGGACATACCCCTCTGAAAGCTGCACTATCTTCTGCCCCTTCTTGGATGAAGACTTTCATATGCCCTCATGATTTTTATCGAAGACCAGTTTTCTCCTAGAAATCTTCTTTTACCCTTAGTCTCAGGATCTCCTCTTTTGTGCACCTTCAGCATCAAGGACAAATCTCCATCAAAGCAATGGTCACACTTCCTTTCATCCATTGTTTACTTATGTGACCTGCTTCAATCCACCGCTCATTCCCACTCAACGCTCCTGTCATGTTCAATGTTCTGTGCAATTTTAATGTAGGATCTATGTCTTATCTATATTTTTATCCTTAAGGCTTGCATAGTATCTGGCATTATCTTGTAGACAATCAATAAAACCTTATGTGCAGAACTAATGAATGGCTAATTTGCGAAGACCTTATGATTTTTTTAAATCATGGTGTGCTCAGAGTCAAATTTATACAACTGTAGAACTGACACATTTTTTAAAGGTAATATTTAACTTCCTATATCAGAGATAAGACACTTCTGAATTGAATCATGGTATCCCTGGGTGGGGCAAACGATGAACAGGCTCAACCACCATCTGAAAAGTTGGAAGTCCATGTCCTTTCAGAGTCTTGTGACCAGATTTAAAGCAGGACACCATTGACCAGGGGGAGGGGACTCTTGATTAAAAATTTGGTCTATCTGGACCAAATGGACTGTTCCCTAGATTGTCATGCATTCTTTCCAAAAATCGGAACTTTTAAAAAATGCCAAAAATCGGGACTGTCCCGCCAAAAGCGGGGCGTCTGGTCACCTTATCTCAGAGGTGCATCAGAAGAAAGGCTTGGTGACCTCCTTCCGAAACCCAACCACTGAAAACCCTTTTGAAGTATAGTTCTACACTGATGGACATGGGCTCCCTATGGGCTATGGTCAACTTGAGGGCACCAGGGAAGCATTGTAAACCCCAGGTCTAGCAGAGAGTCTTTGTAGTGGTGGGATATCTTGTAAACAGAATAAATGTAACTGTAATAGGAGGCAATGTCTCTGTTCAGCAGTGAGTCTAATTGCTAGTTCATGTGCTAAGTAAGGGCTCTGCGGGGAGATGGACTATGTAGAAGCCTGGTCTATCTTTTGGGGTTGACGCTTCAGAGTGAAGAGTTATTTCCTCTTATTGACTCACCCATGGCTTGGTGATGAAGTCAGCTCCACTGGGATTTCATCTTCTGTCCCATGTGTATGAAGGTATCAATAGTTCTACTACACAGTGGGGCGAGAGGACCTGTTTGGAGTAGAATGCCTGAGATATATACAAGGAGATAGGGGAGTTATCCAAAATTGTTTGCATTGGTAAATAGTGATGTGACTTAATGTATCAGGTGTGTAGAGGCGCTGTCCTGGTGGGAGGTGAGTGAGGCAGGAAGGAGAGACATCTGTTCCATTAGGAAATGAAGTCTGTTTGTTCTTTTTTTATCCTTAATGTACCTCTCTTTTCATTATTCTCTTTGTCTTCCCTCCTTTCGTCTTTTCCACAGAGATGGCTGTCTGGCTTTGGCATCCATTCAGTTCTTTAAAATGTGGCCACCTGTGAATGTTAGGGAACATATGCTTTTAATCTTCTCTGAAGTTATATTTTGAGTCAGTGAAGTTCTACCAGGGTGCGGTCTGCCCAAGGAAACATCCAGCATCTTGTGGGATGTGATTAAACTTGGATGAAGGCAATTGTTAGCAATCAACATTGCTAAGAAGCGATTTTTCTCACAGATGATTCCCGAAAGGCCCAATATGTCGTTTGAAGTTAGGTCCTGAACCTAGTGATTTGCTTCTTAGGGTTTCTATCCACATGAAGGCCGGTTAGTCCATCAGCTTGTACTTGTTAAACTGTCCAAAAAGGGAAACAAGACACCAGCCTTCGATGACGAACTTAGAAAATACCATTAAAAAATCAGGATGATTAAACACGTATTTGTGAAAATAGGATGTGAAGTGTTAACAAAATCTCTCACATTTATAAATGCAAAAACATAGCTACAAGTTTACATTTGAATCTTCAAAGAAGAATGACAAAGAGGCGCTCTTGTGGAGATGTGCTTTTTCTGGGCTACAAAGCACTGTAGGGGCCACTCAGGTGGTGACTGTGCCCCTGACCTAGTTTATGCACCTATTTATAGTCTGTTTTCTACACTCTTTCAGTAACTTACAAATAATGCACCATCAAGGACATTCTTGATAGATACTTATAGAGTTCATTCCATAGACGTCTGATGACTGAACACTTTTTATTCTGAATGTTAAGCTGTTAAAAGTAACTAGAGCAATTGCCTTTCAGATGATCTGTTTTCAGATATCAACTCCAATAAACAAGCTCTTTTGCTCATGTACAATTTCATTTAAGATGGTTCCTTTTCTCATTTTCCACCATCCTCTCCTGCTAGCGAGGCCAATGTGTTCATTTATAAAAGCATAATAAATGTGGGGAACCGCAGGGTCTGAGCGACCAGAGGAGGAGGAGGGGGAG
>NW_022103928.1:53067466-53221957 GCF_000313985.2 Echinops telfairi
GACTTTCCAGACTTGTCTTCTGCTCAGGAAAGCTGTCACTCTTTCTCTCTCAGAGTTTGAAGCTAATGTGGCAAAGAAAGCATTTTAACTCAACCCACCCCATATTTCTGCCACTAAGAAAAATGACCGTTAGCTTTATCAGAAACTTCTAAATCCCTTTAAATCTGCCACTTTAAAATGCTTTGATAGATCATTAAGTAACTCTACTACATCTACTGGTTGTGCAATTTTCTTGGGACCAGGTTAAAATATATAACAGAGTTTGTTATCATTTTAAGTGGATGGAATGCTTAATTTTTGAAAAGTCAAAGACATTACACAGGAAAATATACAAAGCATAAACAGAGGCCACGGTGACAAGTAAAGCTTTCATTCCGCCTCGGAGCCACTTAGTCCTCCACACCCCAGTTCTCTGTTCCAAACCAGCTAAGATTTCTGATTGATGATACATCCGCATAGAGATAAACACCCATTTGTACTTGCACAATATCTATACTCACTCACCTTTACACAGCTAGATCCCTATTGTGAACTTTTAAATTGATTCTAAAATGTGCTGGTGCTCTGCTATAATCATCGGGCTGTTATCCACAGGTAGACAATTCAATCCTACCACTGCTCCTTAGGGTCAGGAGGAGGCTGGCTGCTCTTGTAAAGGTTTACAGACCAGGAAACCCTAAGGAGCAATTCTACTACGGCCTACGGGGTCGCTATGTGTAGGAATTGGCTCCATGACAGTAGGTTTACCCTCAGTGATTGCAATGAGCTATGTTTGCCCACACAAATAAGACCTCTTAGAGGATCAAGTATCTGACTCGAACTGTGAGGTTAGTGTTTTTAAAGGCATTTACAATTTTAATAGATTTTGCCAGATTGCCCTCCAAAGACGATTCCTCTTCAATTCATACTCTTAACAACAGGGTTTGGGAATATGCTTTCCTTAAAGGTGCACTGTGTAGAGAGAGAGAGGTGAACTTGCTCAATATTTGCCACTATGTCTTGCAATCAGCAACTAAATAAATCTAACACATATCCAATATAATTAAGAGCCCATTAGAATTGCTGTTGAAATTAGTCCGTGTGATGCTATAGCTGATTAAATGCTCACTTAATAGCCACGCTTCAGCTTGTAATCTTGAGGGCACTTAGGGACGGCACACAGAGCACCTGACAGCGGTGCTCATTGACAGAGAGAACCCGTTCCATGCGTTTTCGACAATAAAGGTCAGGGTCTTCGTCTGATGCTGCTCTGTGGGACAAGCATTTAAACTGTGATCTCATATCTCAAAACGCAGCATGATATTAAACACGATGGTGGGTTCACCAGGTGTTTGCGATTGCTGCAGACAACGATCTACACTTTTGATGTTGGCTCATGATCAGATCATTTAGATTCATCCTGAAACAATTCTGTCTGCTTTTAACATATCAATACAAAATGGAAGTGGTTCCAACTTCTGATTCGACATTTCGGAATGTTACAATGTTTCTTAGTGATAGTAATGAAGTTGATATTTGATAATGAGTTCTTTTATTATAGGTAAATGGTTATTGTTATTATTATTATTTTAAAGATTTTAAGATTTTCAGTTTGTACCAGGAGGCTCTACTTCAGTGGTTCTCAACCCTCCTAATGCTACAAACCATTAATACAGTTCCTTCTGTTGTGCTGACCCCCCAACCATAAAATTCTTTTCATTGCTACTTCATAACTAATTCTGCTACTGCTCTGAATCGGGCGACCCCTGTGAAAGGGCTGCTTGACCCCCAAAGGGATTGTGACCTTCAGGTTGAGAACCGCTGCTCTACTTTATCTTGGGTTGAGTAACAAGCCTAACATCGTGTTTGACTGCTGAGATGAGCACTTGTCCTTTGTTCTCCTGCCTCCTCCTCGTTTGGATTTCTTTGGATGTTATCCTACGACCTACAATTTGGGTCAGGATTGTCTTGAGAAGGTGAAACAGCTTGAAAGAAGAGCCCGATGATATGAAGCAAGACTTTTCCAACATGTAAAACGAATTCATTACAGGGAGTTTGCTCTAAAACTTCTACTCCATTAAACATGTCCCATGCATAAATAAACATTAACATTTCTAAATGCAAAACCAGAAGTTCAAGCAATCTTTATTTCCTTAGTGACACGTTAAACACATGTAGAACAGATCAGTGAAGCCTTCGTGTCAAATACTACATGGGATGATCCATGACACACCCCCAAAAAAGCCTGACCACATTTGCTTTCCTTGCCTAGTTCTTTCTATTCTTTCATAAAGTCGTTAAGAGTTGGAATCGATTCAGTAGTGAACAACAATATCTTTCTTCCTTTCTCTTTTCATTACTACATAAATACCCTATTCATTAAAATCAAGTTAGAGCAGCGGTTCTCAACCTGTGGGTCGTGACCCCTTTGGGAGTCAAAAGGCCCTTTCACGGGGCTTGCCTGATTCACAACAGGAGCAAAATCACGGTGATGAAGTAGCAACAAAAATAATTTTATGGTTGGGGGGTCACCACATGAGGAACTGTATTAAAGGGTCGCGGCCTTAGGAAGGTTGAGAACCACTGAGTTGGAGGAATCTCAAATTGAACTAATCTCATCTCAAACCAGCTGCTCCTCCAAAGCTCTTCATGGCAGTGAATAACATCACTGCACCTAGCTGAACGTGTTAACACATTCTTACCTCTCTTCTGCCTGCACCTGTGAATCCATCGGTCACCGAAGACTATTGCTTCTACCTCCTAAATAGCTCCCCGATCGATCCACATCTTTTCTACTCTACCCTCACCACCTTACTCTTTCTGGGAAATAACTTCATCACTAGTATACCCACATTTACTCTAGTTTCCTCCAGGTCACATTTCTACATAAAGAATATAGGAGTAAAATCTCTCCTTCTGGCCAAAATGAAGTCATAGGATCAGATTTACTCACCTCTCTGAAACAACCAAAAAGCTATGGAGGGAAAAAAAATGAAGCTAAGGTTCTCAAGATACGGCACCCAGACCACCAGGCAATGAAGGGGAGAGTCACAGGAAGCAAACACGGGGAATCCCGAGATTGCCGTAGTTTTCTATCTGGAGAACGTTTCTAGGCTCTGATGCTTGGAAGGAGAAGCTACATGGAACCTAGTGATTTCTCCAAGTTAAGGAGAAGGGACGTGGGAGCAAAAGGACATCCAGGTGTCCAGCATTTGCAGTGCAGACTACAATGGATTCTTCCACCAGCAAAAATAGCATCTCTCAAAAACCTAACAGTGAAATATTTTTTCCTGTGATAGATAAAAGCTAAAAAATTTTATTAGCAGCACATTTTCGGTACAAGGAATGTTCAAGGAAGTCTTTGATGCAGAAAGTGATTTCAGATGCAAATGTAACCATATGAGTAAATATGAAGACTTTTCTGTATTAATTAAATATCTTAAATTATAATTAACTGTTTAAGAGGATAACAGTGTATTGTGGAGTCACTTGAGCAGAAGTAAAATCTACCTCAGCAATAGCATGAAGGTTGAGGGAGGTGGAGGGTGGAAATGGTGAAATTCTGCCATAAGGTTCTTATACTATATATGCAGTGGTATGAATTCTGATAAGTACAGAATAATATCTAAAGAAATTATTACAATAGTGCTCCAAAGAGTTACAGTGAATAGCCCAAACCAGAAAATAAATGAATTTATATATACTCAAGTATAAGCTGAGTTTTTCAGCACATTTTTTCATGCAGTTTTTGTGGTAAAATTAGGTGCCTCGGTGGATATTCAGGCTGGCTGATACTCGAGTATATACGGTAAAACAAAAACTATCAGTATCTGCAGCCTCAATGTAGGGATTTCCAGTTCCAACCATATGGCACAGGGTCGTGTCTCTGGGCTTAAGTACAACTGTCAACAGTGGAAATAATATGAGACATAAACAAAAGCAAACTCTGAAGGGCTGAAAGTGGACGACAAACTCATTAGGGCCCTGAGCACTGGAGAACAATGGCATCTGAGTGTCTTTTGATTTCCTGAATCAACAACCAAAGATACAAAAGGTAACCGAGGTCCAGCACTTCATGACCCTCAGCCCATCCAAGGGAAGTGATTCAGGTAGGCCCATTTCTCCCCTAGATCTCCTGCGAGTCTAACGAGCACCCAACAAGCTCGGCATGAAGAATGAGTTGCATTCATTGAGAGCCAGCTAACAATCAAACAATCATTGGTCAGGGGAAGTGCTCTCCTTCCTGACTGGCTCTCAGGCTCTTCTCTCCCCCCCCCCCCCCCCCCCTCTCCCATGTCCCCCCGGAACTGTCAGTCCCGTTGCTTTCTCCTCCAGATTGTTCCTCCAGCCTGTCCTATCCCCCCCCAAAGACACTGGGTATTGGGCACTACTGATAAGAAGATTCTTGCAGTACCCACATTCACTGCCAGGACTGAGGCTCCGGAAGGGCTATTATTCTCCGATAGGGCTGAGATTCCCATTCTTCATTCAGAGACCTGTTGGCTAGGCAGTGAAGTTTGGAAACCCCAGTACAATAAGGAGCTAGTCTGGGACACTTCTTATCTCTGTGGACTGGAGAATTTCTTTTTCTACCTCAAGAGAATAGTTATCCTGGCTTGGGGAGGCTCTCTGCCCAGCCAGTCAGCACCAGCAGGAACTAATGGGAGCCCCAGTGATTCCAGATAAAACAAAGACAAAAGCGTACCCTAAAGGCTCTGGAAATTAAATTGTCATTGGAGTCACAGCCTACAAAAGCAGCCCAGGAATTATGTGTTAACCCTAAACAGGGCAACAAAGGAAGTGTCAACAAACTTGAGAGAAGTATAATAGAAACTACTCAGTCTGAATTACAGGACGGAAAAGAAGCAACAGCAAACTTCAAAGGCTTATGGGCCAATAGCAAAAGATCCAACATTTGTCTTATCATAATGCCATGAGAAAGCCCTGGTGGTATAGCAGTTATGCATTGGGCTATGGTCTGTGTGGTCAGCAGTTCAAAACTACCAGTAGAAGTGCTGGGCTTTCTGCTCCCATAAACAGTTACAGTCTTGGAAACCCACAGGGGGTCGCTATGAATCAGCATGAACTCAGTGGCAGTGAGTGTGGCTTACTGTCAAAAAAAGAGAACTCCAAACACTTACTGCCATCGAGTAGATTCTGACTCACAACAATGCTGTAGCACAGGGTAGAACTGCCCCTGTGGGTCTCTGAGACTCTCTTCCCCCACAAAAAAAAGTTTGATTGGCACATAATTCACACATCATACAATTCAATATTTCAACCACATCAAGAAAAGCTGTAAAACCACAATCAGTTGTAGAACATTTTTTCATTCTTGTGCCCATCATCACTACCTCTCCCCCTCCCCCATGGTCCCCTGCCATTCGCCCAAGGAACCATTAATCCAATTACTGTCTCCATAGATTTACTTATCCTGGATTTATATAGAGAAAAAATAAAAATGAAAACGAACAGCTTAAAAAAGCCAACAAGAATAACGAAGTAAAACAGATTAAAAAAAAACTTAATAGAAAAGAAAGTAGAAAAAATAAAAAACTAGAATGAATTTAAGCAGATCATAAGGGAGATCAAATGATAATACATTTTGGCCTACCTACTCTTCCATAATCGACTTTACATTGCTCTCTGTTTGATTACCCGTCTATTCATATCCCTCAACTATGATTGTAGGGATTCTTCTGAGGATCAACCCATGTGTGGCCCCTGCAAATGGGCTTGGGGCTTCCACTGTCATATCCTTCAGCAGGGGTTCAGAACTTTGCTCTCTGATGCCATTCCCTCCTTTAGAGTTGGATTATAGTATTTACCATCCTTGGGTCACACAGGCTGCTGTGCTTCTTTCATGTCGACTTAGATGATGTCTCACTTTGAAGGCTGCTTGTTTTCAAACAAGCCTCTAAAACCTCAAACATTGTTCTTTCTGATGGCTGGACACCATCTGGTTTCTTCGTGACACTCGGGCATAGCACCTCTACCTTCCGTGATCTCTTCATGAGGCTGCGCATCATCAAGCAGGGTCATGTCTTACAAACTCAGTGTTCTTAGATTGGGGCTCGAATGAAGTGCAAGTGCAAAATCCATTCATGCATCTACGGTTTATATATGTCTCTGGTGCACCTTAGAGGCATCATTGTCATTTTATGTTAGAGAACATTATCAGTCATTCCCTAGGACTCCACTCCCACTGTCAGCAAGTCAATGCTGACACATAGAGACCCTATAGGGCAGGGCAGAACCGCCCCTGTGTGTGATACTCTAACGTTTTATTGGAGTACAAAGTCTTATCTTTTTCCTGGGGAACGGCTGGTGGTTTTAAGCTATTGACCTTGTGGTTAGAAACCCAACATGTAACGCACTATGCCACCTGGTCTCCTTTAAGGAGAGAAAGGATATTAAAAGCGCATTTAAATAAATAAGGTTTAAAAACTTCCCCACTTTGGCAAAGGCACAGATTTATTAATTCAAGAAGCTAAGCAAACCCCAAATAAGATAAATTCAGATATATGCCCATCACCGTTAATCGATGGAAGCTGAGGAATAAGAAAAAAGGTACTTAAATAAGTCATAGACAAAGAGCTCACTACCTCCAGAGAAACACCAAGTCAAATGACAGCAGAATTCTAGTCTGCAACCGTAGAGTGTGACAAAAGCCCATAACTGTAAGAAGGGGAACTATAGTTTTCTAATACTGAAAAAAGAACTGTCAGACACAGGTTTTATGGTTTAAAGGATTAAAGGGGATTAAAGGGAAGTGAAGACATTTTCTGATGGAAAAAAATCTAAAATAATTTGTCAGTAGAAAACTTATCCTTAAAAATAGCAAAAAGATTTTCTTTAAATAGAAAAAAATATATGATGGAAAAAACCATTTTGGACCACTATTAAGGAAGAAAGAACAGTGGGAAGGGAAGGGATATGTGTGTACGCAGAACCAAAATACTAAAACAAAAGCACAAATCCAAATTCCCTGCCATCCGGTCATTTCCAACTCATAGAGACCAAATCTTTATGGTTTAGAAAGCTTCATCTTTCCCCCATGGAATGGCTTTGTGGTTTCGAACTGCTAACTTGGGGTGAACGTTCAAAGGGTAGTCCTCTTCAGGGCCTTGGTGACATCGTGAGTTATATGTTGGGCTGTGAACGCCCAGGTCAATAATTTGACACCCCCAGCCTCCCTGCGGGGGGGAAAAGAGGAAGCTTTCTGCTCCCGTGAAGACTGGCAGTCTTGGGAAGCCGCATGGGCAGTTGAACGCTGTGCTGTAAGGTCACTCTAAGTGGGCCTCCACTCCAAGGCAGTGAGATGAGTTCCCATAACAGAAATAAGTCATCTAGAGCATCTATCGCTCATGAAATCTCATGAGTTCTCTCAAACATATTTGATGATTGAAATCAAAGTTATAACACCACGAAAAACAAGGATGGTATTTCAAAGGAAAACAACTCACTTCCATTGAGTCAACACTGACTCATAGCGACTCCCTGTGGGTTTCTGAGACTGTACGTGTTTATAGGAGTAGAAAGCCCAGTCTTTCTTCCGGGGAGCCATTGGTGGTTTCGAACATGTGGATCACAGCCAGTGTGTAACCACTGCACCACCAGCGCTCCTATTTCAAAAAGAGAAGGTCCTCAAACCAAAGCTGTTGCAATTGAGTCAAATCCAGTGACCCCATGTTTGTTGAAGTAGAACTGCCTCTCATAGTTTTCAATGACGGCCATTTACGAAGGTAGATCTTCAGTCTCGTGGTCCCTCTGGATCAGTCTGAACTACTAACCTTTTATTTAGTAGCTCCGTGCAAACCATTTGCATCACCGGGTAAGAGACCTGGTTCACGGTGGTTATACATTGGGCTGCTAACTGCAAGGTTCTTAGTTCTAAAACACCAGCCATTCTGCGGGAGGAACATGGAACTTCCTGCTGCCATAAAGAGAGACAGTCTCTCTCAGAGGTGTTATATTATTGGAGGTCACCCTCTTGAAGTTGTATTACATGTTTTTCCAATTTTCGGTCTATGAAACCCAGGATTGACGAACTTTTAGGTGCAGCAAGTAGAATAAGGGTTTGGGTAGGCGGGGATACAGTGGTGGCGATGCGGGTAAGAGGGAGACAACGTCAAGGAGTCCATGGATAAAAAGAATAGCTGGAAACAGATTGGGGTAGCAATTGTACAATTCTGCTTGACGGGATTAAACTATGGAATGATATATGTGTTAAATCCCAATTAATAATACATTAAAAATGAAATTAAATATAATAACAATATAAAATAAAAACTAAAAAAAAGTTAGTCTCAGAACCCCCCAGGGACAGTTCTACCCTGTCCTATAGGGTAGCTATGAGTCAGCTTCAACTTGTTAGCAATGTGTTAAATTTTGGTGTGGTGTATCAACTCCCTGGGTGGCAGCGAGTTCAGTGATTTTGGTTTGAACCAATGGGGAAGGTAAAGGGACTTAAATGGAAGCACAATGACCTATCGATGCCAATGCAGTAAAATAAGATATAGATTCAAATGTATACATATATCACTTGAGAAAAAAATCGTCAAGATTAAACTAAATGGAGCGAGAGAGAGCTGAGCTGTTAGCTATTGGAGCAGCCAATTAAGATGAGTGAAAATGAACAGTCAAGCCTTTAATCACTTACTGCAATCGCATCAAAAGGTTAATCTGGAGCATGTGCCGACTCCCCCACTCATTCATGGTCTCCCACAGGCAGGTGGGTCAGTGGGAATTTGTTTCACTGCTAAGTTATCTCAGATTCAGGGTGCTGGAGCCCCAAACAGCTGCTGTTCTCCAAAGCTGGGAGAGAAGGGAAGAAGGGGTCGGAATGGGAACACATTGAATACTTTTTTCAAGTCCGGTGAAGAAAACATCAAGTCTCATTTTCCCAGGAAACTCTCAGGAACGGTACCTGAGAAGGGTCTTTGTCAAAGGCCTCTCATAGGAAGACCTATAAACAGAGGAAATGCAGACCTGTGTGAGGACATGCTTGGCCGAGGAGCCCCGAGTCCTTGATTCTAACGCCCTTAAAGACCGCAGTGCCCGGGTGACACGAAGTCTGATGCGCAGAGGGCAGCTTCGTCATGAGCACAGGAGGAAACATGTCGCTGTTGTCTCTCTTCAGGCTGAAAAATCACACGTAATTGTTTGGGCCGGAGGTGCACTCCTCAGAAACACAGCACATTACAAAACAAAGGAAGCAAACCAAAAAAGCCGCCCTCATTGCCGGTGGGTCAATGCCAACTCCTACAATTCTGCAGGACGGGAGTTCTACTCCTACGGGTTGCTATCTTTTGACTGCAGTGTAGCAGAAAGTTCTGTCTGTCTCTGGTGGGGCTGCTAGTGGTTTTGAACTGCTGACCTTGGGCGTACACAGCCCCAGGTGTAACCACAACACGATCGTAACATGAAAAAACACAGTAAGGAAACCAACCTAGAATTAATTCAAAAGTGACTTTGGGTAAGAATCCAAAATAACTTTCCAGGGTACAGCTACTGTTTGAACAATCCTGCCCAGGGGAAACGCACGGAGAACTTCCTGGTAGGAAGTCCAGGTTTCTCAAACATTATTGTGTCTATTAATGACTTACTGATGTTCTTAAAGGCTGGCGTAAGACGTTAGATTCTGCTGCGGATCCAGTAACCATCCTTAGCGTAGCAAGGATCTGTTTTAATTTAAGCAGTAGGGAATAACAGCTCTTCTGTCTTTAACAGATAAGAAAGAAGCGACCCTTCTCCTAGCTTCACCTGGCATCACTATTGTTCTGATGAACATAAAGATGAGTTTTATTCATGACCTATTCCTTACATTCTTATCCCGTCCCATAGAACTGCTATGAGTTGTCATTGACCCAGTGGCAATGAGTGAGGCTTTTAGGTTTGCTTGTTTTGTTTAGTAATTTTCTGTGTTTTTGAGGAGTCTGACTCCTGCCCAGCCAATTATATGTTCTGAGCTCTCTAGTCTGGCCTTGGTTGCTCCTATTTCTTAATTATTGCTTCCAGTACTTCTTCAATTCTGTGAGAGAAACCAAACCCATTTGTGTCCAATAATTTTATCTTTCTTGCTTGAGCTATTTAAAATGAATTGCTTCTGTCTGCAGTCAAAAGACCTTTCCTAAATATAGGATGTATGCTGGGATTTGGACATCAAGCAAACATATTGTGTTTGTATCCCAAGAAGAGAAATGTTTTTCCTCTGAAATATAGCAATTGAGATATTTTCTTAAATATTTGCACAAGTCCACTGGTGACTTCTAAATCTCTCAATCCAGCAAAACAACTGCTCTCATCTTGCGGGCTCCGATCTAACTCCTATTTAAGATCGCCATCGACATGGCTATTAAGCATGCCTAGAAAATGGTGTGAGGCAGGCATCTGACCTCCTTTAACTTCACAAAGATGCAGGAGGAGAATCACCACCAAATCAGCCATTCACCAATTCCTATGGTGAGGAGGTCAGACAAGTCTCCGGCTTCCAAACTTAAAAAAATTTTTTTTTACCAATTTTGACACCAACCATTCCTCCCATGGCACCTTCTACTCTTCTACTGGGTTCAACAATCTGTTGCAAGGACCACTCAGAACTCAAAGACCATGCTTAGAGTTCTGGGGTTGATTAGGGAAGTAACAGGTTACAAGTCAGGTGCAGGAGTGACTCAGACACACTTTGTTGATCGGGGCAGCCTTCTCTCAGTCACGTTTGAGAGCTATACCTCTGTGTTAGACAGGGTTCTCAAGAGAGATAAAACCAAATTCCTGATAATATATTTATTTATAAAGATAATTAATATATATATAACGAGAAATGAAATGTTAAATCATAAAGATAATTAGATATATAACGAGAAATGAAATGTTAAATCATATACAGATAAATATACAAGAAATAAACAGTTAAATTAGAAGCACTATAAATGGCTTAGTGCAACTCACGTCTGTGAGAGAAAGTTGAGAGACTAGTAGTCCTTCAAGTCTCTATCTGATGCCAGATCTTCCTCTATTTGTAGAGAGAGCTAGGTTATGTCAGCACAGCAGCCAATCACAAGGCAGGTCACCAATCGCCAGTCCCCAGCTCCAGAGAAGTCTTAAAGGGACCTCAACTTACAGCAACACAGTCCACAGGCTAGGCGTCCCATAGGCTGTGTAGCCTTTAAATTGAAGCACAGAACAAGCAAGGCAGCCGCACACTGGTCTGATGATCACAGAGTGAGAGACAAGAAAGGCAAGGCTCACCAAGCCATCCATCTCTCCGCCCCTCAGTCAATGCCACCTGCGTTTATCAGCCAGGCTGGCACAATAAACTGTCTCAACCTCTCTGACCCGAGGCCTGCTGGCCCAGCCGCCATCCTGATTAGGCAAATGTTACCAAGCTTTCTAACTTATGCCAATAATTGCTCAGAGGCACTCCCCTCTGCCAGCAAGCCTCCTGCCCACAGGCACTAAGCTTTCTCCACTTCATGGACTGTGGGTGGGGGTGGTGTGTGTGTGTGTGTGTGTGTGTGTGTGTGTGTGTGTGTGTGTGATCAGTCTCCTGCTTTTCACCATTTCTGTCTTGGGAGTCAAGTGTGGCCTCCTGGATTGAGGAGGTTCAGCACAGGGATGCTGGTTACAAAGGATGCACTCTATTCCTGGCTCTTCTGTCTTGCTGGCAGTGAGGTCCTTCCCTCTGCCTCTGGGATGGCTCATTGGGATTCCATATACCTTGTGTGCATGGTTCCACCCCTACAAGGATGCCATGTACCTTATTTATATGATCAGCAAGCTCTGTAATTCCATTGGCAGGACATAAATTGCTCACAAGTGCAAAGTCCTACCGGGTCATTTGGTGAGAGTTATTAAGACAAAGACTGGAAGAGTTGTATTACATAATTCACCGCACCATTCATTCTCAGACAAAACCTCTCCACCCTGAACATCCACATCAAATCACACCTGTCGCTGAGGTAAGAACCTAGCAGTGTTCCCTGATTTCCCTTTTTCCCTTCCCATATACAGTCCCTTTTCCTTTCCCAGATTCTGACCATTCAAGTTGAAAATTCTACACAGCATCCAACCATGTACCATAGCAACTGCCTCATCCCCATCTAAACCATCGTCCTCTTTCCCTTGATCAATTGTGACCATCTTTAATCGGGTTTTTGCTGCCTCGCTACCTTTTCCACATGGACAAGCTTTAGTTTCATGTTCAAAACCCACCAGTAGCTCCGTGGTCTCTGAAGCTTTCCGTGATCTTGAGAAAACCTCTCCTCAGAGTTTCCATGTTCTCCGTGCACGTGCTGGTCCAGTCCTGCTGTTGTTTCTATTATATTTTCAACTAGAATGTAAGTTCTGGAAGGCGGTGATTATTTCTGCCTCATTCTTTTTACTCACTGTTGTATTCCCAATGGCTAGAACAATGGCGGGCATATAGCAGATGTCAATGAATAGTTCTTCAATAAAGAAACGCATAATAATTAAAAAGAGCGCAATCTAAAAGACAGCACAGTGAAAGGAAAAAGAGAACAAAAAGTAGACGGAACAAACAGAAAACAAATAGTAAGATACTTGCGATCATTCAATCCTTTTTGTAATTGCACTGAATTACAATGGCCCAACACCCCAGTTTAAAAGGCAAAACTTTTCAGATGGAGGCAGAGGAAGCAAGACCTATAAAAAATATGCTCTTATTCTTAAGACACAATTGTGTTCAAAGCAAAAATACAGAAGAGGATATATCGTGCTAACACTAATCATAAGAATGCCACAGTGGCTATATTCATAATACACATGATAATTTTCAGAGCTCAGGATATTATGATTGATAAAGAAGTTCATTTTACAATGATAAAGAGGTTAATTCATAATAGGGTATAGCACTTATGTTAATGTATCTAATACCACAGTGTCAAAATTCAGGAAACAAATCCAGTAGCATTGCAAAGAAAACCAGACAAATTCATGACGATTGGCAGAGGTTAAAATAATTGATAGAAGTAGATTTAAAAATCAGTAAGAAGATAGAAGTATTAAACAACAGTATCAAATAATTTGACCTACTTGACATTTAGAACACTCTATCTAGTCACAGCAGAACACATATTCTTTTTAAGTGCACACATTTTCAAAAACAGACAATGTTCTGCTCCATAAAATATATCCGTTTAAATATAAAATTATTCAAGTCATTCAAATCTCCAATCTCAATGAATTTAATTAGAAGTCAGTACCAGGACCATGTCTAGAAAATCTTCAAGAATTTAAAAGCTAGTTAATGTCCTTCTAAATAAACCATGTGTCAAAGGCAAAATCAAAAGGGAAGTTAGAAAGGTTTTTTTGTTTTTTTTAATGAGACTGAAAACACAAACTGTCAACATTTAAATTATGGGGTTGCTAAAGTTCGCTTCAAGTGAAGCATACTTTGGGGTTGGCAGGTTGGCACGTTAACTGTAGAGCCACCAGGACTCCTTCATTGCATGTATTTTTGGAAGAAGAAAGATTTCAAATCAATGACCACAGCTCCTACCTTTGAAAAATCAGAGAGAAGAGATTACATAAAATCCTCAGTGAGCAATAGAAAAAAAAAAACATTAAGATAATTAACAAGGAAATAAATGAAATAGAAAACAGAAAATCAGAAACCAAATCTTTGAGGTGATCCATCAGACGGGGGTGGAGGGGACGGGTAAGCTAGGGAGAGATAAAGATTTAATATGAGAAGTGGCAATGCTGTAGATGAAAAAGGAAGATTTGAATTGACCTCTTGCTAAGAAGTTTGCATGGCTACACGGTGACAGATAATCACATGGAAAAATGCACATCATTAGCTATTAATTAAATGCAAATTCATGCCACAACTAGGCATCTGTACACACCAGTTAGAATGTTAAAATTCAAAGGACCAATAACACTGGTGAGGTTGCAGAGCAAATGGAATTCTCACGGTGCTGGGGAAACATACAATGGTACAACCCACTTGGAAAACAGTTTGTCAGTGTTGTAGCAAGTTAAACATACATTGACCATATAATCTAGCCATATGACTCTTAGAAACGAAAGCATATGGACCTACAAAGATTTATACACAAGTGTTCATAGAAGCTCAGTTTTAATAACCCCAACTGGAAAACCCCCAATGTCCATCAACAGATGAATAGATAAACAAATTGTGGTATCTCCATATGTTGGAATACCGTTCAGCAAGAAAAATATGGATTATCAATATTTGCAACAACATGAATGAATCCCAAGATGAATCCATTCAGTAAAAGAGGCTAGATAAAATAATGAATTCTGTATAACGATATCTATGTAAGATTCTGGAAAACACAAAAGATATGCAGTGACATCAAGTAGAGAGCCATGAGGAAATTCTGAGGGTGATAGGTGCTTATGACTTAAAGACTGTGGTGATCTTGGGGGTGTACATCCTTGTATGTCAAAACTCATTGAAGGGTCTGCTTTAATTAAGTGCAGTTTCAAGCATGAATGTAAGTGTCTTTAAGGCGGCTTAGTAACGTAGTGAATCACACGGGCTGCTAACATTGAGATCTGCAGTGTACAACCAGCAGTCACACTACAGGTTAAAGATGAGACTTTCTACTCTTATAAACTAAAAATTTACAGTCTCAGAAAGCTACAGGGTACAAGGGCAGTCCTATTCTTTCCTAAAGGGTTGCCATGAGCCAGAATTTGATGGCTGTGAATTTAGTTTAGTTTAGTTTTGGTGGTGCAGCGAGTCTGTACATACTCAAGTACAAACCGACCCCAGTATCAGCCAAGGCACCTACTTTTACCACAAAAACTGCATTAAAAATGTGATGAAAAGCTCAGCTTATACACGAGTATATACAGTAAGTGCTTTTGGTGGTTCAACACCCAGCAGTTCCCTGGGAAAATATAAGGTGCTTGCTGCTTTAAATACAGTCTCCAAAACCCAGTGGAGTAGTACTGCTTTCTCTGGTAGGGTGACTAGGAGTCAGAACTGTCTCAATGGCAGTGTGTGGGTAATATATATATATTCTTTGGTTTCTTCCGTGTGAATGGCACCCCATAGATTTTTACAGCGATGGAGTCCCTAGATGTATATTTATTAGCAAAGAGGATGTGCCATTAAGTTACTAGAAGTTTGACTCTGGGAATTTTGAGACAAGGCATTTAAGTAATATTAACCCTAAACTTTATTATTCCTCAACTACTAAGTAGAAGTGTTTTCCCAACTAACTTTCATTTTATGCTTAACCTTATATGTAGAAATTTAATTACATTAGAATCAAATATAAACACTCCTAGTATTTCAAAAGAACATTCAAATTAGCCAGTTTAAATGGTTCATACTTGTCTTTTGACCCCTGAAATACTAGGAGTGTTTTATGTGGTTTTCTCTTTGACGGCAATATATTCCTGAAATTATCAATACATATGATCTCATAAAAATATAATCAAGGGGATTTTATGGAGACTGCCTTAGTTTCCTAGTGCTATTGTAACAAAATGCCACCCTGCCCTGGCATAACTAATTAACATAACAAAAGAAAACCGCTCTTTCAAACAGTCTTGTATCCACAGTACAAGGCTCAGGTCTTGTTGGGGTCATAGCTCAATTCCCTACATATTGTAGATTTTTTTCAAGTGAAGGAACTAGACCAGATAGGATAAATTGACATGCCCAAATCACATAGAAATGCAGCAAAACTCTGTTTTGTTTTGCCATCCGCAAGCTGAGTCACAGTGACATTTCCTTAAATGGATAATAATGTGAAGTTCACATAGTCTTAATTGTAAATCCATTGGTTGAAAAGTGTAAGTAATCCTTCCTTTTTGATGTGTACAACATAAAATACCCCCTGGTGTCTTAGGGGTTTCCATAAGATCAGCAGTTCAAAAACACCCACTGCTCTGTGCGAGAAAGACAGGGCTTTCTATTGCTGTCAACAGTTAGTCTCAGGAACCCACAGAAACAATTCTTCCCAGTCTTACAGGATCCCTGAGGCAGCAACATTCGATGGCAGGGAGTTCGGACTGGTTTGGTCTGGATGACATAAAATAACCATGAGCTTCCACTCCCTAGATAACTCAATTAGATGGCTTTACATGGTGTGGATTTCATATCGTCAATATTTGCTTCCATGTAAACATACTTTTCCCAAGATATTTTACTTCTCACTCTCAGAAAAGTGTCATAATATACTGTCTATTTGTCTTTATTAGGAACAAAACATGTTAATCCCATCTGCTGGAGAATGGTCGTGACAAATACATAAATCTTTGGTTTCTTCCATGTGAATGACACCCCATAGATTTTTACAGCGATGGAGCCCCTAGATGTATATTTATTAGCAAAGAGGATGTGCCATTAAGTTACTAGAAGTTTGACTCTGGGAATTTTGAGACAAGGTATTTAAGTAATATTAACCCTAAGCTTTATTATTCCTCAACTACTAAGTAGAAGTGTTTTCCCAACTAACTTTCATTTTATGCTTAACCTTATATGTAGAAATTTAATTACATTAGAATCAAATATAAAACTTTATATATAAAAGTAATTATATTAGTATGAAAAAATATATATATATATAGTTTGACTTAAATTTGATCCATGGGTGGGTTTATTTCCAGGATTGAAGTGCATGTAAGGGCCATGGACTCAGGGGTTCACTGGTCTCCATCAGACGATTAAGTCTGAACAATTTATGTTCCTGAATTTCGTCCTACCTTGTTTCCTCTCTCTGTGTTCAGGGGTTCTTACTGCGATCGTAAACAGAGCAGTTGGTGGTGGTGGCTGGGAACCTTCTAGTTCTTCTGGTCTCTAAATCGTGGCGGCTGTGGTTGATATGGTCCATTAGTCCTCTGAACCAAGTGTTTCCTTGAATCTTTGATTTATTTTACTCTTATTTTTTTCTGGGCAAGGAGGGACCAAACAGGTCTAATCTTAGGTTACTACTCAAAAGCATCTAAGACCCTAGAAGTTCTATCTTCCCTGAAGTAGGATATAGAATATTGCCTTTGTGGGTTATACTATGTAAGTTGGTCTAATTGTCTCCTGACTCTCTGGTCCTAAGTCCCCCAGTTACTTACTCATCCAATAACTAATTTTAAAATTAATTGTTTACTCACATTAATGATTTTTGGACATATGGGATTAAAGACATATTTTTATCTTGCTCTTTCGGAAGCAGCACTTTAAACCATATCGTTTATGAATTCACCGTATCTAAATAAACTCCAGAATATTGTAGAAAACAATTGCAGTAATATTCTTCCCAGTTTAAGATGACTAAGGATGAGGTAATAGTGGCTCCACAACATGTTTTAGTTAAGACTGCACTCAGGAGAATTTGATTTGCTTCCCAGCTCCACAGTTGGGCCAAGAAAAGTAATTACAGTGATTAATAATAATATTTGATTTTCTAGCCCCTGAATCCACTCCTCAGAGCTGGTATTATCTGGAGGCAGAGAAACAAATTGAAGAAAGGAAATGAGAAGTATGTTCTGCCATTTGAATTCTTACGCATTACACAGTCCCAAAGGTGCCACCCCCATGAAGTTTCATAGAGGGGGATTTTCAGAACGCTGTTTCTCTGCTCTTCCTAGGACTGGGGGCAAGGAGGTTGTGAAGTCTTTATTTTTTAGGGACACATTTTCTTGAATTCCCCCTTAAAGAACACCTCCTCATATTCGCGGGTGCCATTAAAGAAAGTTGGAAGTGGTGACGGAGAGTCTGGATTTTAAGAAATCAGGGTTTGAAAACGCAGGGCAGGCAAGATGAAAGTAACATGTCCGTTTGTTGTTAAGAGAATCTCATGTTCTCCTCTTCCAGGATTCTGATGGCAATTGCAAGGAGAATTCAAAGGTAGTTTTGGTTTAATATAAACAAATGAATGAAAAGGAAAATGGAGAGGGAAAAAGAGAAAAGAGAGATTAAAAAAAAGACAAAACTGCCCAGGGCAGGGCAGGGTTTCCAGGGTACAGTAGCCTTCAGCTCTGTCACTACCAGGAGCAGTTGCTATGGGAACCATTGCAATAGATTAAATATATCAAGAGTACATGATTGTGAGAAATGGGTGGGAGAGGGAATTATATTAATGTTGAAATGATGGTTCTTCTGCTTGTGGGGCTTTCACATTTTTCCCCCTAAATCACATGAAAATAGAAGCCCTTTTAATTCATGAGCTTATAACTCATTAAATAACTTGGCTGTATGCTAACCACAGAGAAATAAAATGTTTATTTTTCATAATGAAATGTAAAAGGTTATACTCCTTTATTATTGTTTAATTTTGGAATGCTTCCTTGTTTTCTGGAATACACTCTAGCCATCTCCCCTGGACTCCTAAAATCACCGTGGGGTGGGGGATGTGGGCTCAGGGGTCTGGGGTTGTCAAGGTTAAGTTCCTTGTGCTTCTTCCCATCCTGCAAAAGCACACATAGAAACCATATCTGTTTTCGCTCCTAAATCTACATAAAGAAGCAATACCTTTTCACACCTTTGTCTTCTTGTAGTTCTCCTTAGAGCAATGACCAGGAAGGCTCAAGGTAGAAGAAAGATAAGTGGACTCTGAAGGAGTTCTACTGAAAGTGTGCAAACATCGTGATTTGAACCAAGCAGTCACAAAGTGGAGACTCTCTCAATAGATGCTTTCTTGTTAGTAGATGTCACTGTTGATCTCACCAGGCAGGTGGGGAAAGCGGGGTCTGAAAGGTCCCGTCACAAACTCATGGATTCCTGGTCGCTCTGAGACAGAACTGATGCTTCACAGTTCCTGACCCCTGTTTGGTCCTTAACCATGTCCCCCATCTGACCCACTGAAAGATTTTATTTATTTTAAGATTTAAACCAGAAGGGCCTGCTCTTTCTTAATTTTAAATCAACAGTTCAGATGAGGAAGATTTATGAAGAATGAGAGAAAAGAATCCCCCCCCCCACCTCTTTCGCAATTATTGTTGCAAAGCAAATCCCTGTAAGGATCGTGCTGAAGTTGTTTGTTAGTTTGTGTTTGTTGGCGTCCCCTTCTCCCACAAAACAGAAGCACACCCTTTTTTACTGCCGTCACAGGCGACCGAGGAAGAGCCGTGTGTCCCATACCACAACGGTCCCCAAAGGGGGCTTTCCGACCACAAACATTCTTTTCTAAGGAAATGGTCTATAGACGATATACCCCATATAAGCACCGATTTTAACTGACACTTTTAAAATGACACAGACGCCGGAGGACTGACAAAGGAGATGTGGCCTCACATTATGTCAAGTCCATACATTTCTCGGTTTAAAAATGACCAGCAACTATGAGAAGAACTGACTTGGAAGTCAATAGAACCTCAGCTCCCAGATGTTAGACCCTTGAAACACAGAACCCCAGAGGAGCCCCCAGCAGCCCACAGGGAGAAAGTGGGAGCTAGCCACTCCCATACACATGCCAATCTCAGAGCCACAGGAGCAGTCGCTCTGGGTGAGCGTTGACACAATGGCAGGGGCAGGGAGATACTGCTACCCCCAAAGGGGCTGACTATCTGATGGTGTGAATGGGAAAAAGACTTAGGTGCCAACGGAAAGGTTGAGGATTTACGTCTCCTCCAAGTTGTCTTGGAAGAAAGGACTGGTGACCGAGTTCCAAAGCGCGTCAGCATGGGAAACCGTGTGGGGCACAGTCCAACCCAGGCACACCTGAGGTCGCCCGGAGTCAGGCTGGACTCCATAGAAACGGGTACTGGTACTGCATCTGTGGACTTTCTTCCAAAGCTCAGTCCGTGCCTTTGGTGGTTACAGATCCGGTGAGGTCAGTGCGGGGGCTGGGGACATGAGAATGAAAGAGTAGCGCCGGTCAGTGTGGGAAGAGGGGCGGCTATCTGAGCAGGACTTCTAAGGAACACAGGAAGACATTTTTGTTGGGAAAGAGAAAGTTGTCACCAATCAAGTAAGTAGTGAAAAATAAGAGCAACGAGCAGTATTAAACGGACTTAGTTGGAAAGGCCACTAGCTAGTTGCTTCTCAGAGGAAAATGAGGGATGCTTGGCCGGGGGAGCAACTTGGGTACGCACGTAACCTTCCCCTGCACAGAGGCTACATCCTTTGTGCCCATGATGTTCCTCGCTAGCTGAGGGCCACACGAAGCAAATGTCCCAGCTGACCTACCTTTTGGGAAGGTGGCAGGAAACAGCATCAGGTTGTATTTCGCTCTTAACCATCTCTCCTGGGTTATGGGCAGGACGTTCAGATCCCCCAAGTGGTTTTCCAATCCTAGCCCCTTTCATTAAGCACCGTTTGTTTTTTCAGCGTTAGAAACACGCCCACATATATCGATTCAGAGGATGAGAAGTTGGTAATTAAAATAATCCCAGCCCCACCCTTCGCTGCAGGGCTTTGACAAGATCATTTTAAATGCATACACCTTGCTCCTTTGATAGGTTTGCTCCGAAGGATCTCACTGAAGGAAGAAATCAACTCTAAGTCCCGTTTTAATGCATTTAAGACTCGACGTTTACATTCAACATCCTTCTGTTTCATCTGTGGGTTATTTTCCTCCTGAAGTGCTGTCAATTGCCACTTCGTGTGATTCTTTTCAAATGCAGCTTGGCAGTAATGCTGACCACATCAATTTCGTATTCTTTTTTGTCTGACTCGAGGATATCAGACACTGTTTCATCTTAATGAGGTCTATTTCTACTCCTATTACCAGGCTATTTTCCTCTGGTAAATCACAGCGTCCTGTGGTGTCCCTGCACCCGGAATAGCAGGCCGGGGAGGCAGGAAGCTGTGTCCAAGCACCCTCGCTCCGTCCCTCGCTGAGCTGCTTGGCCTCAAGATGCTGAGCAAGTTCTCACCTCATGGATTTTCTTGCTCACCGCTCACAGATGCTGGGGTCTGTGGTTAAACAAGGTCTCCCAAAGAGAGGTTACTCTCGTGAGGCCAGACTCCCAGAGTGGTGCACTCAATTGCCAACTGACTGAAGGGTTGGTAGTTCGAACCTGCCAAGAGGCACCTCAGAAGAGTCAACTTGAGACAGTATGGGCCTGATAGGAGCTGATTGGTTTTTTGACGTTTTCACGTGCTGTGGCTCCCTGGAAAATTGTGCTAAATTGTGCTGCTTTCTTTGAGCGGACACATAGGAAAGCTTATCTTCTTGATTCTAAGGAGTGCCCAAACAGGCCAAAGACAAAAGGGCTAAAGCAAATATGTGAAGAATAAAATAAGCCTTGCCACTGGTAGATGTTCATAGGAAGGATAACCTTGTTGTCAGTTGGACAACTTCCCTGAAAAAAGTACCCAAGGGAACATTCTGAGATGAACATTATTCACTCACTCACTCACTCACTCACTCACTCACTCACTCACTCACTCACTCAAAATTATGCTTCAATATTGGAGAAAACATTGTTGTAATAGATATGTGGGGTGCCCAATTGACTAAATTAGACTGTCAAACTAAAACTAAAAATCTAACTCACTAGTTCTGACTCATGGCAACCCAATAGGACAGGTAGAACTGCCCCTGTGGGTTTCCAAGACTGTCACTCCTTAAGGGACTAAAAAGCCTCCTCTTTCTCCCATGGAGGGGATGGATGGTGGATTTGAACTGCTCACCTTGCAGTCAACAGCCCAACGCATAACACATTGGGCCACCAGGGCTCCTTAAAGTGGGTGATAGACTGTATTTTAAAATAAAATAGGATTTGAGCCTCATTTGAAATGAGTACAGAGAGATATTTCCAATGAAGGGAGCGGGGAGGGAGGAGAAAAATGAGGACCTAATGTCGGGGGTTTAAGTGGAGAGAAAATGTTTTGAGAATGATGTACAAATGCGCTTTACACAATTGATGTGTGTATGGCTTGCGATAACAGTTGTATGAGCCCCTAATAAAATGTTTTTTTAAAAAAGGAACAATATCAGCACTGGTTAAAGCTAGAAAAGTGCAGAAATTGTAGAGGAAGGGTGTTTAACAAAGAGCTTGGTGGCATTGTGCTTAATCACTTGCCAGTGAATTGAAAGGTTGATGGTTCAAACCTGGCAGCTGCTCTGCAATAGAAAGATGTATGCGTTTGGGTGTGTAAAGATGTATGGAGTGAGTTCTATACTCTCCCGCCGGATTGGTGTGAGTCAGACTTGCCTCAGTGGTTACAAGTTTTCAAAGGTGCTTAAGAAAGGTAGGTCAAGGTCAAGTCATGGAAGATCTTACAATTTATTCTGATAGCTAAGAGGAGACTTTTAAGGCTGGATGCATGTTTTAAGAATCTCCATTGGAGTCTAATCAAATTATTATAATTTTCCTGAAACTATATAACCCGAAGGAGATCAGTAACTCTAGTTGTAGTCCAATTGTGACTGACTGGATCGACGGCCATTGTAGAGAGAAGAGAATGAAGATGGCAATACAGTCAAGCGGTTTTCAGCACGTCTATTAAAAGTTGACAATGGATCGAAAATGGATGTGAGGAGCCTGGAAGCAAGGGCATTGCCACGGAGGTTTCAGTCTGCCTCACTGGAAAGGTCCTGGTGTCCTCCTTACAAATGGAAAACCTTGGTGCTGGAGCCGTTCAAGAAGAGATCTGCCTTGGGATGTTCTTGGGTGGTGCAAAGGATTCGTGCACTGACTGCTAATCCAAAGGTTGGTGACTCCAACCTATCCAGTGCCACCAAGGAAGAGAGGCCTGGTGATCTGCTTCTATAAGATTAAAGTCAAGAAAACCCTATGGAGAGCTTCTACCCTGTAATACACGAGCCTGACTCACCTTGACCATATTTTGCTTTGTTTCTGGTAGGCAGTTGGAAATGCTGTACGATAACTAGGGAAAAAGGACCATTAAGTAGACAAGGATATTTGGTGGGGTGCTAACGTAGGTGTCTGTTGTGTTGCCAAGGGTGGGAGGGAAGAGCACAAAGATGAAAGGGTCATATTCATACAGGAAACAAGAAGCAGAACAGATATGAGAGGGGTGGGGGTGGGGAATAACAAGCAAGGGTATTTATCATATTGGATGCCATGGGAGAAACATTTTCATACAGGATTAAGGATGTCAAATTTTTAAGCACAATGGTCACCAAACCTGGGTGTCCTTCAAGCTCACCTGAGGAACTTTACAAAACGCAGTGAGCCAGGGTCTTCATTCAGAGGGTCTGAGACAGGTAAGGCTCAGGGAAGATGCCTATGTCTGGCGTTTTTTAAAAGCTCCCAAAGTGATTTGCAAGACGAGGATTGTTGGGTATGGCTCAACATTTACTAAAGGCTTGGTTGCAAACCAAGGTAAGAGAGGACTGTTGGAAGAATATAAACCTATCCCTTTGGCTAGATACACACAATTTTCTATTTGTATTAAGCCAGACCAAGTCCAGCTGATTTTCCTGAATGTGCCAATCTCTCCCCTCATAGCACTGCTCTAAATGAGCTCTCTTTGGCCTGAAGCCCATGACCTACCATCAAAAGTCAAGGTGACTGGCATCTGACATTCTCTGACTTGACACGGGGAAGGAAAATCCAATGATCAGCCCAAGGCTGATTCTTGTGAGGCTGAGATCAGGCATGCCTCCACCCTTCAACCTTCTTTATGAATTCTGACAGGAACCATGCCTCCCTCAGCACTCTCCCACTTCTCAGCTAGGTTCGCTAATGCATTGCAATGGCCACACAGAACTCAAGAGGCCAGACTCATGGTTACAGACTTTATTAGGGAAGTTAACCAGTTACAGTTCAGGATAAGGCATGCTCAAGACAAAATTCTTCAGTCAGGATAGCCTTCTTCCGGTCATGTCAAGAGACACACCTCCCTTCTCCCCTGCTTGAAAAATGTTACACATTTCTTTTAGGGCTGCCAATAAATGCCCCACCAGCAGCTCAATAAGCCTGAACTGGAAGTCACTCAGCTCTAGCTCCACTGGTAGGAAATCTAGCTGCTCCAATTAAGTGCCTGGAGGCACCTTACTCTGCAAATGAGTCCCCTGCAGGAAAACAATGATCTTGACTTGCTCCATTGTCTTGGAAGCATCCTGTTCTAGCTCAGGCGCAGGCTCTTAGTTCTGTTGCTGCCACTCTTGTGCCACTTCTCTGGTGTCACAGCTCTCTGTCCCTGGATCCAGGAGGTAGACTATGCATAGGCATCTTGGGATCGAAAATAATACACTGCACTCCTGCCCCTTTTTTGATGGTAGCAAAATTCCGCTTCTGTAGCTGAGATGGTTTGTATTCCACCTGACAGGATGGCAAAATTGACCAGTGCCTACATTAGAGTTCCAAGTTTTTACAATCACAATCAGCTATGTTAACAATCACTCAAAACTCAATCATCCAATCATCTCAGTATCTCCCTCTACTTTCTCTTACCCAGATCCATCAGGAAAAACGTTGTTCAGTGAGAATTGCAGATAGTATGGCTCAAAAATTACATCAAGCCATTCACTGCACTACACCTTCGTGGATGATTGGGTGTATTCCAGTCCTCTAAAACTGAGTATTATTACATCTTGTAGGAATGCTGATAAGAATATGATATTCTTTTTATAATGACCCATGTAAATTTTCATTCAGGGTTGCATAGTAAGATGATCTGTATTTTTTGGGGGGGGGTTGATTTTTTTTTTCTCTAATAGTTTCAAAAGAGTGTTTCCTTCTCTGGGTTGATTGCTAGAACATTCAGATCCAAATATGCAGCCTATTCTTGTGAAGTGTACTTACACGGCAATTATATTTTTCTTTTTCCCCATTTTCCTGGTTTGCTTTTTAAAGAATTGTGTGTACTTTTGTAAGCCACTTTAAATCATTTTAGGAGTAAGAAGGGACATAAACAATAGCTGACATGTGAATTACAGAAAATGCTTAATCTTTCAAAATATCCGAGGCTCAAACTTGAACTTTTCTCTCTGGTTTCCCCAAGGGTTGGAGCTCTGAGTCAGAGTATCTTTCATTTACTGGAAGCTATGGCAGAAAAACAATATTTGAGTAAACCCTTGGACTTTTAGAGGGCCAGCTATGTTCCTAGTTCATATTGTCTTTTGGCATTGTCTTCTGTGACCAGTTTCCAGATAGTTATTTAAAGCGAGTTCCCAAGCATAAATATGAAACAGGGAAGAAAGGATTTGGCAACTTTGGGAACTCAGGAATTCCAAACTAAAAATGGGGATAGAACATTAAGTTCTTAAATTTGTTCATGCAAAATTTCTTATAGCAAGTTCTATGAAACACTACAAAATTGTAGGGGGTGGAATGCATCTCTTTCTCTGTCTTACACACACACACACACACAGAGAGAGAGAGAGAGAGAGAGAGAGAGATTACATATTTACATATAGAGGACCATTTCTACATTATCTAGACCTGAGCTAATTTTCCTCTCTCAGGCAAATTTGGTCAAAGCTTTGCATATACAATTTCTACTGGAAAATATATGCATTAATCCCAGAGTCAGTTACATCTGTAAATAGTTGAAAATCAAACATTTCATGCCACTTACACTGCCAAAGTGACATCCCATTTAAATTTTTCATAAATGTTTTCCAGATTTGCAAATCCTCTTTGATGTTTTAAGTTTAATGAGTAAGTGCTGAAATGGTTTTTCAGTAGAAGCAAGGCTTTTCAGCCACCAGCTGAAGTGGCCGTCCTACTCCAATCACCCGAGGACACAGTTTTTAGGTGGCCAAACAGCATCTACCTGTCTGAAAATCATGGGCTCTTTCACTTAAAAGCACTGTGTATCTCCTTGCAATTTCCCTTTGAGAAAATGTGTTCCCATCACCACCAAATCAAGTCACCACCAAACAAAGCCAATGTATTTGACAAGCTCAGCTCTCTTTCCGGAGTTAATGTGATTCTCAGTTCTCCTGACAGGTGTTCACAGTCTCCAGGGACTTCTCATAGACCTAGATATAAACCATTGTTTATGAAGAAGAGAGAAAAAAATCATGGTTTAATAATCAGGAATATCTCGGGTTATGTCTTAAAGACTGAAAACATGAGGAAATTGAACAACAGAATAACAAAGCCTTTCCACGCATTGAGAAAAGTCCCAAACGATTCGTGGGGATTTGAAATTTCCTCCAATCTTTGGTCAATACGATCTCAGTGACAGAAATGATTCCTTCACTTACCAACAAAGTCTGCCCCCAGCTCTTGGGAACTGGGGACCACAGGAGACGTTGTTATAAATCAACACCCCGTTATACAGAGACCTAACAATGTCTCATGGCACTACCAGAGAGGAAAATGTCACTTGAGTTTCCCATAAAATTGCAACCTCTTGAATATTGATCAAGTCCTCCTGCAGAGGTTTATCGATACTCCTGTGTATGGAAGCGTGGTCCAGAATACCAATTGCATTGAAATGACTTGGAGTTGTTAGAAATGTAAATGTATGGGTCCCCTCCAACTTATTGGCCCACCGGAGATCATCTAACTCAGAGTCTCTGTGATCTGCAGGGTCCAGGCATATGTTAAAAGGTGGTTCCGCTGATCACTGAAGCTGGAGCAGACCTGACTAAGGGTCTTCTGTGGTCTCGGTAAGCCTTGGTGTTAGCTACCGCCCAGTGCTGTGCTCTCCTGGTCCGCGGATGTGGAGTCCTCACTTGATCCAATTCAACTGTGTCCTCCCAGCTGCCATGTTTCCCTCAGCTCCACCCCAAAGCAATGCATCAGTCTTTGTTTCTTACAACATCCAGGCCATTTTGTGGCTCTCCTCTTTTCGCCAAAGGCTGCTGACCACTAAGCCGGTGGGGGCAGGAGGGGGGTAGGGAGAGATGGGGCGTTCTGCACCTGTCAAGATTCGAAATCTCAGACACTCTCAGGAAGCGTTCCACCCTGGCCCATGGAGTTAATGAGTCAGGACTGACTCCAAGACGGTGTTTGCTTAGGATGTTTTCTTTTTCGCTGATGAGATGCGAGAATGCGGAGCTATTCTTAGAAGCAGCAAGCTAGATGTACCCTTAAAAATTCTAAAAATCTTACATTTTTTTCCCCCTCAACTGCCAATGCCATAGGTTCCCATGACGTTGCCTTGCTCATTTTGTGCTCAGTCACACAATGGAAGCAACGTTCCTGTCCAGAGAGGGAGGTGCGCCCATTCTTCCCGTGAAGAATTACATGGGGACGTGGGGGGCTGGGGGAACCTCTTCAGCACTGAGCCCGGGGTGTACTGGCAACCATTTTGTCAGAGACCAGGACTGACCCTCTAGGAGCCCGGGTTCCCCTCCAGTGAAGTGGAGCGAGTCTGATTTGTGGCTCTGTTGTTTTATTGCGGGTTTCCCAGACACTTGGTTTGCCTTCACCTCTCGTCACTTTAGAGGGCCTGGTTCTGCTTTTGCCAAAATTTATGGAGGGTGTGTGTGTGTGTGTGTGTGTGTGTGTGTGTGTGTGTGAGAGAGAGAGAGAGAGAGAGAGAGAGAACACAAGTTTAAAGGAGGCAACAAAATGGAGGAAGGAATAGAAAAAAACCAACCAGTTATCTTCAGTCAGACTCCCTGCAGGGCATACTGATGCTGGCAGTTGGTACTTCAAAAGCAAAAACTGTGCACTGTGTAGGGTGTGGCAGGACATTTGAAAGTAAAGCTTGCTTTTTTGGCCTTTCATTAGGACCTCACATTCTTCACGGTTACATAGAATGCTTCCAAAGTAGAAGCATTTTTTTTTTTGAGAATCTTTAAAAAAAGAAGTTGTGTTTTTTTTTTTGAGAATCTTAAAAAAAAAAAGTGTCCTCCCCCGTCCCAAGTAAAATTGGAATAAGGTCAAAGTGCTAACTGCATTTCCCTTTTTGAATATACAAATTAAAGAATTTATTTCCCAAGAGCTGGCTTTAATTATTAGTCATATGGAAGAGTTGGGAACCTACCTCGGGAATCAGGATGTTGCGTCGTCTTTCGATCGGGCTGTTTTCAGCCTTAACAGACTGATCCAATTAATTGCTGTTTCCCACTTATTGCTGCCTTTTGTGAGCCATTCTTCTACCTCTTTTGAACTCCACTTCCTGCTCACCACTCAGCCTTCACAGTCCAGCACCGAGACTCGCTCGCTCCCCCTTTATCTTGACCGCCTTTGGTTTCGAGATCTTTTCCACCCTTGAAGAAGCACTTGAATTGCATGAGGATGTCACCTGGGCTCTGTGCTTCCCAGAAAGAAAGAAAAGATGTGTCATTTATTGCAGCCCAGTGTCAAGTTTCTCTGACCAGAATGAGCTCATCTGCCAAGTGTAATTAAAACTGTTGGGCTTGGTGAAGCCTCAGAGCATCTCAGTAGCTGAACCTACCCCGTCTCCTGGGCAAATTTCAGAACATGCTCGGCCCTGTTTATCTTGTCCAATAAAACATTCCCTCTCAGACTGAAAGACAAGAAAGTGCCTGCCTGCTAACTCCCACCCCTTCGGCTTTTGGTTGGCACGATTGCCAAGGCACAGGAGAGGCAGAGGGACGCTGACACTGCAGAGGGCCCCTCCTTATCTCCGGGCTCACGGCATCATAAAGCAGAAGCTTATCCTTTCAATCAGGGGGACGAACAGTTCACAGGCTCAGCCGACAGCCCGTCTTTGAAGGTTTGCCTCAACTCAGAGGCACCTCCGAAGAGAGGCCTGGTGATCCGCTTGATGGAAACCCCTATGAAGCGCAGCTCTATGCCAGTCCACAGGGGGCGGCCACGAGGCAAAGTCCACTTTGCAGGAGCCGGTTACTAACAAAGATGTTTCAGAAAACGACGTCTTTCAGCATATGGGGAAGTAATGAACTCAACAAAAGAGGAAATAAAGTAAGGGAAACATGCTTGTGATCAATGCGTAGGGGGACAAGGGCTGTACTTGACCATGGACTGACTGGTTGTGCAAGAGCTGGCCACCACCATCTTCCGGCCTCTCCTCCTCGTGCTGTTTATATCCTGCTCCAAGCGTGGCCTCTGGGTGCCCCTCCAACTCCTACCATTAGCTACCATTAGCTCTTTGTTCGACCCTGCTGTCTACAGGGCTCAGGCCACTCCAAAAATCCTTCTCGCCGAGGTGACCGGATCTCCCCCCCATTCTCAGATTTTTCAGCCTTAGCAGAGCCAAGTGCTTCTTTCTGGAAGCTCCAGGAAGGCAAGGAGCCCGGATCCGTGATGGGTGCTGGTCAACATTGACTGCCCGGTGTGGCTTGTCATGGCTGCTCTCCAGATCTCCTGCGAGGCCACCAGGAGAGATCCTCAAAATGCAAGGCGTAGTGTGGATGGAGAAGAAGCGATTTCTGACCCTTGGCAGCCACAGGTGCGTCCCAGAAGAACTGGGCTCCACAGCATTTCCAAGGTCTGAGAAGTAGGTTGCCAGGCATTTCACATGAGGCTCCTTGGGGTGCGTCCATCTTCCCACCTCTGGCAAGGCAAGCACTGCCAGGGCAAGGGTCAGAGCTGACTCGGTGGAATCTGGTTTTGGGCGGAGCAGCTCAAGACCCTTGGGAAGTATTTTAACTCATAATCAGAATAGAAAGCTGATCCTATGTGTCCGTGAGCAAGAACTAATCACAGGGAAGTGGAGTTTGCTTTCTAGAATGAGGCGAAGCCTGGAATTAAGGGGGAGGGAAGGCCTGTACAACTCCGGATTAGCTTCTTGTGTTTTGCAGTTCTGGATTCCCTTGTTCTATTTGTGGTGGGATGGGAGGGATCAGGATTAGAATTAGGAGAGGTGTCTCAGGGCTGGAAGTGATTTGTTTGCCCTCTGAGGTTCAGCCACCCAGTTGGCCTTTCTCAATTCCCTATCTGTAGTCACCTTCACAGCTTGACTGTCAAGAGGACTGGGGCCATTGCCACGCTGTAGTGCAGACACACTAAGTAGCAGCAGCAAGAGCAATGGCCTTGAGTGCCCTGGGTTGAGTAAAACTACTGCTTTCCTGCAAATCAGACAGGGTGTGAGCCAAGAGGCTAAGACAAGGTTCTGCAGCTGCCGGAGGAGCAGGGAGGTCTTCATGCACAGTCGTCCAGTGGGCTTTTTTGTGTGTTTAACATTCTTCTCTCTTGTTGGTTTCTGTACTTACCCACTCCATTTTAGAAAAGATGGAGACTTAGCCTCTGTTTTATGTTTAATACAACCGAATTGTACCACTGCAGGCTCTTGATGTGTGTTCTTCTTAGACACTACAGGAACAAAGTGAAGATGACAATATTTATGTGGATTTCAGAGTATTGCGTGAGAATTGTTATAATTATGAACTGCCACTTTACATAGATACCCAAAGACTAAACTTGTTTAAACAATTAAATGGCATTTCTATTTTTCTCACTCAAGTTAGTTCAGTCCTCGTTGTATCCAGGGAGAATCTTTGTTCTGTTCTTTCTTTCGTATGTCATGAAACATGCTGTCTCTGGTCCTTTGATATGCAGAAGGATCATTATCCTGCACAATTATAGCTTAATCTTTTATCATGGATGATTTTTTAAAAATATGTAGATGATTAAATCTCTATTGCCTGAACTTTTTATATATCTGAGAATGGCTCTTGGCTATGGTTCAGTGTATTGCTGTCCAATAGAGATGTTTGCAAAGAGAGAAGTGTTCAGTTCAATATGGTAGCCACTAGCCACTTGTGGCTACCGAGCACTTGACTTGTGGCTAGAGTGACAATGTTAATTGTACGTAATTTTAATTCCTTTACATTTAAAATCAAAACCACAGCCACTTGCCGGTACTGACTACCGTATTGCATAGAATAGGCTCAGAAGATGATCAAATGGCAAGTGGTGGGGTCAATGGGGTGACATCAAAGATATCAAGAAGGGTCTTCAGTTCTACAATCATTGCTCCACACCCTGTGGTTTCACAGCGCTTGATATAACTTTAAGAGCAAAGCAAAAGGGAAAAAAAACATACACCTGCATGTCATTAGGAGTTAAATCCTTGCAACGGGGGTGGTGTTGTCTAGTTTCACAGAGTAAACTTTGAAGGCATAATGGTCCCAAGTGAGAGTGTAGAACTCCCCCACAGGGCTATCCCTACAGGCACAATCTCTAGGTCTTCTTATCCAGCAGTCATTGGGTGGATTCAAACTGCCAACCTTGTGGTCATAGCTGAGCACGTACTCATTGTGCACCAGACTTTATTCAGGTGCGTGTGAGTGACTCCAAAGTAAGAGAGAACTTGGCTGTCTCTAAGCCACACAAGAGCATCACCTACTTCACTGAGCGTAACCATGTCTTTCTAAAGAGGAGCTGCTGTGTTCGGATCACAAGAGCACCATGCTGCTTTAGTTCCAATTGAATGACTGACTTCACATCCTTTCCTGAGGGAAGGGCAGGAGGGCTGAGCCAGGGGACAGTATTTCTGAAAATAGATCAGTGGAGAAGGCTAGGGCAGAGCATCAGGAAGGAGAAAAAAGGTGGGTAAGAGGGCACTGGAGGTACCATGGCCAACTGACTACTTGGTTTCATCTTGCCATTTCCAGGCTGAGATGAGGACATGCCATGAGGGTTTGCAAATACCTGGGCAGGCCCAGAGCTAGGTTCATTGGCCCAGCCCTCTCACTGTGATAGCAAATGGGAAGTTGTCTGGTTCTTGTATATATTTTTTGAGGGCAGCAGTTGAGTTTTATTTTTGGTGACTCTCACAAAAATCACTCCCCTAAACCTCACCATGAGTATTTGAGGGCCCAAACAAAACAAAACAAACAAACCTCTGGAGTCTTGAGGTATAGCAAATGGTTAACACACATCGTTGAGTCTCCCCCGCCCCCCCACCCCTCTACCGTGCCCCCAGAGGCACCTCAGAAGCAAGACCTGGTGATCTCCTTCAGGAACATCAGCCACTGAAAACCGGAAGGAGCAGAGTCTGCCTGTGACACTCTCGGGACCACCGAGTGGGACGGGACTCAAAAGCAATGGCCTCACTGCTCTCGTGGAAGAGGATCAGAGCTGTGCTTCTCTAACATCGCTGACAGATTTCCCTCACCGGAACAGACCTCCTCTCGGATGTACAGACCTCACCCGGTGAGCCTTGGGAGGCCCCATTGCTAGTCTCCATCCCCCCGCCCCCGTTCCTGGAGGATTTCGTGATTGGGAGGAGGGTACCGTGGCTGCGACATATGTTCCTTGCCTTAGCGGCCAACGTGTTTGAGGACCACACACAAGAATGCTCCCGTTGGAAGATGCCCAGGCTCTTACGGATGAGTTATGAATTCTATTCGCGGGACTCATTTTACTTAATCTTTGCTGGCCTGCGTGAGAAAAGATGAGGAGTGGCGAGGAAATTTCTGGATTCCCCTGACAGAGTGGGAAGGCCCTTATCTATCACTTATTTACTTCCGTAGAGTGACCAGCAGGTACATTTTGCAAGAAGAAACTGCTCTAAACGACTTTCCTCTCTGCTTGCCCAAGTCACTCCCCTGTCCTGCCTCGACCTCTCACGGTTCCTCCTGTGGTAACATTATTTTCTTTGAAAATAAAAGGACATTAGTCTTCACATTATTAATCCTGCTCAGCGCTCCAGTCCAGGGAACTTCAGTGAAAATCATTTAGGATGATCTATGCACTATGGACGGTTAGAGAGAGCTGGCCCTTTATGGAGGGAAGACTCTGGTTTAAGAGCTGACATCTTAATAATACTCTTTATTGGTCGAGTACAGGAAGTTTTATTGACCCAGCTGAAAAATCCATAACACGAATGCCAGCATATGCTCCATGTAAACCGTTTTAATGAAGTAGTTCTAAAACCATTTTACGCTTTGCCAAGGAAGGACGCTCTCTACATGGGAACTGGGAATCGTATAACCGGGTCCCGTTTCTTTGGGGTTACTGACAGTTTCCTGGACTCTTCTGCACACTTATCATTGGCACTAGCACCCACTCGTTCAAAAGTGAGGCAAAACAAATAAAATCTTAAAAAACAGTACTTGAAGCAATAACCATGGCCGATCACTTTTCTGTGACATGCCACTAGTTTCAAAGGAAGAGGGAAAAGAAAAGAAAACAGATCATCCAACAGACTCTTTGTCACAGTTGGTGAACTGAAGCATGGTACTCCATGAGAAATGCAAGCCCCAGGAAGGACATCCTGTGTGATCAGCTACTTTGGCAGCAGGGTCCCTCGATTTTCTGATTCAGAAATCCCACTGCTTTAGAAGAATTCCACAGGTTCATTTTGCTTACATAATTTATGGAACACAGCAGTCCTCTTGGTGCTTTAAAAAATATTCCTGGATTTGTGGGAGTGCTGGCTATATTTTAGTAATGCAAGTTATTCTCCATGATATAATTACATTATATTATGCCTATTTTATTAAGTAAATTCTAGAAAGGCGAAATAGTTTCTACTTAACTAAACTATTTAATAGCATCTACCTCCTCAGGTATTTTACACTTTTCAGCCTTTATTTGTCTGGAGTTCATTGTATGTAATCTTACTGGAAGGGCGGGCTTCCTTCCCTTTTCCATCCTCCCCTTTGCATGCAATATTTCCCGAGAATTGAGTGAGCAAAACTGTGCTAGGAGGAAGTCAAGCTGTATTGAGGAGAGCATGGGGGCAGGGACATCAGCGCTGATGTCAAGTGGATCTTGGCTGGAAACAGAAGATACCGGCAAGACAGTTACAAGTAGTTTATTGACTGTGCAAAGGCATTGGATTATGTGGATCTTCACATGCTAAAAATCACAAGGACAAAAATGAGAATTTCAGAACAACCTAATCGCGTGCATGCGGAACCTGTTCATAGACCCCAAACCAGTTGTTGAAACAGAACGAGAGGACACTGCCTGATTTAAAATGAGCAAAGGTGCACGTCAGGCGTGCCACCCGACACCACGTGAACGCCATCTGCGAGGTGAGCAAATGGAGTATTGTTCCTGCTGGACCACTTAGTAGCAGGATGGGAAGAAGGCTCGTGAACAACCTGCAAGATGCAAATTACACAGTTTTGCTTGCTGAAAGCAAGGTGGATTCAAGCACTGTCCAGCTAGTAGCTCCTAACCACTGTGCCCCCAAAGCTCCTTCTGAACACGCTGCTGCTGGTGGGGCTGGGTTGCCATACAGTGTGCCCCTATTTACAGCACAACAAAATGATGAAAGTTAGACTACCTTCTTCAAAATGGATTACAGTTAACCATGAAGGAATAAACTACCATAACTGGACCAAAAGTTTGAAATTATTAAGGCTTTCATTTTTTCCTGGATCCACGAAGAAACGAAATGACATTTGTGTTTGGAAAATCCCCTGCAAAGGACCTCTTTAAAATGTTCAGAAGCGGAGATATCATTTTAAGGAGTAAGGTACGCCCAATCAAGCCATGTTATTTTCAATGACCTCTCCTGCAGTTGACACTGAACAGTGAATAAAGAAGACAGAAGTGGAATCGATGCCTTTGCATTGTGGTGGTAGGAAAGGATTTTACATACACCGTGGCTATCAGAAAAATGAACAGATTTGTCCTGGAAGAAGTACAACCAAGATGCTCCTCAGAATTGAGAATGATATTAAAGAATACTTTCTGTACTCTACCAATAAAGAATATTATTAAGATGTCAGTTCTTAAACTTGAGTCCTTTTTTTTTTCATGAATGATCAGTTCTCTCTAATCCTCCACAGTGCATATATCATCTAAAGTAATTTCCACGAAAGTTCCCTAGGCTGCAGAGCTAAGCAGGATTAATAATTTGAAGAATCATGTCCTTTCATTTTCAAAGAAAAAAATGGTGCTACTGGAGGAATAGCGGGAGGTAGGGCTAGGAAGGAGGGAGGGACGTGGGCAAACAGAGAGGAAAGCCATTTAAAGCCGAAATACTTTGGTCCTACTGTGGGGATGGACTGGTCCCTGGAGAAAGACATCCTGCTTTGAAAAGTCGAAGGTCAGTGTGAAAGAAAACTACCCCCAGTGAAGTGGATTGTCACTGCAACAATAGGCTCAAACGGAACTGCAGTTGTGAGGTCGCTGAAGCGTTTGGCGCTGTTGTAAATTGTGTGACTATGGATTGGAACCAGCACCATTGCCAGGCACATGTTCAACCAACAAGTTAATAATGAGCCTGTTCTACCTTGTCCTTATAGGGTGGCTGTGAGTCAGAATCAACTGAATGGCATTGACTTTGATTTGCTTTTTGGTTTGGGTGGTACAGTGCTTAGGAGCTAGGTTATTCACTGGAAATTGGTAGTTCGAATCCACTCAGTGATTCCATTGGAGGAAGAACTAGCCATCGGTTCTCTGAAAGAGTATAGAGCAGAAAAATCTATAAGCAACTTTGCTGCGTCACACGGGCCCCCTATGGGTTGAAATTAACCTGATGCCATTGAACTGCAACAATGCTGGCTGTCTTGGGAACTTATCTAATGCATATGTCTTCCAAATATATTTCGGGTTCTCTACTCCTTCCTAGCCCACAGTCCTTTGCCTTCCAGGTGGGACTTGGTTATCTGATCGGCATCTCAAGAGGAACAGTTTCCTCTGTCTATATTCCATAGCAACGTTGATATTTGTAGTAAATAATGCTTGTAGTGACTTGGGCGGATCGAAACTTTGTTCTATTTCTCCGTTCTGTCCCCAACTTTCTGCTCTCATGGCCACAGGTGATGTAGGACTCCACTTCACTTGAGGATTATGGTGGAAGTCCCCCAGCTATTTTGGGGCCTTCTTAGCACCAAACCAGTCTATTTGCCATGACCATTTAGCTTTGTAAAATACACAAAGCCAATCCCAAAGCAACTTCCCTGCTCATGACCCTATCCTCAAAAATCTTAGATGAATCCCCATTGTCCACCTTGCTCAGTGTGGAAATCAGAACACCCAAGACCTGGGCTCAAGCTGTTTCTCCAGGCTACTTCCTACACCGCCGCCCCCCCCCCCCCCACTTCTCATGTGGACTCCTGTTCTCTGCCCCATTGTCTTAGCTGACACTAACCCAAATGTTCTCTCTTCCCACACCCCTTCCAGATGAGTCCCATTCTGTCTAATCTGTAATGTCTCCTTCAAGCACTCTCTTCTGCAAAAGACTATCGCCAACTTTCTGGTCAAAAGAGATGTTTTTATCTCTGAGTTCCTATAGCACAGAATATTGTTTGTTATCATCAAATTACGGTAGCCCCCAAGTCCTAGTGACACCCCCGCTCCCCACTGCACAATGCTGCCCTGTCCCCATGCTGGGTTGTGCAATCAAACATTATGATTCACTGTGTTTTATTTCATTTAAAATGGTTCTTCCATTATAAAGTAGCTTTTAAGCAGGGTGTGATGCAGTATGATTTCTCTCCACCTTGACTTTCTTATTTGTTGGTTTCTAACTTTATAGCATTAGGATCTGACAACAGTGCTTCCCAAAGTGGGTGATAAATCCTCTCATCACACAGAATATTCATTATGCTGAAGTAATTTGAATGGGCACATCCGGAGTTGGTTAAGACCCAATGACTGTATTGTTTCTTAAACTAACATTTTCTCCCTGTTGATTCTTGGCCCATGTGTTCAGAGTCACGGTATTTCCAAGAGTTTCAATGGCTATAATCTTTGGAAGTAGAATACCAAGCCTCTCTTCTCTGGGGCACTTGCTGAATTTGAATGGTCAAATCTTTGGTTAGCGCTGAGTGCAACCCATTTGTTCCATCCAAGGTGCTAGCCTGGTCTATAACCTGAAGCTATGTCACCCTTATCACCAAGGTCCTCTGGAGAGAGAATTTTGATACTATTAAGTATCTTTCCTCAATGTTACCACATTCCCCAGCTCCCAGCCCTGCCATGAATCAGAGGTGATTCTGATTTTTAAATAATGATTTTTTTAAACGCTAACACACTTTAAACATCATTAAGATAAAGTTACAAAGCGATCACCTCTGGAACACTGCCAGGGGAGCCTCCTGCATGTGGAGAACAGACCCGTGGGTTTCAGGGGCTGGGGGAGGAGCTCAGAAGTAGCTAGAGGACGAACTGTTGAAGAAGACCACCCTTCAAGGCTTCACGCCTTCAAGCAGAAGTTCAAGGGGTAACCAGGCAGCAGCAGCATGAGGCAGGAGACACAGAAAGAGTGCCTTGCAGGCAGATGAGGTTTGTTGCCAAACTTCATGAAACAACTTTCCTTCCTAATGGCATGACTCAGAGATTCCCTGTGCGTTCCATCTGGGGGCTTAGAGCTCTATCTAGGGATAAAAGGAAACTCTCCTCTTTAATAAAGAATATATTTGACTTGGACGTGTTTTCTTCTGTTAGTTAAGTAGGTAATGAGGTAAAACACTTCACAAAAATGGATATAAATTCAGTGTGCTGAATGGTGCCCTCGCCATCAGAAATAATGTGTGATTTGCAGAGTGCTTGGGCCTGCACAGTCATTTAAGGATTGTTAGAGAAATAACCCTAAAATATGGATTCAATTTTATCAACAATAGGTAAAAATGAAGTGGTGAAGGTGTTCTCTTGCTGATGCATAGTAACACGAACTAAGCTCATTTGCCAAGAAATGTCACAGATGTTATGCTTCTGAAAGGACCACCGTGAATTGCGTATGGATTGTTTATTTGCATAGAATATTTTTTTTTGGAATTCTAGCAGCCCTCCTCAAATTAAACAGTCTTTGGTAACTTCCACAGATAGTAAGATTTCATTTTTCAAGTATTTACAAAGTTGAAACACTTTCTGCCTCGGTCTCTTAACTTCCCATGTGCAACTAATTTTGCTGCAGAAATTATATTCTCATATCCTGATTGTAATGAACTCTCTTAAAAAACATGACTTTGGGTGTTGAAATCATGTGCTTCATAGTCTGCCTTGTGAGCATAAGACCAATTTCCTTTAAAGAGAGAAAGGAAAACAAAAAAGAAAAAGGTTAGCGTTTGGGCACTTCAAACCGCATCAAGTAAATTTGAGCCCAGATATTATCTGAGCTTATCTGAAATAGGAAAATGCCAAAAGCTCAAGCGCGCTAAGACTCGGAGAGGGTTTTCACTCATCAGGAGGCTGATTAAGCTTATTATTTGCTGTCCCCAAAGCTTCAAGTGCTTATTGACCTGGATTCAACTTGAAACCGGTCAAGGGACCAAAGGAATGTACTCCTCATTGAGAGCGCTGAGGAAACCAGTCACCAACGTCGTGGGGGACACGGAGTGTAGTTGGGGGAACCGGCTTTTCCTACCAAAGGGTCTGTAAACTTGGGCAGACGCATTTCCCATCATCCCTTGGGACCCGTGGATAGCCAAGACCCCGTTTACAGAAGCTCAGCCATGTTTTCACACCTGGTTAAGTGTCCATGTTTCCTTGCATCCGAACCATGAGTGGGGTTGACACACAGCTTTGCAATCAAATATTTGAACTCTCGGGAGAACCCTCCAGCAAACTGGTTCTAGAGTTGCTCAGCTTCGAAGCTTAGGTTTATTTAGTGCCCACAAAGGATCTCGATGCTTGCCAAGAAAAACAACACTGCAGCTGTATCTTTGCCAACGTGATGCAAGCTTTAAAATATTACTCTAATATGACTACCTCCGGTGAGGTAGAGATTCGGAGGCCACATTGGTATTTTTAAACACCTCCCTCACAAGCGTCACGTTCACGTTCCACTGGTGATCTTCTCCTCAACTTACTAAATCGTTCAATTTTCCTATAAATAAATGACTTTAAATGTCTGTGAAATTGCAGACACTCTGCATTTACCAGAGGTGGAAAAAGTAGCGGCGAGAAAAGGACTTGGAAAGCCGTTTCTGTTATCAGCTACTCTATTAATTTTTTACTGTATTCACAAGTGAGTATTGATCGCGGTAATTAAGCTCGGTATCTTGATGAGATAAGAGAACTTCTGTCCAACAAAGTTGGGAAAAGGGATCGTGTTGTAAATAGTCTGAGCCCATAGTGAAACCGATGAAGAATTTGACAAATTTTATGAAGTATTTGACAACTCACCAGGCATTCATTTGATTCCACAGGGCAAGTTTTCTTATCTCTTCCATGAAGTCAGTATTTTTCAACCCAGGAGAAAAGTATGGGATGAAATGTGGAATTTTAGGAGCCAACATAAACACTTTTTTATTAAACCAAAATATGTTGTGGCACTAGAAAACCTCCTCATCTTACTGGGAGTTTTGCTAAGGGCAGTGGGAATGGAAAGTTAAATGAACCAAGGGATTTCTGGCTTGAGACCATGCCAATGTTTCTTTTGTATCAAACAATTGGCATTCAGGAGTTTTCACTCCACAGTAGTATCCTCATCTAAATGATTTCATTATTTAACCTTATTCTCTGATTGTATGATTCACTGTCTAGTTTTCTTTGCTGGGTCTTGCAGTCTTGTCTCTTGGTAGAAAGGAAGTAGTTAAACAATTGTCGTTTGCTTAGGTCACCTCAAGCTTATTTCCCACCACCACCCTTTTTGGGGTCACTGTGGTATTATATCACTTCCTTACATTTTTTTTTCTTCTCTGCTCCTTCACCAGAGAGCTGATATCCTCTCCATAAAACCAGAGATGTCTGTGTACGGGAGTCTTCTCCCGGGCCCTTGTGACTGTCATATAAACACAAGTACATCACTCAGGGCATCCTAAAGTCAATGAAGACATTCAAAAGAGCAGCGAACTTGCTTGCAGTCCGAATCTCAATTCTCCCTGCACTATGATTAGTCAGAACTCTGGGAGAAAGGTGGAATGGAGCTTGAAGCTTCTTTCAGACGTTTGAGCACTTGTAGCTATCCAAAGGTCTAAAGGAGGGTGGTCAATAATTCACATTCCAGACAAAGCAAGCCTCTTGGCTTATCCCATTGAACAACTCCAATTTAAGAGAGGGAGAAAGGGCATCCTTTACTTTGCCCCATGCAAACAATCTGAGGCAGCCGCGAGGTCTCTGCTTATTTCAACCCTTCCTTACTGCGGCATGTTTTTCCCTCGAGCCTCAGGTCAAAGAACACGCTTGGTCCTCACCCCTCTGCTTTTGATAGACTCGCTTTTCCTGTACTCTTTGTTGGAGGAGTTATGGGAAATGTGCTGAGAAGCAATGGCCTGTCCTTATTTCCTTTCTTACGTCCCCCACACACGGAGCCCTTTCTCTGAGGATTTCAGGACCACATGCCACAATTAAAGGACTTAATTTGAAGCTCAAGTAGGCTGTGCTGGGTCAGGGATCTGTGAGCTGAATTATTGAGACCTGCTGATGACCTGACAAGGGCAAAGCCACGCTGGGCAATTGGAGCCAGTGAGAAGTGCAGCGAATGTGGAACTGCTAAGATGAGTTTGTAAGGGAAAGGCCTTGTCAGGAGCCAAAGGGTCACTAGGAGGTCAACATGTAGTCAAGGAGCCTAGTAAACAGTTCAGGGAGAAAAGATCCCAGAAAGTTCCAGAAAGCCACTAAGAAGTGCAAGTTAGTTGCGAGGACTGAGAAATGAATTTTCCACTGCTGAATGATTGAGACGCAGGCTAACTGAGATACAGAAAGCACACCCCGTTCTCCTTTTTCCATCCACAGTGCTTATTTAACTGATTTCTCTGTATCCAAGCACACAAGAACATGAGCAGTAGTTATTATAGTGGTAATATTAGCTAATACAAATATTATTTGTGAGGTACCGGAGGTTCAGCGGTAGGATATTCCCTTTCCAAGGGGAAGGCAGGAGTGAAATTCTCGGACATGGCATCTCAGATCCGTCACCCATCCATCTGTGGAAGCTCGTGTGTCACTCTGGTGAATGACAGGTTGTAGTAGAACTTCCAGAACTTAACAGATAGGGAGAAACGTCTGGCAATCTACTTATATAAATCAACCCAGGAAAACTCTCTGGGTCACAATGGTCTGATTGGTAACCAACTGTGGGGGGCAAACTTAGTAGCATTTCATTCATCTGGGCCTGGAGTTGCCATTAAGTCGAGTTCTGGCTAGATGCAAGGTACAAACCGCACAGTAGTACTTGTTCATAGTTACACTTTCACACCAAGCGCTGTAGTTAATAGGAACATGCCTTTCCCCTACTTCTTCTGAAATACGTCAAAACTGACAATAAATGATGAAGCTATAATAAATCACAAGAACAAAGGAGCTACAAGAGGACACTGTCTGAATTAGACATCAGTGTCAACAAAGTTTCAGTGGAAAGTAGAGGGAGGAGTAGAGACAGCCCCATCTCTGTACCTGGCCAGAGAAGGACAATGAAAAGTGAATCATTTCACACAAGCCAGGCCAAGAATTGACAGAAAGGGGACCTCAGGAGATCACTCAAGTTGTAGCTAGTGCCCACCTCCCCTTCCTCACTTAGAGCTGATGACCATGCCTCCCAGCTCCTTGAGAGGCACTGACAGTGTCTTCAGAAATAGGAGGCAAGAGCTTGGGTTCTGGAGATTTGAAATTTCTCCCCGAAGAAATTAACTAGTCCAATAGACCAGATATTGATATTTGGGTGAGCCATTATAAATGACAGGTCTCAATTTGATACTCTACCTCAGGGGTCCTCAAACTATGGCCCGCGGGTCACATGTGGCCCACCAAGGACATTTATCCAGCTTGCTGGGTGTTTCCCCCCCTTTTGTTTTTTCACTTCAAAATAAGATATGTGCAGTGTACATAGGAATTTGTTCACAGTTTTTTTAAAACTATAGTCCAGCCCTCCAGTGAACTGGTCCCCTGTTTAAAAAGCTTGAGGACCCCTGCTCTACTGTGAAGCTCAGAAGCTTTAGCCAGGCACTGAGCTTCCGATGAGCTCCAAGCATTTTCTTCTGAGTGTGTGACAGTTAAGGGTCACCAGATATCTGAGGAGAGAATCCCACATGAAAGGCAAAACAAAATAAACCAAAAGAAAAACTAATAATACATTTGCAGAAAACACAAAGATAAGGATCAGGAAAAATGTTACGTAAGTAACCAAGTAAAACTATTAGGGAAAAAACTCCAGCATTCATTATCTTCAGAGAGATAAGAAAGATGGTGCATTTATAAAATAAGGAAAAGATGCAATGAGAAAGCTAGGAAGAGTTATTAGAAATTAAAATTAAGAGAATTGAAATACAGTATTTGGTAGAAAGGTAGAAATCTAGGAATTAAAAACCGTTCAGAAAGTAAGAGAAAGGCAAAGAGGACTAGGCTCAAATGAACAAGAATTTCAAAGAAACAAGGAGAAAGGTAGGAAATTATCAAAGATATAATTCAAGAAAATCTCCTGAAACCAAAGTATATGAGATCTCACCATTCATTATGGGGATAATGAATTAAAAACAAAAGAAAGATGGACAAAACAAAACAAAAATTAAATCACAAAGGTGCATTATTATCAAATGTTGAAACATCAGGAAATCCCAGAAGCTTCTTGTAGATTAAATGGGAAAAATAATTGTTTTAACAATATAATTTTAGAATGGCACCACACTTCTTAGTAGCACGATTGGAAACTAGCAACATTATTTAGTGATATCTAAAATTCTGAAAGAAAATGTTTTCCAACTAGAAAGAAATTAGAAAACAAAACCCCAACATTTCTGACATAGGAAATGTCATCATGGTTCACCATGTGGTTCAGTGAGGAACAATAATTACACATAGTCAAAACGTATTATGTGGGGGAATGGTGGAGAATGAAAAAGTGGGGAATTGTGTGTGTGTATGATGGTCTAGGAGAGTTCCTACATCCTTAGTTGTTTTTCTACGAATGGGGATGCCAGTCTAAATGTAGTCCCACTATTTAAATAAAAGGAAGCAAATATCAAAAGCAATCACTGAAAAGTTGAAAGTCTTTTCTGCTCCAACGCAGGGCTCAATGGAAAGAGGCGAAAAGTCTTTGTTGTTCAGGATAAACTTTATGCTACCGTTTTCCTTTTTAAATTATGTACAAATATTGATCTGATAAAAATAGACCTAACGGCACACGCTACATTATGCATTAGCTAGTCTTTTTCATCATTTTATAGCAATCATCACTTTTAATTCTCCTATACTTATATGAGTTAGGTATCTTATTTTTCTCATTGACAACTGAAGGAGAGATAGCTACCATAGAGTAGCCCAGACACAAATACTAGAACATGCTCTAGATCATGCAGCTGGTGGTGAACACACTAATGACATATGAACCAAACTAGTAGAGTCCCCTGGCCGTGTTTCTATCCCCACGGGTTTCTTCCCCTGGGGTCACACATTCATCCAACAGACAGGTAGCTTGAACTTAAAACAACTGGCCACAGCAGCACTTCACAGTAGCCTGGTTCCACAGAGCAGTCCAAATGTTAAACAACTTAAGAACAGCCAAACGTTAAGGACAGAGCTATGGGAATGTGGATTTAGAGGGGATTAAAACAAATCAAGCCCAATGGATGAATCACTTCAAACTAGCCCAGTGTCATCTGACCGAAAGTGAGAGTACTGAAGCTGCAAGATAAATCTTATGACTCAAAATTAGATGTTCTGTCACCATGTCACACCTCTGGGCTCTGGGCATGTTCTGCCAAGCAGAGGACTGAGAATTAGCAGTCTTGTTATCTGCACTGCTAGGCCAATCAGGGAATATAGTGTGGCTTCTTTGAAGTCAGGACCCTGAAATTGCCATAGAAATCAAGCCATGCCTCTCTGGATGACTCTGAATAATTAAAAATAAAATAATCATAAGGTACAGTGCTTACTCTAAATGTAGTTGTAAAGCAAAGTTAAAAAATAACCGTACTCTCTCTTGTTCATTTTATTTTAGGGGAACTCATTAATTAAGGGGAGTTTTCTTTTTATATCGGCCATATTTACTTCATTTGTTTAAACAAAAATAAGGACCATTGCTTTGATGTTGTAGAATATTTGCTTTAAGGAGGCTTAGAGAGACTTGTGTCCCAGGTCAGTACAAATGTTTAGCATGCTGATTTGCTAACAGATAGGCTGAAGAGTGGTGTCTCCCCAGAAGTGCCTCAGAAGAAAAGGCTGGTGACTTGTCTGGACCAACAGTGCAAGGTCACCAATTCAAAGCCACCAGCTGCGCTTTAAGAGAAATACAAGATTTTCTACCCCTGAATCAGATTTACAGTCTGGGAAACCCACAGGGGCCGTTCTGCCCTGTCCTATAGGGCTGCTAAGAGTTGTCATGGACTCAAAGGCAGTGAGTGAGCTTGGTGTTGTTTCCAGGTAAGCGTTGGGCTGCTAACCACAAGGTGGGCAGTTCAAACCCACTAGCCGCTCCTAGAAAGATAAGGTAATCTATTCTTGTAAAGATGTCCAGTCCTGGGAATCTTTTAGAGCAGGGCCGTGCATCAGAATGGACTCAATCACACTCTGAGTGGTGGGTTTAAATGCCAGGTCAGCCCCAGGACTTCCTGAGAGTGAGCATGTGTTAGGAAAATGTGCGATGATTAGGTTTGCCAGGTAAATTCAAAATCCAGTCTTGTAGTTTCACGGGTATTTACATCCCACATCGCCATGCTCTGCTCCTGTTTTAGGTCTCTGCTGTTTGGGTTGAAACTGAACCGTGTTCATTTTTCGGCGGCGGTGGTCAAAGGGTCTAGGAGGGAGAGCGTGGCCCTTTTCAGGGCTTTCTGCCGTTATTTCTGAAACCCAGTTTCTTCAGATGAAGCTGAGCATAAAAGGTGTCCAGTCGTGGGATCACAGATTCAGGACTCTCCTGGGAAGTCCTTGCCTCCAACCTGTTTTGACTTCCTTTGACCTTGGCATCCAGGCTCCTGCGTCTTGGGGTGACCTTCCATTCCAGCTGGCCTGTGTGTAATGGGCTTTCTTGAATCCGAAGCCAGCATTTTTGTTGTAGGAACTGTCCCCCTGTGGGCCTCGCTTGGCTCCCAGGAACTCCCCTGAAACAGGAGCAGGGCTTGGTCAGGTGCCCCTGAAGAAGGACTAGCAGTTTGCTGGCAGGTGGACTGGGCTGAGCCTCACTGCCATGCTTAGAATGCCTTTGATGCTGACCACCATCAACACTCAGATGCCATTTGCTTCAACCCCTGACTCATCTGAAAGCTGAGAACAGCTCTACCAAGTCACACAGGGTTGCCTGGGCTTTACATAGGGGACAAGATACTTGGTCATCCTCTCTTTGCTGCTAGGGCCCAGGGATAGACTTCTTCTCTACTTAGCTAGTTTTTCTTTTCACAATAATGATCATCCTCTTAGAGATCATCCCCAAGGTTCTCATCTGGGGGTTCAGAGTTGCAGGCCCCTGGAAGTGGCTCCACATTTGGTCAGGACTGCACCTCAAGTCACAGCCAGCTCTCTGAGCTTATGGGGTGGGGGGCGGGTGTCCTGGCTGGTTGTCTATCCAGGAACAGCCTATCCAGCAGCTGCTTGGCATGGGCCCGGGGAGCTGGTGATTCCAAAAGCTATTGTTTAGAAGGGGAAGCTCTTTGCTATTCATACCAGATCCATCTAACCTACTCCTTTCCAATCACGAGTGCAATAGTTTTAGGTTGGATTTGAAAGAGGTAGAAGATATGGACACTTTGATTTTAAAAAGAGAGAAAGGTCTACCCTCTTTACCCCCAAAACAACCATTACAAATCCTTGGAGCACAGCTCTCTTCTGACGTGCATGAGGCCACCGAGAGTCAAATTCACTCAATCGCAACTTTGGGGGGAAGTGGAGTGGGACAGTTGTCACTCCTTTGCTTGTCATATGAACATTTTGCAAGGTTTCATTGACTAAAGAGTTTTTTCTGTTGGGTGCCATCGAGTCCAGATTGATTCTGACTTACAGCGTTCCTCTAGGACAGAACAGAACTGCCCCATAGGATTTCCTGGGTTATAATCTTTACCGAAAGCAAGATACCAGGTCTTTTCTATTCCGAGGAGAGACTGGTGGCAAAGGAGAGCGGGGCATGAGCCCCATGCTCTCTGCTGGGTCAGGTTTCCTATTATCTTGTGTCATCTCTTTGAGAGCAGCCCAGATCTTTACTTTTATTTTGGTAAATTTTCTTGTGATGAGGGGAGGGGAGGGGAGGGAGACTGGATAAGACATTATGGAGGGAGGCAGGATAAAAAAGAGGTATATTTATTGCAGGATACTATTACTGATCTGATTTGATGAGATGGGTGGTGCCACTAAACAGAATAGGCTGTTGGTTAAAAAGCAAAATAAATAAATAAAGTTAAAATTGAGAAAGAGAGAGCAGGCTCACCGGCTCAGTAACCCTCTAGAGTCCGTATACCTTGGATCTAAACATGGGTCAGAGAGGCTATAAAAGGAAGGAAAGGAAAACTGAAGTGGGCTTGGGTGTTTTAGTGGCAGACAGGTTTTAGAGAATGTTTCATTGTGATGAATCGTATGTAGCCGAATACGTGTGCCTTCTCGAGCATTTGCACACGTGCGTTCAGTAACACGGATGATATTTGCCCTGCTGTGCACCTCTTACCGTGTCCATTCGGGAATTTCCATTTTGTTGACCACCCTTCACAGAAACTGGGTCCTCTGTAAGCTGCGCCTCTTTTCTGACCCCCACCAGCCCCTGTAACAGCGAATAAACTTTAAGACCAGCCCTGAGTCTGATGTTGAATTTGCAGGTTTAACGCCTAGGTAATTACTCGGTGTGCACTGTTTAACCCTGGGGTCCTGAGCAGGTCTAGACTTGCTTGTACTCAGGGTCTTCTATTTTGCGTTCTCAGCATGACGGGAATCTGAACAGCGAGGATCGTGTTGTAGAAATCAGATGATAAAACTTTATATACCGGCGGTTCCTTTGACTCTATAAAAATTGGCTTTCACGCCTGACTTGGATTTGGCACCAGACTCGCAAGGGCTGAACTCGACTTCCAGAAGAGCCCTCCTGAGTTCGCAACCACAAACTCATGTCAATTGGAATCTTAGAAGTGGCCACAGCATTCTGGTTTCAATACCTGCCAATATTTTCCTCCAGCAAGCCTTTAGTCATTTCAATAATTCACGTTTGAAACTACCAAGCCCTTGTAAGTCAATGAGACTAACCAGTGTCAGCTGCTGGCATGGAATAGTTCCTCTGATGGTAGTATTAATATTTCTATGTTCTCACCTCCTTCCCCCGGAGGCATCAGCTTGCATGACTAGCACTATTAGTTCCACCCAAGATTTTAGTCCTAGGCAGATCATAGACATATGATGTGGAAGACAGATGTTTTAGAGACCCTATTCACGAGCTTCAGACTCTATCAAACACCCAAGGGAAGAGTTATTATTCTATCTCACTTTTACGTTCAGAATTTGGGTTCCGTTGAAGTGTGAGAGGCAGACAAGCTACCTGGCCACAGATAACAGGATATTGCAGCTCCTTGGTTTCCCTTGAATTTCTCTGTTTCTGCTTATTACTCCATTTCTCTTTCCCTCTCCTGGGAGGAATAGCTCAAAATTGTTATGCTTCCATTGTGCTAGAATTTCTCTTTTTAAAGGAGAGCTGAGTTATGAGCTCATCCTTGAGATTTGTATTTCAAATAGCTTTTCTTTTAATCTGGAACTTGGCTTCATTTAGCAAATTAAACTACAGAATTAGAGTAGTAACTCAATTCATATTTAAGGATTTTCTCCAAAATAAGTATCTAAGGCAAAGACACTTCTAAACACTCCTCCGTACTATCATCTGTTACATGAAAGCATGCTTTCACCAAAATTAATTCATTGAGTTCCGTAATGATCCTTATAAGATATTGAGTACTTGGCTCAACATAACATTAAAAGAAACTATTGATGGTAGGAGAGAGAGGGGTCTTCATGGAGACTCTTATTTTACCTACCTTTTGATTTCTACCCAGACTAGAACCAGAATTCTGGTTCAGCCATGCTTTCATCATCCTCTTCCTTGCCTTAGCTCTCCAACCGCACTTGGCAGACACATTACAAAGACTTGCTAGTTCCGGGAACATGGGAACTAGAGCTATGAGAAGCTATGTGAAGAATGAGTGGACCCGGTGGCTAATTTCCATCGACATATTTAAATCAAAGTTCTTCCCACTGGGCGATTCTTTCAATAACAGATTGCGAGGGTGTGTGTTTAAGTCAGCCCTCGGTGTAGTTTATTTTGTATGCGGTTTCTCATGAAGATAATAGCTGTTGTTATCGAGGGGTTGATTTTCAAAGTATTTCACTTCTCTCTCGCTTGTCTCCTTCCTCGGCTTATGGAAACCTCACTTCCTATTAGTTCAAGTGTGTTCACTTAAACAGAGGCTTGGGGATAAATTTGTGGTTTTCAAAGATCCATCTCTTGACTTATTACCACTAAATGTTTTTTATTAAATCTTCCCCGATGTCTGTTCCTGATTTCTGCTTACTCTCTCTCATCGAGCTAGCAGCGATGCACCTTTGGTGGGGAATCGGGATGCCTACACAGCGAGTCTTTACAGTTGCCTTCCGTCTGGTTTACACATCACTGCAAGAAAGTGCTCTGGCAAAGCTAGGAAGATTTCCAGCCAGTGGTCCTGGTCATACAGCATGAGGGATTGAAACGCCACCCGGTTCTGAGCCATAATAAAAATGGTTCTAAGGTTTGAGCCCACTGTTGCAACCTCTATGTCAATCCATGTCAATCCGTCTTGTTGAAGATCTTTTTTTTCCACTGCCCCTCTACTTTACCAAGCATGACCTTGTTCTCCAGGGACCGACATCTCTGATAACATGTCCAAAGTGCGTGAGCCGATGTTTCGCCATCCTGGCCTCTAAGGAGCATTCACGCGGTAGTTCTTTTAAAACAGGTCTGTTTGTCCTTTTGGTAATCCACGCTACTTTCAATATTCCTCTCCAGCACCATAACTCAAAAGGTTCTTCTTCGGTCTTCTTTATCTGATGTCCATATTTCACATGCAGATGAGGCAATGGAGATATCCTGGTCAGGCACATTTCATTCCTCACAGGAGCATCCTTACTTTGCATATTTAACAAAGCAGGAGTAAACATCTTTAGGGTATGCTCTGCCTTCTGCCAAGATCCATCTGACATCAGCAATGATATCCCTTCTTCTATGTCCCCTTTTGAATCTGACCTGCATGTCTGGCAGCTCCCTATGAATGTACTGCTGTAACTGCTGTTGGTTGATCTTCAGCAATGTTTTACTTGCAGCTGTCTTTGGATTGCCTTATTTTGGTATGGGTACTACTATGGATCCTTCAGTCAGTTGGCCAAGCAGCTGTCTTCCAAATTTCCTGGCATAGATGAATGTGTACTTCAGTGCTTCATCAGCTGTTTGAAACATTTAAATTGGTATTTCATTAATTACTGAAACTTGTTTGGGGCTAAAGCTTTCAGTGCAGCTTGAAGTTCTTTCTTTAGTATCATCGACTCTTGCTCATCTGCTGTCTCTTGAGATGGTTCAATGTCGACTACTTCCTTTTGGTATAATGATGCTGAAGTCTCTCCATCTTCTTTTGATGCATCCTGCATCGTTCAATAATTTGCCCACAGAATATTTCAATATTGCAGCTTGAAGCTTAAGTTTTTTCCTTGGGTTCTTTCAGTTTAAGATATGTTGAGCATATTCTTCCTCTTCGGTTTTCTAACTCTCAAGCCGTTGCACACGTCATTGTATTTTCCTTTGTCTGTTCAGTTCTTTGATTTCATCTTCTAGTTGCCTTACCTACTCTATGATTAAGAGCAATTTTCAGGGTCTCTTCTGACATCCACTTTAATCTTTTCTTTCTTATCTGTCTTTTGATTTACCTTTTCCTCTCTCCATGATGTTCTTCTTGTCCTCCCACAGCACATCAGGTCTTCTGTCATTAGTGTGAAATGTGTCAAAGTTGTTCTTCAAATGTTATAAAAAAAATCAGGTAGAATATGCTCAAATGTGTGTGTTGGCTCTTGTCAACTTGTATTATTGTTCCACAGCTTCAACCTAAACTTATATATGAGAAATTTATGGTCTAGTAGACCATGGCCTGATTTTAGCTGCTACTATTGAACTTCTTCATTGTCTCTTCCCACAGATGTAGTCGATTTGGTTTCTGTGTACTCCACCTGGGGACGCCCACATGCACAGTCTTTTATGTTATTGAAAAAGGTCCTTGAGATGAAGTCGTTGGTTTTGCAAAATTCTATTATGTGATCTTCAGCTTCGTTTCTATCCCCAAGACAATATTTTCCAAGTACTGTTCCTTCCTAATCATTACCAATGCATCTTGACTGTGTATTTGATCAATTCAGACTGAAGATGTTGGTAGAATTCTTCAATTTCTTCATCACTACCTTTAGTTAGTGGTTAGTGGATACATTTGAAAAATTGTTGTATTGACTAAATTTTCTTGTGTTCAGATAGATATTATTCTATCACTGACAGCGTTGTATTTCAAGATAGATCTTGAAATGTCCTTTTTGGTGATGCATACAACACCATTCTTCTTAAATCTACCATTCTTGACATAGTAAACCATGCCAATTTTCTGCTTCAAAATGGCTAATACCACTCTGTTTCAGCTCAGTAATATGTAGAATGTTCATCTTTTTGCGGTCCATTTTATTTTTGACAACTTTCAACTTTCCTGAATCCATACTTGGTACATCCGAAGTTCCGATTAGTTCTAGATGGTTGCAGCTGTTTCTTTTCATTTAGAGCCACGCTCCGGCAACAAATAAAGGTCCCGAGGGCTGTATTCCAGCAGGTTGTCCTCCATCCGTGCCACTCAGCTCGAGTCTGCTTTGAGGACCTAGCTCTTCCTCAGTCATATTTGGTTACCCTTCCAACCTAGGGGCTCATCTTCTGCCACTATCTCTGACAATGTTTTACTTCTCTTCATGAGATTTTCAGTGTCTGTCCGTGGTTCAGTGTTCTCCATCAGGCTTTCAGTGACTCATGCCTCAGAAGGAGACAGTCTATTCCGTCTTCACAGCCTGGTCTTAGTCTGGAAGCTCCCCCAAGACCTTTTAAGCATCAGTGATAACGCTTCCAGCAACACAGAGGCCACTACAGAATGACAAACTGACAGACAAGTGATAGAGCTCTGGTGGCATAGTCATCAAGCACGGGCTTGTTAACTACCAGGTCAGTAGTTCGAAACCAATAGCCAATCCACAGGAGGAAGTCAAGGCTTTCAATTTCTATAGAGTTACTGTCTTAGAAACCCAAGGGGGCAGATCTCCCTTGTCCCATAGGATCACCTTGAGTTGGAATTGCCCTCGTGGCAGTGAGTCTGATCACTAGGGGCCATCAAGTCAGTTCTGGACAATAGCAATCTTACTTATAACCTAATAAAATATTGCTGGGTTCTGCACCATTTCCTGTGCCCAATATTGCAGTCCGTGTGTCCATCTATCTCCTCGTGGGTCTTCTTTTTCACTGACCTGTGCTTTGGCAAGCGTGAGATCCCTTCCAAGGGACTGGTCCCTCCTGATAGCATGTTCGAATTGTGGGAGAAAAAGTCTCTCCATCCTCCTTTCTAAGGTGCATTTTGGCTGGCCTTCTTCTAAGACATTTGTTCATCTTTTTCTGGCAGTTCGTGGTATATTCAAAGTTCTGCCCCAATGCCATGGCTGATGTGAGGCACCCCTTAGTCTTCAAAGGGACACCTTTGCTTTGTCATATTTTAAAGAGGCCTTTAGAAGCAAATGTGCCTCATGCAATATGCCACTCCATTTCTTGATTGCTACTTTCATAGTCAGTAGCTGTTAAGGTGAATCAAATTAATTCCTTGACGGCTCTAATATTTTCTCCATTTATCATGATGTTGCTGATTGGTCCAGTGGTGAGGATTTTTGATTTCTTTATGTTGAGGTATAATCCATACTGAAGTACTCATCATATGGTAGTGTCTTCTGGACATGCGTCTGGGTCCATTGCCTGAAGGAGAGGGCTTAAACCAACTGTAGTGCTTATTTACCGGTCAAATCAGTTAAAGAGGGCACCCAGGGCAGCCTTCAGTAAAGACAGGAGTTACACAAGGCAGCTGTAGTCTATCATGTTCCCCTTTGCTGAAGTTGGGGTGCATTTCTGTTTATGCAGCGGGGTTGTATCAGCCGATCATATATGACTAATGTTTTCTTTCTAACATTTATTGTATATGCACGGTTGGAGGGTGCCATCAGTTTATTCTTACTCGAAATCATCCAATCGGACAGGGTGCAGCTGAGTTGCAGGGGTTCCCAGGTTGTATCCTGTAGGCAAGCAGACTACCGCATCTTTCTCCTATGGAGCAGCTACGTTGTGGTTAGGTGCCATTGACTTGGCTCCGACCCATAACGACCCTGTGCACAACGGAACCGAACACTGCCTAGTCCTGCACCATCGTCACAATGGTTCCTGTGCTTGAGATCATTGTTGCAGCCCTGATGTCAATCCATCTCCTGAGGGCCTTCCTCTTTTTCGCTGCCCCTCTACTTTACCCAGCATGATGTCTTCCTCGGGGGCTGGTCTCTCCTGACAACATGTCCAAAGCATGTAAGATGAAATCGCACCACCCTTGCCTCTAGGGAGCACTCGGGCCATTCTTCCAAGAACGATTGTTTTGTCCTTTTAGCAGCTGGTGGGTTTGAAGCACCATTTGTCCAGCAGCTTAACACTTAAACACGGGGACACCAGAACTCCTTGTAGGCATTATATGTACTCATTGTCAAATACGACTTTTCTTAAAATAGATTTGACTTTATATTAATTCCTTTTTTTGTAATCCATGGTTTTCAGATATTGTTTCCCCTGGTAATATGAAATAAGGAGCCCCAGTGGTGGTGTGGGCTATGCACACCTGCTATTTTCACCACATCTCCATGCCCCAGTGGGGACCAGATGGTATAAAAGGAAGGGGCTGGAAGGCAAAGTGGAGCAAGGGCAAAAGACTGAGTCTTGGTTGTTTTAAAGCCCCGGTGAGGCGCGTGGGTCTGGAATGGCTTCCTGATGCCCTCTCATTTACTATCATGGGCACCCAAGATGATTTCTCTGCTCTTTTTCTATTTCTACCTCTTGTTCTTCCATCAATATAGACTTTGGGATAAAGTGCAGGCCCTTAACATTATGCACAAAGCCCTTCCTGCTTGGGTTTCTGCTCTTCTTCAGCCAACCATCCCAACAGTGCTTGCTGAACTCCTGTCACATTCAACTATATTTCAGTTCCAACAATGTGCTTCTCTCACGTCTGTGGGTCTTAGAAGTCCTTCCTTTATGTTCTCCTCTCTGAGCCCAGTGTCAGACTGGCTGCATCCCTTTCCCCTGGGAGAGCTTTGACCCGTGAGATTCTCCTCTCTTAGATGTTTTCATTCAAAAGATCTGGAGAGGGATCCTAGAACATGTTCCAAAACTTCCCTGGAAATTCTAAGGCGTAGCCACGTTTGGGAACTCTGTGTAGATATCACTTTCTGGAAATCCTTCTCTGATTTGCCTCTGTGAATTATAATGCCTTTATTTGTATGTTTTTGTATGTTATGTATTTGTATGTTTTCCCAATAATGTCCATGAGGACAAGCACATTTTTTGGTTTAGAGGTAGTTTACAGAATATTTTTTTGGATTGAATTGAGGAAAGTGGAAAATGTTCACTATCTTTGCTCAGCTCTTACACTTGATAAAACAAGAACACATTGACTTTAGTCTAGTTTTTGTTTATTTGTCTGTTGTATGAGAAACAGGATTGGAAAAATGAAGACACTTGGAAATTACAAAGTTTTGAAACATTTTTAACAAAATTGGTAGTATTAGTTTTTGGTTGGTGTTCACATGGGAATGATGCTAGAATCATCCATCTTTAAACATTGTATTCTTAAGACTTAGGCCCAGGACTTTCCTACCTATCATTTTATTCTGAGATGTGGAGAGCATAATTATGTTTGTTTGGTTTGGGGTTTTTTTTTCTTTTTATTTAGTAAGGAGATTCACTTGCATAATTTACCTACTTCCTCAATCTTTCTCTCTTTCTATTTTAATCTCTCAACACCTTTTTCTCTCAAATGCACCACACACACACACACACACACACACACAATTTTCCCACAGATTCAGCTAGGATTGATAAATAAGAGTTTATCATTGTGGAGTATTTAAGATGGGATGGCAAGATTCATAATCTCCCTGCATTCCTAAACTGTCCCCATTCTTGGAATACCCTTGCTTCTAGAAGTACCTATAGTAAATTCATTTTGTGGATGCTGAGTGAACCCATGCCCTAATACTGACTCTTAGTTCTCAAGTAAGAAGACACCGTTTGATACTGTTAGTTGTTATTTTTTTATGTAGATGCTATTATCTGATTTGAACTATGAAGGGATGATTTTATTTCATTTGTGGCCTGGAGGCTCAAAAAAATCAGTACCATTTTGAAAAAAAGAAAAACATCCAATAATTAAATATACTTTCCCAGAGAGCTCAGGAGCAGATGTTCTGTCTCGCTCATGGAGTGGGAGGGTGTGGATTCTTAGGGGAACTGAACCCAGAGAACATTTCATAATCTTAAAAAGTCAAGGGGGTTGAAGAAAGTCCCTAAACATGGGAGGTCTGGTTGGGATAAATTCATGGTTGTGCAGCAAAACAAAAGGGAATTTACCACATTCTTTGGCAATCATATAAATCTAAATTTCTCCGCAAAGTTTCAAGACATGAAAGATTCTTATCACCACAATTATTATTTATTTTTGAAACTGAGAATAAACAAAAACTTTCTTACTTGGCAAAGATTATTCTTTTTTGAGCAAAGTTATTCATTGTGATTCCCATAGTAGCCTATCCCGAGTGAAAGAAAGAATCAGGCCACATGAAAAGTGAAATCAGCTTTGTAGGGAAAAAACCCAACAAAACATTAACAATAGTAGATAGGGAATGAGAAGAGTTCTTTTTCTTCTATATCATAGAACAGATTCTTAGACAGATAAGACTATCAGAATCATGCAGGGATCTTCTTTCAAACTTCCCAGTTCTGGCCCCACTGAGTCAAATGAAATTCATTCACTGCTGAAGATCCTGTAGTTACATGGATCTTACAGATCCCACCTGTAAGGCATCCTCCCTTAAGGACGTCTCATGAACTTCAAATCAGACTGTCCGTTTACATAAGAAGGAAGCATCACCATTTTTACAGACAACTGATTTCATGCCCTCTGTCGGGCTTGATGTTTTTCAGAAAAACCACAATTCAAGTGATTGAGCAACTATCTTCCTCTTCCTCTCGGTATCTTCTCTTCTGAGGGATCCAGATCCCCTGGGAATGGACAGATGAAATTTGAAAATGCTCCTGAGACCATTCCAACATATTCTCTTCATTCCACTCAGGAAGCCTTTTCTCCAATTTTAGGGCCAGGGGAATAATATCTAACTTCTCGAAGGGAGAGACGACTTGATTTCCTGAAACACTGTGCTTTGGGCACCCTCTGAAGCTGCTCCAACACTGGGCCTCTGATGACCGCGCCATCTCTGTCGTTGTAAACAATTCTTCCTTTCCTAGGACGTGCGCTTTGGAGCACCAGCGGCTTCTTGGGGGCCACGGGGGCTCAAATATCCTAACAACTCTGAGGATGGCTCACCGGAAGTGTCTCATTCTGTTGTGCACAGTCACTGTGAGTGGGACCTGACTCAGTGCCACCTAACAATCACACCAGGATCACTTTCCTGCTCAATTACTTATGATTTATTATTTGCTGATGTCTCTGCAAAGGAACGGGAAATATCAGTATGCACGAATCCTTCTAAAACGGAGACACCTTTTCAAAGTTTTGCAGTTTCTTAGAGTTGGAAGGAACATGAGAGATTATCTCCCACAATTTTGTGGTAATTATAGTCTTCTAGCCAGAATGTTCTTTACTAGCAAAGATGGTGAAATTTAGTTTTGCATACTTTGCACATGTCATTAAAAAAAAAACCCAACCTACCATCAAGTCAATTCTGAGAGATAATTTGCCCCCGTTTCTCAGTAATTCCTTTTATAATCTCAGAGCCAGAGTACTTCTGAAGAGCAAAGATGGTAAGATTCTTCTTGTGTACTTTGGTGATGTCAGTAGGCAAGTCCAACTGCTGGGACAAGGACATTGTTCCCTTTTGGGAAAGGGTGATCAAAAAGAGAGAAGCCTTCAATGTGACAGAGTAACATGACAGCAACAATAAGTTCAACATTCCCATGGTGGGGAGGATAGCTCGGGTCTTCATAATTCGGAGCTGTCTCAACAGCTACAAAGTCCGTCACTGCTGATATATTTTTTTACAATCAAGCATGATTACCTCACATGGCAGTATATTTTATTTTTGGAAATTACGCCAAATGAAATTCATTCCTTTTCTGAACATCTAGCTATATGCAGCTTAAGAGATAGTACCTCCTCCCTCAGTAACATATCATGAGCCCAAATCAAACAGTCAGATTGCTTAGGAAGGGAACACACTCACATTTAAGAATTACTGATTTATAGAGCTCTAAATATAGGAATGTACACATGTAAATGAATTTATATGTAATGACAGGGAAATAGATCTATGTACATATATTTATATGTTAAATATTAAGTTAGCAGATGGATATTGGGCCTCTACTCAAGTACTCCCTCAATGCAATAACCCAGCATTCCTTGATGCTCACCTTCGCTGACACAATCACTGAAGACAAAATAGGTGCAAAAGCAAATGTGCTAAAGAGAGCAGATGGTTCCCAGCTAACACAAGATACAGCATCTGGGGTCTCAAAGGCTTGAAGATAAACAAGTGGCCATCTAGCAGAGAAGCAACCAAGCAACATGGAGAAAGCACACCAGCCTGTGTGATCCTGAGGTGTCATTGGGATCAGGTATCAGACATCAAAGACCCAAAAGGAAAAAATCATATTGGTGTGAATGAGGGGGAAGGGAAAAGTGGAAACCCAAAGCCCATCTTTAGAGAATTGGACATCCCCTTACAGAAGGGTCATAAGGAAGAGCTAATCAGGGTGCAGTAGAGCACCGATGAAACATAAAATTTTCCTCTAGTTCTTCAATGCTTTCCCCTGCCACTATCATGACTCCAATTCTACCTTACATATCTGGCTAGACCAGAGCATGTACATGGGTACAGATAAGAGCTAGAAACACAGGGAATCCAGGACAGATAAACCCCTCAGGACGAATAATGAGAGTAACAATACCAGGAGAATAAGGGGAAGGTGGGGAGAGAAAGGAGGAACCGATCACAGTGATCGACATATAACCCCTCCCAAGGGGATGGACAACAGAAAAGAGGGTGAAGAGAAACAATGGTCCGTGTAAGACATGGGGGAAAAAAGAATAGATAAATTATCAAGGGTTCATGAGGGAGGGAGGTTGGGGAGGGGAAAAATGAGCTGATACCAAAGGCTCAAGTAGAAAGAAAATATTTTGAAAATGATGGCAACATATGTACAAATGTGCTTGACACAATGGATGAATGTGTGGATTGTGATAAGAGCTGTAAGAGCCCCCAACAAAATGTTAAAAAAAAGAATTACTGATTTCATGCCCTTGGTTTTCCAACCAATCCACCATTCTCCTGGCAATTGAACAACTATGTTAGTGTTCTTCCTCTGACCCTCCCTGTGGCAGTCATGGAAGGGACCAGAAATAACACTTTGTCTTCATGTTCAAGGTAGAACTTCAAAGGCTTTACCAGGGAAGATAGTCCCAGGCTCTCCTTGTGGAACTGTCCAGAAGTCTTGGCTATACCACTTAACTCTCATTATGCTGTAGACCACACTGAATCAAACTGTTATTCTGGTGGGGGGAAGATTGTGACAACTGGATATTTAGTGTTGTATAGAACAAATATTTTGTTTATAAAATTTCCACTCTGTCCTGGTGGTTTGGCATGACTGGAATAGAGTTTTATTTCTGTGTACAGAACAGTCCCTTGCTACATAGGTTTCTGGGGTCATTTCTCACATTTCTATTCCAAAAATTTGTTCGCTTGGTAAATACATTTTTACTGCCATGAGTAAACTTGCTAGCTTTCTGGTTAAAAAAATGTGGACTTATCTCTCATCTGAAATCCTAGCTTTCTTAAGAACATTCATGTGGTTTCCCTCTCCTTGTTGACATTTATAACTTTCGATCATTTAAATGGGTGTTTACTTTGTATTTTGTTTACTTTCTTCCCAGACTCAAAATACAGTTTAGAGGCTCTCTATTCTGCAGGGCCAGCCAAAAGTCCCTGTGTTGGAGGCTCAGGAGCTTCTGGACAGAAAGATGTCATTCTGAGACTCCTTTGTCCTGGGAGGGACCTTGTGACCTGAACTGAAGACCAAGCTAGAGGGACCCATTTATTCTTGAAGTAGCTCCATGTGACCAACCCAGAAGACCCTCAAAATGGATTTTAGTTCACTTGAAATAAAAAAGAGGTGATTCCAATGTTCCTTTTTAGATTATGGTATTAGAGGAAAAGCTTGGAAAGAGACTTCAAAAAAACCCAAATCTTCTGACTTTGCACAAGTCACTTACCCCTGTGAGCCTCTAGTTCATTCATTCACTCATCTATACTCAGCAAATGAAGAGTGCTTCTGAGTGCTGGGATGGAGTCCTGGTCCCTACTGCCCTGTCCTTTTGATGGGAAAACACAGACCATAAGGACAAAAACAGATCATGAATACATACATGTACAACGGAGGTCCTTGCAGATTGGGCTAAGTGTCAAGGAGCAAACAGAGTGAAAAAGGAAGTGAGAGGAATAAGGTGAGAGATGAGGTGGCTCTGAGAAATCGGCATGTGACAAAAAGATCTGAATGTTGAGAAGACATAAGCTGTGTACAATTCTGATCAAAGAGCGTCCTGAATTGAGAATGGACTTGCTGGGAGCCAAGAGTAGAAAAAAGGCCAATGTGGTTGGACCAAAATGAACAAGAGGCAGGGGCGGGGACGTATACAGACCCGAGAGGGCTAGCAGGGAAGATGAGAGAGTTGGGCTCGGGGGCCAGATCATAACGCTCTTGTCAGTTATAATAGAGAGTTTGAACTTTTCTAAGTCTGGTGGGAAAACTTTGGCACATAATGTGTGTGCTCATGCATGTGTGTCTTAATCTGTGAAAATAGATTCAAATGTTTGCATAATTGTGAGTGCAGGGTTAAAAGCTTTTAAGATAAAGGGATGAAGATCTTAGAATTACAGACATTTAAAATTGATTATCAAATAGCCCCCATCCCAAATGTGAAAAGCTTAAGGCAATGGCTTAGCGTTCTTCTTCTCCCATTCCTGAAGAAGAGCTCAGAAGAGGAGCTCGGTTGGCAGAAATCCAAGCCTTCCTCCACCCTTGTCCCAGTTCAGAAGAGGCTCTGGTATGCTCAAAAGTGTCATCATTAAAATGTCTTACACATTCAATATTTATTGAGTCTCTCTTCCGTGCCATTAAGACGCTGAGTGAGAAAGATGGTTGTCTTTGATAGATGCTGTTGTATATTCTACAGTTCTCCTCTGGCTACATGTTACAGATTAAAACTGCCTGACTTTGCATCCTCTTCCCGATCATCGATATATGTAAACCCATTGTTTCAGTTATGCGCCAATCCGTCTCCTGGAGGGGTTTCCCTTGATCCAGCTGACTCTTACCTTAACCAAACAGGATGTCTTCCTCTGAAATTGACCGTTCCTAATGGCATGCCCCAAGTAGAGAGGATTAACACTGGAAGGAGTCCAAGGACCACCGAGGGAAATCCTATTACAGCAGTGGTTTCGGACTGCATACATGGATAGACACAAGCTAGATGAGTGTGGGAGATAAGGAACTATATCTATGTGTGTATATAGCTTTGACAGAATAATTTAGCATATATACTTACCTATATTGACAATCTATCCGTGAATGTAGTAGCACCTACAGGAGGCAGTCTCGAAACTTCTTAGACATAACCAAATATCTTAAGGGATATGTCACTGAGTCTGGAGACTCAGGCCCAGGGGTCCTCAAACTACAGCCCGCGGGCCACATGTGGCCCACCAAGGACATGTATCCGGCCTGCCGGGTGCTTTTGCCCCATTTGTTTTTTTCACTTCAAAATAAGATATGGGCAGTATGCATAGGAATTTGTTCATAGTTTTTTTCAGCCTATAGTCTGGCCCTCCAATGGGTCTGAGGGACAGTGAACTGTCCCCCTGTTTTAAAAGTTTGAGGACCCCTGCTCAGGACCATCATCTAGGGTCACCAAGGTCAAGTGGCATGATATAATCCATAGGGACAATATTCTCTGTCTGACTTTGGTGAGTAGCAACTGGGTCTTAAAAGCTTGTGAGTGGCCATCTAAGGTGCCACTATTTGCCCCTCCTTCTCTGGAGCACACAAGAGTGAACAAAAGTAAAGAGGGATGGAGACAATGACTCCAGTGGTCTAATGGACCCCAAGACCATCGGCATCCACAACCCAGAGACCAGAAGAACTAGATGTTGCTCAACTCTCTGAAATGGATCGCTTTAAAAGGTCCTGGAGAGAAGCCAGAGAGAAATGTGGAAGAAAACTCAAACCCATAAAGAAGATGAGGCTTAGTTGTCAGATGGAGACTGGTAGAACCCCTAAGAGCATGGCTCTTAGTCACTTTTCAGGGTTAGAAATATACTCACTCCCATGGCTTAATTTTAGGCCCCCAAATACAGATAGACTGTAAGTGGAGCAATAACAATATGTACAACGCAGCATAAATAGTTTTTTGATATCAAAGACAAAGTTCAGAAAGAGGACTAGAAATGTGAAATGCAAGGAAGAAGTGGGATAAGTAACGTTACATTGTGGGAATTGTAAACGAGGAGGTGAAGCAAAATGTGTCTGAATTGTTGACTGGGAAACTGATCTGCTCTAGAAGCAAAACAGGGGGGCGTGTGTGGGGGGCAAACAAACAAAAAAGCACTCAAGTAGATGTTTCTTCAGTCTTGCTTCTAAGGAGCACTCTGGCTGTATTTCTTCCAAGACAGACTGTTCAATGCTGTCAAAAATGTAGCAATGAAATTAGACGTGATCCCTGCCCTTAAGAAACATGCATTGAGAAGCTTGCTGTGAGTGCACGTGAGCAGTGTGTAAGAGACAGGCCTGGAGAGGATTCAGAAGGCACAAGGTAGGGGCACCTACCCAGAAAGAGGTATCGTTTTTCTGCACTGAAATGTCTCCAGAGCATGATGTGATCTCATTCTCTGTTAGAGTGGCTTCAGCATAGAGGGTTTTGCCGTGGGATCAAAAGCTCCCTGACTTCAGCTGGAAAGAGACGCTCGTATCGAGGTTGTGTTCTGATGTCTTTTGCTGCCTTTGGATTGGAAATCAGCAAAAGAGTTCCCTTAAGTTTTTGAACGCCTCGCGTTCATCCATGATTTGCTTTTGCTGTGCCTGCAATTATACTGATCGGTAATTGTCTGCAGGTAGAATGGTCTTAAAGGCTTGAGTGTTTTCCAATTACCAAGTAACTCTTATGTCTGAATATTTTTGGTGTCATTGTGGTGCTGTCATAGTTAGACATTGGGCTGCTAATCTCAAGGTCAGCAGTTTGAAACCACCAGCTGCTCCTCCGGGAGCAAGACGGGCCTTCTACTTCTGCAATGAGTTACAGTTTCAGAACCCCCAGGGGCAGTTCTACTCTGTCACTATGAGTCACTGTGAGTCAGCATCAGCTCAAAGGTAGTACATTTGGTTTGGGATATATATATGTATATATATGGGATATATATGTGTATATATGGGATATATGTATATATAGGGATATATCTATACATATACATATATACACACACACATACATATTTTCAGATATATAAACACATATATACCTATTTTGGCATATATATACATATATATACACACATTTTTCAAAAAGTTTGTCTAAAAAGTCCAATATCTTTTAACTTTTTTTTCATGAACTTTTAGAAGCCCCCTCATATGTACATGTCTATCTATTCAGTTATATTTTATATATTTTGATAGCACGTATTTATTTTTACCCTTAAATTTCTTTTCCTTTAGGCCTGTAGGAAAGAGTAGATTCTAATAGCAAGTGGACCTCCTTTTTACTTTTAACTCGAAGTTCATAAATCCAAAGTTTGCAGAAAGCTGCATTGGGAGACTCTATCCTTATTAAGTGCGTGCTGATGGAAGGGCAGAATCCTAAACCGGCGGCAGATGCCGCTGACAGAGCCGGCCTCACAGAGGGCGCTTGGAAGAAACCAAGCCGCAGCATCATGTGCTCAAGGACGGTCCGTGCCTCTGAGAAGGCTTGCATGTAAAATTGCCTATTAAGAATTGAGGGATGGCTCAGTCAAGGAAGACTTGGGGGGATGGAGAATGAATAACTGCTGTTCTCCACAGAAATCATTCCTGGAAGTGGGAGTGGATGAATAGTTAGCTGGAGAAACAGATGACAAAGTGTGTATTTCTCCAAATGGATAGGCTGCCCTCCATCTTTATTAATGTCTGCTAGGCTGGTTGTCTTGTCTGAATTTATGAGAGAATAGGATCAGGTAGGAGAGGGCGAAAGACAGAGTGCTCGCTTCCAAAATAACAGGTACGGGCTTGATGAGCTGTTAGACTGCAGTAACGTAATTGCCTTGCTGAGGTGCACAGACGGGCTCTGATAGCAAGAACTTCACGCACACTTGCAAAGTGCTTCCCTGCATGGAAAACGGCAGCAGGCCATGTTGCCTCTATCATAATAGAGAATTCCCTCTGTGTCGTTCGAGGAACGGGACACACTTAAACTGTTGGCTACGGTCCTCCAAGATGAACATGCCCTAAGGTCCACGAGCTATTCCAGGTTAGGGTATCAAGCGATTTCGGATGTGATTAGTTGCTGTCCCATCAGCTCTGACTCGGGGTGACCTCGTGTATAACAGTTTTGAATGTTCAGTGTGGTGCCAACTTCAGGACCATGGTTACGATTGAGTCCATGATTGTGACGATCGTGGTGTCCTATCTAACTTTGAGGACTCGTCTTCCAGTGCTGAACTGGGCTGCAGTCCATGGTCAATGTGAGTTTTCTCTGGGTCATTTTTAGCTCACCACGCTTTCCTCCATCTTAAGCAGGGCTGTAACCTGTTCTCTGTGGGTATCCTGCTAATATTTGAAATGCCAGTGGCCTGGCTTCCAGTGTTTCAGCAACACACAAGTTACCCCAGTATGAGAAAACTGACGGTGGGTGGTGGGCATCAGCCATGGAAGCTAAGTCAAAGTATAGTGACAACCAATCCCCAAATCTTGGTAGTTTAATTTTTCATTTACAGAGTATATTTCCCGTGCAGCCATTTGTCCATTTCCTTTTGTGCACCGTCCTTTCTCTACGACTCAGTCTGACAGCACGGCCAGCAGCTAAAACATCATTGTGCACTGTAGGCAGAGGACAGAGAGCAGCAAATTTCACATTGGTCCTAAAAGCTTCTATCTAGAGGAGATACCTGCACAGAGAGTCCCTTTCTTAGCTAAGGCAAGTCCCAGGGTCACACCCAACGTCCGGGGGGCCACGTTCTCAGAAATAATAGCTATGATGACGATCCCAAATAACATCACGCAAATCAATGAACTACAGGGAGCAATGAACTCAAAGCTCCAGATAACCTTTTCTAATTTCTAGTGACTATTGGTGTGTGTCCTGTGTGTGATGTATGTGTTTGTGTGTGCATGCTCTCTGGCAGAAAAGTAAAGAATTCAGCTAAGGGGTGAAGATAAATAACTCTAAGGAGAGAAAGTTACAGCTGTCTCATGCATCTTATGCAATAAATCTTTTATGCATCCAGGTGCATCACCACAGTATTATTATCTCATGTATGTCCTAAGAATCACCGTCTGATGGGCCGAGAATGGGCTGGACTGGGGACAGCCTCTTAGATAAGACCAAGCGATTTCGGTAGCCAGAGTGGTCAAGAGAGGGATTGGGGTGCTTTAGTGAGGAGGCAGCTGTCCCACTCAGTTGCCCAGCAGGAAGCTGGAGGCTGGGAGAGAAATGGAAAGACTTTTCTGGGAGGGAAGCAATTCCCACCCTCTGGGTTTCTAATCTTGTGTCATGATTTTATCCAGCTTAGAAAGAATTGGGGGAAATGAGCATATTTCATTCCCTCTTAGGCCAGGGGGCAACCCTTAGGAAGACAGTGATCATTTTCGATACATCTTCACTGCTCCACCAATTTTTTGCATGATGATTGCTTGATTGAAATTACAAACTGTCCTTGACTCAGACCTGACACGTCAGCCACGGCCTCCCATGCAGCCAGGAAGAAATTGACAGTTTGCACATCCTCGGGTTAGCTTTGCGTTAATTAAAGTTCACACTGCACGGCGCTCTTCCTTTGGTTATTCACGTGGGTTTTTGTGAATCATGCTGTTTACAAATAAGGTGCAATTCAAAGGCCACATTTGTTCTGAATGTCCAGATCCAGGCCGGTTCTTAATTGCAGGCTCCAGTGAAAGAGGGAATTGGCGGGTAGAGATGACAAGTAAAATGAGATAGAAGAACTGCAGAATTTACTTTTCTATAAAATAATTTCAAGACTTATTATAGCAGCTCAGGGTCCCGGATGGCACTGTTGGCTCATCAACCCAACCAACCTTTCTGCTGGGGAAAAAAAATCTGCTCCTCTAAAGATTTACAGCCTTCGAAGCCTCAACCAGAGTCACTGTGAGCTCAAAATAGACCCAAGGGCATTGGGTTTTGTTATACAAGCTACCCATTGCTGACGGATGGCTCTGGAAGCCCCATGTCTGAACTGTAGTCGCTAGGACGTTGCCTGGGTTTGTGTCCACAGAGGATTCTCTAAATGTAATATGTAATTTCCGTAATGTCAATACAAGCTGCTTGTCTCGCCCAAAATCTGAGATTCATCACCTGATGTTATGGATTGAAATGTGTTCTCTGAAAACATGTGTTGAAATCCTTTGTATTTGTAAATATAGCCTTGTTTTGAAAATTGTCTTTTGTGATGTAAATGAGCTCTTGTTAGTGTGAGTGTTCTGAGTTTTCAGAACACACACACAGATTCACACACCCCTCGACATTTCGGAGCAGGAGACAGATGAAATATGAAGATAGTTTATCGGCTAACAATTGCTAAGGAGTCAAGGAATGCGTGGGGCTACCCACAAGGAAGGAGTCAACACAACCAAGAGTCTGGTTTGGACTTTAACCCGTTAGCATGGTGAGAAAATAGCTTTCCATTCTTTAAGGAAACCACGTGAGATACTAAGTGCCAACTAGTGAAGACAGAGGAATATAAAAAAATAAACTCAACTGAAACCAAAAGACCCTAAACTTTAGACTGATGGAAACATCCCCTCAACCCTATAAACGAGATGTTCTCATGTCTAATGAAGAGAGCTATGCTAGTATATTTCATGTTCCCACGCAATTCCTTTGATGAAAAAGAAATAGCTTTGGGAAATCTACTTATATCAAATTTTAATGATGGCTCATTAAACAAGTTTGAGTTTGGTTAATGTAGATTTCAAATATACATGAATCCGTCCTAAATGATCCCCCCACTCATTAGAAAACTGCTCCTGAGTTAACGGCTCTGACCTGAGTTGTTCAGAAGATTGCGACCTTCAAAACAATTTCATGTGACTGTGATCACAAATTTGTCCACAAATTTCAAACGACATTTATGGGGTTCCTTTCCTACACAATGAATCCGCACAAAAGTCCCCAAACATAAACTGCTATAGCTCCTTTTGACCCTTTCAGCACTAAATGTCTAGCACCAGCATGCTGCTCAAAGCACTGGACCCGCTGGCAGGCTGTAAAGGTAACGGACCCACAGCAGGAAGAGATTTGGGATGCTATTGGGTACGCCAACAGAGCTGCTGACCTAAAGAATGCTCCCCAGCAACGGATGACCTTAGAATGGAACAGGAAAAGGGAAAAGAAAAGAGAAATGATGTTGGGGGAGGGAGGGGGAGAAAACATTGAAAGAGGCCTAAATCAAGGACCATAGGTGCACCCATGTTTACTTTCTCCGTTGGCCTTAGATGTCACATCTGCCAGGCACCGTCTGCTCATCTAATCTTGATGTTAGAACGATCAAGAATCACCACAACCCCCCTTTCCATTTTCTCATCGAACTACCTTAAGGAAGATGCATCTTGACATCCGCCTCGATTGCAGTGTGACTGGAATTCATCGCTAAATGTGGTCACTTCAGAGCCATCAGCTGCACACTGGGCTTTCCCAGGAATACTAGGATTTCCCAGGAATACTGGGAGGTATGTTTACTAATAACGGATTCTTTTAGTTGATATGTTCATGCTTTGGGTTTAAAATGGATGTCATATTAATATATGCACAGGGACAAAATATATGTGGTCTAACAAAACCCACTAGTCATTACATTAATTCTGACTCATAGGAGGAGCCCAGTTGGTATAGTGAGTTACACATTGAGCTGCTAGTCTCCAGGTCAACAGTTCGAACTGACCAGCTGCTTCTGATGAAGAAATATCAGGGCACTCTGCTCCCATGAAGATATATAGCCTCAGGAACTTTAGCTAGTAATTGCTCTCCTTCTTTTTGAGTTGCCTTGAGTGTTATGGGAAGCGAGATGAGGCGTCCTGCTCCCATAAAGAGTTACAGTCTCAGAAACCTACAGGGGCAATTCTCCTCTGTCCTGTAAGGTCGCAGTGAGTCAGAATGGACGTGAGGGCAGTGAGTTTGGGTTTGCTGGTGTTGTTTGTGAGTGTTATAACACAGTATTGCAAAATTTGATATTTAAATTTTTAACTACTGTTACTTAAGATCCTAGAGACATACAGTAGAGAGATCTTTTGTGATATCCAGAGTTCAGTGCAATTTTTCCTTCTTAAAAACTCTTTAAATCTATTGGAAATTAATTAGCACGTGATTTTGATAAATGTTAAGAAGCAAAGAGACAAATCTGATGAAATGATGATTCAGTAAGAAGACTCCGGTTTCTCCTTAAGGAGAAAAAAAAAGGCATTTCAAAATGCTTTTCTTTCTGATGAGCTTTTGAAAGCCAATTTCTATTAAACAGGTTTACATCTAAATTGTCGTTCTGTTGACAGTTAACTCAAGGGTCTTTTATCTATGTTCAATGCCACCAGCTATATCCTGCCATCGATCTAAGGGAAAAACTCCCTCTTGAGATCAATGGGGAGTTCTATGTGAAAATCAATGGCAGGATGTGGCCTATAAGAATAGTGGTTACCGTAAGTGGCTGACTGCACGGCAGCGTAAATGTTAGTCCTTTAGGGTAACCATTCAAACCCTGTGTAAAAAACACAATGCGAGAAAAAAACCTCTATTCTTCAGATGAGGGAGAAAATGGGAGGAAGGAAACGGCACATGTTTGTACTTGACAGTCTGCTACGTTCCCACAGCTTTCAGCAGCCTTGCATTGTCTTTTCAAGTTTCTCAAAGAAAATCTATGGAAAAACACACATAGCTTTAAGAACCAAGTTCTATAGTACTCGAATTGGTAGTGCATGGTAGTGTACACAAAGTCGTGTACACTACCATGCAGAAAGACACAAATCGGCTGACTTCAGTGCAATCAATTGCTCTCTCCACATTGACACAGTTCCTCCTGTCTGACATGGATTCATTCTGATCACAAAGATGTCCTCAGCGTATCAAAGAGGAGGGGAAGAAGGAAGGAAAGCTGAGAGGACAACCATAGTCTTAATATTAAAGACCTTCTAAGTGGTGAACAATATCTGAAAATTAATTTTAAAATAGTTTAAGGAAACAATGGAAACCGTACTGAATAACCTAGTGAAAACTTTCCATGTCCCTTTAGTTATTTGTGGTAAAATATCCCTCTGGAGACATATGGGCTATTTCTTTTCTTTCTTTTTATGTTCTGCAATACTTTATGCAGTATATATTGGGTTTTTTTTCATATTATTGGGGACTCATACAACTCTTATCACAATCCATACATCCATCCATTGTGTCAAGCACATTTGTACATTTGTTGCCATCATCATTCTCCAAACATTTGCTTTCCAATTTAGCCCTTAGTATCAGTTCCTCATTTTTCCCCTTCCTCCTCGGCCCCTCCCTCATTAGCCCTTGATAATTTATAAATTATTATTATTTTGTCACGTCTTACACTGCCTGATATCTCCCTTCACCCAATTTTCTGTTGTCCGTTCCCCAGGGAGGGGGTTATATGTAGATCTTTATAATTGGTTCCCCATTTCTACCCCAATTTACCCTCTCTTTACCCTCCTGTTATCACAACTCTCAATATCGGTCCTGAGTGGTTTATCTGTCCTGGATTCCCTGTGTTTCCAGTTCCTATCTGCACCAGTGTACATCCTCTGGTCTAGGCAGATTTGTAAGGTAGAATTGGGATCATGATATTTGGGGGGTGGGAGGGGGAGGAAGCATTAAAAAACTAGAGGAAAGTTATATGTTTCATCAGTGCTATACTGCACCCTGACTAGCTCATCTCCCCACCATGACCCTCCTGTAAGGCGATGTCCAGTGGCCCACAGATGGGCTTTGGGTCTCCACTCCACAATCCCCATCATTCACAATGATATGATTTGTTGTTCTTTGATGCCTGATACCTGATCCCTTTGACACCTCATGGTCACACAGGCTGGTGTGCTTCTTCCTTATGGGCTTTGTTGCTTCTGAGTTGGTTGGCTGCTTGTTTATCTTCAAGCCTTTAAGACTCCAGACACTATATCATTTGATAGCCGGGCACCATCAGCTTTCTTCACCATATTTTCTTATGCCCCCGTTTTGTCTTCAGCGATCCTGTCAGGAAGGTGAGCATCATGGAATGCCAGCTTAATAGAACAAAGTGTTCTTGCATTGAGGGACTACTTGAGGGGAGGCCCAAGGACATATGGACTATTTCTTATCAAAAGAAATATATCTTGTAGAAACTAAAAAGAAGGGTGTGGAGGAAGACCAAAAAAATAATTTCTATCAAGTTGATCCTGACTCATGGCAATACCTTGTGGACAGAACTGTGCTGCATAGTGTTTTCAATGGCTGATTTTTTTCAGAAGGAAATATGCCAAGTAATTCTTCTAAGACACCTCTGGGTAGGCTCAGCACTCCAACCTTTCATTATCCATCAAGCAGGTCAACTGTTTGCATGACAAGGGATTCATCCCGGTGTAGAAACTCAAAACTGTTGTACTTCTTAAGAGAGAGCAGACACAAAGGAACCACACACTAAGTCGGCACTAACAAGCAACAAAGAATGGCCGCATCTCCTCCACTTCACTCCATTTCTCTCCCTAATTTGATCTCATTGTCTACTCTGCTGCAGTTTTGATGTTTACTACACTATAGGCTTAATGTTAGGCATTTGGATTACAGATAAGAAAAGTCGCCAGCTCCCCCATGGAGCCTGCTGTCTGACAAATAAGCCTAACAGAACAAAAATAAAAACCAAACCGCACACTGATGGTGCATGCCCTTGGGAAATAGTGCTGTGGAGGGACCAAGAGAAGTCACCTCAGCTAACCTTGGTATGACACGATACCAGGTGTACAGCTCTTCTAGTTTAATTGAATGATTGAATTGTGTCGTTGGTGAATGAAACAGTTTAAAAACAAAGATTCCAGAAAAGGATTCCATAAGTGAAAATTTGGAGGGCAAATAAAATAGAGCCTCATGGGCCATATTAAAGAGCTATTAAGGAGATGAGAGTAGGAGGTCCATTGGTCATCGGAGGCGGAGGTATGAGGGAAAGGGAAGGGAAGAACAAGGATGCTTCAGGAAAACAAAATTCTTATCAGAACTGTGAGGATGTGTAAGATCACAGTGCATCTAAGAAACACTCGACAATTTGAGTCGCTGGGACTCCTTCTTTGCAAAGAGAAGTGATGAAAAAGAAGGCTGGATAGGTAGGCAACAGCCAGATGGTGAAAAGTTTTGAATGTCAATCTAAAGGCAATAGGAAGTCATTCAAATATGTCAAGGAGAAATGTAACATGATCTGATTTCCATTACTTACGTCATTCAGTTGGCAAATGTAAGGAATGTAAGAAATGTAAGGAAACATTAACATTGATTCAATGGAAGCTGTATTTTGAATGACATTTCTGGCTAAGTGTGTTTTTCTGGGTAAAGTAGAGAAACAAATCCAGGGAGATGCATATGTGCATAAGAGAGAGTTTTATATAAAGGGTAATTGAACATTAAGAAAGCATCCCAACCCAGTCCAGTTCAAGTCCGTAAGTCCTATATTAGCCCAAATGTCCGCTACTAATCTATAAAGTCCTCTTCAGACTCACAAAACACATGCAATGATGCCAAATGCAAGACGCTCACAGGCCAGTGGGTAGAAAGTCTTTGGATCCAGTGGCATTATAAGCATTTCAGCAATCATCAGTGTTGGTCGTGTGTCTTCTCCTTAGGAATGTCTCAAGGGAGTGAACAGAGAGAGAGAAATGTCTCCTGCCTCCAAAGGGGAAATCCAGGAATTCCCAGAATTCTCAGGAGAAGGCCATGCCCACAGATGCCTCATTGGCTGTGATCTTATGGGCAGACTAGACTCTACCACTTCACTCATAATCCTCTCAAATTGACACCAGAGTATGTAACTACCACACTGCGAAACTGGGAGGGAGGGTTCTGGAGATAGCCAGCACCCAGAAGAGGCAGAATAAAGTGCTATCTCACTGAGTTTTCCAAAGGAAGATGAACCCAAGAGGAAGAGAGAAAACGAACACAATATGACAGCTCTGTTGTCAGGATTTAAGAAGGTTAAGAGTTCATGTTTGCAGACAGCTTCACTTTCGTCCCCCTGCAGATCCCCCACCCCCCCAGCATCATATTGGTTATACTACTAACTGCAAGGCCATCAGTTCAAAACCACCACCCGCTCCATGGGCTTTTTACTTCCATAAAGAATTACAATCTTAAAAGCCCTCAAAGGTGGTTCCACTCAGTTTTATAGGGTCGCTATGAGTCAGAATCAACTCGATGACAGCGAGCTTTGTTTTGTTTTGGGGAATTAGAAGGTACTGAATCAAGTACAGAAGGTGAAGGGGCAGATCAGGATGCCTCTAAGTGTAGAGAGGTACCAATCCCCTTGACAATGTAATAGCACATGGAATGAGGGTTGATGGGTGGGTGAGGGAAGTCTATGGCTTAGCTGAGTGTAGCGAGGTACATGCAGTTCTTTAGCCAGGCACACCTTTATTTTGTTCCCATGGCACCAGGTTCATACCTAAGAGGATTGAAATGGACTCCTCACTCCTAACCCTGCTGGTTAGTTCCCTGAAAGTGGGCAGAGTGATTGTTCATCTCTGTCTCCTCCTCACTTTCGATGCCATCAAGCCTTAGTGGATCCCCAAATGCTTGCTGGATGATTAATATGGAGATACTTGGTGGGATCACACGATTATTCAGAGGTGTTGTGATGCTGAAACCTTCTAAAGCAACAGTTCTCAACCTGTAGGCCATGACCCCTTTGGGGGTCAGACAACCCTTTCACAGGGGTCGCCTAAGACCATCAGAAAACACTATTTCCAATGATCTTGGGAACTAAGACCCTGCTCCTCTATCCGTCTCCTGGCGGGTCTGCCCACATGCAGATATGCTGATCTGGTGAGAAAGAAGCTATCTCAACCTTTGCACTGACGTTGGCTTTTTACACCCACAGTCGCAAAATGTAGCAATGTAGTTTACTGTTGTTATATTAAGATTGTTACCCATGCTACACCATGCTTCAAGACAAAATTTCATTGCTTTGTCATTAGAAATAAATACTTCACAATATATAATTACACATTGTTTTCGTGATTAATCACTATGCTTTAATTATGTTCAATTTGTAACAATGAAAATACATCCTGCATAGCCGATATTTACATGACAGTTCATAATAGTAGCAAGATTAGTGATGAAGTAGCAATGAACATAATTTTATGGTTGGGGGTCTCCACCACATGAGGAATGGTATGAAAGAGTGGCAGCCTTAGGAAGGTTGGGAACCATTGCTCTACAGGATTGTTAAAAGATTGGATTTGGTCATAAAAATGGACTTCTGAAGTCTGTTGCTGTTGCAGGCTCTTAAGTTGATTCCGACTCACAGGGATCCAACACGACGGAGTGGAGCCGCCCAACACAGCTTCCTCAGCTGTCAGCATTCCATCTGTGTGGCCCATAGAGTGGCCGGGAGGTTTGGACCATTGGCCTTTCAGTTGCCAGCCAGGTGTTTAAGGATTGTCCCTCCAGGACTGAAGCATGAAACCGAAAACCAAACCTGCTTCCACAGACTTGATCCTGACTCATATATGCAAAACACCAGAAAGCAAACAACAAACAAACAAACAGAAAAGCAAAGCCTCTGCTATGGCATTGCTTCTGCCTCTCAGTGACCCTGTGGAACTGCCGCCACGTTTCCAAGGTCATAGATCTTTACAGAAGCAGCGTGTCACATCGAGCCCCACATCTTTCTCATGCAGAGGCTGTTGAGTTCAAAGTGCTGACTTATTGCCTGGCAGTTAAGCATTTAACCACCGTGCATCCTGGCTTCTAGTTTGGTGAAGGTTAAATTTAAGTAAGTATACGTCGTCATCTATTTATTATTTCACGAGGCACTAAATTGGCTTAGGATGGAGAGGTAAGTTGTGAATCAAATTCTCAGGGTCTTGATGCAATCAAGTTAGAGTCATTTCAGCACATATTTATTGAGGACGTATTACCAGTATCAGGTAACATGCATGGCATGGTGGGCAGTTCGAAACCACCAGCAGCTCAGTGAAAGAGAAGGGGCTTTCTACTTTCGTAAGCAATTTCAGTCTCAGAAACCCACAGGGGGTCGCTGTGAGTCAGTGTTGACTCCATGGAAGGGAGAGCCATAGAAAACACAGTCTTTGTGTTGTTACTTAGACAACAAACAGGAATTTAAAGCAATGTAACTGGGTCAAGTTGGCAGTTCAAACCCATCAGCTGCTCTTGTAAAGAGTTCAAAAACCCCAGAAACTCTGTATAGGGTTGCTATGAGTCAGAATGGGTCTGACCTCACTGGGTTTGGTTTTCCTTTTAAACTGGTCAAGCTAGTTATTTTAAATAGCTGATTTCAGATGTATTGGTAATGAAATGTAATAAGAGTCACAATGAAGACAAGCTAGGGGTTAGTACCTAACCCAGACCTTGAGACTAGACCCCATTTAGTGTCACCCTGTTAACATACCAGGTCTGCAATATCTGCTCAGGAGATGGTAGCTATTGTTGGTTGAGTTACTATTTATAATTTGTTGATTTCCTTTTACAGTTCAGTTATATGAAGGATATAAAGAAATACAGCTTTACTATGACCTAAAATGTGGAATAAAATGTGTTCTTTCGCTTCTTATTTAAAGACCACTGGAATTTTTATTCTGGTCAGATTTGATCAGAGTGCTGTCCTAATCACTTGTTGATAAATGCAACTAGGTTTTGCAGATTAATTTTATTATAATACAGAGTGTTCTCGACTGCTTAAAATAATTATGTTTTATGCCTGTACTTTAAAATATAATTGCAGATCTGATTTTGTGCTTAATATATTGTTTATTATTTGGATTTGCTACTTAAATTAATGATGTTATGTTTACATGAGTGCATAACTCCTCCTCTTTAAATACTGCTTTGGAAAGGCATTGTGCTACGGGCTTTTGCGAGCAAATTATAACCTAACACTGTCTCTCTGACATTGCTGTCTTGAACCCGTTGGGGAAGTAGGTAGGGCAGAAGTAAATAAATAAATACATGCTGTCAAACATCCAAAGACAAAATGTAAAATATTCCTTTTAAAATTGGGTATTTTACCCATCCAATGCCAACACTTCCAGATTTCTGGCTCTTGCTGAACACGGTGGGCGTTCAGAGTCACAGATACAGAGTCTGAGCTGGCTCCGTGTGGTTTCTTCTTTATCTGGATTTGGAAAATATTCCAGAACTGTGTCTTCCAAGCAGCAGCCTTGAATATGGGCCTAACAGTACCCTGTCGGTTTTTCTGCCCAGCGGTCTTTCCCTGTTAAAGGCCCCCCTGTGATGTCTCGCCTTGGGTCATTCACTCCCTTGCTAACTTACTTGTCTCTTTTTGTTGGCTGTGTGGTAGACGAACCCACTTGTGTTTTCTCTCCTAGAACGGGTGTAGAAAATGTCACATGAATTTCAAACTAACACCCAAGCAAAGACCAAATGGGTCACTGTTGCTCCTTCCAACTCACAGTGACCTGAAAGGACAGAGTAGAATTGCCCCACAGCATTTTTAAAGCTGTAACCTTTATGAAAGCACACAGTCACCTCTTTCTTCCATACAGTGGTGATGGGTTCAGACAACCCATTTTTTTTTTAAAATCGTTTTATTAGGGCCTCATACAACTCTTATCACAATCCATACATACATCAATTATGCAAAGCACATTTGTACATTCATTGCCCTCATCATTCTCAAAATATTTGCTCTCCACCTAAGCCCCTGGCATCAGCTCCTCATTTTTTCCCCTCCCTCCCCGCTCCCCCCTCCATCATGAACCCTTGATAATTTATAAATTATTATTTTGTCACATCTTGCCCTGTCCAACGTCTCCCTTCACCCACTTTTCTGTTGTCCGTCCCCCAGGGAGGAGGTCACATGTACATCCTTGTAATCAGTTCCCCCTTTCCAACCCACCCTCCCTCCAGCCTCCCAGTATCGCCACTCTCATCACTGGTTCTGAAGGGATCATCCGCCCTGGATTCCCTGTGTTTCCAGTTCCTATCTGTACCAGTGTACATCCTCTGGTCTAGCCAGATTTGTAAGGTAGAATTGGGATCATGATAGTTGGGGAGGAGGAAGCATTTAGGAACTAGAAGAAAGTTGTATGTTTCATTATTGCTACATTGCACCCTGACTGGCTCATCTCCTCCCCGAGACCTTTCTGTAAGGGGATGTCCAGTGGCCTACAAATGGACTTTGGGTCTCCACTTCACACACCCCCCTCATTCACTATGATATGATTTTTTGTTTTGATGATGCCTGATACCTGAGCCCTTCAACACCTTGTGATTGCATAGGCTGGGGTGCTTCCTCCATGTGGGCTTTGTTGCTTCTGAGCTAGATGGCCGCTTGTTTACTTTCAAGCCTTTAAGACCCGATATATGCTATATCTCTGGATAGCCAGGCACCATCAGCTTTTTTTGCCACATTTGCTTATGCACCCCTTTGTCTTCAGCGATTGTATCAGGGAGGTGACCACACAATGATATGATTTTTTGTTCTTTGATGCAGACAACCCATCTTTGGGTTAAGAACCCAAAGTGCTTAATCACTGTGACTCCAGAGAGCTCTGATTTCGTTATGAGAAGGAAATTTTGGGAAATAATTATGAAACCAAAAGATCATATAAAATACTCAGGATGGTTAGGATGATAAAACTAGTTGCTGGTGAAATCAGTGGCTGTACCTGGTGCTTCCATATGTGTCAGAGTAAAACTGTGCTCTGGAGTGTTTGGTGTTGATGGTTTTGAAACCAGGTAACTAGGCTTGTCTTTCAAGGCACCATCAATCTTTTGGCTAGCTGAATTAACCATTTGAACTACCCACAGACTCCATAATAATTGCAGTTAGCATCTACTGTGTGCTTGGAGGGGAGAGGGTGGCTAGCTTTATCAGTGCATTATTTTTTACAGCCTTTTCTTCTTATGAGACAATAAGCGCGGACTAACCGATTTTACAGATAACAAAACTGAGGTTCAGGGAGGCCAAGGAAATCATCTGTCTGGCTGCAAGCCTATGTGCTTTGCTGTTTTCACTGCTCTCTGGGTCAGAACTGAGCTGATGGCTGAGTTTCATCTGAAAGAATGAAGACATGTTTGTAAATGAACTCCAGTTCTCCTGGAGAGGAAATAGAATAGCGGAGCTGCTTTATAATCCAGGTGGCCTTTTGGTGAACAAAATGTTGCCCCCTCCCTCAGTGAGGGTGTTGGATGTTTTCCCTATCAAGGCCCACCTACCAGCCTGAAAATTACTTGTCTCAACCGATGCCAGTCAAGATTGCGTTAATCTGTATTATCCTTCAGATTGCATTACCAGAGCTAATTTCCCCCCCCACGTACAAAACTTATTTTGTGCCCTTTGTAATTAAATATTACGTTCCCACCCTACATGGCATTTTGTTAGAATTCTTCTAGACTAGGGGGCCTCTTTGCCACATACTCATATTTAATGCAGCATGATATGTATTATCACAGCCGAGAGAGAAAGGGTCTTTGCCCTCCCATGTGCATTGCATACGGAGCATTCTGTTTCCATGTTCTGGAAACGAGCCACACAATTTTTATTGTGGCAAAGAAATGGGCATCAACAATTTGTATCTTGCCTCGCTATTGTAAAATGCAAAACATGTTTTCTTTAAAATTTATTTATTTTCTTTGGCATATAATTCACATACCATACAACGCAATAGTTCAATCATGTTCAGAAGAGCTGTGCAATCAGGACCACAATCAATTTGAGAACATTTATGTTGACTGGGGTGAGAATGGAAACTACCTCCTTCTACATAGCCTACTGTCCACATGAAGATGACTTTGATTTTCCATTATCTTCATCAGCATAACTAATATTCTGGGAGACTCTTCCCCAGGCAAATAACCTTATTGTACAGCAAGGCACAGTAATTGGAGCTTATTCCTCAAACCCAAACAAAATCTAGTACCATCAAGTTGATTCCAATGCCAAGTGATCTTTCTCCCGAGGAGTGACTGGTAGGTTTGAACTACTTATCTTGCAGTTGGCAGCTCAGTGGGACTTATTCACTCCCTCACTCACTCACTGTAGCTGAATCGGTTCCGACTCTTATGACCCTACATGGTAGAGTGGAACTGCCCCTGTGGGCTTCTGAGTCTATACATCTTTATGGGAGTTGAAAACCTCAGGTCTCCATCATGGAGAGATATGGAATACAAAGTATTAATAAGTGGTTTGACAACAGCCTAGGTGGTGATTGCTGTTGTGTACCACTGTGCTGTTCCTGACTCATAGCAGCCCTGTATGAAGTGGAAGGCCTGCCCCAGAGGGCTCCCCAGGTTGGCCTCCTCCTAGGAGCAGATCACCAGTTCTCTTCTTCCCCAGACCACCTGGTGAGCTTGAACTGCCAATTTGGGGTTAGCAGCTAAGCGCTTAAGCATTGTGCCACAAGTCCCATTTCCTAGACTTGATTGAGGATTCTGTAGAAGAGCACTAATCAAAAGAGTAAATGCATAACACAATTTTAAATTCTCACAGATTCCAGACTTTCTGGAGCCATGGAGCCTGGATGAATTCCTGATACTATTGCCTGAGAACATCATTAACCCTTAAATCGAAAATATCTTCTTTAAACTAACCCATAGTTTCGCTTACTTAGGAAAATATCCGCCTTACGCATTATCCTCTTTTAAGAATTATCTATATGGGATACAATCTAAAATGGTAACTCAGAAAATGAGATAGGAACCATGGGAGGGCAGTGAGTTTATGTTAATGTAAGAGGAATAATTTAGGGAAAAAAAGAGTTTAAGAAGGTTGCAAAACTTGAATCTGTTCAGTGTCACTGAATTGTACATGTAGACATGGTCGAATTGTCTTTTTTTTTTAAGGTAGGAATTTTATTGGGATTCTTTTGGATCTACATATCAACATCTTAACAATTTTCAGCCTTCCACCTAAGAAAAGGGTATGCCTCTCCATTTACATTTATCATCTTTAATTTTTCTAACCAATATTTTTTTAATCATTTTATTAGGGGCTCATACAACTCTCATCACAATCCATACATACATCAACTGTGCAAAGTGCATTTGTACATTCATTGCCCTCATCATTCTCAAAACATTTCCTCTCCACTTAAGTCCCCAGCATTAGGTCCTCATTTTTCCCCACCCTCCCCACTCCCCACTCCCTCATGAGCCCTTGATAATTTATAAATTATTATTTTGTCATATCTTGCCCTGTCCGATGTCTCCCTTCACCCACTTTTCTGTTGTCCATCCTCCAGAGAGGAGGTCACATATAGTTCCTTGTAATCAGTTCCCTCTTTCCAACCCACTCTCCCTCTACCCTCCCAGTATCGCCACTCACACCACTGGTCCTATAGGGATCATCTGCCCTGGCTTCCCTGTATTTCCAGTTCCTATCTGTACCAGTGTACATCCTCTGGTCTAACCAGCTTGCAAGGTAGAATTCGGATCATGATAGTCGGAGCGGGGAGGAAACATTTAGGAACTAGAGGAAAGTTGTATTTTTCATCGTTGCTACATCGCACCCTGACTGGCTCATCTCCTCCCTGAAATCCCTCTGCAAGGGGATCTCCAGTGGCCTACTAATGGGCTTTGGGTCTCCACTCCGCACTCCCCTCATCATTCACTATGGTAAGATTTTTGTTCTGATGATGCCTTATACCTGATCCCTTTGACACCTCGTGGTTGCATAGGCTGGTGTGCTTCTTCCATGTGGGCTTTGTTTCTTCTGAGCTAGATGGCCGCTTGATTACCTTCAAGCCTTTAAAACCCCAGACGCTATACTTTTTGATAGCTGGGCACCATCAGCTTTCCTCACCACATTTGCTTATTCACCTGCTTTGTCTTCAGCGGTTGTGTTAAGAAGGTGAGCATCATAGAATGCCAATTTAATAGAAGAAAGTATTCTTGCTTTGAGAGAGTACTTGAGTGGAGGCCCAATATCCTTCTGCTACCTTAATACTAAACCTATAAATATAGGCACATATGGCTGTGTATCTTCTAGACAAGGGTGTGCTTAAAAATTTGCCTTGATTTCCTCAACAATGTACAACTACATTCACTACTCATGTCTGGACAAGGTTAGGGTCCAAGGACCAGATCATTATGTGAAAATCTGCATTATGCAAAAATGGAGAATGGCCACATCAGATTACAAACTAGAGGATGACTACATCACTACATAACTGACAAATTACATCATTATTTAATTACCAAATTACATGACTCTATAATTGCCAAACCACTGAAAATCATGGCCCAGTCAAGTTGAGCTGTAACTCCAACCATCACAGGCAGCATTACCCTCACCTAGCACCTCAGCGCTTGTTCTTGCTAAGCATATACCGTTAGTGCAAACTAGTCAGAGTGGATTCCTTAGTGGTTTCATAAGTATAATATATTGGATAATGAGATAGTAGATTAGTCAGCAGGAGTAGGTATATTATGTCATAATCCTTACTCATGTCTAGCCAAGTAGTCCCCGACATAATTGAAAGACCCAGTTTAAAACAAATTTCAAAATCTCAATAAAAATTTTCCTTGCCCTTCTCACTGCAATATCAGAGCTCTGAAAAGTTGATGGTCTTATTTAATGAAATGGGTAATAAACTCACTTTTTCTTATCAACTCCGATGGTGATATTTGAGGAGTTGATATTTCATACTTGATTTTCAAAAAGTGGTAGGAACTATATATGTAGTTACATATATATATGTCCCATATTAGACCTATTAGGTATTCAATTAAAAAGTATTACTAAATAGTTTGCATATCAAGATGGTTGTTATTATTGTGTACTCTTGTACTGTTGTGCTTTATATATATCATTATCCAATACTTTTTTTAATGACAATAGTAAAAACAACACTATCTAACTAATTTGCATCAACCATGCATGCCTGACAGTAACACACACACACATATATAAATGTATACATGTATATGCATACATGTAGATAGATAGGTAGGTAGATAGGTATTCACCCTGGTGGTGGAGGGGTTACATTTCGGACTGCTAACAGCAAGATCAGCAGTTCAAAACCACCACCAGCCTCTCCTCAAGAGAAAGATGGGGCTTTCTACTCCTATAAAAAGTTACAGTCTCAGAAACCACAGGTCTCCATGAGTTGGCATTAACTTGATGTCAGTGAATTTGGTCTTTCATATATACATAAGTACATATGTATTGATTATTTTTACTGTATTGGTATATTATTAGTGTATTAGAAATAACTATAACAATATTCCTTTTAGTTAAGAGATGAATCTTGAAAGTATTTGAAAAAAGTCTGTTCTAGAAATAAAACTAATTAATTTGTGCTATCAGAAAACTGGAGAATTGGAGTTGATTGAATTAGCAGAGGGATAAAATTCCTCATGAGATGCCAAATCAAGATGAAATTCTATAGCTTGATTTGCAATGCACTCAATGTTGGGTAAGATATTAATTTGACTATTAAGCCATTAATTTGACAACTAACTCTAGCGTTTCCCCCCACAAACTCAAACCATAAAACATTGGCCGAGTTGAATACATAAGACACTGTGGCCATAACACAGTTCATTCAATAATTTGTCATTAGTTCAATCGCAGCTGCATCTACTCCTTGAATGCTAATGCATGGTCAAATAATGGAGAGGGTCTCTGCATAATGAGGGAACTCTACCCCAGTCCTCTTCCCAGAGGCTCCTAAGTGTTCCATAGATGTTGAAGGGCAAGCCTCAGGAATACAAGTGTCATCCGGTTTCCTAGAAACTAGTCACAGGCGGTACCATCTCCATCAACCCTGTGACAATCACGTGGAGAATATTTGTCTGTCTTTTAGATTGAAGTCAAATGACAGCCCTAATTGTGCTTTTCCTTGCAATAATATAGCTGTTATTTCAACTTGTAGCCAATAAGGTCAGACTGGGTCCCAAACCACTGATTGGTGTTTCCATTACAGGGGTGGTACAATTAAAATAATTATTATTTTGCCTTTATAAAGAAAGTTAGTGACTGAATTTTCAACTCTAGAGATTAAAACAAAGGATTAACCTGGAAAATACACACACATACAGACCCCACCATAGTTTTTGATAGTCTTGGATCTAGTCCGACTATACAGGAAGTAGCAAAGCTGATCAAGTAAATTAAGCTGATTAATAAGAAAAAGATGAAGAATGAACATTATATTTCAAAATGATATAATTGCAATATTGTTTGGAAGAGCCCACCAACTCCACTAGCTAATGTTAAAATTACTTTACAAACATAATTTACAAAACCTTCCAAGTAGTTTAAATAGAAAAAGTTGTATTAAATTCATTCACAATACAATACAAATGATGTTAAGAGTTGTTATGTGGCATGAAATGATATAATACAGATAAAAGAAAATGAAATTATGACCTTGTAAGATTCGATCTCAGGTACCTTAGAGAATTGGCACCAGGACTAGTTACCAGGCCCAAGAAAGGATGAAATTGCTCTTAAAGAGTTGGGCTGCGTGGAAACCAAAATGACATCAAGCTTCAATAATTAAATTGTAAGGAAGGCTGAGTATGATTTTTTTCTCCAATAAAGCGCAAGAGATTTCTGCTTGGTGTCTTAATTGCTATTTTAAAATAATGGAAAGCACTATAAAAATATTTCAAACAGGCTCTTAGTTTTTGTCCAAAAAATACAAAGTGAGAGTAGATGACATAGGCAACGCAAGTATTTGACAGTTGACACAAAGGATGCTTTGTTTGGGAAAACATCAGAAAGAAGGCTGTTAAAAGCTGGAATAATACCAGAGGGTCTCCAAAAAAAAGGTGGGGGGGGGGACTCATGAGAAATAAATAGGCAGAATTGAATAGAGACCAGATAGCGCCAAGGTGTGCTAGACACAATGGTTCCTTTCTTTCCCAGGACATTTGAGATTCTAATAAGGAGAAGGACTCCATCCTGCTCACACTGCAGCCGAGTCCGGCATGTGAATTTCAGGGAGAATGGCAATGACAGGAAATCCTGTACAAATGAGTCTAATGGGCAGCCAATTCAATTCCTGCTGCAATTCCCAAGCCCCGCAGTAAGGTCTGGTTTCTAAGCTGGAAAACCAGAGTGCCCCCATGCCACGTTCAACTTACTAACGTCCTTCGTGATTTTAGAATTCAGAGGAATGAAAGTCAGTCGCGAAGGCGTGTCCCAAAGCAATGTTATTAGAAAGCTTAAGCAATGTCACTCCAATTCAAGACGTCTGGACCCGCTCGATGTTAGATGCAATTTGACTAAATTGTCCAAATGTCAAGCAGATCTAGCTGCACGGTGTCCTTGGAAGCACCTGTCTTCTCAACGCCCTTCTACCTGCAGTCTGTGCAAGTGTGGGGTTGGCAGGAGCGCCGGGAGCCGATTGCAATCCGGAGCTGCTCCGTGAGTTCATCGCATGGCGTTGGCTCTGTGATGTGGAGCAGAGCAATGTGTCTGTTCCGAAAGTTCTACAATAGGTTCAATGAAACATTTCTTCTTAAACTGTTAGATTGAGAGCTCTTTGATAGCAAATCAAAACAAACAAACAATAAAAAGAGACAACCCAAACCCATTGCCATTGTATTGATTCCAATTCATAGCAACCCTGTAATGGCAAACGGCCATGCCCATTTCACCTTTGAATTAGCCTGCTCTCATGCTGAGCAGTAAAATATTTGATGAATGAACAGTAGAAGATAACAGGGGCAAAAAAATCCAAATAAAAAGTTACACAGAAATCTAGAAAGCAAATCCTGTGGTCAACTAGAAAAGCGAGGAAATATCTCTTGAATTTGAATAAATTATAACACAAGATTAGGAGGCAGAGATGCGTGGTTTGAGGACAGATGGAGGAAGTGTGCAAATATTTTTAAGATTAGTTCTAAATAAAATCCTCCAATCTCAAATTTCCAAATCATGTCTGTTGGATATAGAAATTATAATACTATATATAGTATTATTTTATTATACCTACTTACATTATAATATCTACTTAGAATAATATAAGTGGAAGGAGCTGTGGTAGTGTAGTAGTTACAAATTGGGCTGTGATCTGCATGATTGGCAGTTCGAAACCAGCAGCAGCTCTGCAGGAGAATGACTGGGCTTTCTACTCCCATAAATAGTTGCAATCCCACAAACCCCAGTGGGGTCTCTCTGAGTCAGCATTGACTCAATGGCAGTGAGTGGGTGAAAGGGTTTACATAACCTGTTAAATGCTACCTATTGCTAGTCACCCTCAAGTTCATTCCAACTCAGGGGCACAGCATATGTGTCAGAATAGAATGTGTTCCATGGGAATTTCCCTGCTGAATTCTTTGAAGTAGATTGCCAGACCTTGTTTGTTTGTTTTGAGTTATATATATATAATCATTTTATTGGTGGCTCATACAATTCTTATCTCAATCCATACATATATCCACTGTGTCAAGCACATTTGTACATTTGTTGCCATCATCATTCTCAAAACATGCTTTCTATTTGAGCCCTTGGTATCAGCTCCTCATTTTTCCCCTCCCTGCCCCCTCCCTTATGAACTCTTGCTACCTTATACATTATTATTACTTTGTCATATCTTACACTGTCCAACATCTCCCTTCACCCACTTTGCTGTTGTCCATCCCCCACGGAGGAAGTTATATGTAGGTCCTTTTAATCCGTTCCCCCTTTCTACCCCACCTTCCCTCCACACTCCTGGTATCGCCACTCTCAGCCCTGGGCCAGACCTTTCTTATGAAGTGCATTCTTTTTTGTTTGTTTTTTTATGAAGTGCATTTTTGTGGACTTAACCTCCAACCTTTTGGTTAGCAGTTAAGTACATGGATTTTTGGTACCACCCAGGCACTTTTCTCCAATGCTCTCTCTCACAGGCATCAAGTCAATGCCAACTCAGCAACTCTGCAGGACAGGGCAGAACTGTCCATGTGAACATCTGGCACTGTGACTGTTTACAGTAGAACGCCCGGTCTTTCTCCCTCAGAGAAACCTGGCTAGTTTCAAAATGTGACCCTTGGAGATTGCAGCGCAATGCACAGCCGCTATGCCACCAGGGTGCCGGTTCTCCAAAATGAAAGACAGCTTGTTGCAAAGGCACAGCTGAGTTTATTGCTTAGTGCTCCCTTCAGAGAACTTTGGTAGCTTCTTGGAGGCAGAAAACAAGGTTGGATATTGTGGGAATTTGCAAATGATTTTAAGGTCGGTCTTTCAAAGGGAGGCCTGGAATGGGATTGAGTAAGGATTATGGAACAACAGCCCCAGGACCGACAGAGAGTGAGGAACACAAGGGTGTGAGGTAAAGTGTGGGAAGAGTGTGAGGACACAGACGGTATGTCAAGACTTTCTATTAAAAAGTTTATAGATGGTCCATCAGGAAGTGGTGTTTATTGTTGTTGTGGTTGTTTGGGTTTTCTTGCATGGGTAAGAATCTCCTAGCATAGTAAAGCTATGCTAACAAAGACCATAAAATGGAAAATCATGGCTATGAAGACTGTAAGCTGTGAGGAGGGGTGGGTGGGCTTGGTCCCTAGTGACCAAACTTTGAACAGGGATGGATATTTTAAATTCTCGAGTCCCTCCCGGGACAACTCAGAAGGAAATGGCCCTTCTGAGTATGTATTTGGAGGCAGATGCTTATAGGTCTGTGAGTCGACACCCCCATCCGCTCATCAACAAACCCAGCATGCCAGCTGAGCTGTTTTACAACCATTTTATCTGACCCCCTTTCACGTGACAGCATAATAATAGTGACCTCTTGTTATGTACTGAGATGTGACCGTTCTTCATCCCTTGATTCATTTAGTTCTCCCACAATCTACAGGTGTACATGCACTAACATATGAGAACTGAAACCAATTATGTCCACCATCAAGCTGGACATTAAAAACCCAAACCATACATTACTGTCTACATTAATATGACTTTCCTATTCTACTGTCTTTACTACGATTGCTATACTTTCCTGAAAAGTTGCTTACCTAAGCAAATATCTCAATTGTTCCTTATAAAAATTTCCCCAAAGATCCACCAACTCTGAAAAAAAAAAATCCACAGTTCAGTTTGTGCCCTGAAATGCTTTGAATCCTTATCTTCAAAGTACTTGCCTCTCTTGGACTACGCGTGGTGGCTGCCACCAACCTGTTTGCCTAGACCTGTGGGCTGACTGGTTCTAAGGACTGCATTGCTGTGACCTCACTGCTACAGTCTGGGCACGTCCCTGAATCCACCCCGAAGTCTGGTGTCAAGATCCCTGTCTCTGACGGGTAGCTGCAGAGCACCAATGCCTCTGTGGATGACAGTCACCTAGCAGAACTCAAGGCCACACTGCCCAGCCCAGACAAGCTCCCTTGGTTCAAGATGTACCCCATTGACTTTGAGAAGATTAATGACAGCAGCTACCATATGGATTTCATTGTAGCTGCATCCAATCTCCGGGAAGGAAATGATGACATTTCCCCTGCAGCCCAACACAAGAGCAAGCTGATTGCAGGGAAGATCACCCCCAGCCCTCGCCACAAGCACAGCAGCGTGGTCAGCCTTGTGTGTCTGGAGTTGTACAAGGTGGTACAAGGGCATCAACCGCTTGAGTCCGACAACAATGGATTCCTCATCTTGGCCCTGCCTTCCTCATCTATGGCTTCTCTGAGCCTGTTGCTGCCCTGGCCACTAGGACTATCATCAAGAATAGACATTGTGGGATCGCTCTGAGGTACAAGGGCTACGACCTCATGGTGAGGGGATGAGCGTCAAACAGTTCCTTGAATACTTCAAGAGGGAGCCTAAATTGGAAATTGCTATGCTATCCCAGAGCGTGCCCATGCTCTGTGCCTTCTTTACGCCAGCAGCCAAGCTCAAGGAGAGGGTGGATCAGCCAATGACAGAGGTTGTGAGCCGTGCGTCCAAGCGAAAGCTGGGCCGTCATGTGTGGGCACTGGTACTTGAGCTGTGGTGCACCGGCAAGAGCAATGAGGAGGTTGAGGTCCCTTGTACATATAATACACCATCCGCTGAAGCCATCCTCCCTCTGCCCCCTAGACCCACTCCAGTCCGGCCCCGCTCAAGCCCCCTGTAGCCCAGGGCTCCTATTTGGCCTCTGACAGTGGCACATGGGGCTAAGCCTGAAGTCTCCTTCCCCTCCTCGCTGAGCCTTTCCTTTTGTTGCTTCTTCCCACCTTGTTTGGGATCAGACTCCTAATAATTATGAATGCCCCCACCCCCACACAAAATACTTGCTTCGTTCTTCCTACTGATCCTACTGAACTCTTGTTTCTTAATCCGTACCTAATTCTAATGAAATGCTTTCTTTGAAAGGCCTGCCTTAAATCAAACTTCAAATTCTGCTTTTGCAGCCCAAGAAACTACCAGACCCTCTCTTCGCAGCGGTAAGCAGTGAAGTAAGCTCAGCTTTGTCTGATCCAAAGATTGTGTTGGTGCTATTGAGGGTGCGAGGGTCTAATACATCACCTATCCGCAGATAAATGAGTTATTTGGGAGCTGGCATTCAAAATCCATTGTATCAGCCTCTAAGAGCTCCTCTTTAAAGTGTTAAACATTCGCCAAATTAACCATTTCAGCATGTAGAATTTCTCTTCCAGTAGGGATCGCAACTCAATGTAAGGAAAACCGGACTCTTCACCGCTGGACCGATAGACAGAGTGATGAGAAATGGAGATAAGTTTGAAGTGGTCGAGGATTTCATGTCGCTTGAATCCCAGCAGTGCTCATGGGAGCACCAGTCAAGAAATCCAGCAACACATTCCATTGGGCCCAGCTGCGGCACAGGGATCTTGTAGCAAAGAACAACATGTCACTCGGAGGACTAAGGTGGGCGTGAGCCAAGCCGCGGCATTTGCAGCCTCCTCCTGTACCTATGAAAGCTCCCCAGTGAATAAGGAAGACTGAAGAGGATTTTATATATTTTAATTATCAAATTGGGGAAAATTTTGAACGTAGCAAAGACTGACCGAAGAACAAACAACCCTGTCTTGGATGGACTGCAGCCAGAGTACTCTTCAGAAGTGAAAATGACAAGACTTTGTCTCACGCATATTCTGGACTTCTGACCAGGAGGGGCCTGGAGAAGGAAATCACGCTTGGTAAAGTAGAAACAAACAACACCCCCAAACCCACTACCAACAACAACCATCCTCACTGCCATCAAGTTGATGCTGACTCACAGTGACCTGTGCGACAGGGTAGCACAGCCCCTGTGAGTCTCTGAGACCATCACTGCTGGTAACAAAAAAGAAGATGCTTACGGAGACAGATTGTCACCGTGGCTGCTACCATGGGCTCAACCATATGAACAATTGTCTGGATTGCTCCGGACAGGGCAGTGTTTTCTTTTGTTATTCATCAAGTTACTCTGATTTGGAAACCACCGGACAGCATCTCATGACAGCAGCAGCCGCAGGAAGAACAAAGATGCCTCCTCTCTTAACCGCTACACCTCGTGCTGCTCCTGAGTGCTGATGGGACTGCGACTTATGGAAGACATTTCAACCAAAATAAAACTTCGCGACCAAAAGGCAAACACAAAACCCCTAGAGTCAACCCCACACCTGAAAGTTATTCCGCCCAGGCAATTTTCGGTTGCACTAGACACAGGTCTGTGTGATTATGGAACAGAAGATGGACTCTGCTGAATAACTATAATCATACCATCTGACAAGCAAGCACCTGAGAGAACAGTGAATTCCCTTTAAATGAATACCTTGTCAAGGGCTAGAAGGAAGAGGTAGATACACACAGGTCCCACTTCTGTATTTTGCTGACAAATACCCTTTGTCCATATTCTCTTACCAGCTCCTCATTTTAAAAGGCGTCCCTGTTCTTTTTGTTGGTATCCTGTGTGCTGTCTGGTGCAATTACAGAGTAAATTAAGTTGGGTACCACAATATGTATTATTCTATTCACTGTAGCACACACTGTAGTTAGGTTTATAAGAAATTTCTAGTGTAATCCCAAGTGTCGCTCCATTGTAACTTTCCAAAACATTATCCTTTGGGGTTAAATTTTCCTTATTCCTTTTGAGATCCCAGGTTTTCTTTTTCCTTTTTGGAGCATAAGACAAAGATTGCTTGCAGCTGCTTCAGAGTTACTGGTGAATTAAATTTAAAAAGGACCATTTCTATGGTAAAATCCTTTATTTTATAATCTTTGAGAAACTCAGTGACTAAAATTGTCCCACTGGAGACTCTCATAACACCAGAGCTATGTGAAAGGCACACTTACTATTAGTCTACGATGGGTCTAGTGTCCAGGGTTGGTTTTCATTTGTTGTTGTTTTTGGTTTGTTTTTTAAGTGTAACCCCAACTTACTAAGATAATAAAGCAAACGACTAAATCAGTAAGTTCAACCGCTTAGATGTAAGTTCAATATAGTAAGTTCAACTATATTGAAAAGCCAGAGTCTGCACTTGCTCACAAGCATGTAGTGAGTGCGTTCCCTTTGCCAAGCACTAAGCGCTTTCTCATTCTTCATCACGTTCCATTTCTCTTAAGCCCTAGCAAGGACTCTGTGATTAGGCCCATTTTGCAAATGCAAATACCAAAGCTTAAAGTGATATACATGAGAAAAATTAAATGAAAGTAGCGTATTTAGTAAGTTAATGTTTTATTCACTAAATGAATATTTATGAAGCCACTACTATGTGCGATTCTGTACCCCATACGGGGACAACAGTGGTGAGGAAGACAGATAATCGCTCTGTCTTAAAGTCCCTCAGGTTGTTCTGAGGTACCAGTGAAGAGACTCCACCCCGATGTGGACTCCATGCACAATGGAGGCTTGTGCTCTCCTTAGGAGAGTTGGGGATCAGTGGATTATGATCATAGGGTTTTCACTGCTTGGCTTTTGGAAATACATCACAAGGTCTTTCTTCACAGCCCATGTTAGTCTGGAAGCTCCACTGAAATCTATTCAGCATCATAACAATATACAAACTGTCACTGACAGATTGTGCATGAGGTGCCTTGGCTAGGAATTCCACTAGGGTCTCCTTCATGGAAGATGAGCATTCTACCACAGAATTATTATGTCTCCCAATACATCTTAGCAATCATACAAATGCATCAACTTTAAAGAGCTAAATATCTACAAACTAAATATATAAATAGTAAATAACATTATAAAGGTAATTGCAAATATAATAGGACCACGAATATTCAGATTCTGAGTATCTTGAAATATCAGCATTGGCGAGACATGATTTTGGACTTGTGATGTTATTTTTAGAGCTAGAAGGGATTGTAGAATTGAGCAATGTATTTTCAGTATGGTTCAGTTCAACTTTAAGGGATTCTACACATGTCCATCACAAATATAACATAAATTCAAAAACAAAGCCCACAATCACCATTCGTCTCTCTGTTTGTCATATCGCGGTGCTTTGCATGTTGCTGTGATTCTTGAAATCATGCCACCGGCATCTCAAATGCTAGAGGGTTCACCCAGGGTGTCCGCACTTCGATGAGGCTTTCAGACTAAGGCCAACCAGGAAGAAGACTTACAAATTTACTTCTGAAAAAGAAGTGATGAGGAAAAATTGACAGAGAACAGTAGAATCGTGTCTGACGTAGTGCCAGACGTGAGAAAGACACTCAACGTACAAACAGAGAAAGCTGCTGCTTCCAAGGGCTCTTCCAAACAGAATTGCCCTCAATGATGTCGATGGCGTAAAACTTTTAGGACGTTTTATGTGGCATGACTTCACTGATGTGGCATGACTCCAAGTGAGCAGAAAGACTTGCAAACATCTTTTAGTAAACAAAACATGGAATGCATGAAATATCAATCTCGGAAAATTGGAAGTAATAAAAAAAGGAAATGAACCACACAACGATTGATATCTTTGGCATAGTGAGCTGAAATGGAACGATCTTTAGCCATTTGAATGGAGCAAACGTGCGGTATTCTGTGTGAGGAGTGAGACATTTAAAAGGAACGACTTTCCAATCAGAGTCAAAAAACAGCTTTTGAGGATAGGTCCTGAAGTGAAACTCTGTCGGTGCGAGGACAATGCCCAGATGACTATAGTGAATACCAGTTAATAAGATTATTCAATTTTACATGCCAAGCAATAATGCCAAACATGAAGAAACTGAAGATTTGTATCAACTTCAAAAGTCAAAAAGAAGCCCTGTCTGGTGGCACTGGGCTGCTGTGGCAATTACATAATCTCCTGTCAATTTGTGGATGGGTGGAGTCTAGCCTGTCAATCAGGTCATAGCCAATAGCGCCATAATGGCTCTGGGTGGGCATGGCCTTCTCCTGAGGATTCTGGGAACTCCTGAACCCTACCCCCACCCTGGAGGTGGGACACACAGACTCTCTGCTTCCTATTCCTATTGACAAGCCATATGGAGACACACTGATGGAGCGAGAGCTCTGGAGCTGGAGGAGCCATGTGGAGACTCATGCTAGTGCTGAGATGCTTCCACCACCACAAGACCTTCTTCTACCCACCTACCTGTGATCTTCCTGCATTTGGCATCATTGCATGACCATGTGAGTCTGAAGAGGAATTTATGAACTCATATCAGACATGTGGGTTACTGTCAGATTTATGGACTTGATCTGGACTGGGATGGGGTGTTTCTTAATATACAATTGCTCTTTGATATAAAGTTTTCTTATGCATTAGTGTCAATGAATTTGTTTCTCTATTCAACCCAGACTAACACAGATGCTAAGCACAAAAGTGACAATTCAAACTCACCCATCCCTCCATGAAGAGAAGATAAAATCGTCTGGTCACACCCAGCGTTCGTCTCAGAAATCCCATGTACAGGGTAGCTCTGAGCCAGGACCAATTTGATGGCAGTGGGTTTTCTGAAGTCTGTAATTGATCCAATATACCATCAAGATTCATTGATACTTACTGGTGACTGGAATGTAAAAGTAGGAAACTGAGAAGAAAGATCAAGGGTTGGAAACTATAACCTTGGTAAAAGAAATGACATTGAAAGCCTGGATGACATGATTTTCCAAGACCAATGACTCACTCACTAAAAAGACCTCTATGGGTGGACCTATCCAGATGGAATACGGAGGAATCAAATTGAATATGTCCGTGGAAACAGACCATGGAGAAGTTCAGTAGCATCAGTAAGACCAGGGCCAGGGGTTGACTGAAGAAAAGTAAATCAGGAGAGCCAAAAAATAGCCTTGAGTTTCTCCCACCTGAATTTTGAGACCGCCTCAAAATAGATTGGAAATATTAAAGAATAATGACTAAAGACCAGCTATATTGTATAATTATGCCAGGGACCCCATAGATGAAGAAAGCTAAAGATCCTTAAAAAGGAAGGAAAGCAAGAACCAAAATGGATCCTTAAACCTGCTCTTTAACCTGTAGTAGCTAAAGTGATTGGAAGAAATGAGCAATAAGGTAAATAGAAGCGCTCCAAAGGTAGCTGGAAAAGATACAGGGAACTATTCCAACAGTGGCATTGGAAAACCATGAGGGAAGAACTTGTTTGGGTTTTTTCAAGCTAAAAGAACTGAAGAAGAAAAAATCAAGCCCGCAAGACCCAAGAGGGCCCCAGCATACCCTACTGTGTAGGCATGCCCAGGCAAGGGGCCACACCATTCACTGCACCCCCATGTCCCAGAGGGACTCCCCTTGAGCCAAACCCTGAAGCCCCAGGACTGGCTGGTGGTGGGGACAAACTAATAAGGTTTTAACTGGCCTTTCTTTCTTACTTTCTTTCTTTTTTTTAAAGAAGTGGACCACCATATGCTTCTTCCTAGTATGTTTTAATCTGGAAGTATCAGTGAATGATGTTGACCTCATTCAGTAGTGCTCAAATAGGTAACCCTACTGATATTTGAACAGCAGTGATAGGTGATGTTCCTTCCAGCATTACAGCAATGTGCAAGTCACCACAGTACAGCAAACTGACAGATGAGTGGTATAGACAGGACATTTTCTAATACATTTCCAGAAGATGAGCCTATGAGGCTGGAAGTCACTCAAAATATGACAAGGAAAAAGCTGCTTCCTAAAAGTAGAGTTGATGTTAATAGTGTGGATTCAGAGAGCCTTGTATATGACATGACTCAAAATGACAAGAAACATACACAAACATCCGTTAGTAATAAAAATGTGGACTGTATGAAGTATGATTCTAGGATAATTGCAAATTGTTAAAAGTGAAATGGAATGCATAAAGATCAATATACTCGGCATTTTTGAGCTGAAATGGCCATTTTGAATAAAGCAATCATGTGGTCTACATTATGCTCATAACGACAAACTGAAGAGGAAGGGAGTGCCATTCATCGTCACAAGGAACCTTGTAAGATCTATCCTTGCTAAGACAATATCCATATGCATATATGGAAGACCAGTTAATATGTCAGTCATTTAAATTGGTGAACCAACCAATAATTCCAATGATGCAGAAATGAACATTTTCTGCCAACTTCTACAGTCTAAAATTGGTAAAATAAGTAATCAAGAAGCAGACTGGGATGCAAAAATAGGAAACAAAGACTAATGATCAATAGTTGAAAAATATGGGTTTGGTAATAGAAATGGCACTGGAGAACTGCATGATAGAATTTTGCAAAACCAGTATCTTATTCATGACAACTACTCTTTTTTTTCAACAGCATAAATAATGGTTTTTCATGTGAGCCTCACTAGATGAACACACGGTAATCAAGTCAACTATATCTGTCAAAAGGACAATGGAGAAGTTCAAATATATCTGTCGAAAGGACAATGGAGAAATTCAATATCATTAAACAGACTAAGGTCAGGGATTGACTATGGAGCAGGTAATCTATTGTTCATGTATAAGTTCAAATTTAAGCAGCAAAAATTCAAACAAGTCTATCTGAGCCAAATTACAGCATTGAATTTTGAGACCATTTTTAGAATAGATTTAATAAATCATTCACTAATGATTGAAGGACCGATGAGTTGTGGGATGATATCAGGATATCCTAGGTGAGTAATGGAAAAGGTTAATAAAAATACAGTAAAAAAGTAATTAGTAAACTGTATATCTTAAGACACTAGAATTTAGAGAGTCTAGAGTGCAGAGAAGTTAAAGTTAATCGAAGAAATGGCAAAGTAAGAGAGTAGAACACAAAATTTCATAAGATGGCTGGAGACAAAGTCAAAGTATTCAGATAATATGCGCAGATGCGTAGTGTTTCTCCAGTTGAAAGAGCTGAAGATAAACTCAAGCCTTCGGCTGAGAGATGGAAAGATACTATGGGTAAAATGTTGAAGGACAGAGAAAAGATCCAAAGAAATACAGAGAGTCAAAAATTGGTTGATGTCCAATCATGTCAGAAGGTAACATTAATGGGACCAAAGGAAGAATTCCAGGCTACACCGAAACAAAACCAAAAAATGAATCTAACTGCTACACCGTCAATTCCAGCACACAGTGACTCCGTAGAGCAGAGTAATACTGCTCGCTAAGGTTTCTGTTTGTTCCGACAATTTTATCGGCATTTCCACATATCATACAATCCATAGTTATCTCAAGGAAAGCTGCACAGTCATCACACAGTTGATTTTAGCCCACTTTCTTCTTCCTTGTATTCCTTATGAGTGTAATTATTAAGATTCTTCCTGTGGGAAAAATAGACACAACCAAATAGTCTCTGATTCAACATCTTCTACATGTATATTTCAGGGCCATTCATTTTACTTGGTGATGCAACCATTAGTGCTATTCTTTTACAAGTTATTCTACCACTATTCACATAAACCCAATGCCCCCTAAGCCAAAATTCTTCCTCTTTCACCCACGGGAGCCATTGGTCAGCATTGGTTTCTTTTATAATTTTTTTAGTAGTTTTCTTGATATAAACATTCACATACGATGCACTCCCATTGTTCAGTCACTTTTAAAAAGAGGTGCATTTCCATAATAACAATCAGTTTTAATGTTCCCTCCCCTGCCTCACACTCAATGTTTGGCCATCCCTGCCCCTCACCCTTCCAAACCCCAGGCCTGATAAACCCTTCTGTTGCTTATTGTCTCCATTCACCCATTCCTTTTGTATTTCGTACACTGGGAAATCTAATATAACCAATAATTAAAAATTAAACAGAAAGAAGAAAAAATAATATTAAGATAAAGAATGAAAAGACCCATCCCCTTACAGAAAGGTCGCAGGGAGAAGATGGGCCAGTCAGGGTGCTACACAGGTAGCACCAATGAAACATACAGCTTTCCTCTGGTTCTTTCATGCCTCTCCCCCCACTATCATGAACCTAATTCTACCTTAAAAGTCTGTCTAGAACAAAGCATGTACATGGGTACAGATAAGAGCTGGAAACGCAGGGAATGCAGGACAGATAAACTCCTCAGGACCAATATTGAGAGTAGCCATACCAGGAGGGGAAGGGGAAGGTAGGGGGGAAAGGAGGAACTGATCATAATGATCTATCTATAACCCCCTCCCAGGGGGATGGACAACAGACAAGGGGATTGGGGGAGACATCAGACAGTGCAAGACTTGAAAAAATAATAATAATTTATAAATTATCAAGGGTTTATGGGGGAGGGAGAGAGGGAGGGGAACAAATGAGGAGCTGATGCCAAGGGCTCAAGTAGAAGGAAAATGCTTTGAAAACTGATGGCAACATAAGTTCAAATGTGCTTGAGACAATGGATGGATGGATTGTGATAAGAGTTGTACAATTCTCCAATAAAATGATTTTTAAAAAAGAAAATGTTAATTGGAGAGAAAAAATAAAAAAGACCACCAACATTATTAAAAAGAGAAAGAGAGAGAAGTTTCTATTATGGAATAAGTGAGAAATATTTAGGCTTAGATCAAATTTAGTTTGGGTCAAGAGGGAGGCCGACTGACCAAGCATCATATTATGCTGCAGTTTGATCCCCATAATCAAGTTCATAATGGTCTCTGTCTGATAAAGTTGGTCGAGTCCCTGCCTATTGCCAGAGGGATCTGCCAGAGGCTTAATCTGACTAGATACTCTGCCAATGGATTTTGGGTTCCCATTATCCTACATAGCCTTCTACAAGTTGAGTGTTCATAATTTAAACTCTAATATTTTCTTTGTCATATTTGAATTTTGTGGTTGCCTTCTTTGGATCACCCAGGCCCGGTATGCTTCTTCCATGTGGACTGAGTTGGCATCCTTAAGGTTTCTGAGACTGAATATTCATGGAGCAGAAAGCCTCATTTATGTCCCTCTCAATGGATGGTGGGTTTAAATCGCTGATCATGTGATTAGCAGCTTGATGCGTAGCCAACTATATCACTATTTCCTACTTATACTAAAAACCCCAAGCAACCACACTCACGGCCATCGAGTCAATGCTGACACATAGTGACTCCCTGTAATTGTTTATAGGGGTAGAAATCCCAGTTTTTCCTCCTGTGGAGCTGATGGTGTTTTTGAACTGCCAACCACAAGGATAGCAGACCAATGACTAACCACAACACCAACAGGCATTGGCAAACATTAAGATGTCAGGAATTGACCGAATTCATTGAATGCTAGTTGAAAAGCTTCAACAAATGGACTCAACTATGGAGGAGCTCACTCATCTATGCCATGAAATTTGCAAGCCAACCAATTGGAAGAAATTCATATTTATTCCCATTCCAAATAAAGGTGGTCCAAAAGAACGAGGCAAGTATTGAACAGTATGATTAATATCACAAGCAAATAAATTTTTTTTGCTGAGGATTAACCAGAAGGAGTTTCAGCAGTGTACACAGAAGCCTGTCAGAAATACAAACTGGATGGAGAAGAGTACTTGAAATGAGGTGTATCATTGCTAATGTCAGATGGAATTTCTCTGAAAGAAGAAAACACTAGAAAATGATTTAATTTTGTTTTCTGACTATGCTAATGCATTCAACTGTGTTGATTGTAATGAATTATTGACCACATTGCAAAGAATGGGAATTCCAGAAAACTTCATTTTGCTCATACAGGGCAAATCAACAGGTAGTTGTTTACACAAAACTAGGGGATGTTGCACGGTTTAAACATGAGGAAGCTGTGCATCAGAGTTACATTGTTTCACCAGACTTCTCTCTGTGTGGCCAGCAAATAGTCCAAGAAGCTAGACTGTATTAGGAGGAACGTGCCATCAGGATGGAAGAAAGACTCACTAACAACTCGTGATATGCAGATGACACAACGTTCTTTGCTGAAAATGAAGAAAATGTGAAGTATTTACTCATGAACATAAAAGACTGCAACTCAACACAAAAGAAAACAGAAAATGTCCCAACAGAACTCATAATAGATAAAGGAGGGATGTTGCAACGCTCTCATTTCACTTGGATCTAGAACTGACGCTCATGGGAAGCAGAGGTCAAGAAATCAAATGCATTGGGCAAAGCCACTGTAAAAGACCCTTCAAAGCATTGTAAATCAATATGGCAGATAGAATTAGGTTAAAATGTAATGTCTTATCATTCAATCTCCCTTTGGACCCATTTAAAGTTGTTTCGCTTAAAAAAAATGAAGGGGAAACACACAGGTAGATCCCTTCTGATCATAGGTTAGGGCTGTGAATAGCCTTGCGAATCATATCTACATGATTGGAAAGTGGATTATTGAAGAGGCAGTTAGGTTAAAATTTAACAATTTGTTAACCTTTTTGATCCATTTAATTTGGTTCTAGTTGTTAATATCTTTTTCCTTTTTGATAGGGAGTTTTTGGTTTTGTTTTATTTTGTTATTATTGTTAGTTACTTTGGTATGTTTTTCTATATATGAAACCCAGAATAAGTACATCTATAGAGGCAGTAACTGGATTAATGGTTTCTTGGGGGTATGGCAGGGAGGATGAAGGGAAGCAAGGAGCTAATAAGAATGAGTATAAGAATGGAAGTAAATGTTCTAAAATTGATTGTAAAACTCTTCTTGATATGATTGAAATATTAAATTATATGATAGGTGGAAGACGTGCCAATGAAACTTTTTTTTTTTAAGCTTCAACTACCACTTGAAAAAGGTGTGCCTGGCTCAAGTGTGCATATCCTATCACTTCACAGGCAGAGGAAAGCTAATCTATGAGTAAAGAAAACTGAAGGAAAATCGATGCCTTTGAATTACAGCGTTGGCAAAGAATATTAAAGGTACTCTGCCAGGCAAAGGAGCAGATCTGGTTTGGGAGAATTCAAAATGCTTTTTAGAGGCAAGGTTGGTGAGACTTCACCGCACACATACCCTTTGCATGTGCTACCAGAAAAGAGAAGTCCCGGAGAAGGACATCATGTCAGAAGTTATGAAGGAGAGTGTTCATGAAAAGGAGACAAACTCTCATCAGCATGGATCACACAGTACCTGTAACATGGTCTCAAACATAGTGATTGTGTGGACGAGGGAGGTGTGTGTGAAGCAGGTAGTGTTTTGTTCTATTGTGCATAGATTTCCTATGAGACATAACTGACTCACTGTGGGGGGAGGTTATATGCTTACCCAACATCCTCCCTGAAGGCAGTTAAGTCCACAGACTACAAGGTAGGCCCTGCTCCCTGCTGTTTAAGAGCAATGGACAGGCCAGCAGTCATTGATTTGGTTCCTTTAGGTGGAGTTCACACCCTACCGATAATGGTCTCTATCATTTGAGCCAGGGAACAGGTCAGACCAACTCTGTGACATCCAAAATTAGTCTGCCATCCTGTATCTAGGATCCGCCCTTCTTGCCACATGTATACCCCCAATCCCTCCTCTTCCTATTGCATGGATAACCCTTGATCACCCCCTCCCATTACTGCATTACCTATAGCACAACCCCTTCCTGTGACATATGTCTTCACCTGTAATTAAGGGGCTTGCATATCCCCAGAGAATTTAAAAGCCTTGGTTAGCATTAAATATCTCTCTCTCTCCACGTGGACCACCAAGCTGGGCTAAGGTGAGCATTGCTACCATGAATTGTGTCTGACTCCATTATTTCAATATTTCTCTTCTATCCCCCATGCTCTCTATGACTTTACTATAATCTTTACTTATTATCATTGAACAATTGCGCCTACTGGACCCGTAATGATGTGCTAGGGGCTGGTTTCCCTTTGCAACTCACCTGCACCTCACACCGTAAGACAAACAAAGAAGCTAGATGAAGGATTGATGTAGAGATGAAGAAAAAGCAGGATGAAATGGAAAAAGTCTCTTTCTTAAACCTCAGAAAGAATAATTGTCTTTATTGCATATCAATCTATGCTATATGCATAATTATATGCATAATTAATTATTAAATTACACTAAGAAAAAATAATAAAAATCACTTATATCATCTAGATCTCTCTTTGGTATCATTCTACAGATTTGGCTTAAACGATATTGTAATGTTGATGAAGCAAAGATGATAATACAGTTCAAGAGGCAAGAGCTAATTCACTTCTTTAATAAGGACATTCAAATCGGAGATGATGTTAAAAGATAAAGCATCATTTAAGGAAAGGCCTTGGTAGAATGAAACTCCTCTCTCCAGGGGAAGGCCTCCCACACATGAGACTCATTAAGCTTTGGATAATCATCTGTCATGTTCAAATACTTCAAAGGAAACCAAACAGATTACCTTTCTTCATTTTCCAGAGAAAATCATCCACCATGTGAAACAAAGCCTTTCTAGATCAGAAGACCCTCTATTGTCAGATAAAAAGATGTTATCAAATCCAAAGAATGTGCAGGAAAAAAAATGGCAATTTATCAAGATTAAGAATATTCTTTTAATCATCTAAGTGCAGATGTTTAGAGAAACCACATGCTTTCTGAGACAGTGGCTCTTCTCTCTTACAACAGGGTGACTGTTTATATAGTCCCAATGCAGCACTGGAATTAACCATTGACCCTATGTCCATTTAACACAACATCTAGGTGATGCCTCGGATCAATGGGAACCCATCCTGGAGGGCTGTCGACAATGTGCTATAAATAAGAGCTGCGCAAGTCAGGATGACCAGGAGTAAGGAAAAGGACTCCAGAGGGCAGGGCCCAGTTTGGTTTAACATTTTGAGGAGCACCTAGCGGAGTATCTAGAATTTAAAAGAAGCTTTAAAAAAACCCCATTGAATGAATTAGTAAATACACAGGAGCAACCCTGGGAAACATAACAAGCCCAGGAAGATACGAAAGATGAAGGCTATGGTGGGGTGGCTTGACAGAATCAACGAGAAAAGAAACAAGAGCTCACATGATGCACTAATTACAAAGAAGTGGAAAATGAGACAAAGCTTACATCCCATAGGAAGTCTCTCATCCTCTGCACTGCATAGGAAAAAAAAATCCACAAATGGTTTTCCTGGTCATAGTCAAACCAGGCCAAAGGAATTTGAGACTGCTGCAGTGTAGCAATCCCTTGTATTCCCAAATTGATCCCAGACATAAAATAAATCCCCAATTTGGGACCAATAGAGCAACATAAGCTAATAGCCTAATAGACCTGTGATTTATAAAGTTGTTTTTCCCAAGACTCTGATCTAGGTCACATATGGTTTGATGGATTTCCCTTGGATTTGGTAAAGCAGTATGGAAACAGGCATAGCAACACTTATCAGAAATTGGACACAGGGCCCTGGAGGCACAGTGGTTATGCTTTAGGTCACTACAGCAAGGTCAACAGTTGGAAAGCAACAGCTATCTGGTGGAGGAAGTTTAATGGAGGCTTTCTACTACCATAAAGTGTTGCAGTCTCCGATGCTCACCCTCCCAACAGGATCTCTGAAGACAAATTGATGCCTAAGCAAATGTGGTAAAGAAAACTGATGGTGCCTGGCTATCAAAACATAGTGTCTGTGGTATTAAAGGCTTGAAGTTAAACAAGTGGCCATCTAGCAGAGAAGCAACAAGTCCACATGGAAGAAGCACACCAGCCTGTGCGATCATAAGGTGTTGTCAGAACCAGGTAGCAGGCATCAGAAGACCCCAAACAAACAAACAAAACTATACTGTTGAGAATGAGCGTGATCAGAGCAGAGTCAAAGCCTATCTGTAGACAATGGGGCATCCCTTCACAGAGGGGTCACAGGGAAGGGATGAGTCAACCAGGTCTCAATATAGCACTAATGAAACACACAATATTCCTCTGATCCTTTGAGGCTTCCACCACTATCATGACTCTGGTCCTGCCTTTCAGTTATGGCTAGACCAGAACATGTACAGATAAGAGCTCATAACACATCGAATTCAGGTCATATAAACCTCTCAGGAACAGAAATGCATGTAGTGATACCAGGAGGGAGTAGGGCGGGTGGGGGAGGAGGGAAGGAAGGGGAAACCCATCTCAGTGATCAATGCATAACCCCCACCCACCTCCCCAGGGGGATGAATGACAGAAATGTGGGTGAAGGGAAACAGCGGTCAGTGTAAGATATGAAATGAATAATGATTTATCATTTATCAAGGGGTCACCAGGTGGAGGGGGGTGCATACGAGGAGCTGATTCCAAGGGCTCAAATAGTAAATGTTTAGGAAATGATGATGGCAACATATGCACAAATATGCTTGATGCAGTTGATGTATGGAATGTTATAAGAGCTGTAAGAGCCCCCAATAAAATGAAAAAGAAAAAAGTTAGAGTCTCAGAAACCCACAAGGGCAGTTCTATCTTAATCTATAGAGTTGCTATAGATAAGAACCATCTCAATGGCAGTGAATTTGGTTGGGGGGATGTAATGACATTTGAAGTCAGCTACATGGCCACCTGACTGGAAGAGATCCATATTTGTGCCCATTCCAAAGAAAGGTGATCCAACAGAATGCTCAAACTACCAAATAATATCACTTAGTATTACACACAGAAAATTTTTACTTAAGATTATCCAGCAACAGTGACAGCAGTACATTGACAGGGAAATGAGAGAAGTTCAACCTGGGTTCAGAAGAGGATATGAAACAAGGGATAATATTACTGATGTCAGGTGGATCTTAGCTCAAAGTAGAGAATACCAGAAAGATGTCACTGTGTCTTCAGGGACTAGGCAAAGGCATTCAACTGTGTGGATCCTAATAGACTCTGGCTAACCTTGAGAAGATTGGGAATTCCAGAACACTTCATTGTGCTCATTTGGAACTTTGATAAGGATCAAGAGGCAGTTGTGTGAACAGAACAACGTGATTCTGCGGGGTTTAAAATCAGGAAAGGTGTGTGTCCGTGTTGCATCCTCTCACCATAGTTGTTCAGTCTGTCTGCTGAGAACATCATCAGAGAAGCTGGTTGGTATGAAGGAGTGCAGCATCAGGAGTCGAGGAAGGATTACTATCAGCTTGCGGTATGCCAGTGACACCACCTTGCTTGCTGGAAGTGAGGAGAAATCGAAGCGCTTGAAGATGACCATCAAGAACTGTAGTCTTCAGTATGGATTACCACTCAGTGTAATGAAGACCCAAATCCTCACATCTGGACCAACATAGAACATCATTATAAATGGAGAAAAGGTCGAGATTGTCAAAGGTTTTGTCTTGCTTCGATCCAAAATCAATGCTCCTGGAAATAGCAGTCAAGAAATTAAAAGACTCATCGCACTAGGTTAATCTGCTGCACAGGACCCCTTTACTGTGTTGAAGAGCAAGGGAGTTTCTTTGAGAACTAAAGTGCGTTTATCACAAGCCATGGTATTTTCCATTGCCTCATGTGCATTTGGAAGTTGGACATGAATAAGGAAGACTGAAGAAGAACAGATGCATTCAAATTGTGGTGCTGGAGAAGACTACTGGAAGTACCATGGACTGCTAAAAGGAAAAACAGATCTGTATTGGAAGAAGTAAGGCCAGAGTGCTTCTTCCTTGAAGGCAAGAATGGCAAGACTTTGTCTTACCTACTTCGGACATATTGTCAGGAGAGACCAGTCCCTAGAGAAGGACATCATGTTTGGTGAAATAGAAAGGTGCTGAAAAACAGGACGGCCTCTGAAGAGAAGGATGGGCACAGTGACTGCACCCATGGGTTCCGGTGTAGGAACAATTGGGAAGATGGCACAGGACCGTGCAGTGTTGCATTCTCTTGTACACAAGCTCGCTATGGGTCAGAGCCCACTTGATCGTTCATAAAAATAACCAACATTGTGAAGTGAAGTAAGCATTGGAACTGCATCAAGTATAATTAATTTCAGGTCCCAGATTTACCACTTTTTACGTGTCACCTTGAACAAGTTATCTATGCCTCTAAACCTTAATCTGATAATAACACTTTTCTGGTAGGGTTATCATGAGATTGGGTCATGCAAATGGTTAGTGCATTTAACTGGTAACCAAGAGTTTGGTGGTGGGAGTCCACCCCAGAAGAAAGGTGTCCCAGTACCTACTTTAAAAAAAACTACCTACCTACCTACCTAAAAACAAAAACACCTCATGGAGTAGAGTTCTACGATACACACCTGTGGTGGTCACAAGTTGGAATTGACTCAACAACATGGGGACCATCTCAGGATAGAGTGCCAAATGATACATGGTAGTCATTCAGTATATATTGTATTGTTTTCATTAGCTCATTGGTTTGAGATACAATGTCAATTTGGTCCCATGAGGCTTCTATTGGAAGGTTTGAGATAGGTCAAAGCCATCATCAGAGTTAATCTGTTGTCAATACAAAGAGGATGCATTAAAGGGGCCCAGGAGGGGTTCCAGGAGGCAAGAGTTTCTATTGTGCTTATGATGCAGTTTCTTCTGTCATTTCCTCCCACTTTGCATGGATCAGACCGTTCTCTAAGTGGATTTGCTATCTTCCTTGCAGCAAGGATGCACTGGGTCTGTGAGAAGCCACTGCCTATGATTCTCAATCTGCCTTTCCCTCTGGTTTACATGTTCCTCTGCCCAAGTTTATGCAAAGTGTGGGTGAAACCCTATACCAGACACTCTCATACCACAGAATTTAGTATTAGTGCAACTTAATAGAAACTTTGATCATTCTCAGAATCTGACTAAACCAAAACCCCAACTCACTGCCATCAAGTCTGTCCTGACTCATATCAACCCTATAGAATGGAGAAAACCCCCCTGTGGGTTTCTGAGACTGTAGCTCTATAGGAATAGAAAGCCTCATCTTTCTCTGACTGAGTGGCTGTTGGTTTCGAACTGCTGACCTTGAGGTTAGTAGCCCAACACGTAACCACTATGGCAACCGAGCTTGCCATAGTCTGCCTCCCCAAAAAACTCACTGCCATCGAGTCAATGCCTGCTCATAGCGAACCCCTGTGGGTCTCTGAGGCTAACTATTTAAGGTAGTAGAAAGTTCAATCTTTCTCCTGCAGAGTTGCTGGTGGTTTCGAACTGCCAATCATCAGGATCGCAACACATAATCACTACATGACCAGGGCTCCATTATCTGCCTAGGGGGTTTAAAATACACAAAGGGTTTTTAAAATCTTTCTTGATGAAATAAGTAAAAATAAGGTTGCAACATGTTTCCATTATAGTAATCACAGGAAAAGCTTGTTCTTTATTCCTCTTCATATAAGAATCTTATCAAAACTTCCTCTCCTCTAAGATTGAAACATGAAATCTTTAAACCAACCACGGAGGCATGCCAGCTCGTTAAGACTGTAGACATTTCCCAATAACATGACTCTAGAAAGATCATCGTTGATTGGACCTATGACCGTTTTGGACAGAAAGCTTTCATATTTTTCATGTGACGTGTATAGATTATCTAGTCATCAGAAATGCCAACTCAGGAACTTTCTGCTAATAATTAAAAACTGAAGAGAGAGTCAAATGCCTCAAAAGAGTGATTTTGCTTACATGCTTTACATCAGAAAAGAATTTCTATAATGAAATAACATTTTCATGCATCAACTCAACCCAAAGAATGTTGATGCTATTTTGAGAAATGTTTGAAACGTGGTCTAATCATGAAACTTAAGGAGAGAAGTTAAAAACATCTTAATGTCTTCAATGTAAGTTATAGCCATCTGTCAAGCAAAGCACAATCACTTTTTAATAAAAATGTTTTAGATAGCCATTAGAAAATTACATTTGAGGAATTGTGTCTAATTCACATCTATCTAAACTACAAATACACTAATTCTTTGAATTTTTAAATGGCATTTACAAAATTTCATAGGAATAATATGCAAAAATAGCCAATTAAAAACTGAAACTTTGAAATGCTATAAAGGAATATTATTTTTTACAAATAAGCTGCCATAAAAGTTTCAATTTCTGGCTCAATTTTGAGATAAGATTTTTATTATGCATTATGTACTCTTTGAAAATATTTATGAGTATCTTCATTGCAATGGTTTGGAAAGCTGTTGAAAATTTTACTTTAAAAATGGGTTAATAAGAATGACTGTGATTGAAAGGGTAGTGCTTGGGGTTGGTTTTAAGACTTGTGTTAAAGAAGTTTCTAAGCGAGGTGTTAGCTAAGTCCACACAGAAGAAGTACACAAGCCTGTGATGTCCAAGGGTTGTAAGTAAAATCCAAGACCAAAGGAGGGAACAGTATTAGAGCTTAAATTCTGAGGACCCAATTTGTAGAAGCTATGGACGGCAGTAGGGAGCCCTGGTGATATTGTGGGTTACGCGTTGTGGGCCGCTTTAAGCACAGAATCACCAAGTAGAAAACACTAGCTGGTTCTTGGGACGAAGACTGGGCTTTCTACGCCTGTGAAGAGTTACATTGTCAGAAACCCACAGGGGCAGTTCTACCCGGTCTGATAGGATCACTGTGAGTCTGGATTGATTTAATGGCAGTGTTTGTTTTTTTTCGTATGGATAACAGTGAAAGCCCAAAATCTGATTGCTGAGCCCCGTCTGGATGCGGCCTCTGGCAAGTACTCTCTGACCATTGACAGGGATGGGGATAGCTTTGTATCAGAGTACATTGGAGAATGGACTAGGGCAGATGTGTTAAGATCTAACAACGTATTATTCTCTCCTTTGACCCATTTTAGATTTGTTCTAGTTCTTATTACTTTCTGCTTTCTTTTCAACTGAGGTTTTTATGTCTTTTATTTTGCTTTTTACATGTTTTTGATATGAAATCTAGGATAGGTAAATGTATAGAGACGGTAGTTGGATTAATTGCTTTTTGGGGTCATGGCAGGGGAAGTTGGGAGTAAAAGGGTGTTAATAACAGTGAGTATAAGAAAGAAGAAAATGTTCTTAAATTGTGATTGCTCAACTCTTCTTAGTATATTAAAACTATTGAATTGCATGCTATGTGAATTTCATGTCAATTAAATGGTTAAAATTTTAAAAATACATGTAAAGATGACTGATTATTTGAGAGTGGAAGTTAAAAACGACCACGTGGATGCCTATATTTGTACCATCATTGTAAACTATAAATATTCATTATTTTATTCTTTAGGTTGAGTATAATGGTTGTAACATCTTACTGTGTTTTGTACTCTTGTTTGACTTCAGATAAGGTCTTTCTACAAGACTATTCTTTAAGGGAGTGTTCATTTAAGTGGGCTTCATTTTATTTTTTACTTTTTGCATCAAATTTAACTGCTAAAGAAATAGACCTAAAATGTTTGCATGTTTAGCCTCAACAGTCTAAGTAATTTAATTATATCATTTTAATGGGTTTAAATTCAGTTAGCTCACATTTAACCAAACAAATCTTTCAAGAATAAACATAAACCCAAACTCCAAAAGCTCCCAGAACAATTGCTGTTGGAAATTATAAACCTTCCAAAGCAGAAATAAAATAGGTGAAGGCTTAAACAGAATCAATACTTTGAGACAATTATTTGAGATGAAAAACAAACAAATAAACATAACTATTGCTTCTGTAGTAATACCTAGGTGTAATCTCCTTCTCTGGATAATTTGCTGACTATAAATTATTTCTTCGTTGGGATTTGGAGTCAACATAGTACAATTTTCAGAATTTACAGGAGACCCATACAGGTTCAATTCCCAGCCAATGCACTTCAAGTTCAAGCCCACTCATCACTCAGTAGAGACTTGCACGATATTGATAGTGAACAGCTTTTACTGGAGCTTCCAGACTAAAAACTAGAAAGAAAGTGTGGCAATCGACTTCTGAAAATCCACCAGAGAAAGCAATGGGGATCCCAGTGGTCCACTGCGCCAGTGATCCTGGAGCTCGCACAGGATCAGCCAGTATTTCATTCTACTGATGACGGGTTTACCGTGAGGCATGGCCCAGTTCGTCACTAACTCGCAACAACTACAGTGTTTTTGAACCTCATAACTTCTTTACAAGTTTATGGTAAAGTGACAAAAGTTAGACTGTTTGATTAATCCTTGTGGGCTTCCATAATTCTTTTTTTAGCTCTTGTCTGGATGTCTAGCACAGGAGGACATTGACTACTCCTTTTGTTGGGCTGGTGTTCAACAAATGAAACATGTATCTCAGTGAGATCTGATTATCCTACAGAGTTCTTGGTTATTTGCCTGATCTAAAAGATACATTTGCTTTTGTACTGGGTGAATCATAGCTCCTAAATCTCTGGGTAGAGATCTCATCCAAATTTGCCTGCTCAAGTGTTTAGAACCTAAGGGTCAAGATACGTTTCAAACCTGTGCGATATAGGAAGTATCCCCCGATGCCATTTTTCACCTTAAGATAATTATCTTGAATTTCTACAGTGAACTTGAAGAGCAAGTAGGCAGCTGTTAGTCATTTGTAGCTTGCTGCCGGGCTCTTCTGAAAGTGTCCTATAATCAACGTAGAAATGAGAGACTCACAGCCAGGCCCCATATACATCGCAATGCCACAAAAGTTGGTGAAATGATTGCGTCTCCTATGGGCTGAGAAAGAAATGACAATTACATGCTATATGTATGCTCCGTCTCATAATTTGTACTTCATGTGAAGAAAATATGAGCATATCAGAGGCTATTGTTAGCTTTCTGGAAGGAAGTTTCAGGAATACCCAGGGTGTTGCTGCTTGTGTTGGTCCTCATTGTTTAGAGGCAGGTGTTTGGCTCCTCTTTGCCAGGGCGCCTGGCATTTTGTCTTATTTTTTATTGGAAAACGCATTTTCACATCTGCAAGTCATTTGTTACAAGCGATCAGCGTCAGATTTTCGTGCATCTTCTGCCGCCAGTCTTTCACCCATGACCAACACATTGATTTACCATGACAAACTCCCCCAAGTCTCTCCCTTTGGCAGTGACTTACTCCAAGTTCTACAATCAAATCCATTCCTGCTGCTTTCCGTGGCTGCCCAAGTGGCAAAAAAGTTCTTTTTTTTTTTTAAGGAAAAGGGGGAAACAAACAACTTTGCTATGCAATAGAATTAAGGAGCACTAACGGCACTGTGCGTAGAGTAAGACCACTAAGCACAAGGTCAATGGATCAAACTTACCCGACGCTCCATGGGAGAAAGAAGAGTCTGTCTGCTCTAAAGATTTACAATCTTAGCAACCGTATGTAGTCAGAATCGTCATGAAGGCTGGGGTTTGATTTTGTTTAGTAGGTCATCGAATAGTATTAAAATTGGGACTTAAAAGTTCTGTTATGAAAACAGACACTACCAGTTTCCCTCATGAAAACTCACCCTTTGAAGAGCCTTCAGGTCAAAGTTCCTTTAAGTCGCACTTTTGTTTTTATTTCTCTATAATTAAAAACAAAGTGAAACCCAAATATTATGATTTTAAATCTAACCATAAATGATTTATCATATTTATAATATGATAACATACATTATCAAGTAATAGAATGCATCATAAAGCATTTGTTTATGTTTTTCCCTCCTTTCCCTTCCTCACCCCCTGGCAGCAACCTCAACCATCTATTTCTTCCATTGTGAAAATATGGTCTCTTGAATTTTTTTCTTGTATAACAGTTGTCTTGTACAACATTTTTCCTTCTTTGACTGATTAAATTTACTCAGCATAATCTTCCAAATACATCCATGTCAGGATGTTTCACAGTTTCAACATTTAGCAATGCATGGTATCCCATTGTATCTATGTACCAAAGTTTAGTCATCCATTCCTTCACATACAAACATTTAGGTTAGTTTCCTCTTCTTAGGATTGCAACTGTGCTACAATAAACAGGGCTATGCACACATGGTTTGCGGCTTACGTTGTTAGGATATAGAATGAATACCAAGATTTGCGGGGTCAGTACAGTATTTCTATTCCCATTGATGGGAGAGTCAGGCAGACAGCTTCTCACCACAGTTGTACGAATGCTTTTACAGGATCTGAGGCTCCAGGCTCTCTACCTCTCCTTCAGTACTTGTTATTGTCTGTTGTGTTGAACTTTGCTATGAAAGCCTTTGCGATACAGTGGGTTATGTAGTGGTTGGCTAGCCACAAGGCAAGTAGTTTGAAACCACCAGTTGATCTTTGGGAGAAAGATGAGGCTTTCTAGTCTTGAGCACTGTTACCTAGGTTTGTTGGCCACCTGGATATCTTCTGTGGTGAACGCAGGGCCTCTGCCCATTTTAAAAATTGGATTATTTATCTTTTAATGTAGAAGTGTTACAGTTTTCTCTAGATTTTGGAGATCAGTCCCCTATCCAATATATCCATGTTTTTCACAATTTATAGGGTTTTTTTTTACCCTTTAGATGAAATCGTTTTTAATAATTTTTTTATGTATACCCTGTCTTATTTTAAGAGGTTCTAATCTTCTATTTTTGCCTTTTGTTGTGTGAGTGTTTTTCACCATGTTCGATACCATGTTTATGCACTGTATTAGGACCTTTAAGTTGGTTTTTACTTTTTTTTCATTGATGATATTTATAGTTCTAGGGTTTATATTTACACCTTTGGTTCCCTTTTGTAGGGAACCTACAATCCTAAGAAGAGGAAACTAACTCCCTTTTGTGAGTGAAGTGTGGCTCCTGTTTAATTCTGTCACAAATGGAAATCCAAATTTGCCAGCACCATTTATTGGATGTCAGCCCTTTGTCAAAAGTCAGTTGCGTGCAGGTGTATGGATTTGTTACTGGGTTCTACACTCTGCTCCGGTGGTCTATGTGTCTGTCATTGTACAAGTACTGGGTTGTTTGGGCTAAGGCTTTGAAGGATAACATAGTACTTCTAGTAACACAGATTATCCTGTTGTTGCCTGCTTAAACAATTTCATGGTTTCGGATTGAGAATAACCAGCCTAGGTAAAATCGCAAAAATGTGATATGTTTTCAAGCTGTAGATCTTATCATGCATCTGGACAACTTTTTAATATGCATCCTTGTTCATACAACCAGTATTTCAAATGCTTCAGTTTTCAATGAAGTTATGGAGTTAAAGGATAGAGAATATGAGGGAAAGGGAAGTTACAAATGTGTGCCAGAGAAGGACACTACTGACATGTAAGTAGTTATAGCTTAACTTAAGTGAAAAAGGCAAAAAAAGGAAATTTGAATCTCACAGGGCTAGAAACTAAGAAGAAAAGAGCCTGAAATCAGAGTGGTGACATGTCTTGCAAAGGGCCTTGAAAGGTGAGAAAAATGTATAACCAGTGCGGAAAATAACACGGCCAGTACCCCAATCGACTAGGAATAGAAATTCCCTATGACTCAGAAGTGCATCTACTGGGTATACACCCTAAACAAGTGACAGGCACAGCACAAACAGACACGTATTCTCATGTTCATTGTAGAACTGTTCACCATAGCAAGAAGTTGAAAAGAACCTGCGTGCCCTAACTAGATGAATGGATAAATAGGAATTTTGTGTATATACACAATAGAATATTATGAATCACTAAAAAAACAATGATGAAACCACAAAAGCCTCTTGGAAATCATGCTGGGTGAAGTTAGTTCATCACAAAAGAACAAATATTATACAAAGGGTACCCCCAAACCGGATTTTTTTTTCAAAGCTATGTAATTAATTTTTTTTTAAAAAACAACCTTATCACCTTCAAAGTACTCTCCATTACACTTAAAATATTTGTTAAATCAGCATTCCATTCTTAGAAATATTTTTCAAACTCATCTTTTTGGGTGGCTGACAGCACCTCTCTCATTCTTTTCTTCCCCTCTTCTATGTCATCAAATTGCTGTCCTTTCATGTCCCTCTTCATTTACAGAAACAAAAAGAAATCGCACAGTGTGAGTTCTGGTGAGTCAGGTGCATGGGGCAAGAGAGGCATGCTGGTTTTTTCCCCAAAACTGGTGCACTGAGATGGCTGCATTAGCAGATGCATTGTTGTGATGGCAAAGCTAATACCCCATTAGCCACAAAGCAGCCTGTCTTTGTCATGCAGTCTTTTCAGAACCTCTAAATAGAAAGCTTGATTAACACTCTGACCCAGTTGAATGAACTCCAAATGCACTATCCCCCTAACATCAAGAACAAATGAACATTGGCTTTGAGGGGACCCCTCCTATGAGATCAATACTATGAGGATAAAAACCAAGGGAAAGACTAGACTTGCATGCCAAAAAGAACAGGCAATGGCAGTTACCAGTGGGTGGGAGGAGGGCAAAATTGGGAAGTTGAAGAAATGACATCTTGATTAGTTGGGTGAAAGGGAGGATGGAGAACCACAAGAAGGAAGAGAAATGTCAAGAAGGGTTGGTGAGATGAATACGGAGTGGGGGTGGCAAGTGATGAGTGGTTTGAACTGTTGAATGCTGAGTGGGTGGTCTGAAATGCGTACCCTACCATTCAATTCACAATTTAACTGTGTGTATATATATATATATCCCGTTTCCCCAAAAGTAAGACATCCCCCGAAAATAAGACCTACTTACAGTTTTGGCTCTCGCTGAAATATAAGGCATCCCCCCGAAAATAAGACCTCCTTGAAAATAAGGGTTTGGATTGTTATGATGACATTCCAGAAGATGATGACATGACTGTCATTGAATAGATGAGTAAATGTACTATAGATTGTTGTACATGGAAATAATGGTAGTAACAAGAAATTCTTGATACTGTAGGATTCAGTTTGTCTGGTTATGCTAGTTTGTGAGGACAACTACTACTGTACTGTATACAGGTAATAAATTTCCTCTTTTATTGTTCAAAAATAAATGTGTACCCTATTCTTCTTCGTGAAAAAATAAGACATCCCCTGAAAATAAGACCTAGCTCATCTTTGGGAGCAAAAATTAATATAAGACAATGTCTTATTTTCGGGGAAGCAGGGTATACACACACACACACACACACACACACACGCACACGCACACACACGAGGTACCTCCCCCAGTGAAACAAGCTCTGCTGGGTGGAGCACTCATAGTACATATGCATATGTCCTGCTGGCAAGCATCATCAAGCAACTCACTCTAAGTTAGTGCACTCAGTGGCATCACCTGGGAAGGTTCTCTCTGGTCAAACTGAATTTTTTTTTTTTCCATAAAAGCAATTTTGCTAAAACCTCATTTTTTTGTGATGACTGATTTACAAAAACTATGTGTCTGTGAAATCTTTTCTGCTTGGAGAAATACCGCAGAAACTTTTGTGATGTTGAACACAGCTTGCAAGGACAGTGCTATGGGAAAAACTCAAATGTAGGAGTGGTTGTCTCATTTCAAAAAAGGTGAAATGTCGATTGATGACAAACCTCATTCTGGACATCCGTCATCTTCCCAAATGGACAAAAATATGGGCTTGTAATGCATTTGGAGTTTGTTCTACCAGCTAAGACTGTTAATCAAGCTATCTATTTAGAGATTCTGAAAACAGTTCATAGCAGTGTGCGACAAAAAGCCTGATTTGTGGCAGATGGGAGACTGGTTTTTGTCACCCCAACAATGCACCTGCTCATGCAGCCATCTCACTGCACCAATTTTGGGCTGAAAAACAGCATCCCTCTCTTGTCCAATGAACCTTACTCACCTGACCTCACTCCATACGAAATCGTTTTGTTTTAACAAATGAATGGTGACATAAAAGGATACCGGTTTGAGGACATAAAAGATGTGAAGGAAAAAAAAAAGAAGGACATACTATCAGCTATCCAAACAGATAAGTTTGAAAAATGTTTCCAAGGTCTGGTAGGGCATGATCAAGGGGAATGTAACAAAGAGAAAGTGCTGAAACCCTGGTGGGCACTGAGCATGATAGTGGGGAAATAGGGAAATAGAGGAAAGAGCTGAGAGGCAAAGGGCATTTATAGAGGTCTAGATAAAGACATGTACATATGCAAATATATTTATATGAGAATGGGGAAATAGATCTATGTGCCTATATTTAAGGTTTAGTATTAAGGTAGCAGGACAGTGGGGTTCCACTCAAGTACTCTCTCAAAGCAAGAATACTTTCTTCTATTAAATTGGCATTCTATAATGCTCACCTTCCCGACACAACCGCTGAAGACAAAGCGGGTGAATAAGAAAATGTGGTGAAGAAAGCTGATGGTGCCCGGCTATCCAAAGATATAGTGTCTGGGGTCTTAAAAGCTTGAAGGTAAACAAGCGGCCATCTAGCTCAGAAGCAACAAAGCCCACATGGAACAACATATCAGCCTGTGTGATCATGAGGTGTCGAACGGATCACTGAAGACAAATGGGTGCATAAGCAAATGTGGCGAAGAAAGCTGATGGTGCCCGGCTGTCAAAAAGTATAGCATATGGGGTCTTAAAGGCTTGAAGGTAATCAAGCGGCCATCAAGCTCAGAAGAATCAAAGCCCACATGGAAGAAGCACACCAGCCTATGCAACCACGAGGTGTCGAAGGGATCAGGTGTAAGGCATCATCAGAACAAAAATTATATTACCAATCTATACTGGAAGAAGTAAAGCTAGAGTGCTCCTTAGAAGCAAGGATAGCAAGACTTTGTCTTACATACTATGAACATGTTGTCAGGAGAGACCCGACCCTGGAGAAGGACATCATGTTGGGTAAAGTGGAGGGGCATTGGAAAAGAGGAAGTCCCTCAACAAGTCAGATTGACACAGTGGCTGCATCAATGGGCCCAGGTATAAGAACAATTCTAAGGTTGGCACAAGATCGTGCAATGCTTGATTCTGTTGTTCAAAGGGCCGTTATAGGTTAGAGCCAATTCCATGTCACCTAACACCAACAAGGATGCCCAAACTGTCATTTGAGATGATATAAAATCTAAGAGCATAGAATTCATTGGGGTGGGGGAGGTTAGAGAGCTAGAAACACCCCCTTCAGAAATGCGTAGACCCAAATAGAGAATATGGCAAGAAACAATAGCTTCACATTTTTATATATTTGTTTACTAAATGCTTCTATGATTTTAAAGCAATGTTTTTTGACTTTTGGTGTGTGTGTTGTGTGTGTGTGTGTGTAATACTAAATTATAGCAAACTGGGTTTTTTGTTGTTGTTGAAGTTGTTGTTTACATTTTATTAGTTACTTTAATGAAACCAATAACATTGGAAAGAATTCTGGCCAAGAAAGAGCCAGTCACAGCAGTCAGTCTGTTCATAATGTCAACTGTTCTTGCCCACGGGACAGAGGAAGGCTTCCCAGACAGAAGTTTGTCTCCAGTAAAGCGAAGCTTTTGTGTACCAAACGGAAGAAGAAGCTTGCGTTCATCCGTAGTGACAAAATTAAGTGGTTACTTCCTTCATCTGTTTGAAGTAAACTGAATTGTTCATGGCTAGCTCGATGAGTATGGACATTCATCCACAAACATCGTGATTTCTCATGGCCACATCTACTCCTGGAAAATGTTTGTCATCCCAAGCCCACATATAAAAGGGTACAAAGACTCTTTTGATATATGACCGACCTCTTGCCTCTGTGTAGTTTCTACACGAGGTGAGCCAAGGCTTAAGGTGGATTTTAAACCACAAATTATGGGTCTCCCTTTGAATCTCCTATCTAAACTAGTGTAATATTTTTATATAGATCAGATATTTGTAGCATTAAAGCTAATGCATCCCTTATTATTCTGGAAGGCTCTGAGTACTCGGTACACTTCTAGTTTGTCTTTTTTGATAGATTGGAAAGATGGAAGAAGATACTGACTTTATTATGTGACAATTTCTGGTCAAGAATCCAACTAACTGGTCAAGAATTACTTGACCAGTTTAGGGAACCAAATAGGTCAAGGATCACTTTTTATTGACTTACACAGAAAGCCATCGATCAAATCTCCTTCTTACCTAATCCAGGATTTGCTTAAGACTCTCACCAAACAAGGCAGCAGGAATGTGCTGCCCAGGTTCCTCAGTGGTGAAAGCTGAATCCCAATTCTTGTCCACTAGACGCGAGTTCACTAATCAGGTAAAAACCGACCTCAGCAGAGACCCGGGGACAGGGGGAAAAGAGCATGGGAGAAGAGTTAGAAGAAATGACCATGAAATTGCCTTTCACCTGCAAGTCATCAATATCTGGCTCTGCAAGAAATGCTGAAATGATATTACAATTCCTCCTTATTAAAAGAGAGAGAGCAGTGTGGGCCATGTAAGGGGTAAGGAAGGCCAGATGTTGTGGGATGTCTCCCCCATCGCGCCTTCCAAAAAACCAAACTCTCCGGCATCCAGTCAATGCCGACTAATAACAACCGTGTAGGACAGGGTAGAACTGCGCTGTAACTCTTACAGAAACTGAAAGCCCTGTCTTTCTCAGAGCTGCAGGTGGTTTCAAAGCTGCCATCTTACTCTCACACATTCTGCTTATTTCACAACTCAGTAGGTCGTCCGAAGAGAGTGCACTTAACAGCCCTGTGTTTGCATCACAAGAGGTGGACTGTCTCACAACACTAGAGGCTCATTCATTAGGAGACACGCCTTGTTCAAGGCTGTCTACTCTACAAAGTATAAAGTATAGGACCCACACACTGTGAGTGTAAATAATCATAATGATGTTTCCATATTGCATGAGAATGGGGCAACAAGATGCAAACTGAGAAAAGAAAAGGTTTGGAGAAAGCCTAGGAATGGAAATAATGAATGAGAAGATCTTCATATCAGAATTTCAATGTTATAAGACCAGAGGACCAAAATCAAGCACCTCTATTTGAGTTTCTTTTAGACTAGTTAATGTATCTTCTTTGCAACATTACATGTTTCTTCCCTCTTCACATATGGGCTTTTCTTTTTTATGTATTTGATTTTCTTTTTCTGTAAATTTCCATTTTTTATCTACTGATTTTAAATGCCACGGCTGACTACATAGAAACATAAAATTGTCATTTCCATAGGTGAGAAAGGGTTAGAAATCAGCTGATTCAAACAGTATAATGACCCTTGAAGTTAACTCAGTGATCTTCTTCCTATTTACATTATCTGCCTATCCTTAAATAAAACTACAGCAAACTTTTAATAGCAGTGGCTTAAAAATATTTGATACATAAGATGATCTATTTCTCTTTCCTTTTTTTTTTTTTCCAGAAAGGACTTGGGTTCTCTTACATGCTTACTTTTCCATATGCATGCATAAAGATGCCATTTCATTTTTTGTCCTTTAATCATTTTATTGGGGGCTCGTACAACTCATCACAATTCATGCATCTATCTATTGTGTCAAGCACACTTGTATACCTGTTGCCATCATCATTTTCAAAACATTTTCTTTCTACTTGAGCCCTTGGTATCAGCTTCTCATTTTCCCCCTCACCCCACCCTCCCTCCCTCATGAACCCTTGATAATTTAGAAATTATTATTATTTTTTCGTGTCTTACACTGACTGATGTCTCCCTTCACCCACTTTTCTGTTGTCCATCACACTGGGAGGGGGGGTTATAGGTGGATTATTGTGATCGGTTCCCCTTATCTCCCCCCACCTTCCCCCTACCCTTTTGGTATGTCATTTCTTTCAAAATAATTAATATTTGCATCAAATGTTTTTAGATTAAATTATATCTATAGTTTAATTCACAGATAATAGCTTGAAATATTGAATTTTCTTAAAAGAAACTATTGACATTTGGTTGAAAGTTTATGAGGCAAAATGGTTTCTCTGCAATAGCACCTACACACTCCTAGTGTGCCAGTGTTTGCATTGCCCACAGGGTAGCATGACTGGTCCCACTGCTTTCTTGTGTTTCTCATTGCCTTTCACCCTCCCTTCCCGTCCTTCACTTTGTCCCTGGGCAAATGCTGGCCTTTTGGTCTCTTGGGGTTGAATGTTCGAGAAGTCTATACCTCTTTGATGGTATGTTAAAGTTCAACTTAATAGGCCTATCCCTTGGCTGAAAGTTGATCCACAGTGGTGAGCTTAGTTTCAGACCTGAAGGACTATGGTCCATAGTCAAAGGGGCTCCTTATTTTCTATCTTGTCATTTTTAGGATTTTGAGGACCCTGTACTGAGAATGTGGAAGACTTTTCAGGACTTCCTGATGCAATCCCTCCCAGAGGAGCTGGTAGTGATCGATTAACATCAGCAAGTTCTTCTTGTCTCAGGGTCATGAGAACTGTTTCTTTGAGTCATCCTTTTGATTTTCTATAATTCCAGGCATAAAGAAGAGATATTAATATGATTCTAAACACTTCCTATGTTATTTACCCAAAACAACATCTATTTTTACCCCCTGCTACCCTCTCTTGTTGGAGTGGGGGAATTTCTCACACACACACACACACACACACACACACACACACACACACCATGACTCCTAAATACTTTGGTGTGGTTTTCCGAAGAACAAGGAAATTTGTTGTTGTTGTTGTTTTTGGAAACTAGCTAGTGTGTCACAAAAGAATGAAAGTCAACTTCAATTTTGTGACTCCCCCTTTCACAACTACTCAGACCAGGGTTCAACTCTGATGGGTAAAGATTCTATGGAGTTTTTCAGGGCTGTGGCCCTTGCATCTCTCTCTTTGGATTTTATGTTTCTTTGTTTATTATTTCCCCCTTGTGTTTGTGGAATATAACACATACCAAGTAAAACACTAGACTAGTTGCACAAGCCGGTTCACTGGGCAACCCCCATCACAGTCGCCACCTGTCTGTGATTCTTTCTTCTTTTATTTATTTATTGTTCCACCCACCATCACTCTTTCCTTCACTGTCCCTCCCCTTTCCCCCGAGCTCCTAACCCTTGTTCTCTTCATAGTCTTCAAAGTCTTTTCTTTGGTGTGAAAACTGTTTAAATATTTAAAATTTCCTTTATAATAATGATATAATGAAATATTTATCTTTATGAGATGGACTAATGTGTTGAGTAAAGTTTTCCAGTTTTGTCTATTCATGAGGTGTTTGACAGGCGTATCGCTGTATTTTAAGGCTGCATTATATTCCATTGTGTGTATGTACCAGGGTTAATTCATCCATCCCCCTGCAGATGGGGTTTTTGATTGTTTCCATCTTTTTGTTATTATAGAAATTGCTGTGATAAACATGACACGTATATATCTGCTAGTGTTTTGTTCTTTAGGGTATATACCAAGTAGTGAGCTTACAGCTTCATGTGGTTTTTCTATTTGGATTTGTTTAAGGGAAGTGACATATTGTTTTCTCTAGTGGCTATATAATTCTGCAATCTCACCGGCAGTGGATGAGCATTTCAAACTCCACATCCTCTCCAGTGTTTATTATTTTCTGCTTTTTCATAATTGCTGTGAGTGTTGATTGAAGTATTATCTCATCATTGTTTTGATTTGTTTTTATCATGAACTCATCATTTAGCTGATGGTTCAGACATTGCTTCCTGTGATTTCTGGCTGCCTAGATGTCATGTTAATCAGTGATTCAGGGCTTGTGTCCATTTTTTGTTTGGGTTATTTGTGTTTTTCTTAATGAACAAGGAAATTTTGATATAATCCTAATATAATGATCAAAATCAGGAACCTTACCTTTTGCAAAATAACATTATATCAACCACAGTGCATGTGTAACTTGCATCAGCCAAACCAATAATGCTCTCTATATGTCTTTTCTCCCATCTTGATCCAACCTAGACCAGCAAATTCATATTACATTTCTATTTCCTTCATCTGCCAAGGCATGGAACCATCCCTCAAGATATGGAACCATCCCTCAGTCTTTCTATGGATTTTATGGCTTTGCTGTTTTTGAAGACTACAGAACAGCCATTTTGTGAAGCATCAGTCATTTAGATTGATCAGCTATCTCCTTTAAAAAAATTTTTTTAGTCATCTTATTGGGAGCGCATACAACTCTCATCACAATCCATCCATCCATCATGTCAAGCACATGTGTACATTTGTTGCCATCATCATTCTCCGAAGAATTTCTTTCTGCTTGAATCTGCTATTTTCTAATGGATACATTCAGCTTATAAATGTGTGACAGTGATATCACAGACATGATGCTGTATTCTTCTTAGTACAAATTCTCTCTCTTTTTTTTTTTAGTTCAAGGACTGTTTGTTGGCCTTTAGGAATGTTTTCTGGTCAAGTCTGAAGGCGCATAGTGTTTGTTATTCAATTCTTGTGATAGTTATTTGGATTCCTTGTGATGGCTGCTAGATTTCGCCTCTCATGTAGCTTTTCCGGAGGTATCAAATAGGTCATGCAAAGCTCACGCTCATTCCGAGGGCATGAGGAGAGGCCGGTCATGCCATCCTTTGAGATGCTGTAAAAACTGCTGTGTTTGGAGCCAGACCAGTAGAGGATCTAGTTAGATCAAGATAAACTGGCTAAATAAAAAACTTCTGTACTTGATTGCATTGATTTTATACCACTGAACTTTTATAAAGAAACAATATATAGTTTTTAGTAAAATTTTAATTGGATAAGCCCCTGCCTAACACATTTAAATGTATGGATAATGCGTGTGTATATATGTATGGGCATAGGTATACTTGTATGCATATGGATTTCATATGTGACCTATGAATAAAACTTACATTAAAATTAAATTGTGACATAATACTTTTCTTTCTCTTTAATTCCTCAATTCAAATACTGATCTGGAACATTTTATAAATTCTGATTTTTCATGTTCACATTTTAATGATGTAACAAACATTAATTACATAAAATTTGCATTTGATCTTGCCACTTTATTTGAGGAAAACAATGAGTAGTTGGTAAAAAAAATTGTTGACGTTGTTCAATGTGGAAAGTTTATTCAACAGTATTCCCTTTGGTCAGATCGCTATCTATGTCTGATTAAGCTTCTCAGTGAGCAATCACTGTCCTTTCTCTCTCTCTCTCTCCTGGTCACTATGTGGAGTTTTCAAAAGTTATTCGAGGATTTCTAGGGATGAAGGAACTCAAGAACATCAAAATGTGTCGCCATGTCTTTGAAAAGGATTTTTTTCAAATTATCTTAGGGAGATACCTACTTACATTTGAAATAAGAAGTGTAATAAAATCTGGAATTACCTGTCTGCTTGGGGTTTGTGACAGGCCAGATAAACAACAACTGGACATCTTTTCCAGACTTCTTTCTGCAGTACAAGTCAGGGAGGGTGGTGGAGGGCCCAGGTACTCTCCATTCACTTGCTACAGGAAGAGCGCCTTCTCTCGGGCACACCTGGTGAGGAGGAAAACATCTACTGAGAACCTTCGGAAAGGGGCCCAGAGCTCTGGCCACGTGGGAAAGCTGGAACTGTCTCTCATTTATAATCGGTTTGCAGCCTCTCCTCTTGGACATTGGGCTTGCTTGCTGACCTGGATTTTTTTTTTTTTTTTGGTGGAATGGTAGAGTGAGGAAATGAGAATTCCTGACCTGCTCTTTATGAAAACTGATGGGTGGCTTGGGTTAGCAGAGATTTTTTTTTTTTTTTTTTGCCATTTTATTTTATTTATTTATTTATTTTTAACATTTTATTAGGGGCTCATACAACTGTTATCCCAATCCATACACACATCAATTGTGTAAAGCGCATTTGTACATCGTTTCTCAAAACATTTTCTCTCCATTTAAACCCCCGACATTAGGTCCTCATTTTTCCCCTCCCTCCCCGTTCCCCCCTCCCGCATGAGCCCTTGATAGTTTACAAATGGGTATTTTGTCATATCTTGCCCTGTCCGACTTCTCCCTTCATCCACTTTTCGGTTGTCCGTACCCCAGGGAGGAGGCCACACAGAGTTCCATGCAATTGGTTCCCTCTTTCCTACCCACTCTCCCTCCACCCTCCCTGTTTTGCCACTCACACCACTGGTCCTATAGGGCTCATCCATCCTGGATTCCCTGTATTTTCAGTTCCTATCTGTACCAGTGTACCTCCTCTGGTCTAGCCAGTCTTGCAAGATCGAATTCGAGTCATGGTAGTGGGAGCGGGGAGGAAACCTTTAGGAACTAGAGGAAGGTTGTATTTCTCATCATTGTTACATCGCACCCTGACTGGCTCATCTCCTCCCCGAGACCCCTCGGGTTAGCAGAGATTTTTTTAGCTGTGTTTTTTGTTTTTTTTGGTGGGGGAGGCAGGTGAGGAAGGAAAATGTTTCAGATACCTACCCTTTGCCATACCTAGTCCAGGGGACCATCTCAAAAAGCTCTTAAACCAAGAGGCAGATTTTTAAAATTCCTTGGTTCACTCGTTTTTGTTTTATTTTTTAAAAACTATTTATTGAGCACCTATTCGGTGTCAGACATTATGCAAGGTGCTGGGACCCAGGGACCCTTATGTTCTTAGAGATACAAAAAAAAACCCAAAGCAGTCACCACTAGGTTGTTTTAGTCTCACGATGACCCGATGGATATCAGAGGTTTTCAAGGTTGTAATTGTTCAGAAGCTGATCGCTTTTTTTCCCTTAAAACCTTTGTTCTAAGGTTCTGCTGTGTGGGCTTGAACTGCCAGCCTTTTGATTAGAGTCAAGCACCTAACTGTTTCTGCTACCCTGTAATTTCGTGTGCTTTACAGTACTTCATCATTCATATTGTTCTACTGAAATTTGAATTAACTAGAAGCATTATAATATTTCTGAAATAAAATAGCCAAGAAGAAAATAAATATAATATGTAGGGAGAGGAAAGGCTGTAAAGATAAAAAACAAATACCCTGCTCTCTCCATATTTCAACATGGAGTAAGATGATCTGAAGAAGAAGAAAAAGAAAACGTCTAGAAACCAACTTCCTGGCTTTGAACTGTCAGTAGTAGACCTTGCAGTCTCCTCTGTTACCTGACGATATTTGGCCTCTAGAAGTTGATCTTAATCAAAGTCCAGTGAACTTTATTTCAACGGCATGCTGTCTATTTCACTGGACTGATCTCCTTCCAGACTTCAAATGGGAAATGTCAAGCCGCCTGTCAACATCCCTAACATTTAAATTCTTAGGATACCAGAGATACTCTAAGAGAAAATCCAGGAATCGACGGTGTGTGCACATTTCTCTTCCAAATACCATCGGGAAGAGGCAAGTGCACATCTCTTGAACAATTTTTTAAGAGCAAAGTAGGTAAACAAAGCGATGACAAAAAGCGAGAGGGAGTCTTTTCTTGCTAAAGACTTTCATGGGCATATTTAAAAGAAAAAGAAGGAAGAGTTACAGTATTTAAAGAGAGAGAGAGAGCACAATTGATAGCTTTAATCTAAATGTTTAAGTGAAAATTATTGTAGCTACAGGCACCAAGAGTTTAACAAGTGTTCTGTGCATCGGAGATGTTGGACTTCAACTTTTCGATCAAAGCGACATCAAATGTACTTCATATAACTTAATCTAGGTTTGTCCAAGGTGGCATATTGCCGCTTTGTTGTCTCTTGCCATCGAGGTGGCTTTGATTCGCAGAGAGAAAGGTTCCTGGGTTCTGCTTCCTCTACATGGTCCCTGGCTCGCTTGAGTCCAGGAATGGGCCCACTGTGGCAATTCCCCGCATTACAGCTTTCCCTCAGCTTGGCTGCTCCTCCCTCTACCAAGCACCATGTCCTTTGATAGTGATCAGTCTTTTTCTGGTGACCTGACATGTCTCAACTAAATAAGTCAAGGTCTTACCATCCTCTATTCTAATATTACATTCTGGTCATATTTCTTCTAAGACACATTTGTTTGTTTTTCTAACAGTCCACACTATATTCAATATTCTTCACCACCGTTCAATATCCAACCCTATGATTTGAATGCATCGGTTCCTCTTCTGTCTTCCCTGTTCTCGGTCCAGCTTTCACAGGCAGAGTGTATTTTAGGACGTCCTGATCTAGATGGTCCCCAAGGGCCTTTTATAGCTCTGCTGGATCACTGCTTAGGTATCCTTCCTAGATACTTAGCTGTCCCTGACAGACAACTCTGAGGAAGTCTGTCCTTCCACTCCTCCCAATGTGGAGTCAGAACTTGAGTATCACTCTCATATTAAATGATCCCACATGTGTGAACTTGACCTGTGTTTCCACATGCCTGAATGCCCCTTAGCTGATGCCTAAGGAATTCTCAAGGTTGTTTGCTCTGCCTTGAAGAATCATCCCAACCCTGGCCAGCAGGCAGAGGGAATGAATGCTTTCATCTGATGAACAGGACTTATTCGAAGTTGTGGAGTGCTAAAATCAAGCCAGGCTCTGCGTGGTGAAGGCGGAAGGATTTGTCCTTCTGCCCTGGGATCATTGGGCAAGAAGCTTGAGAAGCAGAATCTAGAAAAAAATGCCATTGCAGGACTGACAGGGAAACATCCCGGATGAACTTGTGGAAAGAATCGGAAGTCGATGGTAGGGATGGCAGCTCGCATGATCATGAAAAGTCTGGAGGAGGGAGAGTGCTGTCCTTTCAGGATACTGAGACCTGAAGAGACTGCTGAGGAGATGCTCTATTTGTCACAGCAAGGATAATCAGTATGTTGCCATTTGGACTCTAGTGACAGGGATGAAAATGAGATTTTGGGAAAGACGTATCAGAGTCAATAGGCAGGGGCTGGGCTGTGGCAGGAAGGACGAAACAACCAAATTGAGACGATTTGCAGAAGAAAGTGAAATTGCCAGTAATTGCCTCCAAGGGGAGCGTGTGTGTGTGTGTGTCTGGGGGTGGGAGGTGGGGGGTAGGAGTAGGGGGGTAGCCAAGAGAAGGGTGAGCTCAGCCTTTATTGTGTTAACTTTGAGCAGCTGGTGAGGCCTCCTGGTGAGAATGCCACAGAGACAGTTGGATAGATGACTGCCCAGAGGGAGACACTAATGCTCGGATTTGTATGGCCACTGGCTACAGTGCGTGGACTTGCCTTTTCTCTGATAATTTAACATGGCTCAGTGTGACCTTACTTTGTCCTGCTACTGCACGTGACTGAGATGGAGCCACAGTGAGAACGTTTGTAAGCGATTCACACTCAGGAACATTTCGGTGGAGCTCTGTTAACTAAAAATAGGAGTGGGAGAGATGGCTTGCCTGAAGCTTGCTTCTGTGTGACTTCTGGCTTTCGCTTTATCATCAGGCTCTGACTTGGGGAAGCCACGATACATAGGAACCACGAGCATTTGCATGTCGGTCACAGAATGCTCATGTAACACAAAGCGATGGGCCAAAGTGGAATCACAAGAATACGAATAATTCTAATATTTGTAGGACCCTTCCAACAGAGTTTCCCCCAAAGCATCAGATGACAGTTGCCCAGGTCATGTTCTAATGAGCGAGGAAAGGACAGGAAGCATTTGCCCACATTAGCTCGAGGGGTGGAGACACAGACAAGTAATTGCCCAAGGTCAACGAAGAATGACAACTTGACTCCCAGTCAAGCTGCCAGTCCTCCTCACCTTTCTCAAAAGATGGCTTGTTTCAGGCCTGATCTTATTTCCTTATGACTAATGTGCATTGAGACCCGTATTCAGAGGCCACCTGCTTAATCAAATCTCAGGGAGCTCCTAGGCATTAAGTAAGGGGGAAAAAGCTTTTCAGGGCCAGTCAGATCATTTCTGGGAGGAAAAGAACTCCTTAATAGGAAACATACTCTGAAGTGCTGGGAGCCTGGGGAATCAACGACCTGTGGGTGATGTTTGCATTAGTTTCTTCTCTGTGTGTATGTGTGTGTGTACCCCTCTCCACCCCACCAAAAAAAATAATAAAAGAATTCTATAGAACCATAAAAGTTGGGATCACATGTAGAGTCTCAGCATCTCCTTCCACAAACTACCTAAAGTAGTCTTTTGAGAAGCAAGTTAAAAAAAAAGCTTGCCATCGGACAAGCCACATAAATGCGGTGCAAACAGAAAGAAGTGGGCAGACGTATCACCAGACAGACATGTGAATGTTGAATTAGCAGTGAGAGAAAATGGCGAATTGCCAGCACTTGTAGGGACAAATGATGCCTTTTAGGCCCCCAAAGCCTGCGGGCAGTGTTAATGGTTTACTGAAAGGCCACTATGCCAGGAATGGTTACTGTCAAAATTGAATTCAATTTAAAAGTCACACAGTAACTAAATGTTATACTCATTCTTGAGCATAAACCTAGAAGTGTATATCTATCCCTATCTATCTATGTATTCAAGGACAAAGTCATTATTTCAAAACATCCTTAGGAAAAATAAAAGTCCCTCAGGATTATAAAGGAAGATACTTTTTGTATGATTGCAAATTGGTCTGCAGGTATTGTTTAGGTCTTTTTCTCTGCTAATAATTTCCTTTCATCTTCTTCAACTCATGCTCTATCTACAATCGGACAATGTGCATTAAGACCTATATTAAGAGATTCCCAGCTGGGTCCATCTCAGAAAGCCTATAATGGATTTAAAGGGGGGAATATGCCTTCGTTAGAGCTATAACACACTTTTTGGAGGGAAAAAATATCTATTGAGAACAAAACTTCTCCCAGGATACGGTGGTTGCCAGGTCCCTATTATCTCTAGAGAGAAGGTGTTCCCTGGTTGATCGCTGCGACAGGCATCCAGGAGATCACAACAATCTTCACTGGATTAAAATTTACTTCCGGGAGAAAAACTCTTAACATTCTTCATTCGTTTTATGTGATGTCTTTATCTTGAGTATTTATAAAAAAGCAGGGCTTCTACGGCTGCCATTTTAGACTCTTTTGACGTTGTTGCCGGTCAGGATCACTGAGCTTGTTGTGACTTACACTGAGCTCCGCTGGTCAGAAGGAAACACGGCGCTAGGCTGGGCCATCCTCGCTGTTTCGGAAACGTGACGCCCATGGTCGCCATCAATGCATCAGTCCATCACCTGGACCGTCTCTTCTTCTTCACCATCCTTCCACTCAAACAAGCATGCTGTCCTTTATCCGGGGCCTGATCTCTCCTGAAGACGTGCCCGAAGTCTGGGAGCGGAAGACTCACCATCTTCCCTTCCAAGGAACCTTCTGGCTGTACTTCTGCCAAGACAGATGTAGTGGTTCTTCGGGTAGTCCAGGGCTCTTTCAATAGTTGTGTCCAGCGTCAACAATTCAAAGACAGCAATGGATGGAAAATATCAAGCAAAGAAGAAAAGCAAAACAGTTCAATTTTGCAGATGTTTTCCAAACCTTTCTCTTCATGGCCGTGCCACCGGTGGTGGAGTGGTGGAATTCTCACTTTCAGTGGCCTCGGCTCAAATCTCCGTCCGTTCGCTTCTGGCACCGCTGTGACCATCTCTCCGTGGAAGTTACCATACGGCTGCGATGCTAATCAGGATTCAAGGAACTTCTAGGCGATGAGACAGTAGACAGTCTTGAAGCACTTCAGCAAATCAACCAGTGAAAAACCTTATAGATCCTAACAGCCGGATCTGCAATTGCTCACAGGGTTTGCACAGGGCCAGGCAGTGTTTGCTCCCCTCTGTCCATGCAGACCCTGAGTCAGAGACGGACTGAGCAGGAGCTACCAATGGCAACGGCACTTGGTATTTTATAATGCATGCGTGGACCCTCCAGGTTATCTTTAAATTTTACACTTTTATCCCTCCCACAAGGAGCTCTGGTGACCCCGTGGGTTAGACATTAAGTTGTTAACCTCAAGGGCAGTATTCAAATCCACCAGCTGTTCTGTGGGACAAAGATGAGATCATCTGCTCCCTTCTATGGGGGCTCCACGAGACAGAACCAGCTCCACCATGGGGGGTCTTATTTCAGTCTCCTCTGCTGCCCCGCAGAAGAATGAATGGGCTTGTGGCAGAGATCTGAGTCATCGGACAGGTACCTTAGCCTCCCCCAGCCCCAAAGTCTTATATTGTCATCAAATGATTAAGAACGTGAAGCCAGCTTGTTTGGATGCTGGTGTTTGAGTTGCAGACGCACATCTTACTCAATGTAGGATCTTGTGCCACTGGTCGAATCTTTCTGTGCCTGAGTTTCTTTCACTATTAAACCAGAATATGGATTGTTACCGCACTGGGTTGGTTGGGGGGGCTACAAGGGGTTGATAAATGTGCAGCACTAATGTCTAAGGCACAGTGAGCAAGCACTCAGTTCACCATGCTTACTGCCATCGCCACCACCATCATCATTTTAACTAAGGTTCGCGTGTCCAGGGGCTACTGATTTATATTTATACATCATTCTTCCTGCAATTTTTTTTTTCTGTTGCACTCCAGAGAGTACTGTTCTGGCCGAACGTTCCCTTTATTTTCACAGAATGTGTATGTTTTGTGCAACGTAAATGTTGCTATGGAAATAAAATATAACTTCAAAGGCCGCAAACAAATGGCTGTTTGTTTAATATGAAGCACTGCCCATTCCTATAAATAATTTTCTAAAGATCCCTTGTTAGGGCTGAATTTTGTCATTCAATATCATTAAAGAGGTTGTTAACGCACAAACTGTGCTGAAGCCAGGACTTTGATATCTGAATAAATACACTTGGCCCCACTCACAATTCTTGAAAATGACTTTTGGGAGTTGAGGGCCGCAAAATAAACTTTCTAGAGCAATTAGATTACAAGTCACCAAACCGTTCTCCGTGTCCCTGTTAATCAACAGAACCTTCAGAGAAGGGCTGGAGTGACCATATTTCTTCCCTGGGAAAGAACCCGTTTCAGATATTGGATTCTAAAAGCCCAGCTCCTAAAAGTCCCATCCATCAAATCACAGCATTTGTAACCAGAGCTGCTTCCTCAGACCCTTCTCTATGCTGCCTCAGGATTCTCTCTCCTTTCATTCTTGACTGCGCAGCCCCCCCCCCCCCCCCCCCCCCCCCCCCCCCCCTCCCCCCGCCGCATGGCCCCTCAGGAAGTGCCCAGGGCTCTGCATCTGTCCTGATCTCATTTTCCCAGCAGAACTGACCTGCTTTCTTCCCCACCCTGTTAGGTCCCTGCACTCTGCTCAGAATAATTTGATCAACTGAGTCTAGCGGCTAGGGACTGAAGGGGGGATGGATGAACAGCAGCACAATAACAGGGAATCCGAAGAACACTAATGGTTGAGCCTGTTAAAATCCCAGATTTGATTTACGCTTTATCAGCCATCCACAATGCCTCATTCAAAAAGGAAAGGCACGATGTCAGACTGTAGGGGGGACTTGTTCAAGGAAGTCTGTTCACACCTACAACATAGAGCTTGGCTGGTTCGAATACTGCGTCTGCGCTGAAAATCACCTTAGAGATCATCACAGCATACACCAAGTCCAAGGTTCTTGTATTAGGGGGAGCTTCATGACAAGTGATTTTTAAACTCCAAATGCTTTATTGTTGTAAGTGTCTTGAAGAGATGGCCTGGAGACAGTGTGGAGTAGTGAGTTTTGAAACTAGACCAGGGCATTCAGTCTTGGTTTGTGCACCAATACACCCGAGAAAGGTGATGTGGTCCTAACAGTAATAACAGATGATGCCTTCTGGCCCCAAACCCCCTACGTGTTTCCACCCCAACCTGGCAGCCATTCTAGAATAGCTTGAAGCTACCTCAAGTAACATTCCAATAGTTCTTCTTCCTTCTCCTCCGTCTCTGCTTCAGCGTTGTTTACAGCGTTGTCAATTGCGTTGGTTTGAGTTGTGCCCTCACTAGCTGAGGCGATTTGGATAGCGCTATTGTCATTGCTATCGAGTAGAATTGTTTCTCATAGTGGTCCCATGTGACAGAGTAGGACTACCCCGTAGGCTCTTAGAGGCTGTCATCTTTACAGGATGCGATCTCCAGGCCTTTCTCTGTCAGAGATGCTGCGTGGGCTAGAAGAGTCAACCTTGTGTTTCACAGTGGACCAAGCACTTAACTATCACGTCACCAGGGCTCTGAGCCCTGGTGGAATTGAAGGCTGTACACTGAGCTGCCAAACACAAGGTCAGCGTCTTTAACCAACCGCGGACTCCAAGGGAGAAAGATGAAGTTCTGTACTCCTATAAAGATTTAAAGTCACAGATACCCAAAGGGGCAGTTCCACTCTGCCCTATAGGGTCTCTATGAGTTACTAGTGACTCAAAGGCTCTGACTTTGAGTTTCTGAATTTCCATATCTGTACATGTGGAACTCATAGTGTAGTTAAGGTTGAATGAGATAAACATAAGCCAATCACCGGACTCTTTGTAGGCATTCCACCAACATTAGTTTCCATGTCCCAGCTAGTCGGTTCCCTTGGGGAGGTCAGGAAGCATCTCAGATCTATGCATAAATAATCCTATATTTCAGTCACCAGTATTTCACAAAGAACGCTGATTGCCAAATTCATCTTCTCCAAAGTCTGAATTCTCTGCATATGCCTTCCAGAAGCACAGGGGACATGATTCACTCTACGACAGGCCCCTCTCCCAGCCCAGGGTAGATGTGTGCTCTCAGGCCGTCAACTTCTAACAAAACTATGACCAACGCAAGTATGGTAATTTTGCGATGTCACTCTGCTAGAAGTTGAGATGAGATGGCTAATATATAATTTTCGTGTTCCAACTTTTCTGCACCCCATTATTATCTTTAAATAGAAAATAATGCTCAAATAAAATGGCCGGGTCCTCTCCCCACACCTCTCCTGTTAAGACACTTCAAACCTCACAGTCTTCAAGCTGCCTAGAAAGTGCTGTCTTCAAATTGTAAGGGCCAACATTTCAATTAGCCTTCTTTCCCTGGCTGCCTGCTATTTACAGGCGCTGATTTGGAATGTACCAATTCCAATTTACTAGTGTAATTACCCAGTTTGCTATGCACTAAGGAGGGTGGCCACTCACAAAATTAATGCAGCTCCATATAGCAGGTGAGGCTAGTTCAAATGGGAGTCTCTCTTAGCACATTTGAGAGCAGGCCAGAACCTCCACAGGTAAAATTGTTTTCATTATAGCACATCTTTTAATTTGATGTCAGTGTTTTGCTGCGTTGCTGATCTAAGTTCACCTTGGGGGAATCAGTATTTGATCTCGGAGGAGCAGAGAGCTTCGGTGAGATTTTCAGGAGGGTCAGATGGTGGAATTGATGCAGGATGGTTGGCGGAAGGCAAAGCTGGAAGGTCTAGAGACCAGATAGAGAGGAGCCCATCATCAGTGAAGCAATGAGGGTTTGGGTGAGGAACTATGTGTTATAAGTTGTTGCACATCACCCCCAAATGATAAGTTTAAGTCCTGCTCTGATCTCTGATACCTGTGGCTGTGACAGGGTATGGAAATTGGACCCTTAAAGATATTATCAATTACTGAGCGTTCATACCAGAGTATGGTAGGTCCTTATTCAATATGACTGAAGTCCTTATAAGAAATGACCGAGAGAGATACAGAGGGTAAAGATGGTCATATGAAGATGGAAGCAGAGGTTGGAGTAATGCTACTGTAAGCCATGGAATATTTGGGCTACCAAAAGATGAAGGAAATAATGAAGAACCTTCCCCTAAATTCTTCAGTGGGAAAAAGGCCCTGCTGACTTCTGACCTCCAGAATGGCTAATGAATAAATTTCTGATTTTAAAAAATATTTTATTGTGATTGCATGAAGGTTTACCAAGTAGATCATCACTTTTACAGTCAACAGTTCACACACATTTTATTTGCACTCACCCATTGCAAGCCCCTCAATGTACTCTCAGGGTTCCATCAATTTCTGTTCTTTTAAGCCATCCAGTTTGCTATAGAAGCCCTAGGAAGTTAATATAATATTGCACTGGAAATAGAGAAGGGGAAAAAAAAATCTAAGTGGATGGTGGATGACGGGTTGTGGGTGCGTGAGAAAGGTACTTGTAACCAAAGAAAGTTAGCAGTGACTTAATACACATTTTGACTGGCTTTATTATAAAAGTCTTTGTGTTCGTTTGGGTAGACTAGAGAAACAAATCCAGGGAGACACATAGGTATATAAGAAAGAGCTTTATATACAAGAACAATCGAATATTGAGAAAACATCCCAGCCCAGTCCAGATCAAGTCCATATATCCGATACCAGTCTATAAAATCCTCTTCAGACTCACAAAACACATGCAAAGACACCAAGTGCAGGAAGATCACAGGCCAGTAGGTAAGAAGTCTTGTGGATCCAGTGGCGCTGTGAGCATCTCAGGGCTGGTACATGGCTTCTCCTGCTCTAGAGGTCTTGCTCCATCAGCCTCTCTCTCCCCATCAAGCTGATACCTGATGGACAGGCCAGACGCCCCCCCTTCACTCTCAATCCTCAAATTGACACCAGATTATGTAGCTACCACAGTCTTCTATTGCATTGGGATAAGAGTACAGTCAATTTTTGGAGACAGAAGCGATTAAGGAGTTGCTTCCAGGGAACATTAGCTTTGTAAGGACATGATAGTTGATGGTAGGGATGACTTCTCATTCACTTCTGTGTTCCTTATGGTATTTTATACAGAATTTTGACTCTAGTCTATAGACGCTAAATAATAAACATTGGTGAATCCCTGGTGTGGTAGTTACATAATCTCGTGTCAACTTGAGGATATTAAGAATGAAGGGTGGTGTCGGGTCTGTCAATCAGGTCACAGTCTGATGCCTCCTTATGGGTGTGGCCTTCTCATTAGGATTCTGGAAACTTATTTTCTTCCTCCTTGGAAGCGGGCCACACAGCAGAAAGATAGAGATAGCTCTCTGCTGCACATTCTGTTGACAAGCCACATGGAGCCACGCTGATGGCAGCCAGAGCCTGGAGATGCGTCCACTGCCATTGGATCGACAGGACTCATCACCCAGCGGCCTGTGATCATCCTGCATTCGGTGTCCTTGTATATGCTGTGTGAGTCTGAAGAGGAATTCAGGGGCTAATATCAGACTTATGGGCTGATATTGCGCTTCAGGCATGAACTAGACTGTCCTGGGATGTTTTCTCAATATGTAATTACTTTTTGATATAAAGCTCTTTCTGATACATACATGAGTGGCCCTGGATTTGTTTCTCTAGTTAGCCTGGCTTAACACATATATTCAAAGGACTAAAGAAGAGGTTCGAACAGATATTTTTACACCCATGTTCACTGAAATGTTATTCATGACAGCCACAGGTTGAAAGAACTCATGAATGGGTAAATAAAGTGGAATACAATACAGCTTTAAAAATGAATGGTTTTTCTGTTTTCCAATTCATTTACTTCTGCTTTAATCTTTATAATTTCTTTTCTTTTGTTGTTGGAAGGTTTATGTTGTTGCCCTTTTTGAGGTATTGTGTTGAGGTGTTCATTTTGAATTTCTCCTCTTTGCTTATGTGCACATTTATTACTATAAGTTTACATCTGGTATTTGCTTTTGCTGTGTCCCAAAGGCTTTTGGTATGTTGTCTTATCATTCATGTTTGTTTCCAAGAATTTCTTAATTTCATTCCTTATTTGGTCTGTTACCCAATTGTTTTTAACTAGTATGTTGTACAGTCTTTATGTGTTTGTGTTAATCTTCCAATTCTTTCTATTGATGAATGCCAGTTTTATAGCACTGTGGTCTGAGAAAAGGGATTGCAGGATTGCAATGATTTTGACTTTGTTAAGACTTGGTATGTGGCTTGATATCTATTCTAGTGTATGTACCACATGTATTGGAGAATGGTGTATATTGAGTTGCTCTTGGGTGCAATGCTCTGTATAGGCCTAGGACAGCGGTTCTCAACCTATGGGTTGTGACCCCTTTAGGGGTCATACGACCCTTTCACAGGGGTCACCTGATTCATAACAGTAGCAAAGTTACAGTAATGAAATAGCAATGAAAATAATTTTATTGTTTGGGGGTCACCACCACATGAGGAACTCTATTCAAGGGTCATGGCATGAGGAAGGTTGAGAGCCATTGGTCTAGGAGGTCGAGTTGGTTGCTTGTGTTGTTTATTCTTCTGTGTCCTGAACACCCAGTTTGCAGAAGATCATGGGTAACAGTGAGAGCTTCAAGTCCATTTGCGGGTTCCTCACATGGATTGACACCAACCGATCTTCTCTGACCATAGTCCAGGGATGTGAGTAGCCTTGCTATCAGACAGAGAGCGCTGCAAAACAGACTGTAACCCAGGAAATCAGGTTACAATGTACCACTTTATCATTTTATCTCTCTTTTGATCCACTTTAAAGGTGTTTCCGTTTTGAAATATTTTCTGTTATATTTGTCATTGCTGTTGCATTTGTTTTGCTTTGTACAATTTTCTGTATATGAAATCCAGAATGGTTACATCTATGGAGATAGTAAATGGATCGGTAACTGCCTGCGGGCAGGGCATGGGAGGGTGTGTGAGACATGGAGAGTTAGCCACAATGAGCACCAGCAGGAAGAAGCTGTCTGAAATTGGTTGTGTGATGGTAGCACAGCTCTTTCCAATATGCTTTCACAGTGGAATTGCATGATATGTGGATGATATGCCCATAGAACTATTTTAAAATGGAGTGAAGTTCTCATACATATTGTTTTATTACATGCCATGCCATAGATGGACCTTGAAAATAGCATGCTAAGGAAAGGAGTTAGCCACAAAAGAACAGATACTCTATGAGTCCACCTACATGAAATACGCAGAATTGGCATATTCATAAAAACAGAAAGAAGATTTATGGTTATGAGAGACTGCAGGAAGGAGATAATAGAGGCAAAAATGTGATGGACAATTGACTGAATGGCATGGAAGTGTTTGAAAATAATCCATAATCACGAGACAAAGCAGGCCCAGGAAGACTCAGGCTCAGGGTTTTGAGATTGAAGGTTATACATCTGATTATTTTAATTATATTCAATAGTCAGTCAATAAAAGAAATGCAAACACAATATCTCTCAAAGCATGCTTTTCTCTGGATCACTTCTATTTCTCTGGCTTACTTGACTCGGTTGCTTGTGCCAGTCTGGGTCTTTGGCTTTTCCTCCACTCAGCTGCTGTCTTGTAAGCGTGAGAAAGTCAGACTTTTGTCTCTATGCATGTATTGGCTGTGGCTGCATGAGGAGCCAGGAGGGTAAACCATTTCACCTGGGAACCACATGGGCAGAACATTTGAAAGTCACATTCATGAAGTCCCCTTAAAGCAAGGGCAGCCTTTCACCCTGAACACTGCTTTGCATCTGGCCTGTGCTTCCTGGCGCCCAGTGATGACAGGGGGAAACCTGGCAGTTCATCAAATGACAGCCAAGTGGATTCCATCAGTGCTAAAGTTATGCAACACTCAGATCTGCCCCCAGTTAACATCTATTAAAAGCTGCATGATACTAGAATAAGTTCTATTTTGGATCCTGGCAAGCTTTTTTAAGCTCTTAGAGCTACTTGCCACTGAGGTAGGCAAGAATCCAAAGATTTGAGTCTTGAAATAGTCACAACTACGAGAGGAGTTTTTTGAGGGGCCTGCAAAGAGATGAGTCTCCTTTTTTTCTTCTTGTTCCATTCTCTTCTTTTTATTTTTTTCCCCTGTTTGGTTCACTGCCACGTAAGCCTAGTGACATTCATTTAGACAACAATCTGTATAAATTTAGCGTCAAATGATTAATGATTTTCCTGCAAAATTCAAGGAGACATTTGCTCTAAAACCCCTCTGCGATCAATAGCATATTTAAAAGTCTAATTAATAGTAACTACCTGGCTTTTTTATTCCTTTTGATTTGCCTTATCTTTTTTGCATCCACTTACTAGTGCTCCGGCTCCCCCGCCCCCACCCCACGCCGATTCTCCATGTCTGCTAGCCTCCTCAGATCCTGTGGAAGGGATTGTAATGACAGAAGGTCAGAACATGCCCTTTCTCCTCTGGCAAAACAAAGATGTTAACATAACTGACATTGCTCAAAGCAAGCTCCACAACTGGACTGTTTATTTTCACTAGTCACGTTTGAGGAATTTTCTCTATCCCACTGTCCTGATAGGGAAAGTGAATTCCAAACCAGAGGCCTATACTTTGAAGGTTCTGGGAAAAAATAAATACTTTAGAGTTGGCAAATAACCCTGACTACAAGAAAAATATATCTATTAATAAGATAAAAATGGTCCCGCAAATATTTCTTTAAAGAGAGGCAATAAAGGTGACAAGGCGCTTTATACAAAAGCCTCCAGCCCATTGTAAATGTTCTTAGTCACTGAAAATGCTGGATTAACCCCAGAGCCTAGGGCACATTGAACATGAAGTCGTCCACTTTGGACTCTGGGAAGAATCATTTAGAACTGAAGGGTCTTCAACTTGTACAAAAGACAATATGAAACGTCAGTCTCTTGATATGGGCCTCTCTCCATTGCTTTCAGAGATTCCGAGTGAAGGAAGGATTGGAATGAAGTGGTTGGAGGGGAACAGGTGTCATGTGAGTGCAAATAAAACTCTGGGATACGGGACTTATCAACACTGTCCTCTTGGCAGGTTATTACTCATATGATAGCCAGCAGACAGGAGTATCTCCAACAAGCAGACAGGTTACATTAAACCACTTATCAGGTCTATAACTGGTGAAATAGTAGATACCAAATGTGTGCTCTTCATTTCCCTTCTTTGTATCACTGCCTTTTCCTCTCCTCCTCTTTTCATCTACTTTTATCTATCCCCAATGATTCTTCTGTGGGCTTCTGGTGGTTAAATAGTTAACAGTTTGATCTCACCAGCAGCTCCAGGAGAGAAAGTCCTGACAATCTGCTCCCATAAAGATCACAGTATAGGAAACCTGATGGGCAGTTATACTTTGAAGTACAGGTTCACTTAGCTCAGAACTGATTAGGCAGCAAACAGTTATTACAAAGATCCTTCTAGTTCATGGGAGAGTCTAGCCAGTTACCACTGAGTCAAGTCTGATCAAGGGAGCTCATCTATGTCAGAGTGGAACTGTGCTCCATTAGGATTTCGTTGGCTCTTTTTGTGTTTCTTTTTAAATTGGAAATAGATCAAAAACCTTTCTTATGAAGAAATTCAGGGTGAACTTGAACCCCCAACCTTTTTATTAGCAACCAAGCCTGTTAACTGTAGCATGCAGGCATTGCTGGAAGAATCAAAGAGGACTAAATTCCAGTTTGGGTGGTAGACAGGGGAATGAAACCATCCACCCTTGAAGTGAGGCAACGATGAGCAAGCTCTCAGAGCAGGGCTGTGTTAGGGGTCAAGATCGTGGACTCAAAGATGCATGAGCAGAAGTCCAGACAGAATGTGACCCTGGTCATAAATTATGCACCAAGACAAAGCTGCGGATGTCCCCAAAAGAACAAGGGCACATCCGGTGGGATTAAGAGAAAATGGTAATGGAAAATTAGGCTGTTGATCAATGAGCTCAAAAATGTAAGGCAAGTTAAAAATAGCAGATGGTATGCAAAAAGGAAAAAATGTATCCCCAATGATCTTTTGAAAAACGACCCTACTGTTTTGCATTTTGTTGTTCTTGTTGTGTGCATTGCTATTGTTTTGACCTTTCCCTGAGAACACAATGAATATGCACAATTTATTTTATTCCGTAGGTTGTTTTGTTTGGGTGTTTGGTTTTTTTTTACTCATATAGCCAGAAAGGATTATTTGCTGATACAAAACGTGTCTATTTTTCTTTACACTCTAAGGAATGGCCTAGGGTTTTAAATTCACTTCCCCTATCAGGAACCTTGCTAGTGAAGCAAGTTAAGTGTTGGCCTCTGTGGTAGTCACATATTCTGTTGTCAATTTGAGACTGAAGAGTGAAGGGGTAGATTCTAGCCTGTCAATTAGGTTGCAGCTTGATTACCTTATTTGGAAGCCCTAAGGGGATAAATAGCTCGTTGGACACAGGACACACATTCACTCCCTGGGAGACATGCTTGCAGACAAGACACATGAGCTATGCTAGAGCCCTGGAGCTGAAGGAACCACATGGAAACCCTTGCCAGTGCTGAGATGCCTCTACTGCCATTGAAGCCACAAGACTTTCCACCCACTGGCTTGTGATCTTCCTGCATTTGGCATCATTGCATGTGTTGCATGAGTTTGAAAAGGACTTTATAGATTGGTATTGGACATAAGGACTAATATCGGACTTACAGACTTGATCTGGACTGGGCTGGGATGTTTTCTCAATATTCAATTGCTCTTGTATATAAAGCCCTTTCTTATACACATATGAGTTTCTATGGATTTATTTCTCTAGTCGACCCAGACTAACATGGCCTCCTAGCTGAAAATGCAGTAGTTTGAACCCACCCGTCACCTGCTTTAATCACACAGTGCAGCCTTGGAAGCTCTATGGAGCAGTTACACTCCATCTCATCTAGAATTGCTGGAGCTCAAACCTGACTCAATCACAGCGGCTTTGTTTTGAGTTTGGATCAGAAAAGTGCAACACAGAAAATTCTCCCTATTCTCTTCCTTAATCCCTGTGTTAGTCTGGGTAGACTAGAGAAACAAATCCATGGACACACATAGGTATAAGAAAGAGATTTATATACAAGAGCAATTGATCATTGAGAACACATCCCAGCCCAGTCCAGATCAAGCCCATAAGTCCAATATTAGCGCATATGTCCGATACCAATCTATAAAGTCCTCTTCAGACTCATGAAACACATGCAATGACGCCAAATGCAGAAGATCACAGGCCAGTGGGTAGAAAGTCTTTGGATCCAGTGTCATTGGAAACATCTCAGCACTGGCAGGGGCCTCTGCATGGATCTCTGCACCCAGGGCTGCATCAGGGTGGGTCCATGTGTCTTGTCAGCTGCTGTCTCCCAGGGTGTGAAGTATTGAGAGAGAGTCTCTCCCACCTCCAAGAAGGAAGTACTGATTTCCCAGAATTATCAGGAGAAGGCCATGCCCACACAGACCCCTCATTGGCTATGATCTGATTGACAGGCTAGACTCCACCCCTACATTCTTAATCCTTAAATTGACAAGTGATTACGTATCTAACTACCACAATCCTAATCTAAACTTCACTCTAATTAGCATCATAATGATACAAGACTTTTTTTCAGTTATTTATATGTCAGGCACTAGAAGATTTTTACAGTATAATTCTATTTAATCTTCCCATTTTTTTATTAAATGCTTTTATTGGGGACGCTTACATTTCTTATCACAGTCCATCCATTCATCCAGTGTGTCAAGCACATTTGCACATATGCTGCCATCACCATTTTCAAAGCATAATCTTCCAATGTTTTTAAACGAGCATGCCAAGAATTCATTTAAACTGATTTGTCCAAGGTTTGAAAAAGTAATTGAAAACTCAGTTTCCTCCTGAGTTGTTCCAACACTTTGGGTTTCACTGACTGTTGGGGACTAGTATGTCCTAGTTACTAGTTACTAAAGGCAGCTTTAGGAACACTCAGGCCTACCTGCCTCTACTACCACCGACTCATCCACCTACTAACAGTTCTCTACTCATTGATTGATTCCGTTCTTCAACGTGATTGTCTAAATTGATGTTTTCTCAGGGTTCTTTGTTTTTGGTTTGAAAGCAGAGTTTTGATCATTTGGGGGGAAGAGATGGTAAAGGCACTACAAGAAAGCAAAACCAATAGGCTCAAACTCACTGCCTTCCATCGGTGCTGGTTCCTAGGGACCTTCTAGGACCGAGTCGAACTACCCCGGGGGTGTCTGAGCCGGTAACTGTCATCTTTCTGCAGCAGAGCTGCTGGGGGGTGGGGATTTTTGAATGGATGATCTTGCGTTCAGCAGCCCAACACTGTGACACCACCAGAGATCCTTCATAGAGTCCCTAGTGACCTCAGAATGGGACTCTGGAAGAGAGTTTGTTGTGTCCTTTCTCAATTTATTGGGGTGGCTTCACTCCTGACCAAAGGGGATTCTGTCTCCGAGACTTAATACTGGACTCGATTCAGATTTCAGTTGAGGGGCAGGTTCAAAAAGAAAAGCCAGGGGCTATTTGAGTAGTGTGAGAGTAACTAAAAACCTAGGTAGAATCATTGGGACTTTTATTCAACAAAAATACCCAAATGTGGAGCTAATGTCCCTTGGCATGGCCTCCATCTGGCTCTCCACACTTCCGAAAGTGGCGTCTCCGCCTGCCCGACCCCACCAGAACCATTCTGCGATGTTCAATGATGCTACATGAAAAGGAAAATTTTCGCATCCTAAAGGGACTCAGACTCCTCTTCCTCTGAAATGTTCTTCTTTGAGTCTGAGAAACAAAAAGGAAGTCTGCAGTGGCAGGAAGCAGGTGCAGAGGGTGGGTGGGACAAGGTGTTCCAATGAAATGCTCCTGGAACAGTCCTTGTTACCCTTGAAGAATGGGCAGATTCATTGTGATGGAAGAAATCTATCTATTCTCAGTCCTAACTTTCTTGATGTTTTTCTCAGTAATGCACTTTTCCATTTCTTGGTTGTTGTTGTTTCCCAGAAAGATCTTTTTATTAGGTCTCCCCTCCACGGCCCATTTGTATTGGACTTTCTGCATTCCTTAAATATTTTTCTTTTGTCTAACAGTAACAAATTATTTTTTTTCTAATTCCAAAAGCAGCCTATCTGCATTTATTTGTGAATTTTTAAGACACAGGTAAACTAAGTACAACACACACACAAATCACAAACCTGACAGCAGTTGTCCATTTCTAATAAGCTCCCATGCACCTCCTAACATATCCCTTGATAACAACTATCAAATATAGTGCTTGGGAATCCCAAAAACAGTTGCTTCGACTTTCTGAACTGCTCTCTTGGTTTAATAGTAAGTGGTTCTGTAGATCCCTAGAAAGCCACTGTGGTTATTGGAATTTTTCAAATGAGACTCAGACGAGGGTAGCGCTGAGCACATTTGTCTGCAGCCATCCTTGATTGCGGAGAGCGGTTCACCAGCTCGGGTTTGGAAGAAGCCTGGGCCTGGGTGAACTGGAACCCGAGCAGTGAGACCTTTTCACTGACCTTCAAGACCCATGCCTTTGGGAACTTTGATTTTTTCTCTTCCGTTCCAGGAGATTTGTTGTTGTTGTTGTATTTTTTGGTTCAGTGTTGATCTGGAACTTCGATGTCAATTAAATAATTGATGTGGGGCATGAAGGGGGTACTTTAAAAACACTCCTGAGCTTTATTAAAATAGCCCAACTGAAGCCAGAAACAGATCAATTCCTCCGTGTGAACATCATATTGCAGTCTGTTCTGTTACTTTCTTTAAGCATCCAAATAAGCTTAGTGCTTTAGCAGTGACTGTCAACATGCTGAGGGGGGTTCCCTTTTGTGTTTATTCCTCAATTCACATCATTGGCAGTCTCTCCATATCTGATCTATAGGTCCCTCTAGCCTCTCTGCCAGCATTGTAGCTTTTGGTAGAGCTGATCCTTTAATAGCTGGGAGAATCTTTTCTTTGTTTGAGAGGATCATCATGATCGTCAAATTTGACATGCTTAAATCATAAGCAAGAGCATTCAATGATTTTCATCCTTGTGTTGTCCGATAACCTTTGCTTCCCTTCCAAATGTATACGTCTCCTTTGCCTCTTGTTGCTGCAAACACTAGCACTGGTTTTATCTTTGGATCCCCTGAGGCACTTTGTGGTAATATTCTTTAAGGACAATTGAACAGAAAGTTAATGCTACAACACTCAAGTGACACTCAATACACAAGAATGGATGTTACTGTCTATGTGTCAAGGCAAACACCGCTTAGTATATACGTGAGCCAATCACATGATCATGTGTTATAACTGCCATGGCCTATGTGTTATAGGTTATTTGTGTGCTGCTAAAATAGCTAACAAAACTGTCTTGGAAAAGTACAACCAGGATGCTCTTTCATGGTAAGGATCTCAAGTACTTTGGACGTGTTGTCAGGAGAGACCAGTCCCTGGAGAAGGGTATCACGCTGGGTAAAATAAAGGGGCAGCAAGAAAGAGGAAGACCTTCAACAAGATGGGTTGACACAGTGGTTGTATCTTTGAGCTCAAACATTAAATAAAAAATTTTAGGCCAGTGCAGGACCAGGTAGTAATTTGTTTTTTGTACACAAAGTCGCTATGAGTTGGAGCCGACTCAATGGTACGTAACGACAACAAGGTGTGCTGTAACATCACACACCTGCAGCATAATCCCTTCGTAAAGGAGAGACATGCGATACACATGTTGGTCTGGGAAGTTACTGCATTTGCTAGGTCCCATTCTCCAATCAGGACTTCTGAATTCTATGATAATCTTAGGGGGCCACAGATGAATATGTAGTTCATGTTACCCAAATAGATGTTATGCTGTGCATGACTGTATCTTAACTCCTTTGTGTTTTGACTACTTTTAACAGCTTATTAAATTAAAAAACAACTAATAATTGTCAGTCTAGTCACTAGCCCAACCCAACCACTACCACGGAGCTAACTCATTACAATGTATAGGACAGAGCAGAAGTGCTCCTTTGGGTTTCTAAATGAAATCTTTATAGGAAGAGACAGATTCATTTTTCTCCCTAGAAGCAATTGATAGATTTTACCCACTGACTTTGTGGTGAGCAGTACAGTGCTACGCCAACCCACTGTGCCACCAATGGACCTTTAATATAATCACTAGTCCATGCGTATATGTTCAGAAATTCAGAGAGGAATTTCACTCCATGTGTTTTTGTAACATCAAATCAACTTCTTATGCTTTGAAGTATTTCCTTGCTGACTCTGAAGATATTTTTATAAGGAATACAAATAAATGGACATAAGTAAAAATATTTGGAAATAGAAACCCCCACTATGTTTATTACACTTAGTAAGTGAACTTGGGGTAGCCACCCTCTTTATTTGGTGACTTTCTAAATAGAGGGGTATTTGAAACGACTGACGGTTGCAAAAGTAATATTATAGAAATAGTACATTAAATTTTTAAATTCCAGAGGTCTAAAAGCATATTTAGAATCCAAAAGGTGTAGGCTAGTTTGAGTTAATCAGGGTTTGGCATGTTTTAAAAAACAGCAGTGCAATTAAAAATCGAGTATGCATATCTTTAGGGAGTGCGAATAATGAAAAAGAATCTTCAGTTGATGGCAACATGTACAAGTGCTTAAAACAACTGAATGATGGATTGTCATAAGATTTGCAAGAGTCTCCCAATAAAATGATTAAAAAAAATTTTTTTAAACAGAATCATCATCTAAGAGACTGAAAAAATTTAAGTGCTAAAAAAATAAGTGCTTATTTACTTTTAATATATGTTAATGTTTATAATGTATGTTACTAGATTGTATGTATGGTGTATGTTCATAAATTTAATGTATGTTCATTGTAGAAATTGAAAAATATATGAATATTAAATATATTAAGACATTAAGACAAAATCTCACCACTTAAGGGGGTATCTTGGGGAGTGTCATGGAAATATACATTCATATACACAAATTAATTACATTGCCATTATCTAAAATCTGTAGCTGTATTTTTTACCTTATTCAACTTTACATTTTTATCTTGGGCATTTTGCTGTAATGTCAACTGTACTTCAACCAGACCATTTTTGAAGACTGTATAGGGTTACTATGAGTAACTCAATGGCTTTGAGTTTTTATTTGGTGGGAAGGGAGGGTTTCGTATCGCTTACTATATTTTAGATATCCAGAATAAATATCACCAATATTCCATTACACACCACTTATTGTTTCCAATTTTTATTTAATCTAAATAACCCTTGATGGGCAATCATGCTATATCTGTCTTTATGCTTGTGTACCTCTAGATGAATAGATAATTTAATTGAAATAACATTACTAAGTCAAAGAAGAATTCCTAGGACAAAGATTCTAAGCTTTTGCAAGATCCAAGTTTGTATCTTAGGTCAGTTTTTCAAAGTCATCAGTGCCAAAAACTGTTGATTTGTAGCCAGTCTCCTTTGGCAAGGGCAGACCATCATAATGGACAATTCCAATTTATGAGGGGTACGGTCCCAATTGGCAGGCACCAGCCTCTGTGAGTTTGGCAGCAATGGATTCCATCCAGTGCTTATTTTACCTCCACCTGCCCAGAGATCATTATGGACGCTGGAGAAAGGCCCATCCATCCAAAATGAGCTCCTAGTGGGCAGAGGAAACAATGGTGGTCATTGAGATGCTGGCTGTGTGTCTCTACATTATACAGAGTGCTGTCTCTCTTATTTAGTTCACCAGCTGCCCCCGAATGTCCATGGGAACTACTCACCTCCCCAAGTGTCCTTATCTGGGTAGTGGGGAAAAGGAGAATGGATGTCTACTCAAAGAAGCAATTCATCTTTAGAAAAATAAGAACCAATGTGGGAAGAGAGTCTGTAAAAGATGCTAGTTTCTATTTTTGGCAAAACGCGAAAACCTATAGATAAACCGTTCTGTCTCCAGCACATCCAGATCCTACCACCTGTGAATTTAATTGAGTCAGAATCTAAGCACCAATTTAGGTAATATACTCATTTATAAAGCTGCCTGTGATTTATCCTTGCAACAAGGAATAGTTCATTCTTTTCATTTAAAAATTTTTAATGAATATTTTACTTTAGGCTAGTTTAAAGGAGGGCAGTGACCTGGGGTCAGTGGTCACTGTGCGCATACATCTGTTTTCCTCTGAGTCACAAATAAAAATCTGGCCACTCTGTTTTCAATTATTACGTTACTACTTAGGGGCTGGAGGAGCCCCTGTTCCAGCAGCTGTTACTTCTCTGTTATGAGCTCCCACAGCAGCTCGCAAAGGGTGGCTGATGGGAAATACAGGTATACCTCATAAAACAGAGCTACAGACAGGGCGAACTGCTAAGTTTTGGAGTGAAGCAGTGACAACATGCCTGGTAAAAATTAATTCATTTCAATGGTGAGTTAAAAAAGGCATATTTTATGTATGTTCACATATTTTTTGTTGTTCACGTATTTTAACCATTGAAAATATATAAATTAAACATGATTATAGATGAATGGGTGTCAAATACAGAATATACATGGACCTGAACACATTATCCAAGATGACAAAATACCAGATTCCAATCCTATCTCTGAGATGTGCCATGGAAAAGAAGAAAGCAGTTGGATTCAGATGACTGGAGTCTGAATCACAGCCCAAATTTGGGTTTTTGTGATTGTGGAGTAACCTCTCTGTATGTTGGTTCCATCTGCTATAAAATGGTAGAAGTACACAGGAGATCCTCTCAGACTTCCTCCAATGCTCAGTATTATTTGTTACTTGGAAAATAAATAGACATAGATGATGTATTGATAGATAGATGATAGACGATAGATAGATGATAGATAGATGATGATGATGATGATGATGAAGATAGATGATAGATAGATAGATAGATAGATAGATAGATAGATAGATAGATGACAATGAGCTCATACCTTGCCTTGTCCTGATAACACTACTTCCTCTCAGCAAGACAGATGCAACATGGAACAACAGTGACTTTGACTTGGAGTCTGGCTTGGGCTCTCTTGAGGAGAGTCATGTCTTTTTGCCTTTCTGTATCCTGAGTCCACCACTTGGTCTAGTTCATGCTGTGAATATGAATTCATGGCAAAGAGACTTCAATTAATAAATATTACTTTTGACATTCCTATTTATTATGAAAAGTAAACAGAGTAATAACTCAGGTGTCTGCCTTTGCAAAGCAGACTATTTACTACTATTGTATATTGAAGCAAGCAACACTTCCCAAAGGATGAATTGTGTTCCATCTAGTGGGTATGTGGGGAGCCCTGGTGGCACAGTGGTTATACGATGGGGTGCTAACCACAAGGGCATCAGTTCAAAACCACCATCCTTCGCTGCGGGGGAAAGATGAGGCTTTCTACTCCTACAGTCTTGGAGTGACAGCCTCAGAAACCCACTGGGGCAGGTCTACTCTGTCCTACAGGGTCACTATAAGTCAGAATCAAATGATGGCAATGAGCTTGAATCGGGTTTTGGAATGAGTATGTCAACAGCCCTGGCGGTAGAGTTGTTCAGTGAGCTGAAGGATCGGCAGTCAAACCCAGCAGCTGCCTCTCCAGAGATCAATGTATCTGCATTTTCATAAAGATTTATAGCCTGGGAGACCGTACAGTGTAATTGGACTCGAGAAAACTAGAGTCACTACGAGTAGGAATTGACTCCGTGGCTTTGAGGTTTCTATTTGTCTCTTTCCTTTTCTGTAGTGGGTGTGTGCATTCATTTAACAAATGGAAACAACGAAGGATGAGCAGCTGGAAAATGCGTCACCTGTCATAGAGAGGAAGTTGGAGTCCTCATGACAAAACTCTGCAATACCAATGATGTATTCACTGTAACGACTCTCTTCACCAACTTAAATGACGCGGATCTCACCAACGGGAGCCACAGGAATCAAACTGATGACACCCGGGAAAAGAGATAATGGGAAAGCTCAATGTTTTCAATCACAAGGTCAGGAGACCACCCTCAAATTAAGCATTGGCAAGAGGACGTTGAACCTGGAAAACTTAAAAGAAGTTCATAAGAACCAACAATGTTATTGTTGTTAGGTACCAGGAGGTTGGTTTCTATCTATAGCAACTCTGTGCACAGCCGAGCAAAGCATTGCTCGGCCTTGTGCAATCCTCACAGTTATTCTTATGCTTGAGCCCATTTTTTTCATCCACTCTGTCAATGCATCGTTGAGGGCCATCCCTTTTTCAGTACCCCACTACGTTACCATGCTTGATGTCCTTTTTCAGGGACTGGGAAATCCTGACAACATGTCCAAAGTACTGAAGACAAAGTCTCACCATCCTAGCTTCTTAGGAGCATTCTGATTGCACTTCTTCCAATACAGATTTGTTTGTTCTTTTGGCAGTCTATGGTGTTTTCCATATTCCTTTCCCTTACTACAATTCAAAAGGATCAATTCTTCTTTGATCTTCCTTATTCAATGATCAGCTCTCACAATCTAAGGCAATTGGAAATACCTTAGGCTCACTTTAGTCCTCAAAGTAACACCCTTGCCTTTCAATACTCAAAAGAGGTCTTTTGCAGCAAATTCACCAATGCTATGAGTCATTTGATCTCTTGAATGCCGTTTCCGTGAGCATTGATTGTGAGTCCAAGCAAGATAAAATCCTTGGTCAACATACAATCTAGAGTCTCCCATTTGAATTTACAGACTGTCTCAAGAAGAGATCTCATGCATTAAACAGTGATCAGATGAGTTGTGAGATGATATCAAGGAAATCATATCTGAAGAAAACAAAAGGTCATTACAAGGACAAACAGGAACTAAAAGATTAAATTGTATGTCAGAAGAGACTCTGAAACTTGACTTTGAGCATAGAACAGCTAAAAAAAAATAGAGTACATGAAGTAAAATCACCAAATGGAAATTTTCAAAGGGTAGCTTGAGTAAACAACATAAAGTATTAAAATAAAATACAAAGATATGAATTTAGAAAACCAAAGGAGGAAGAAGAATGCATTCAGCAGTTCTCACACTGAAGGAATTGAAGAAAAAATTTAAGCCCCAAGGTGAAATATTGGAGGACTCTATGGGTAAAATATTGACTGAGGCTGGAAGTATAAAACAAAACTGGAAGGAATACACAGAGCAACTGTACCAAAAATAATTGGTCAATGTTCAGCTATTTCAGAAGGCAGGATATGATAACTAAATAAAAACAATGATACTGAAAGAAGAAGCTAAGGCTTCACTGATGACAAGTCCTGTTCCAATTGGAGTAGCAACTTGATAATCAACCTAATAACTTGTGCAGGACCGCACCAGTGCCCACACCAGTAGCTGGTAGTCATAAAGGTGCAAAGAATTGGCAAATTATCACTTTCAATGGCCCCTCCGTGCCAAGAAATTTGGAAGACAAGTACTTAACTAACTGACTGGAAGGGATCAGTTTGTGCCCATTCTAAAGAAATATAATCAAACAAAATGTAGAAATTGTTTTACATTAAAATTACATTTAAGTAAAATTTTGCTGGAAATAATTTTTAAATGGTTGCAGCAATACATCAACAGGGACATTCCAGAATTCAAGCTGAATTAAGAAAGGATGTGAAATAAAAGTAAAATATTGCAAAGAAAAAAAGCAAAGAATACCAGAAAGCTGATTACTTGCGCTATATCACCTATGCAGAGGTATTCAAATAGTGTGAGGATAACTATATGGTTGCAATATCATCTGTCATATATGTATGTATGTATATATACACACACGTGTGTTCATGGGTATAATTCAATTCTCTTTCCTGTAGCTGTTCAGTTTATGTGTGTATCTATGAATCCTACTCACAAAGTATTGCTATTACTATTATTGTAGGATTGGGTATATAATAGCACTTTTTAGCTCTCATACTCTCCCACTGTCTTTCTTTACCTTGATCAAGGGCTGACCTCCCCTTACTGAAAATGTGTTTCCATTTTAACACAGTTAATATGTGTCTACATGCTAGTTCATAATTATACACCCCTTCCTGATACTGGTAACCTTTAACAAGTTTTTTGTCTGTGAAAATCTTTTTTAAAAAAAACTTTTCAATAATGCTCACATATACTATTTGTTGTCCTTTTATGATAGACTAATTTCATCAAGTATAACGTCTCTAGGTTCATTCATGTTATAATTTTTTTTCCTGCATTCACTGTTATTTTTTAATGTTTCATAGTATTCCATTGTGTCTATGATGTATTAGTTTATTTTTACACAGTTTATTTTTACATTTATCTTTTAATAGAGATTTAGGGTGTTTCCATCATATTTGCTATTATGAGTAGTGCTGTAATTAACAAATATATGTATATATTTGTTAGTCACTTATTTCCGTTGAAATTTTAGGATCTTCTAATTCTGTTTTTCAACTCTTTGAAGCCTCTTTGAACATCTAAAGCTGTGCCTTCGAACCACCACAATAGTTTCCACAGTGGTTGTACCATTTTACAATCTGACCAACAATGTAGGAGAATGTTAGTCTCTCTACACCCCTGCTACCAATTTTTATTTTCTTTTTAAACTTTTCTTTTCATGCTTTGATAAGGTGTATCTCATTGTTGTTTTATTTGGAGCTCTAGTGGCTAATAATTGTGAGCATTTCTTTATGTATTTGTTGGCCACCTGAGTGTTTGCTTGGAGGACATGTTTTTTCATGCCCTCTGTTTATATTAAAGTCGGGTTACTTGTATCTGTTGTTGATGGGTTGAAGTATTCTGTAAATTGTAGATTAGTCATTTGTTGTGTATATCATTGACAAATGTTTTCCCCCTATCTGTGGGTTATTAAATACCTATTTTCTTATCTTCCATGATGTTGGGGAAATTTTCTTTCAACAAATATTCAACAATTTTTCCTGTACTTTTATTTTTAAAAGTGTGTGTGTGTGTGTGTGTGTGTTCCTGTTCTAAAATTAGTATCACACATAATTAATCCTCTTGAAAGTGTTCCATATAGTGCTGAAACTTCACTTTTTAATGGTTCTTTTTTCTAGATCATTCCTCTAAGAGATTAGTATTGACAGGTTTGCCTTCAATCTTGCTAATTATGTCTTCCATTGATTCTATTGTACTTCTCAATCCAATTATTATTAGTTTTTGAAATATTAATATTCTGGATATCATTTTTCTGTTTCTGTGTGGTTTCTAATTTACTTTGTTAGTTTGTTCTTGCATTGATTTTATGAATTTTCTAGAGTTTTATTTTGTCTGTGTTCTCAAATCTTTCTCTCAATTCTTGAAAGTAACTAACTATCAATGCTTTGAATTCCTTACTAGGTTATTTCAATGCATTTCTTCTGCAAGAAAGCTTTATGGCTCTGTTTTTGTTTTGTTTTTGGATCACTGTTATGAGACTCTCTTGCTTCTTTATGTGAAATGAAGTGGTCTGAGGTCCTTGAGACATTGTGGCCTTGTAAGAAATAATATAATCTGTCAATCGTGGAGGTCTCAGGAGGTGGGACACCAAGTTCAGAATAGAGATCTTGTTAGCCTAGAAGACAGCTGGGGGAAGGGTACCCAGTGTGTACTGAATTATACTGATTCAACAAGGTGGAGACTGTATGCTTCAAAACAGAAAGGTAGCACACTCCTGTTGCCTGATCCACACCTCTTGCGAAGTAGGGATGCATATGGGGTGTCAGTGGCTGATAGGTGGGTGGGGTTAAGGAATTATCATATTTCTGGTCATTGGTGGTGTGGGGAATAAGGGAACGTTGCACCTTTATGGCTACCAGCTACTGGTGTGGGCACTGGTGCGGTCCTGTACAAGTTATTAGGTTGATTATCAAGTTGCTACTCCAATTGGAACAGGGCTTGAGAAAATTCAAAATGGCCCTGCTGTGTCAAACCGGTTGACAATTCACCACTCTGATTGTCTCCTTGTTTGCTGTTTTTGTTCAGTCTTTCCGTTGGTGTTTGATCTGCTTCTCGATCCCTTACTTTAATGCTTAGTGTGCCAGGATTATCATCCGTATCTGTTTCATTTGGTTTCTCGTGGCTTTTTTTGTAAAGTGTATAGGTAGCTGATCTGCCTTGTCTGTCATCTTGCAGAAGTCCTAGCTAAGTAATTATTTATACTATTCAATTTATAGATGAGTGCAGCTGACACATGCAGTGTTTTTTTTTAGGTATACTTCAGTGTGAGAAAGGCTGAAAAACTTCTCAATGATTTAAAACCTGCCTGTGAAGCAAATGAAGGTGATTGTGATGAAGATCTTGTTGTGAGCAGGGTTCGTTCAGTTGGTTCAAAGGGAGGGCAAATTTGCACAACATTCAAGAGCAAGTATGAGTAGGTAAATCAAGATTTTATTACCCGAGGAGTGCCTGTAGGTATAAGGCTAAAATTCTATACTAACTTATTTTTGAATCTTCCTATGTTCTCTGGTCAGAGCTGTCATTATTGCCCAATTACAATTATACATAAAATCACATAGCTTCATCTGTATGTGCTACACACATGTCCTCTTGTGATTGGTGCATATCAATACATATCTGCTTGTGTTTTTATAGTCAAATTTTCTGGTGTTTTAGCTACAATACTGTGGTAATTAGCTGTGTTAGTCTGGGTAGACTAGAGAAACAAATCCATGGACACACATATGTGTATAAGAAAGAGATTTACATACAAGAGCAATTGAACATTGAGAAAACATCCCAGCCCAGTCTAGATCAAGTCCATAAGTCTGATATTAGCCCATATGTCTGATACCAATCTATAAAGTCCTCTTCAGACTCACGAAACACATGCAATGATGCTGAATGCAGGACCATCACAGGCCAGTGGGTAGAAAGTCTTTGGATCCAGTGACGTTGTAAGCATATCATTGCTGGCAGGGGCCTCTACGTGGGTGCCTTCTCTGGCTTCAGAGATCTGGTTGCATCAGGGTAGGTCCATGTGGCTTCTCCAATTTAGGGCACTATGGTAGTTCCATGTATCTTGTCAGCTGCAATGTCTCTCAGGAAGTGGCAGAGAGAGAGAAGTGTCTCCCGCCTCCAAGAAGGAAAATCCCAAATTCCCAGAATTCCCAGGAACAGGCCATGTCCACACAGAGATCTCATTGGCCATATCCTGATTAACAACCTAGACTCCACCCCTACACTCTTAATCCTCAAATTGACACTAGATTATATATCTACCACATTAGCCTTTGTGAGACTTTTTGAGAATTAAGTAAAAATTAAAGGAAACCCATAAAAAAGTTTCTATTTAGTTAATAATCATTTCATGACTAATGTAGAATGATTTTACAAAACACATTTGTTCTTAGTGCTTATATAATCCAAGGAACATTTCATTTAAGCAATTTACAACTGCATTCATCAAATATTGTTCTATGGTTAAAATGGATAATAAACATTGCTAAGAATTCCATATGGTCTGGTATTGGCGAAGGCCCATGAGTGGGTCTGACCACAATTTACTGCACTAGTTTCCACCAGCCCTAGTGTGAACACTGTCAATCTCCCCTTCTCCCTTGCCTACACAACAGTTGTGGCTTCTGAGCTTCCTGTTACTGGACCATAATTGTGTATTAGTGGTTATGTGTGCTCATGCCTTGCTTATTTTTCATCAAAGTACTCACCGGTAGGTTTTTGTCCACATCTTAGCGATACAACTCAAGAGTGGTCCCTGTTGGCTTCAGGAGAAGAATTAAGATTTATTTATTCTTCCTTTTAAGTGGTGGATGCTGGAAAAACATCGGCATTAACATGAACTATCAAGATATTCTGTGGACAATTAGTCCTCTGCAGCTCAAGGCATATCAATACATATGCCTCTGAAAATCCAGAGACAAGAACTCAAGCCAAACGTACTTATCCCCCACAGTGGGGGGAAAAATGTTCACAGTAGATTATGTTAACTGTCGATCCAAGTTCTTTTTAACACATGAAAACAGCTGTCTTACTTTTCTCACAAGTCAGCAGCCTGCAGAATTCTATTACCTGAGTCAAATTTAACACAATTAAAATAAAGTGATGAGCTTTGTGTGGAGAGATGAACTGTCTTGGTTGGGTGGAGAGTGGAGAAAACAGTGAATTTACTAGGGATTAATCAGAGAGAACGTGTGGTGCCATATTTTGCTTCATAACCTTACTTTTTCTATTGTGGTAAATATATATGTAGCAGTACACTTGACATTTCAGCAGTCCTCACACATACAGTTTAGTGACCTTGATTATGCTTATTGTGGTTTTTAACTATAACCTTCATCTGTTGCCAAATCATACCGATTCCCTAACGGAAGCTCAATGTCCTTTGGTGGCCTTCATTTTTAATGTCTCTCTTTGACCTTGATATGGTTCTCATATGAAATAATGATGGTAGTCTCGCACCTGTCTTCATCCATTGAACCCCAGCATGGTGTTAAAACAATAGCCAGCACTGACAAGATCTAGAAGCTTTTCCTAGCTTCTAGGTAGTTTCCATTTGTCAAAAGTGATGAAAAGCATGTTGGAGGAGATGCAAGGCCAAAGAATTTCAGAGGAGACTGGAGTCCTTGTGAATAAAACATTTACTTCATAGACCCTTTTGCCTAAAACTTGCTAAGATCTACCCCTGGCCCACTGACATGGTTCCGGATGCAAATGTTTCAAGATTTCAGTGAAAGCCTATCTTCCTAATATCCTAGCTGGGTGCATTTTCCTTTGCTGCTGTGACAGTAAAGGCTACCCTCGGAGCAAAATTGACCATGTTAATTGTTCTCTCAGATTCAGAAGAACAGTTTCCCCAATGGCCAGGAAGTGACATCAACTCTCTAAGGCTCTGGAGAAAAGGTGAGATTAACTTCATCTCTCCGTAAGCCTTTTTGATATTTATGGGACATCATTTGTTATTACCTGCAAGTTCATCTCAACCTGTAGGAACTCCCTTTGGCCATGAACTTATCAAGCCTTTAGATAAGACACATGTGAGAAATCCAATCAATCTTAGAAGTAATGCTATCAGAATTCTCCCCAGAAGAGAAGATCGTGAGACGTTGATTCACTTACATTCGACTCATCTTACACCATCAGGAAAAACCAATTGCTATGGAAGAGCATCAAGGTCGTCAGAGTAAAAAGCAATAAAAACCAAGAGAACCCCTCGGGATGGATGAAGAAACAGACTAGCATACCAATGACCAGACAAGGTTCCCGTTCTATGCACAAGGTTTTCTGTGGCTGATTCCGCAGAAGTGGATAGCCTAGTCTTTCTTCCTAGTCTTTTCTTAGACTAGAAGATTTGCTGCAAACTGTTCACGTTGGCCAAACCTGATGGCATTTGAAATACCAGTGACCCAGTGACTGCACTGATAGACTGAAACACAAAAACAATTGTGAGGATAGCACAGGACCGGGCGGTGTTTCATTCTGCTATGCAGAAGGTCACGAGAAGTGGGAATGACTTGATAGCATCTCACCATAACAACATACCAATGATCTTGAACATGGCGCAGCAGCAGGCGGTGTTTTGTTCTCTTGTGCCTAAGGTCACCAAGAGTTGGAGCCAGCTTAACAGCAACTAACAAAAGAGTTATTGTTCTTGTCAAAGTCCCCACTGCATTCACTGGAATTAAAAATAATTGTCTACATCTCCTTAGATAGCCCACCATAAACAGGCAGATGATTTTAAGGTTGAGTTCTTGCCGAGTCTGATAGAGCTACATCTCAAAGAGGAGAATTGTGGATGACTGAGCCACTTACATTTATTCTCTTTGAAATGTGCCCTATCTGCAGTGGACAAGAGTAAGTGAAGCCATGGCATGGGCCATATCATTGCATGGCCACAGTTCTGCCTACACCTCTTCTGCCTGGAGTGTTAAGGCAGCTGCCTTTCCCTGTACCACTTATCTTGCCACTGCACCTACTTCTTTCCCCAGATCCCTGTGTTGCCTAATGAAAACATATGTAAAACCTGCCCATGAATTCAATGTACAGACATCTGTACAAACAATATGTCTTGCCTCCCCAAAGCACCTCCCCTTCCATCCTCATCCCGAGTGACATCCGTGGTATTTTACAAGCCTCCATTTCAATGGCCTTTTGTGCGTACTAAGGATTCTTGGTAGCTCGTTGCGTTAAAAGGCTGCTAGCTAAAAGACTGGTGATTTGAAACCAAGAACCACTCTGCTAGAGAAAGATGGACTGTCTGCTTCCACAGAGAAACCTGATGCAGCAGTTCTCCTCTCTCCTATGGGGTCTCTATGAGTCGGATCGACTTGATGTCTTTGGCAGAGTGCGTGCATGGAGCTACCCTTATGATTTGAGAGCTCTGTCAATTAGTTGACTCACCAGAAAATGATATAGAAACCAAGGGGTAGTCCTGGGAAACATAACAGGAAAAAAATGCAACCATATCTGTTCAGACAGTAATAACCTCTGACTAAGAAGGTGTTTGCTACTTATCTATCAGTTTGTTGTACTGGGTGTCTGGTTACAATGCTGGAAGTCATGCCCCCAGTATTTCAAATACCAGCATAGTCACACATGGTAACAGTAGGAATACAGGGATAGCAATCTGTTGTACTGGGTGTCTGGTTACAATGCTGGAAGTCATGCCCCCAGTATTTCAAATACCAGCATAGTCACACATGGTAACAGTAGGAATACAGGGATAGCAATCTTTCTTTTTTTTTAATGAGCAGTGAAAACCTTAGAAAGACCAGTGTAACACTGATATATAAAAATAGAATATGTACCCCCTGGTTGGAAGACCTTCAAACTATGTCTTACACAGAGTTGCTTCCTCAAAGTGGAGGAGAGCTCAATGATGTAGACGGAGTAAAGCTTTTGCAACTTTCATTTGCTGATGTGGCACGACTGAAAATGAGAATAAGTAATTGAAATAATTCATCACTAATTGGAACCAGGAATATTTCAAATATGATTCCAGGAAAATTGAAAGTTATCAAAAATGAAATGGAATGCTTGGAGATCGATATCATTAGTGAGCGGAAATGGACTGGTATTGGCCAGTTTGAATCAATGAACCACAAGGTCTATGAAGCCAGTAACAGACTGAAGAGGAATGGTGTGCGTGCCTGGTCAAAAAGAACACTTCAAGATACATCCTGATGAAGTATAATGCTGGCAATGATCATATCCATAAGCACACAGGGACGACTGGTTACTGCGACTATTAAAAATTTATATACCAATTACCAATGCCAAAGATAAAGAATGAGAAGATTTTCACCACCTTCTGCAGTTTCAAATTAATCAAGCATATGATCAAGGTGCAGTGATAATTTCTGGTGATTGGAAGATGAAAATTAGAGACAAAGAAAGAACAGTAGTTGGAAGAATATGGCCTTGGTGGGAAAACAATAGCCACATATTGCATGATAAAATTTGCAAGACCAACAATGTATTCATTGCAAATGTGTTTTCAACAACATAAAGAACAACTATATCATTAAACCTTGCAAGATGGTGTAAAGGAATCAAATCGATTGCATCTGTGCAGAGGTGAGCTAGAAAAGCTCAATCTTGTCGCTTAACATAAGGCCAGGAGTTGGCTATGGGACAGACAGACCATCAATTGCTCATATGCTAATTCAAGTTGAAGTTCAAATAAATCCATGAGAACCAAAATATGAGTTTGAATATAACCCACCTGGATTTAGAGATCATCTCCAAACAGATTTCACTGGTTGAACACTAATGACCCAAGACAAGATGAGGACATTATAAATGAAGAAACAAATGATCATCAAAAAGATATGGCAGAAAGAAAATACCAAGATGGATGTTAGAGGACTCTATGAAACTTGCTCTTGAAGGTAGAGTCGCTAAAGTTAATGGAAGAAATGGTGAAATAAAAGAGCTCAACATATCTCAAAGGGTGGTTGGAGCAAACAAAGTAGAGTATTATAATAATGTGATGAAATGTGCGATAACTTGGAGTTAAGAGTCCAGAAAGGAAGAACACACACATCATTTCTCAAGTTTAAATATCTGAAGAAATAATTCAAGTCTTGAGTTGTAGTATGCAAGGATCTCTGTGAAAAATATTGCAGGATGCAGGGAGCATCAAACGATGATAGAAGTGAAAAATATACATATAATAGAAGTAACACACAGAGTAACTGTACAAAAAAGAATTGGTCAATATTCAACCATTTCAGGAGGTAGCATATGATCAAGGAATGATTGTTTTGAGAGAAGAAATCCAAGTGTCAATGAAGGTATTGGTGAAACACGAAGCTCCAGGAATACCAATTAGCATGTTTCAATAAGTGGATGCCACTCTGGAGGTGCCCACTAATTTACACAAGGAATTTGAGGACAACTACCTCGCCACCTGACTAGAAGGGATTCATACTTGTGTTCAGTCCAGAAATGGTATACAAGTGAGATGGAAATTATTGAGCAATATTATTAATATAACATGCAAGGAAATATTTCTGAAGATAATAAAAAATGGTCACACCCAACGCAAGAACAGGAAAATTCCAACGTTCAAGCTGGGTCTTAACTGAAAACCAAGAATATCAGAAATATGTTTACCTGTGCTTTATTGACTCTGAAAAGTCACACACCTGTGTGGATAACCATTATGGATATCATCGCAAATAATAAGAAGTTCAGAATACATTATTGTGCTCATTCAAGACCTGTTCATAGAACAAGATATAGTCTTATTTTAAACAAGGGGAACTTGTGTGATTTACACTTATTCAATTTGCATGCTGAACAAATAAATCAAGATTGGAAGACAATTTTGCAGATGACACCAACTTGCTTGCTGAAAGAGAAGAGGACTTGAAACACTGATGAAGATCAAAGACTACAGTCTTACACATAGATTACAACTTGATATAAAGAAAACGAAAATCCTCACATCTGGACCAATAAAAGCCATAATGGTGAATATATAAAACATTGAAATTGTCAGGGAAACAGTACAGAGGTCTGAGAGGCCAGTCCCAATTCCAACTACGTGGACAGCCTCCCCTTCCCCCCAGAAGAATTTACTTCAGAGGACAGCACTGAAGCTACAGCTCAGGGAGAGGGACATGTCTGATGACACAGGAGCAAATGAAGCGGGAGG
>NW_022103928.1:53223643-53229748 GCF_000313985.2 Echinops telfairi
GTGCTTGACACAATGTATGTATGTATGTATGGATTGTGATAAGAGTTGTATGAGCCCCCAATAAAATGATTTAAAATATGTATATATTGAAATTGTCAAGGATTTCATTTTATTTGGATCTGCATTTAATTCCCATGGAAGCAGCAGTCAGAAGTCAATAATGTATTGGGCAAATCTGTTCCAAAACATCTCTTTAAAATGTTAAAAAGCAAAGAAGTAACTTTTAGGCTTTAGATGTACCCAACCTAACCCATGGTAAGAGGCTTCAAAAAGTTCATGGGACAATTACAATGAAATCTCATGGATTTTTTTCATGAACTTTTGGAAGTCCACTTGTATTTTCAACCACCTTTGATACATGTGAAAGCTGGGCAACTTATAAAGGTGATTGAAGAAGAACAGATGTTTTTGAATTATGATGTTAGCAAAGAATATTGAAGATAACAGCAACTCTCAGAAGAATGAAAAAAAATCTATCTTGGAAGAAGGACAATCAGAATGTCCCTTAGGATGGTGTCACATATTTAGACATGTTATCAGGAGGGAATAGTCCCTGGAGAAGGACATCATGCTTGTTAAAGTAGAGAGTCAGTAAAATTGAGGAAGATCCTCAGTGAGATGCATTGACACAGCAGCTGTCGGCTACAACAATGGTCTCAAAGATAACAATGATTGTGAGAATCTCAAAGGACTTCATTCAGCTAACTATATGGTCGCTATGAGTCATCACTGACCCAACAATACCTAACAAGAGCAACAACAATGAGACAGATATGTCCCTCCACCTGTCTGTCAGTTTGTCATGTTGTGGCACCTTGGGTGTTTTGTGTTGCTAGAAACTCTGCCAATGGTATTTCAAATACCAACTGGGTCACTCATGTCACCAGACAGGCTTCAATGGGTCTTTCAAACTGAGACAGACTAAGAAGAAAGATCTGGTTGATCTACTTCTGAACATTTACCAATGAAAACATAAGCACAGCAAGAGGATATTGTCTGACATTCATTTTGGACATGGCTTTAAGAGGGATCCAGAGGTGAAGGAGACCTCATGTTTGGCAAATGGAGAGCCAGAGAAGGGACAGAGAGCACTCAGTGAGATGGATTGGCTCAATACCCATAAGGATGAAGTGGAGCGTACTGGTGATTGAGACAGGGATGCAGCCCAGGCAACATGTCATTCTGTTGGACACGGGGTCTCCTTGAGTAGTGTCTGACCCCACAGCATTCAACAACAAAAATGAGGTGTCTGCTCCACAAAACTGATAAGGTAATGAGTAATCCTATAATTTGAAGCTGATTATAATAAAGCTGGCAAGTGCAGATCTTCTAACAGGACCTTGAAAATCTACAAAGTTCTCCCCATAAAGGGATTCACACAGACTTCCATTTCTCCATTTAACAAGTGTTTGTCATCAATACTGAACCCAGAAGATTGTGGGAGTAAGAAAATAAGATTAGCTATCTTGGAAGAAAGGTGGGGTTCGATGTAAAGTCTCTCATTGGTCAATTATTTTTTGAGGAACCACTGACATCTCGGCCCACAGGAAGCACAGCCATCGGGTTAACCATCCTAGGGCCATGCGTTGTGGCAAATTCCACAGTCAAACAGTCAAACATTACAAATTCTTCCTTCTACTTCATATCTTTTTTTCTGACTACAAAGGGGGCTAGATGCAGTTGGATTACAGTTCTACTTTTACTTTGATTTTCTTGTTTTGCCCCCTGCAGTTGCCTGATGTCTTCCCTTACTTAAATTCAAGGTTGTGCTGTAAAGATTTTAAAATCTCACCCTCAGATTTGCAGTGCTAATGGCACTTGGAATGTATCTACAAACACCCAGAAAGAATTCACTAATATGGGTGGATGAATACATGAGTGTATGCATGTAACTCTTTATGATCCTAAATTGACATGCTAGCACTTCTCATCCTGATAGTCCTCTCAGAGAAAGAGCCAGGAAGGGGGAGGTCCTTGGTCGAGGCCCGCCATCAGAGTGGATGTGCCCCGGGGATCAGATGGGGACAATAAATTCTCCCATATGCAATAAGAACAGCTGGTCCTCCTTTCACTGCTTGTTAGGAATGCAATTCTTTTCAAAAATCATGAAGGGTTTTGTCTTCAGTAAATTATGGATTTTTTTACATTTGCATATTTCTAGGTTTTCTTTCTTTCTTTTTTTAACTTCAGGCTATATCCATGGTATTCATGGAACTACTTGGAAGCAAAATTTCTGATATTCGATCCATTTTAGCCTTCTCTCACTTGGCTGGTTTTTTTCAGCAGGATTAGCACTTCCTGCATTTGTGGATAGCACAAACTACAACCCAGCTTTATAATCAGAAGTAAGCATCGGGCACCTATTAGATCTGGCAACCTTGGACAAAACTGAGTAATGTTCTTTTGAGTCTACTCCTCTACATGGAGGTCTGGTTATCTATTCCTGAGATATGTGGAAATAATTACCTGTGTCTACACACACATACATATGCACACATGCACACAGGCACATACACTTTTGCAAACACGTGCACACAAACCTCACACATTCACTAGATACGCATAATCACACACAGAAGCAGGGACAAACATTGCTGTTTATTTCCTACAAGAGGATTGATACGTAATTGGTGGATAAGCATATTTTATAATTTAATTCACTTCAATGAATCATGATTTTATATGCACCATTGGTTCAATCAGGAAGTCACCCAAGCACAATGGGAGTAATCCTGGTTTTAGCACCAGGCAGTCGACAAGGCTGCACAACTGAGCAGCCAACAGTATTTAGTGGTGAATTTGTTGCTGATTTTGAAAACAAACAAATGTGCATTGACATAAAGCGATCTAAAAATTCAACTCAGGCATACTGACTTTTTCACACTTAGACATCAGAGAGTAGCTGAGAAATGAAAGATTCAACCAATAATGGAAACATGCCAACCTGTGACGGCAATGCACATTCTAGGGCTTTCTCGTCTCTGTCTCAGTATCTACCATCAAGAGAAAGATCTAGTTGGCACAGAGAATGTTTTGAGGGAGTGGATGACTGTGAATGGGGTGTGTTTCAGTGAATCCTTTCTCCTCGAGACCCCGTGCTTCATCAGGGTGCACATGGAAGGGTCTCTGTGAAATAGCATCCTGATAACTGCTGTGCTTCGCTAGCCACCTGGACAGAGGCATTGAATGTTTTTCTATCATCAGGTGAAGTTCATATCCCAGGGTAGATCAGAAAGGATGAAAAATTTGAGAATCAACTTCTTAATGCAAGATTCTAAATAAAGTTGTTCATTTTGCTTGCCTTTTTATTTTGGGCTTATTTTGTTTTACTGTGGTGAAGTACAAATAAGAAAATATTTACTGTTTCAGCAATTTTTACGGGTTCAATTCAGTGACATTAATTATGGTCGTCATGTTATGCATTATCACTATCCATTTCCAAATTTTATTCCTCATCCTTAGCAGAAAGTGAGTACCCCACAAGCAATACTTCCTCATTTCCCCCTTCCCTCAACCCTCAGGAACCACTAATAAACTTTGGTCTCTGTGTGCTTGCTTGTTTCCATATTTTACCTAAGTGAAACCGTACATTTCTCTTTTTACATCTGATTCCACCCAGCCTTTCCAAGGTTCATCCATGTCGTAGCATATCCCAGAACCGAATTTCTCTCTTTCTGAATAATATTTAACTTCATGGGTAACCATATTTTGTTTATCCAGTCATTTATTGAGGGAAATTTGAATTGATGGGCCTTTTGGCAACTGTGAATCAGGCTGAACATCGGTGTCCAAGTCTCTATTTCAGGTCCTGCTTTCAATTCTTTGGAGTATCGATCTAGGAATAGAATTTCCTGCTAATAAAGTAATTCTGTTTAACTGTTTGAGGAGCCTCTAGTTTTCCAGAGTGACTGCACCATTTTACCATCTTATCAACAGTGTATCAGGAAAGGTGCTACATTTTTTAATGAATGAATTATCCCAGGGATCACCAATGCTTTTGGAATTGTCATGCTCTTTTACTAGGGTTGTGCTATTTTCAACTCACCTAGCCTTCCAAAATTTTTTCTTTTAGATTCATAGATTAGATTATTAAGAGATCATATTTCTTCTCGATGAAGTCTATAAAATGGTGTGTAGGGTAGACTTCCACTTGCCACAGCTGACTTGACTTTTGCCACTGCTGAGTGCCTAGTCTGCTTGCAGCAGAGACCAACACTGAGTCCAAGATATGGGGCCATCCCTGGGAGGATCAGGCAGCAACCTAAGATTACATAGGATCACTGCCTTCGTGGAAAGGGCAGGGTTTTGTTCTTATTGGAATAGACATTTACACTGGATACAGGTTTACATTCCCTGGATACAATGCTCCCACCCAAACTACCACTCATGGATTTATAGAATTTCTCATCCACCAACATGGCATGCCAAACAGTATCATCTCAGAACAAGGGACTCACTTCATGACAAATGAAGAGTGACAATTAGCCCTTGCTCATGGAATCCATTGGTCTTACTATGGGTCCTATTTTCCTGAAGCAGCTGGCTTGGTAGAATAGGAATTGGCTTCTAAAGACACAATCATGGTGCCTGCTTGGTGGCAGCACCTGAAAGTTTGGGGCTATATATGATCTAAACCAGTGTCCAATATATGATGCTGTTTCTCCAAAAGTCAGGATTCAGAGGTCCAGAAGTCAAGGGGTGAAAATAGGAGTGTCACCACTTTCTATTACCCCTAATGACACATTCACCACCTTTTTACTTTTTGTCCCTGCAACCCTCTGATTTGGGGGTCTAAAGGTCTTAGTTCAAAGGGGAGTGGGGTTACTCCCACATGGAGACACACCACGGATTCCATTGAACTGGAAGTTAAGAATGCCTCCTAGTCATTTGGGGTTCCTCAGGCTTCTGGATCAACAGGCAAAGAAGTCATTGCTCTACTGAGTGGTATGGTTGATCCTGATCACTAAGGGGAAATTGTACTAGTATTGCATAATGGTTATCAAAAAGAATATGTCTGGAACCCAAGAGATTCGTCAGGTCGCCCCTCAGTACTACCATGTCCTATGAATAAAGTCAATGGTAAAGGACAGCACTTCAATTCGGACATGACCACTAATAGCCCAGACTCCTTTGGAGTGAAGGTTTGAGTCACTCCGCCAGGCAAAGACCCATGACCAGCTGAGGTATTTACTGTGGGAAAGGCAATAAGGAATGATAGTGGAAGAAGGTGGTTCTAAATACCAGCTATGGACATGTGACCCAATGCAGAAATAAGGACTATCATTGCAGTGAGTGATTTCCATTTGTATGTATGCACCAAATATATTTTGTTTTGTTTACATAAAACAAGACGAAAATGGGGTTAGTGTATTTTCGGTTGTATTCATGTCAGTTGTATCAAGTTCAGTGCAAGTATGATTTTATGATTGCCTTTGTTTGGTGATGACGTATGGTTAAAGGGTTATATACAAGTGTCAGTTTGACAAGGGGTGGGCTGTGATGGCTAGGATTATGTCAACTAGACATTCCAGGATAAGGGTATGGGCGGAACCCAGCATACAGTTGGCTCACAGCGTGATCATGCCTCCTTGTTGTCATAAACCTTTTTGTATGCAAGAGAGAGAGACCAGGCAGAGTTGAATCCTTTTTGGCCCTTCTGCTGGAGCTAGATCTTGTGTCTGATTCCTTAATCTCCTGTTGTGTAACCTGCCCATCCCAGGAGCCATCAGAAGACTACTGACTCTTGAATTCACATTTGTTCTGCATCCTCCAGCCTGTGCGCTCTCACCCCTACCCCATGCTGTCTCTCCGGCTTCCTGTTCAAAGTCAAGAGAAGCCTGACTTGAATTTGACTGGGCTCACCTATTTCTACTAGTGTGGAAGCCACTTCTTGATATAAATCTATTTCTATGTACAAACACATACTAGGGTCACTAATTTTGTTTCTCTAGAGAACCCAACCTAGCACAAAAGGTCTGAGTTTTCTATTCTTTTTTTTTTCCAGTTGGTTTTTTTTTTATTATTTTATTGGGGGCTCGTACAATTCTCATCACAATCCATACATCCATCCATTGTGTCAAGCACATATGCTCATTTGTTGCCCTC
>NW_022103928.1:53230556-53246165 GCF_000313985.2 Echinops telfairi
CTTCAGTGATTGTATCAGGAAGGTGGGCACCCACTGATCTGATTTTTAGTTCTTTGATGTCTGATAACTGGTCCCTTCTGCACCTTGTGGTCAGTCAGGCTGGTGTGCTTCTTCCATGTGGGGCGTTTTCTATTCTTACAACCATGAAGCTCCCCCCATCCAGGAACCCTAGCATCAAAGAGGAGACATACTGATGTGTCAGCTTTTTGTACATAAGGAAGAGCTGCCGTTCCGTACAACTGGGCATTGTTTAACACAGGTGTTTCTTTGTACATACACCAAACAGTATGGCCCCTAAATCACAGGCGACTATTATTTAATGCACTGAATGGAGCAGAGTAATTATAGGTTCTGATGAGACAGGCCGCTGTGGATGGGAGCCGGCTTCATGCGGGCTTTCTTTTCGCGGAAGTGTTTTAATTATATCTTTAATGGCCTAGAATTCACAAGAAACGAAGAAAGCAATACATTGATATTCTTTCTGAGAATGTATTGGTTGATTGTATTTGTTTTACAAAGTGATACAAGGAAATGTTGAAAAGACTATAAATACTTCTGTGGAGTTGCTTCTCTTATTCCAAATCGTGGATTTCTAACCCCCAAGTGCACCCAGCTGTGTAATTCAGTAGGGGGTTTTGTTGTTTTGTTTCAGAGGTTTTTACAGGGTCTGAAAACCAGTTTTCTTATGTGGGTGTTCTAACTTATCTGGATTGCAATCAGTTGGGGTCCTCTGGAGCTGGTCCCCAGAACAAGATTTCTGCCGGTGGGTTTTCATAAAATGGCATGTTTTACAAGCAACGTGGTTCACCCAGATTTGTGCTCATTGCCATTTTGGTGTTTAGAGTAATATCACATTCACATAAGGTTACAAGCATTTTCCCTATTTCTCATACTGTGTAGAATCCAATAAATTAAATAGAATTAAAAGACAAAGCCTATGCTAGTTGTGAAATGGATTTAATTGTGTCCTCCCCAAAACATGTGGAACTTGACCAGGTCATGAGACCTAGTGGTTTGGCAGGTATATAATGATATTATTTGGCAATTATGTAATAGCGTAATCTGATGTGATCATTCCATTTGCTCCAAGGGATTAGATACAAGACCCTTTCTTAGGATCTGATGGTCTGATGTGATCTGATCTGGCAAGGGGGAGTTTCCCTTGGGTGTGGCCTGCATCACCTTTTATTTTACAAGAGAGAAAAGGACAGCAAAGCTCACAAAGAACATCACCGTGAAAGAAGACGGGGGTGGCATGCATCTTTTGGACTCTGGCTCCCAGTGCTAAGATCCTCCAGGAGCCAGGGACTACTGATGCCAAGACATATCAAAATCCCCAGGGAACTCTGAGCCCACAGCTAAGGCCCTTCCTTCAACACGGACAGACGTACAACTTCCTCTGGGAGTTGGTGCCTGATTTTGGACTTCTACCCTCCTAAATTGCGAGACAACACGTTTTTGTTTTGGAAAGCGCTCCAGTTCTGATATTCATGTTATAGAAGTACGAGACCGCAGAGACAGGTGGTTAGAACGTTGTCCTTATTGTCCTAACAGTTGATGTGACAAAAACAGAAACTTTTAAAAGTGAGACTTTGAGTCACTTCTGTTTTGCCTGCTTCTTCTGGTGTGTGCTTATCAGATGCTAATGACTCCAACACAGTTATTAATCAGTAGTTTTGTGAGAAAAATGGTGAGTCAAACAAATTGACTTTTATATCGCTTCCCTGATTGGTTAAACAGCCTCACTATTTTGTCGGCCAATAGCTGTTCATGCTATCTTATATTTCAAATTTGTTTGGGGGGCAGACTAAATGAAAGATGGAAGATAATACCTGATTTGCCACTTTTTTCCCTTCTCTCTCTATATATATTTTTAAGCTTTCTCTGTATTTTTAATGTTCTTTACTTGTCTTCTCTTAATTGAGGGAAATACGGTCATTCTAAGCTCAGGAGGAATGAGATGCTTCCCCACTCAGTCTCCAAATCTCATCTACATCAAGACAAAAACACACACCAAATGGAAAATGAAGTAATCCCACTTTATAGAATAAAATACTTCATGAATTCTAATTATTCATTTGCAATATGATCATGTAAACATCTGTGCATTGTTTGCATTGATCTACCTAAAAATGGAATTCAGGAGGCTAAAGAGTGCTATTTAAAATAATGGGATGACGGGTTACATGTTGGGGTGCTAACCAGAGGTCAGCAGTTTGAAACCAACAGCCGCTCTGTGGGAGAAAAGGAAGGCTTTCTATTCCTCTGAAGATTTGCAACCTTGGAAAAGCAAAAGAGACAGTTCTCTGTCCTACGTGGTCATTTTGAGTCAGAATCGGCTCAACGGTACAGGGTTACTGTGCAAACTTGTTCAGTTCTTAAAGCTTTTGCTGTGGGGCTCCAGTGTGGCAAAGAAGTGAGTTTATCTGGAGAGCTCAGGAAGTGACTGCCAGGGTCTGGTGGCATGATGGGCCGGGGACTCTCCTGGGAAATGTCTCAACCTAGTCAATGCAGTCTGTACATGGAGACACATTTGTAATGGCAGCATAATTGTGTCTTTAATTGTGTGTACCCAAGCATTTCAAGGCTCAAACAGCAGTCCTAGGAAGAAGAAGATCTAATAAACAGTGGAGATATTTCTTAAGATCTTCCCCGTTCATGACAGGAGGCACGGCTGTGTGGTTTACACCATGGCACTGCATGATAATGGCCACTTTCTCCCTCTACGTTTATGGTTGGAACATGAAACTGGTCCAGCAAAGGAGCCTTCGGTTACATTCATGGAGTCCCTGTGGTTCTGTGGTTAGGCATTTGCATGGTGAACTACAAGGTCAGTGGTTTGAACCCACTGCTCTGCGGATGAAAGATGTGGCAATCTGCTCCATAAAGATATTAAGTCTTAGAAACCCTGCACATGGCATCACTGTGAGTCAAAGCCAGGTCGCTGGCGGCTGGTTTCGTTTGGTTTGGGGTTCAGTTACATGCCGGCCTACTGAGCATCACTGTCCTATGGCATCTCAGAAGCATCATGAGGTCAGTTGACACTGGCAGGCTGGCTCTCCTCGTAGCCCTGGTACCCTTCCTCTTCCACTAACTGGCAGCACCCTGGCAAGAAGCAGAGAAAAGAGCCATGAATGGCAGTTGTCGGGCGGAAACTGAAGGGGTGTAAGCACCCATGAAATCATACCGGGTATTTCCCCAGAAAAAGCAAAGGACTTTAGGGCATTGACCATTCTGCAGCTATGCACTGTTAAAAGAGAGTAGAGACAGAGCAATGTCATTTTGTCACAAGGAAAGCGGCCCTATTATTTGTCCTAGGCTGCTGCGAACCACCCACCCTGTTCACAAAGGAGGAAACGCGCCGGTCCTTAGAAGCTTCAATTGTCTCACATTCCTACTGGTTGGCAAGAATCAAGTTCTGAGAATGCGAAGATCCAATCTCTGAATGTGGAATGTCTATCCAAACTGTGCTGTGGCACTGAGGAAGGTGTCAATTAAACTGGGCTTGAAGAAGCAGGTTCTCAGCTCCCCACCAAGAATGGCATCTTGCAATTCCAGGCGGCAATCCTCCCTTCCCACACTGCGCAGGCCGGGCTGCTGTCACCATGTGAGAATGGGAATCATCTGCTTTGCCTTCTGAGGGGGAGAAAAAATATCCTCTAATGTTTTCCAGAAATGACACTGTTTTTGATTATCTGCTGCATTTCACGTCTGTTGTGCAGCTTGGGGCGCTGCATTCGCATCGCAGTAGAGGTCTCCACAGGGCTGTGGCAGGAAACAGGGTTCCCCTCTGCCAGGAGTTTACGAAGTACACATGCATGCCTCTTAAGGGAAGAAAACAAGATGAACTTCTGCTTCCCTGCCATTCCACCTCAGCCCCGGCCACCCCATTTACTGTGTGACAAGTGTGTTTGTCCTGTCTGAAAAATTGATCCCTTGAAATACAAAATCACCCTAGAAATAATGGACCGAGTCAAGAGGGCCTATGCATTTTTATTGGCCATAATTTACTGTTTAGAAATCAGCTTGGTTCTTGAAGGGATTTTGCAAAATATAAACTCTCAACACATTTCAAGACAGAAGGGGGCATATGATCGATCCAAACCCATCCACCTGTCTATCTCATGTTTGTATCATGGAATTTTTTTCTCCCTGGTCTGGCTCTTCTTTGAACCTCCTCACAGTTGCAGGTTTCGTTGTTGCCTTTCATAGATCATTTCACACATTAATTATTTCTTGCATAAAGAAATCAGGTACTGTTTTTTACCCCACCCCACCCCAAGACTGAAGGGGAAATGGCTGACTATGACTAACTGGAATCTTATAATAGCAGGTGGGCAGTTAGTTGGGAAATGAGAGCAGGTGACCACTAATTTGCAGGAGCGCTAAGATTTCATGAGTAATTGCCATGGGAAAGGTAATTTGGCGGCGGGCGTGGGGAAGCTGAGCAGCAGACATGTCAATGTGGTCACAGCATTTGTGACGGACGTATGTTCCTTGCTGAGAGGTAAGAGGTGTTCCTGGATGGAAACTTTGCATCCAACGACAGGGTATTTCTATCCATGGGTACCAGGAGAGGAGAGGTTGGAGGCAGGGCAGGGGGTTATTGCCCCCTTTAGGGGTTCTGAGTTTCTGTTGGGGGTGATGAAAAACATTTGGAAATAGATAGTGGTGATGGAGCACATGGAGAGTATAATTAATGTCAGCAAATTGTACCCTTCAATGAATAAAATGGCAAATTTCTCTTTCAGATCATTTACCACTGTTCAGTTAAAATAACCACACAAAATAACAAAGCAGACAGAGACCTAGGTCATTCCTCAAAGGAAAGTACTGTAAAAGCAAAGGCGGCTGTGTGTTTTCAGTGAAGACAGATTTTTCCCTCTGAGGTCAAGGGACGGGTCTCCTAATTTCTCATGGAGGCCAGGGGCTCCTGGGGCAGGTGTGATTTCTGGAGGCTGACTCTTTCTCCGATTTCAGTGTTCCTGCCGGTAAGCCATTGGGCTGTTCACTTAAAGATCAGTGGTTTGAATCCCTCAGGCCTTCCACAGGAGAAAGGGGTTGTGTTCATGTAAAGTTCGACAGTCTTAAAAACCAGTTATAAGATAGGGTTGCTATGCAATAGAATAGACTCTATGAAGGTAGGTTTTCTATTTATTTATTCAAGAAAAGGCCTCTGTGCTGGATGCTTGAGTGTACGGTCTACGTTTTCTTCTTGATAGTCCATGTCGGGTCCGTACGTATGTTTGTTGTGGTGGTGGCTGTGGTTGTGAGGTGCTGTGGAGTTGGGTCCAAAGCATAGTGGTCCTGTGTACAACCGAACGAAGCACTGCCCCGTCCTACCCCATCAATTGTCTTTTGCCCACAGCCATGGTGTCCATCCATCTTGCTGAGCATCTTCCTCTTTTGTGCTGCCCCTCGACTTTACCAAGCAGGACGTCTTTCTCGATGGACAAGTCTCTCTTGAGAACATGTGCAAAGCAGTGAGACAAAGTCTCACCATCTTTGACTTCTCCCAAGACACATCAGTTTGTTCTTTTGGCAGGCCACCGTACTGTCAATATTCTTTTTTTTTTTTTTTCCTCTTTTTTAATATTTTATTAGGGGCTCATACAACTGTTATCCCAATCCATACACACATCAATTGTGTAAAGCGCATTTGTACATCGTTTCTCAAAACATTTTCTCTCCATTTAAACCCCCAACATTAGGTCCTCATTTTTCCCCTCCCTCCCCGCTCCCCCCTCCCGCATGAGCCCTTGATAGTTTATAAATGGGTATTTTGTCATATCTTGCCCTGTCCGACTTCTCCCTTCATCCACTTTTCGGTTGTCTGTCCCCCAGGGAGGAGGTCACACACAGTTCCATGTAATCGGTTCCCTCTTTCCTACCCATTCTCCCTTTACCCTACCTGTTTTGCCACTCACACCACTGGTCCTATAGGGCTCATCCATCCTGGATTCCCTGTATTTTCAGTTCCTATCTGTACCAGTGTACCTCCTCTGGTCTAGCCAGTCTTGCAAGATAGAATTCGAGTCATGGTAGTGGGAGCGGGGAGGAAACCTTTAGGAACTAGAGGAAGGTTGTATTTCTCATCATTGTTACATCGCACCGTGACTGGCTCATCTCCTCCCCGAGACCCCTCTGCAAGGGGATCTCCAGTGGCCTACTAATGGGCTTTGGGTCTCCACTCCGCACTCCCCCCATCATTCACTATGGTAAGATTTTTTGTTCTGATGATGCCTTACACCTGATCCCTTCAACACCTCGTGGTTGCATAGGCTGGTGTGCTTCTTCCATGTGGGCTTTGTTGCTTCTGAGCTTGATGGCCGCTTGATTCTTTACCAGCCCCATACGTCAAATGCGTCCATTCTTCTATGGTCTTTCTTATTCAATGTCCAGCTTTCACATGCATAGAAGGCCATTGAAAATATCACGGCTTGGGTCATATAGGCTCTTAGTAAATATAATTGTTTCAGCCCAGGGCCAACTCCAAAGATGAAAAGTGAAGAAAAAGTTCACTTCTGGACTCCTTTTCATGTACATCCTACTCTCCCTGTTGTCTAACCCAAATTTAGCCCTGTATATCTAAATAATACTCTCCCCTTCCAAAAAAAAAAAAAGAAAGAAATGAAATGGAATAGGTAACCCTTGATTTTATGTCAACTTGCACCTGTGTGAAAGTGTAGGGGTGGGTTCAACCTGTCCATCAGGTCACGGCCTGATGTCTCCTTGTTGGGAGGGCCTTTTCCTAAGAGAGGCACTGGGAACTTCTCCTTCCTCTCTTACCCTTTGCCTCCTCTTTGCTGGGACTCTGTGTCGACCACGAGGAGCAGCCCCACGTGGGCTGTCGACCTGGAGATCTATTGGTACCCTGCCATACTTCCATTCAGCCTAGAACCAGGCCTCTGCAACCAGCAGCTTATGATCTCCCTGAGTTCTGCTTCATCGGCCTGCAGCTATGCGAGTCTGAAGACTGCTCCGGCCAGCGTCAGAACCGTGGACTTGAGCTGGACTAAGAATGGATGCTTTCTTGATATAAAATGTCTTCTTGATATAAAGTTCTTTTAATACATATATGAGTAGCACTGTTTTTTTCTCTCTCTCAATGAGCCACACTTATAGTATAGTAATACGAGGATCCAAGATCAAATTAACTGGATCCTACCTGACGGCTCCCTCAGGCAGTTGTTGCTGTTTTCTGATATCCAATTAGTTGCTGACTTGTGGTGAGCCAGTGATCAGACAGAGATCATAGAATTTTATTGACTGATTTTTTAAGAAGTAAATTGCTAGATCTTTTTTTTTTCTTGTTCTTAATCTGGAAGCCCTTTCTAAACGTAGTTATCATTGCAGTAGCACGCTTGCCTCCACTTGCAGATGGATGGTCCTTTTACATGAAGTGTGTTGCTGGGAATCAAACCCAGCTCTCTAAAGTAAGCCAAGAATTCTACTGCTATAACAATTTGATGTTCCATCAAACTCTAAACTAAACTCCCTGCCATCAAGTCAATTCCAACTCAGAGCGACCCTCTAGGACAGGGTAAAAGGTTCCCTATGGGCTTCCCAGACGAACTCCTTACAGGAATAGAAAGGCCTCGTCTTTCTCTCACAGAGCGGCTGGTGGTTTTGAACTGCTGACCATGGCGGTTAGCAGCCCAATGTGTAACCACTACACCACCGGGACTCCTCTTGAATGCAATTTCAAACAAACAAACAAATACCACTATTGATTTGATGCTAACTCACAGTGACCGTATCGGACCGGGTAGGACTGCCCTGATGAGTTTTGAAGACTATAATCCTTTATGGTAGTAGAAAGCCCCATCTTTCTCCCATGGAATTGGTGGTTTCGAACTGCTGACCTGTGGCTAGCACCCCAATGCATAACTACTATGCCTTGAGGTCTCCTAGGGATGTGGAATTAGGAAACCAGATCCTTCCGTTTAGATATCAGCCTGGGTACAGTTTGGATTGGAAGCCCAAGAGCTTCATATTTGATATCCATACACATCACCCTGAGAGTAACGAGATAAGAGTCCAGGGCTCACAGTGCCCTATAAAAACTGCTGCATGTGGTTGGTGAGACAGCCTCACCTTGCCCATGTGGTGCCAAAGCCTCCTGGTCAAGTCTTAGTCCAGAGAGACACCCACAACCCCAGGGATAGGGGTCCTTTCTAGCGAGACAGCGAGCTGGTCACTGAGAGACAGAGAACGCAGGTGCATTGAGAGGCCGGACTTGAATGGGAGTGTGTAAAGCATATGGGGAAGCATTTGGAACAGCTGCAGTGTTAATGCTGGCTCCCTAAATGCCTAAGGGGGGAAAGAAATTCAGAAGACGTCCCTAGACCGTTTGTGCATTGTGAAATAAACCCATCTCCAAGGGCGTGTGTGGGTGTGTACCCACTTGCATATTCCAGGAGGTGGGCAATATTGACACCAATGATTTTTGAAGCATTTGCAATTCCTACTCTAACTTGCCTGAAATACGTGTGCTGCAAATCCTTAAAGGCTGCCAGATTCCTTTAGAAAGGAAACATTTCTTCCCCATTACCTTTCAAAGTCAGCTCTCAGGGGGTTAGCCAAGTGCCTTGTTTCAATGTGTTGCTCTCACTAAACAAGAGGAAAAGGAAGTATTCTTCCCTGAGTGAGAGGGGGTGTAAAGGAGGCCAGGAGAGTAACTGCAGCAGCATTAGGGAGGAAATGTGCCTGACGACCTATCTGGAGCTTTTATACTTTCACCATTTACCAACAATTTACTAACTGCCTTCGCTAAGCGGCGTTTCTCCACGCCCCCCACCCCGCCCCCGCCCATTGTTCTATGTAACTGAAACAAGTCAATAACGGTCACAAATCGCTTTCTCTTTCCGCAGCCGTCTGCCCGCGAAAGGTAAAAGGAGCAGAGTGATGCACCCAAGCAAATTACCCTCCTCAACTCATTTCAATAACGTTTCCCCCTCACTATGCAAAACTCAGATGAATATTTACAACATCCAGGAATAGGTACCACAGGAAGGGAAGAAAAAAAAAACCAACCCAAAACCCAACCCAACCCTGCAAGTGTAATTATTCTCAAAATGCTCCCCAAACAAATTGTTCTAGCTGCTGTTGCCGGGCAACAATGCCACTGTAGTATTCTGCCTGGGTCCCTGTGCAGTGGTGTCGCAGCTTCTGCTCAGAGGGCACCGAATCACCACAATGCAGAGATGAAACGCAAGGTGTGAGGAGGTGAAGAGGCAGGGTGGCAGGTTCGCATAGCTGTGACCCTAAAATCAATTTCAAGTACTGTTTGTGACATGTGTGTGTGTATGTGTGTGCAATTGCTTGATGTTAGTCTTGCCGTGAACCACCTAATCAGACTTCGGGGACCATGGGACTTTGGGGCTTAGGAAGTGTCAGGTCAATTTCTTCCCCTCCACTGTAACATCACCTCAGAGGCAGACCATTATCTGTGCTTTTGTGAACCTGGAAGCTGTGAAATTCAGAGGAAAGAGAAAGAACAAGACAGAGAGAGAGAGAGAGAGAGAAAACCAAGTGGTTAGGACTTCCATGGCAATTAGCAGGGCCCCAACAACTGGTCCATAGTCTCAGCTGAACCTGGTAGAAGAAGCTCATGCAAAAGCACCTCTTAGGAGATGAGCTGACCCATGAGGTGAGCTGCATCTCTCCAAAGGTGTTCTCCAAAAGGTTCAGAAGCAGTTTTTCCTTCATACTTCTAACAGATATATACCTAATGAAGGAAATAAAGGACAAGAAAAAAGAACAGGGAATCATAAACTATTGTATCTCTATATGGGGCTAATCATTGATTTTACAAGCGATTGCGGAAGGATGAGCTGTATTTCATATGGCTATGGTGGTGTTTTGTTGGAAGTACAAGCATAACTAGGCGTGCATGAGTGATACTTCGACGCAAGCAGATCTCAACTTAAGACTTGGTGTGGTTAAGGGAATTCCTTAAACATGGACCTTCTAAACCACAGTCTGGGAGAAAGATGAGGTTTTCTCCTCCTGTAAAGAGTTACTATTTCAGAAACCCACAGCTGCAGTTCTACCCTGTTCCACAGGGGTGTTATGCATCACAATGCGGTGAATTGCTTGAGTAAAGCTAGTCTTTGTAATGTCCACCTGGTGGCTGGGTGGAGCATGTAAACAAGGTGCAGAGGATTCTAAAGTGGAGATTAGTCCCTTTTGCCATCCCCCTGGGTATAAAGTGAGCCATCTGAGAAGCAGCAATGAGGGATCTCACATACATCAAGAAAGGGGAACAAAGAACAGAGCACATCTTCTGGATCCTGAGGTTTTTGAGCAGGGAGGGGCAGTGGCATAAGCCAGGACATAGAGATCATGAGAGGGAACAGGCGAGTTTCCTACCCATGATTAAAGCTGAGTGTCTTCTTGACAGAGGCTGGTTTGGAGAATCCGGTGCCAGCAATAAAAAAGTTACTTTTGCAACAGTTTCCAGGCAAGGGTAGAAGCCAAAGGGGGTGGGGTGAGGGGTGGTGGGGTGGGTGAATGTCAGAGAGGTGTGCTGAGTAGAGGCTGAGTAGAGGCTGCCCTGACCAGAGCGTACTGCTGCATACTGATCATACTGGCCTGTTAGCTGCCCCGGTATCGTGAGTATTGTATTGTCTGTGAGTTCTTTGTGGATTATAGAAGCCAGTAAGTCGAGTGCTATAAGAGGGAGCGTTGGTGTCAGAAGAGGGTAGAAAAGGTTGGATGGTGGAGCATGCCTGACCTCTGCTTCCTGGGCTACAAGTATAGGCTGAAGAATTCAATTCTCCCGCCTGAATGTAGCCTCCACCCCTTTGGGCACCTGGGATGGTTCCAAATCTCATAGGGTGTCTCATTGTATTGTTTACAGATAATAGATTTATTAAACAATAGATTATTTTAGGTATGATTGAGATTTTGCTTCTTTATTGTTTATCAATTTATGATATAATTCAGGTGCTTATCCAGCAAAACACATCATTCTCTTGGTGGGGGGGGGAGGGTCTCATCATTGTTAAATCTAAGACTAATCTGAGCAAAATACTGATAATCCACCGATATGATTAAAACTGCCAAACAAAATTCCCCTCAAATGCCTCTTTGATTATGCTATTTTTCCTGTTCAAAACTTCAGTGGGTTCCATTTCTTTAGAATAGCATCTCTCCAGTTCAGCAACTTCTGGGCACCACTTCAACTTGTTTGTGTGAACCGTATCTCACACTGAGGGAGCCCTGGTGGCGTACAGAGTTATGTGTTGGGCTGCAAGCCACAAGGTCTACTGTTCAAACCCATCAGCCGCTTCAAGTGACAAAGATGAGGCTACCTGCTCTGTCAAGATGGCTAGCCTCAAAAACTCAAAGGAGCAGTTCTGCTGCCTGTAGGGCTGCTATGTGTTGAATTGACTCAATGGTAGTGGGTTTGAGTTAGTCTTTCCCAAAATCATTCCCTGAAATGTGGGCTCAAGAAGCCAAATGTGCATCATGATTAAGTAGAAACAGCACAGCCGTGAAGTGAGGGGCAGTCAGGACATCCGGGTTCTATGCTTGGCTGTGCTCTTATTTACCTGTGTGCCAGTTGGCAACTCCCTTAAAGGACACTGAAGACGTAAGACCAGATCCCATACACATTAAAACCCTGGCACCTCTGCAGTGTTTGACCCTATTGACTGCTCTGTTTCAGATTTTTCTTTTTTGGCCTCTTGGATTTTATGGTATTCCCCCCACTCACGTTTTTGTGTTGTTGTTTTCCCACCCCTCTAATGTCTCTGTTTATAAAGGCATTGGTGATTCAGTGGTAGAATTCTAGCTACCACCATCCCATGCTGGCCACGGTGGAGATACAGGTTCAAATCCTGGCCATTGCACTTCATGCTGTACCACACCTGCCTGTCAGTGGTGGCTGACATGTTGCTGTGATGCTGAACAGATTTTATCCTAATGTCCAGAATGGACCACTTTTATCATCAACTAGTTAGTTTCCAGACAAGTAGTTTACTACCCAAACTTAGGTAAAACATTTCCTATGAACCACATGGTTTTATCTACAACTGAGCATGAGGATGGCAAAGAATTAGATAGTGTTCCCTTCCATTGTGCATGGTGCCAGTGTCACCGTGGGTTGGGGACCACCTTGATGCGGCTAACAACAACAACAATTTTGTCCGATCTATTTCTCGAGCAATGGTTCTTCTGTTCTATCCTTGACTATTTATAATACCTGTCTTTAGCAATCGCCTCCTTCAATTTCCTGAATAATTGCAACTATGACCATAATCTAATGTAATACCTTAGGTCTCATCTCTGTACGTCTACATCTTCATCCTGAGAGGCTCTTCTGGGATTAAGTTGCACCATTTCTAACTTCACTGGGTATTTCTACTAGGCTGTCTTAATATTTCCAACTTGAACTCATCATCTTCTTCCTCAAACCAGCTGCTGCTGCTGGTTTTTTATTTTCCTCACATCTGGTTGAGTTGGGATACTCATTTGCCCAAGCTAAAGACCTGGGAGTCATACAATAATCTTTACTTTCCCTAACCTCGAACAACCGAGGCAGTCCTCAAAACCTGCCCATTTATTTTGCCAATGCAATATCTCTGGAATGTGTTCTTCCTTCAAAATCTTAAGGTTAGCACCCTGGTACAGACCTTGACCACTGTCATAGGCTACTCGCTAGTTTCCATACTTTTATAAGCTGCAACAAGGGGCTCAGGCAAAGGAAATGTCGTAAGGGTGGCACAGGACCAGATGGTGCTTTTCTCTGCTGTGCATAGTGTTGCTGTGGGTTGGAACCGACTCGATGACACTGAGCAACAACCTCTCCCAAACCAGTCTTCCATTCTACCTCTCATGCGATCTTGATAAGCTGACACGTGACCAAGTCTTTTCTTTTCCCAGATCTGAGTTTCTTCACGGCCGACTAGGTAAACAAGGTCCTTAGCATGGCATGCAGGGCCTTCTGTGATCGCTCTCTAATTGTCTCATCTCTCTAACTATTCCTTCTGCTCCGGGGAGATGGAACGGCTTGAGTCCCAGCTTGCTGTAAGCCTCCCTTCTTATTTCTGGTGTCTTTCAATGTTCTTTATAGTTACTTTGCCCACTTGGCTTGTGTCTTCCCTTGCTTGCACATGTCTCTGGGTCTAATCTACTGCTTTATCAGTCGACAGTGATTTGATTTAGATCCCACCCTACTTGGCTGTGATCTGATGAACATAACAAAGAAACTTTATTTCCAAACACGGGTATTGAGATTAAGATGCCAACACATATTTTGTTGGAAGGACGCAATTTAATCCATAACTGTCTGTTTCTCGCCATTAGACTGGGAACTACTTCAGGTTTAGAATTATCCTCTTTTTTTCCCCCTTTTTTACTTTATTTTGCTTAAAACTTGCAGCAAGCTGTCGCTTTAGGTAGATATAATCGAGTGAATAGTTGAGCCCTATGGTTTATTTACTCTCTGATGAATGTTCCTTGAACTTTTCCTAAGTGGCCTTTCCATTTCTTTTTGGTGTTGTACATAGTATCCAAACCTCAAAATCTAGTTCTTTTCCTCCTGAAGCTTCTTTCCAAATACTCTAAAGAACTAATATCTTCACGCAAAAAAGATCATAGGTCAATTTTTTCAAAATTATCCTTAGATCTAAAGTTCTTATTCGCAAGAAGAGGTATTAGAAGAAAAGCTTACTTGTTATATTTGAATAATATATTGTTGAATTGTTATGAAAGGTTACATAGCAAATTAGCTTCCCAGTTGACAATTTCTTTTTTTCTTTTTTTTTCCCCAGTTGACAATTTCCACACAAAGTGTTCAATGGCATATAGTTACATTTATCACAATGTTAACATTCTTCTGAATTGCAATCTGTTTGTTCCCTCTCCAGTACTCTAGTCTCCTTGTCCCATTATCTTCTCATTTTTCCTTATGAGAAATTGTTGATCTCTTTGTGCCATATACGTTATAAATTAGGATACTTTGTTAGTCTGGGTTGACTAGAGAAGCAAATTCATAGACACTCATATGTGTGTAATAGAAAACTTTTTATCAAAGAGTAATTGTATATTAAGAAAACATCTCAGCCCAGTCCAGATCAAGTCCGTAAGTCCGATATTAGCCCATATGTCCAATACCAGTCTATAAATTCTTCTTCAGACTCATGCTACACATGCAATGACGCCAAATGCAGGAAGATCACAGGCCAGTGGGTGGAAAGTTTTATGGATCCAGTGGCAGTGGAAGCATCTCAGTGCTGGCGTGAGTCTCCACGTGGCTCTTCCAGCTCTAGGACTCTGGTTCCATCAGCCTAGCTCCATGTGGCTTGTCAGCAGGAAGAACAAAACAGAGAGAACATGACGTGTTCGCCTCCAGTGAGCTATTCATCTCCCCAGCACCTCCAAGTCAGGCCATCAAGCTGAGACCTGATTGGCAAACTAGACTCCACCTCTGGGCAAGTTGACAGATTCCACAGACATTGCTCTTTCTGGTGACTCCCTTCATTTAGTTTGCCACTCTGTTCGTTAACTAAAAGATGATCTCAGGGGATAGATTTGATTCTAGGTTTGAAGAATATCCAAAGACAATAGTCTCAGGGGATCATTCATTCTCCACTATTTCAATGGTCCGGCTTTTCAATAAGAATTTTACTTCTGTTTCACATTTTGCTTCCATCTTATTTGGGACCAGCTATTATGGCCCCACAAGAATGGTCAGTGTAGTAGTTGGGTACCATCTACTTCTTCTAGTCTCCAGGTAGATGAGGTTGTAGCTCTTACAGACTTGGTTCTTCTTTGCCCTTCTGGTAACCCTTTTGCTGTTTTGCACCTGGAAAAGTCACGCTCACTTTGTGTCTTAGGTGGCCACTGAATGCAGATGCTATTCACTTAAGTAGGATGTGGATCATGATTTTTGTGAACTATTTTACACGTATTGACTGATTTGTCCCATGCAAATATGATACTAGTTTTCAATCCCAGAAAACCAGTGCTGGAAGGTTTGATTATATCTCAGGAGTATTTATATTTGTGTCTTCATGAATATATGTTCCTACACCAATGTATTTGTAAGTACGTGCCTACATATACTTAAAAGAAACCCGAGTGGTGCTATGGGTTAAATACTGGGCTGTTTTTCACAATTTGGGCTGTTTAAACCCACCTCTGCCCTCTGTGAGTAAAATAAGACTACCTGCTCTTAGAAAGAGGGTCACTAGGCACTGCTATGGATTCCATGGCAATGGCTTACAGATCCTTCAGGAAACCCTTGTGGTATTGATGGTTTAAGCATTGGGCTGCTAAGCACAAGTTCGGTGGTTCGATCCTGCCAACCACTTCATGGGAGAAAGATGAGGCAGTTCTAAACCTCTAGCTGCTCAGTGGGAGAAAGATGCATTGAATATGCAGATTGATTTAGGTGTATTTGATATTTTTACTATATGGAGGGGTTTCAAAATGTTCATGAGAAAAAGTTATTAGAAGATAATGTGGAACAACAAATGGTTCAAAACCAATGGTAGGGAGGGCACAGGAGGACTGGTAGGGAGTGACCACGGTCAAGGCAACCATGAGGAACTACTGAAGCCAGAATGGACTGATCATGGTATTGGGACAGGAGGAAAG
>NW_022103928.1:53247536-53272527 GCF_000313985.2 Echinops telfairi
TTTGAAACCCACTTGTATAAAGTCTTCCAATTAATGAGCAAGTGATGTCTTTCCTTTTTTAAAAAAATACTTTTATCTGGGGCTCTTACATCTCTTATCACAATCCATACATTCCTCCAGTGTGTCAAGCACATTTGCATATATGCTGCCATCATCATTTTCAAAGCCTTCTCTTCCCACTTGAGCCCCTGATATCAGCTCCCCATTTCTTCCCTCTTCCTCCCCTCCCCACCCTCCTTCAAGAACCCTTGATAAATTATAGATTATTTTTTCCATATCTTACATCATCCTCCATTGCCCCTCACCCACTTTTCCATTATTTGTCCCCCTGGGAGGGGGTTCTAGATTGATCCTTGTGATCAATTCTCCCTTTCTTCCCCTCCCCTCCCCTAATCCTCCTGGTATCTCTACTCTCATTGTTGGCCCTCAGGGGGTTATCTACCCTGGATTCCCTGTGTTTCGGGCTGTTGTCTATAGCAGTGTGCATGCTCTGGTCTAATCCAATTTGTAAGGTATAATTGAGGTCACGATAGTGGGGGGAAGGAAGCACCAAAGAGCTAGAGAAAAGCTGCGTGTTTCATCAGTGCTATACTGCACCCTGACTGGCTCATCTCTTCCCTGTGACCTCTCTGTGAGGGGATGTCTAATTGTCTGCAGATGGGCATTGGTTCTCCACTCCACATCCCTCCCCCCATTCACCTTGCGTATGGTTTTATTCTGGGTCTTAAGTGCCCGATACCTGATCCCCTTGACACTTCATGATCACACAGACTGGTGTGCTTCTTCCATGTGGGCTTTGTTTCTTCCACTTTTTATAACTCTTTTTTAGACTCTTATAATACTGCATTTTAATTTTCATTACATGGGTTTTTTTAACTAGAGGAAGGTCCTTGTCTACTTTCAACATCTGTGGGCCTGGTGTTTCTTGGTGATCTCCTTGTGCATTAGACTCAATCTTCCCTCGGGTCTAGGAGCTTCTCGGTGTCAGGGTCCTTAGTCCAAAGGACAAGACTCTCTCCTAGCTCTTCACTCTTGGTGACACTTGGCTCTTTCCTCTCTGTTTGCTTCCCTCTTTTTTGATCTCTTCCAAGGTCAAAGGTGGTGCAGGTCACCTCTTTACATCAGATCCAGGATGTGACCTGATTAAGGATGTTGCAACCCATCCTAATCCTGCCTTATTAAGAAAATAAACAGCCTAATCCTTTTTAGATATAATTAATCCTATCTCATTAACTACAGGTAAAGGTTAGGATTTAGAACACATCGCAAAGTGGAGGGAATTCACACATTACTAGGGATCATGGCCTAGACAAGTTGACTCATGTTTTGAGGGGACACAATTCTAGGACATCCCATCCTTTGTCCCCCTTGCCCCATGTCATGTCTTTGTTACATGTCAACTACTTTCACCCATCATTATACTCCCAAAAGTCTTCCCTTGACTCCAAATCCAAAATTTCATCTTCTGAATCAACGAAATCAATTATAGATGAATCTGTAGACACAGTCTGTACTGAGGTAAGCTTGCTCCAACATCTGTGAAATCTAGATGACACATTTTCTGTTTCCAAAATGCAATGGTAGAACAAGACAACATAAATATTTCCATGGCAAATGGTTGATACGTCTATTACAAAGGTGGGAAAGTGGAGGGGATGAGAAACAGCCATCAAGCAAGTGTATAACCCAGCAGAACAATTTACATTCATTCTCAGAAATGGAAAATAATCATCTATTCTTTGAGATAATCTAGGCAATGATCCTTTTCTCAAGACTCTGAATGTTGACTATGCTCTTTGAATTCTGGGTAGAGCCCCCTTGGCCTGGTTTCCAGCTGTGCCTTCCAGACCCCATCGAACAGCAATTCTTCTCCCTTGATTTGGGGTGTCCCATTCCTCTAGTTGAATTGAGTGGAAACCCACCCACCCTGCTCAGGCCTGGGTAACGACATCTTCTTCTAACCGTTGGGCATAGAAGCCTCCTAACCCCACCCCCCTGTGCCACCCTTCCCCACCTCCACCCCTAATGCCACCATAGTTGTGGACAAGAAATATGAGCCATCCTTCTAACCCTTGCAAATGACTTCTCCACATTTAGGAATCAAATTGATGAAGAGCTGACTTGCTGAAACATAAAAGGCTGTGGTATCTTGCGATAACCCAGAGGTCGCTGCGTGACCATTTGAGAAGAAGAGGCAGGGCCCTTCACTTTGAGGAGGACTTAGCTCTGCTTCCCAGGCTCTGTGTCTCGTCAGCTATGTTTTCTGGTGCCTTGGTCTCCACCGCTTGGGCCTCTTGGCCTGGGCTGGTCTCTGTCCTGTTTGAGCAAGTGTCACCTTTCTGTTAAGTGACTAGAGGCACCCACGCCTCCACTAATCCTTGCCCAAAGGTGCTTACCTCTCGCCCTCCACGAGTCCAGTCAGAAAGCCAAAGTCAGTCACATGCCCAGGAGTATCCACTCCACCAAGAAGCCTGCTGACTGAAGGCACTTGGCTCTCTTTCTCCCAGGGTGGGCTCCCACATGGTCTTGTGTCATCTCCTGGTTCTGCTCTGACTCCCTCTCTGCTGCTGTCTCTTGCCGTCAGCACTATCTCTGGTGTTCCATCACTCTCCCCATTTCCTTTTGAGCCCGCACTAGAATTGCTGTTGACATTTACAGTTCCACCAACAGTCTCATAGTTTAAAACTCTTTCAGCCTCTCCTCACTCTTCTGAACTCACTTCCATAATTTGTATTTGTTAGAGCTCCTGGTACTAATTTCTGTCATACATATCTAGCACTACTAGAACAACATTACAGAAGTGAATGGATTTAACATAGAGAAATGTGTTCACTCACAGGTTAAGAGGCTAGAAATCCAAACTCAGAGCACCGGTTCTTGGGGAACTTTTCATTTCCATTGGCTCTGGAAGAAGGTCTTTTTCTCCGTTCCATATCTGTGGGCCCAGCAAACTCTGGACATCTCCACGTATATTGGATCCAATCTTTCCCTAAGTCTAAAACCTTCTCAGTGTAGGGACCCTGGGTCCAAAGGATAGGCTCTACTTTCTTCTTGATTCTTCTCTTTTGGTTGTTGTCAGTTCTAATCCTCTCTGCTTACTTCTCTGTTTTTGTATTACACAAGATAAAAGATAATGCAGGCCACACACCAGGGAAAGTTCTTTACATAATATCAGGGCTGTGAACCAATTAAAGTTATTATACCCTACCCTAATCCTACCTCATTAACCTTATAGGCATAACCTAATCCTTTTTAATATAACCTAATACTGCCTCATTACCCACAAGCAAAGGTTAAAATTTACAGCACAGAAAATGAAAGGTAATCACACAATCATGGCCTAATTAAGTTAATTATATTTTATGTCGGACACAATTCAATCCAAGACAGGGGCTATGGTAATATTATTTTTTTGATTTCTTCTTTTGAAATAGTCTTTGTTAGTGTAGAGCAACCCAAGTGATTTTTTTTTGGTGTTAATATTATAATCTGAAATGTTGTTCCTTTCTTCTGTTAGTTTCAGAAGTTTCCTTCTAAAATCTTCAGCTTATTTATTATTAGGATCATGTCATCTGCAAATGTATTTTCGCTTTGTCCTTTTGGATCTTGATACATTTCTGTTCTCGTTCTTGTCTTATTGCTCTTTCAGAACAATGTTGAATAACACAGATGATAATGCTCAACCTTATGTCCTTTTTGTCTTATTTTTGAAGGGAAGGCTCTCAACCTTTCTCCATTAAGTATAATATTGGCTGTTTTGCTTTGCACATATGCCTTTAATTGAATTCAGAAAATTCCCTTCTGTTCCTATTTTGCTGAAAGTTTTTATCAGGAGAGAATGTTGATTTTTTTTCTGCATCAATTGATATGATTATATGGTTCTTTTATTTATGTGGTCAATTTACTTATGTGACCAATTGACACTGTTCTTTTTACTAATGTTAAACAGTCCTTGCGATCTCTTTTCTATTATGGTGTATGAGTGTGTGTGTGTGTGTGTTTGCGTGGGTGTGTTGCTGAAGTCAGATGACTAGGAGTGTGTTCAAAATGTTTGCATCTATATTCACGAGGAATATTAGTCTGTTATTTTATTTCTGTTATGTCTTTCTGTTTTAGAGATCAGGATTCTTGTGGCTTCATAGAAAGAGTCAGTGTTCCTTCCTCTAGTTTGGGAAGAGATTGAATAGGATTGGTGTCAACTCTTCTATGAATAATTAGTGGAAATCTCCAGTGTAGCCATGTGTTAGTCTGGGTGGACTAGAGAAACAAATTCATAGACACACTCATATGTGTATAAGGATGAGGTTTATATACAAGAGCAATTGAACATTGAGAAAACATCTCAGCCCAGTCCAGATCAAGTCAGTAAGTCCACTATTAGCCCCAATGTCAAATACCAATCTATAAAGTCCTCTTCAGACTCACAGAACACATGCTATGTCACCAAAGTTAGGAAGATCACAGTGGTTAGGAAGTCTTGTGGATCTAATGGCAGTGTAAGCATCTCAGCACTGGCAGGGGTCTCCATGTGGCTCCTCCAGTTCCCAGGGCACTGAGTCTATCAGCATAATGCCCTGGGTCTTGTCAGTAGAGTGTCTCTCGGGGAGTGAGCAGAGAGAAAAAGTGTCTCCCTCCATCAAGGAGGAAATACAGGAATTCCCAGAATCCTCAGGGGAAGGCCATGCCCATATAGATGCCTCATTGGCTATACAATGATTGACAGACTGGACTCCACCCCTTCATGCATAATTCCCTCAAATTGACAACGGATTATGTAATTACCACAAGCCTTTCAGTCTTTTACTGGCTTTTACTGGCACTTTTTGATGACCTCTTCTGTTTAGAGGAGCTTCATTTGTATTCCCCACAATGATTTTCCAACTGCTGTACTTCAGAAAGTATTACTAATGATATTGGTTTCTGAATATCAGATTCTTTTTTTACTTAATACTGTTTTTATCATCCCACAGACAGGTCATTTAATGTCTTAGTAATAAAAGAGAGAAAGATGATACTGTTTCTCAACCTCCTGCCCCACACCACACACACACACACACACACACACACACACACACAGAGCCTGCTTCCCTTATTAATTTCTTTAATAATTAAAGAAATAAAGCAAGATGCCACAGTGACACTATAAAAATGCATCATGACAAGCATGTATATATATATATTTTTTTAATTAATCAATTTATTGGGGCTCATACAATTTATCACAATACATAGATCAATTGTGTAAAGCACATCTATACATTTGTTGCCCTCATCATTCCCAAGACAAGCATGTATATTAAAGAAATTCTAGTCTCATCTGTACTTCCACACTATGTCCATTTTAATTCATCTTAGAGAGGAAGCACAGACAAAGTGTGGTTCTCATCACAGCAATATTAAGAGAGGCTCCAAACTCCTTGGAAGAGTTTTGGAAAGCTGCAGGGGTGGGAGATGTATTATGGTGATGAACTGGTTACTTAAGTGTTATTCCTGATTCTGCTTCAGATGTCTAATAGTTTCTTCAGAGGAGATTCGGGTTAGGGAGAATGCCCCACCACGCACTAGAAACTTCATAGAACTTCTCTAATCCCTTCCCAAGAGTCTTCAGAGCTTCTTGAAGAATAGAAGAAGGAGAAGAAAGAAGCAGCAGCCACTGTTGCCACTACCTGCTTCCATCACTTCGATTCCAGCTCACAGCCACCCTATAAAAGGTGGCCGAGGAACGATGAGAGCCATACATGATGTCCAGCTGCACAGGGAGAAGGAGAATCCTTCTACATCTGACTGGGGCTGATTCTTATGAATCATCCTTCGTTATACTCTTCTGACACAAACCATCCCACTCATGGCACTTTCTGCTGGGTATCAGGTCCATTAAAAGAGCCACACAGAACTCACAGAAAATAATCATGATTGTCAGCACTTATTAGGGAAGTTAGCAGTTTACCACAAGTCAGGTTCAGACAACATTAATGATAGTCTTTTTTGTCCGTAGTTGTTTCCCTGGGTCATGCCACTAGGCACCGTCCTAAGTCTCTCAGCCATGCTGTCCATCTGCCTCTCCTGGGCAAGTCTTACAAAATGCATGCAGCACTGCAACTGGCCCCAAGGGCACTTTGCATGGCAGATTGCTTCCTGAAGTCACTCAACTGTGTTCTTTCTGTGGACATGGAAGCCTGACCATTGCTCATGATCTTGGTGTGACTACTCTGCTCTGCCTCCTGCTCTTGGTGAGGTTTCTCTGCTGGGCTCTGCTACCTCTCCTCCTTCAGGCAGGGATCTCACCCATGCCCACCTAGTGGCTCTTCTTTCTTAAGCTTTGTGAGATTCCCATTTTGTTTCTGAAATTGCTGTCTTAAACCAATTTCTTCCTTAGAGTTCTCGACTCTTTATTTGCATGTTTTCCCAGAAGAAGAATGCTTCTTAGGGGCAAGCATGGTAAAACTTCATCTCATGTACTTTCGACTCATTATTAGGAGAGACCAATCCCTGGAGAAGGATGGCATGCTTGGTAAAGTGGAGGGGCAGCAAAAAAAAAAGCGAGGAGGGGGGAAAGCTCAGTGATTGCCACAATGGGCTCAAATATAAGAATAACTGTGAGGATGGCACAGGACCACACCATCTTTCCTTAGCTATAGGGTAGCCATGAGTTGGAAGCAACTCGGTGGCATCTAACTACAACAACCACAATCCCCCAATCACTGGGTAGGAATGACAAAGGCTGTGGATAGAAGAGCCATATTTAGTAACTGTACTTCCTCACATAGGACATAAATCTTCAGCTTCCTCTTGTGCAGTGCCTGAGGGTTTTGAACTGACAAAGTTGCTGTTAGTAGTCCAACCCGTACTCAGCAGCATCTTAAGAGTTTCCTGTCAGGTTGCAATTGCCAAGAAAGTAGTCTCTATAAGAATACTTCTGTTCTCTAGTTCTAATTCTGAGTAGCAACGAGAAGGAAACAAAACCGTTCCATTGAAAAGCTGGTCATTGAGTCCCTTTGAGGCAGAAGAGAGGCTGGACAAAAGTTTCAGATAAATGTTTTCGTAAACACTTCCGTTTCTAGAACTAATCTTTAATCAAAATTATGTACCAGAAAACCTGCAAGAAGGAAAAGAGTTATTCATTGCCTTAAGGATGGCCATTAACTTTTCATTTCGGTGCCTCTAGTTTTGTAAGCAATACTTGAACCGACTCCACGTCTATTTGTGTATGACCCAACTGGTCCAATAACTTTAGCAGTCACCCTCAAAATCACTCCCTACCCTCCAATTTGGGGGTAAAGAAAGTTTACTGTAAAGGCTTTAACAGAAATATTATGACTTTATTTACATAATAAAAGATAAGATAGAAACAAATTTCACAAAAGAGTTAGATCAATCATTTTCTGATTTGAAAAACTTGTGATAAATACTAACTCAATTCCCAAGAAACTAATGCTCAGAACTCCTGGTGTGGCTTATGTGAAATCCGTCTAGCTTTGCTTCTACTATGTTAAAATAGTAGTTGTAATAGTACTAGTACATTGCTCAAATCCTCTTTTTGCTGGGGTACTGGAGAACTGAACTAGAAGTTGCAGCAGCAGATGAATGATGATCTGCGGAAACTAGCTCTCTTGGTGAACTCCTGAGCCACAGTTCCGGTTGCCATGCCTACCACTATCACATCCTGACACGGAGATAAGGCAGGCTGTTTCATCACTCGTGGCAAACCAAATATCTGGCTTGCTCCTTTCTAAAGAGCACCACATGCCTGGCTATCTGAGAGAATTCTGTTTGTATGTGGCTCAAGTCTACTCCCTGGTTTAGGGGTGTGCTGGGTTTGACCAGGACTACTGCATTGCTCCAAGATCCTCTCTTTAGCTAATTCCAGTAACCACAGAGTATCCGTATGCTGGAGATGCAAGGCCATGGCGAGGAAGTTCTGATGAGGATACCAAACAGTACCATTCCACAGATAGGTCACAACTGCAGAGTGCCAGTCACCAGTGCCCAAACCTACCGAGTCCGAGTTCTTTCTAGTCAAGACTCCTGCGTTAGATGTTCTTTTCTATAGCAAGGCTCTGAGATACCAGCCCACAGAACAAAGTTCCTTTGGCCACCGCTCTCAAAAACAACATGGTACTTCAGAAAAAGTTCTGCACCACCCCCTTCCAAACATGCACCCTAAAATTAGTCCAAAATATCTGGTCAATATTTTCAATTCCTATTATGTCACCTTCTCTTGAATATAGTCATGGGTGCCATGTTTCTGCATGCCTGGAAGCTCTGCCCATACCCATGATCGAGTCCATGCTATGCTTCACCTTTGCCTTGGTCCACACCTTCAGGTTGCAATGTTTTTTGTTTTTTTTAACTCTATTGGACTTCATAAATATTTATTTCTATGCCATGCTTTCTTCACTTGCTATCTGTCAGGTCAACTCACTCAGTCCTGGTGACAGTGATGTTTAAGGTCATCCATCTGCTCTTTGGGATAGCAGGATGTTTCTTGTGCTAGCTAGTAATAGAAACCAACTCTGGGGAAATAAAGAAGGTAGCGAAAGTGTTGGGAGGCCCGTGAGATCCATCATAGAGTTCTAGGAAGACGTGAGCAAACGAACCTTTAGAAGAACAAAAAGATAGGCGGCTTCAGTGACTTCAGCAACGAGAGCACAGAATAACCGTTTCTTCAAATGTTGCGATCGATCTTAGTTTAAAACCCCCCGTCCTACCCATGTGAAACTTACGGCAATTGAGCACTCGGATTTCCTTTGAAAAAGAATCTAATGGATTCAACAGAGCATTGGCTGCAAGCTGCCCAATCCCACCCTAAATTTTCATGCAACATTTCAGAACCGAGAGAGCCCTTGCAGGTAGTTTGACTTTCATTAAAAACCCAGCTTTTTAACTCACTTGGTCTATACCTATTGTCCTGCTTTGTATTCCATCTGGTCTGTGCTCTCTGTTTGTTTTGAAGACTGAAAAGACCAGCAGCCCAGGAAGGCTGAGTAGATAGGTTCTTATTTTAAGGCAACCTACTTGATGTTTCTGTGACGAGACCTGGGGTCCACAGTTACAGGAAGCCCCAAGCTAGGTTTCCTGAATAGAAGGATAACACTTTGGAATCAAATCCCTGTAGCTGCTGGATGGTTTTGCAGTTCGACAGAGACTTGCTATATATTTTGTTTCAGCCAAAGATAAAGATGCTTAATGTAACAGAGTGCCACAGGTTAATCAATTAATGGCTCCTCTCATGGTTCTTATTTTTTCTAACAAGTGGATGAATGAACAAATTTGGCCTTGGGATGCCATTCAGCTCAATGTTGGTGGCACTCACAAGTGGTTTTAATAAATGAAAGAGATATGTTGGCATCACCCATTGAGGCAAATGAAGAATAATGCCCTCGCTGGCATCATCGAGGGTATGAGACACTCTCCTCTAATTGCTCCTTATGAATGAAAGGGAACCAGGAAATGGAATTTTAATTCGTACATTGAAACTCTGCGATTGAAGGAGAAGGTCTTTGTGACCTTATCGAAGGGGTGGGAAAGCATAAGACAGGGCTGAAATGGACATAAATGTGATGGCTCCTGGCTGACATTGCTGTTCCCTGAGGTTTGCTGTCAAGTTGTAGGAAAGCAAGACATGACTGCCTAAGTGATTTCCTGTGCGTGTATTTGCCAACAAATAAGGCTGCGCCAAGTTGGAACCTCAGTGGTGTTTAGCAACAATAGAGGAAGTATATCCATTTATATTTTCTTTCCCACTGTGAGCTCCACAGCTGACTGTCATTTTAACTGCTTTGACGTCTCTTTAATCAGACACGGGCTACATGTTCTTTAGACCTACTGACTTATTCTATGCAAGTCTTGGGGCTCCCAGGGAAAATTAGGAAGAATGCTTCAGAATGTTAATGGCATTTCACTGTTTAAAAAGTAGAGCGTTAGGCATAAGGGACATAGCTGGGAAGACGACATCTCGGCTTCCACTCCAAAGCACTAGGTTTGCTGCCATTCCCATAAATTGGATGTTTTTTTTTGGCCATGAACTCTTCATGTCAATGGTGTGTGTCCATGACTTCTTCTAGGGATGTTCTCAGTATGCTGTGCCTTCTGAGCACCGGCAGTGGTGCAGTAACGGCTCTGCTTCTGCTTCCATAATCTTCAGATGGTTTGGGTTTCCCACTGATAAGCAGCTTGCTATGTTTATCAAGCAACCTAATCTTCTCCACTTTTAACCCCGATTCCCAAGAAGAATTTCATTCCATACAGTAAATAAGTAGAGATCTGGAATATAGCTGATATATAATTAAGACACACACACATCATGGCATAATGAGGGGGGAAAAGCAATAGATGAAAAGAAAGAACCACGAGGCCTTCATCCTAATTAAGTATGTGCACTTGAGTAAATTAATAACGCTTCCTCTTTGAGCCTCACATTTTCTTTTTTAAAATCCGCATATCATGCTTTGTAAATGTCAAATAAGATGACCTATAAAAATATGTTACAGCTAGTGATACCTATAAAATTGTGGGCCATTGAACTGAGTGCATTAAGGGTCACTGTGGAGGAGACAAAAACTAAAAGACATAGGACTTGACTTGAAGGGATTTACAATATGCTGGGAGAGATCAGGCATAGCTAATGCATATTAAATAATTATCCATCCAAATCATTAAGTGCTGCTGCTGAAGAACTAGCCAAATGACACACACCATGAAAAGTGTGCGTAATGTAGAAATTGTGTACATCTCAAAGTTACCACATCGGCATAAGGTGTTATTATTAATGAAGGGCATCATCATCATTATCATCACTATACCCATTACCAGGGATATAATTATTTCAAAAAGTTTCTCTTTCATCTTTATATCCTAGAATAGCATCAAGATAGGTCTACATGCATATCATTCAGTTATCCAGTACCTTCATATATCTTCTTTATCATCTTATAGCCAAGACCTGAAACAGATTTCTACAAAAATCAGTGAATGAATGGATATATCACTCCATGGGAAAGGAAGCAACTTTTCATTTTAACCCCACTCGTGTATTTTGTAATTCTGGGCCAGGTGTTGGAGAGGAGAGGTTGGAAGAAGGGCTCTGCTCTGGTTCCAAGGGTTGTTTCCAGACTTCACTGAGGTATCAGATAGGAGGATAATTTGAAGTAAATCACTCCTCAATTCAAGGATGTCATCTCCTTAATTGAAAATATGAGAGTGTTAAGCCATTGGCTCTAATGAGAGATGGAGTGGAAAATTATGGCAACATACACATATACACATGCTAGCTCAATCCTATAAGAGCTATTAGAATGGAAGAGGGGAAAGATGAGGTGGGGGATGAGAAGGTATGTTTGGAAAAAGTTCCCCTGATAATTCAGATAATTTCTCACACCCCTTCAGGACAAATATAGGACAGAGTAGCACCGTGCTATGGAGTTTGAAGCAGACTGACACATCTCTTTCTCTCACTGATCAACTCGTGGGTTCAAACCACTGACTTATCAGTTGGCGGCTTGACCACTCTGCCACCGGAGATCTTTTGAGAACCACGAATGTTCTTTCTTTGTAAGGATTTCCCGTCTCTAGAACATGGTCAATAGAAAATTTTTCTGGAAGCCTCTTGCCGCTGCTATTCCCTAATTTATTTCAGCTGCCAAGAACCTCCTGTTATTGGCAAAGTGGCTTCAGGATAATGTGTGCGTTTAGGTCTGGTTGAATGATTTATCCCTGTTACAAACATATTGCTCTGAAAGTCATTAGAAGGATGTAAAGCCAACTATTAACCCATTGGTGTTTACCTATTGCTGGCAATGGTCAGTGCAAATGAATTCACTTTCAGAAAAGATAAACTACGCTAATCGGTTTCAATGCAACAGTGAACCCCTCAGGCCAGAGCATATGGTTGTCATTGTGAGCTGTGATGATGGACTACTTGGGACCTTCTGAAGGTGGGTCCCAGTTTTATGTAATTGCTGACCACCCATCAATCTGCGAGGGCTAATCCATTTTGATCTTCCAGTCCCTTTTTCTGAGGAACAAAAGCTGCACCCCCTTCCTTAGTGCAAGCAGTTTGAGCAAACAGAAGGTGAAGGCGAAGAGGCCCCTCGTGGGGTGTCTAAATGTCCACCGCAGTATTTGAGTTACCGCTGATCCCCCTTCCCCTGGCTGTTTTCAGCCATTTCTGGTGGGGATGGGGCAGTTGGGGGGGGCATTAAAAAATTAAAAAACGAGAGGCTGCGCATGGAACCCAAGCCAGTCATAATTTTTAAGGACAGAGTATTGCAAAAGGACTTATATCTCCAAACAGGAACAGATATGTTGTACATGAAAGCCGTCTTCTTGTTTTTGTTTTAAAAAGCAAATGCTAGCAGACGTCCTAAGAAGCATATGGAGCTAGCAACAGACAAATGAAGGGCACTTTTTGTGTGTAGAGGTCAACTGGGGAGCACGTCACTCTTGTTAGGGCGACCAATGGCTCAGAGGTGATGAAGGAATTGGCTGAGTCTGGAATCTTCTCCTCAGAAAACAGCGTTTACAATCTTGACTCAATCACTTAAAAAAATTTTTTTTCAGGGGAGTTTCAGGACACTACCCATAATTATATATGTCACAGTAAATGGATGCCGGCTATCTCTTTAAATGTGCTCCCTATTGAATGTGTACATTGTGATAGGGCCTCTCTTTAACCCAAAGAGTGAAACAAAATAGACAGACAGAAAAATGGGATATGGACCCTTTCTCCACAAGGTATTTGCCACTCCAGGGATCTCACCCTCCAGTCCTAGGCCAGTGAATTTATGGTTATCACTTGTCTGTCAAACAAGGAGGACATTATTTGACAGCTGATATATTTTTCTGAAACAGTGTTTTTATACATGTCCCTGATTTCCAAAAATATAACCAATGTTATTCCAGTTGAGGTGATTTTTTCCCCCTGGGAAAATGAAAGTAATGGAGTCAATGTTCTCTTGCTCGTGAGCCGCATAGAATAATGCTATTACAAGATGTAGTGAAGGCAATCACCAGTCATCTTTCTGTGAGTGATATTTATCCTTCCCAAATAATTCACTAGGTGTTGTGACCGGCATAAAATGCTTTCTATATGCAAAAGTATTGTTTCTAAGAATGACAACAACAACAACAAAATCCCTTGGAACTCGGACTGACAATCAAGTTTGCGGGACGGTGACTATGTGGAGACATAGGATTTTACACAGTGACAACGCTCATGAGGGTGCTGAAAGGCATGTTTGCAGTGAGTTCTCTGGGTGAAGCCCAGATTGTGAAGTGCAATGGTCTCCATGAGGCAGAATATATTTGTGAATGAAGTGCCTTTCAATGAGCAGAAATCCATTTTAGCAGCTCATTTATTGATGAAACCATGTCTAGTCTCAGCAGTGAGAGTGCTTTCTTGGAACAAGGACTCGAGAATTCATCTGTCTCACCTGAACGGATGAAAGAAACGCTTCTTCTCATAAAAATGTTTATGGCTCTTCTGCTACCGGCGCTTGGATGAGCTAATAGGTGATCATTAGTGACCAGGGGATTTGGGAAACTAGAATGTCGACTAGCACTCCACAGAGATGTTGGCTACGGGCGAGTTCAGCCCATGTGAAGATGCCGAAAAAGGAAACACTCCCAGGGTTGCATCCTGGGTCCACTCACCTCCAACACCACGGACCGCACCAGCCAGTTGCTGTGCAGTCAATTCCGACTCGTGGGGAGCCCACGTGCGTCGGCGCACAACTCTGCTCCGCTGGGTTTCCGATGTTCGTTTTTTCAGACACAGATCGCCAGGCTTTTCTTCTGAGGTGGCTCTAAAGGGACTCAAAACTCCAACTGGGTAGATACATGTCTTAATATATTCCTATATGTCACTCCAATAAAAAAGTTTTTAAAAAAGAGTAAGTTAAGTTCTCGTTCCTTCTCGCAGCACCGGTTATTTGGAAAATAAACAATGCTAGGCAGAAGGAATCCATCAAAGTATGTAATGTGACTCCTGCTCTCAGAGCATTTATAATTGATCAAAAACTAGTTCAGAGAAAATAATAAATAACAGGCAGAAATAAGACATCGGAGGCATTATGCATGAGCAAAGAGGAAGCAGACATGTATTCATCTGGAAAGGAGGAATCATGAAAAGTTTGGTGGAAGAGGCTTTTTATGAACTAGTACTTGAAAAATAAGTCCAATTTCAACAGGCAAACTTATAGACAAGGTATATGTAGAGGGAAGGCATCGCAGACTGTACTGGAGATCAATATGGATCTCTATATGTCCCTAATGGATCGATATTTTGACCAGACCACTCAATACATTAAATGTCACACTTAGGTATGTGGTTTTACTGTATACACCATGGAAAGAAAGAAAATGGGTGTGAGGAAGGGCCTAACATAATCTGACTATGTTTTGGCCCCATCGTGAGGGATGGATTAGCAAGGGAAGAGACTGGAGACAAGGAGATCAATTGAAAGGTTATTCTGAAAGTTTGATGGAGAAATAAAGGGACTGGATCTGAATCAAGGCCCAGGCAGAGGGAATGTCAGGAAAGCCATGAATGAGTAGCTATTAAGAGATAGTTTATAACCATATTTGACAGGATATTATACATTGATGGATTGAGAGCAAGCATAGTCTAAACTAACTTTTATAGATCTGGTCTGGGTGATTTGGAGGATGGAGTAATGCCCAGTGATGAGAATACAGAAGTGAGATCAGGGATCTGATAGAAGAGAGACCCAATTTGTCTATGTCAAGTTGGAGGATCAATTGTACATTCATCTCCACAGACTCAGCATGCAGGTAAAAAAAATTGGGATGAAAGTTTCGGACAGTCTGGTCTGGTGATGTAGTTTTGAGGTAATGTTTGAGTATTGTAGAGATGTTAAAGAGAGGATAGTGTTAAATTTAACAATGAACAGGAAACAAGAAAGCACATAAATAGAATGAGCTGATTGTCTCTAACTCTGATTATAAAATACAACCATGTGCCCTTGGGGATCCTGATCTGTCTTTCTCTTTCTCCCCAACAAATTCCTCTTCTTTTCCATAAGGTGCTCCAACTTGAGCTCCCTTATCTTTCTGATGGATATAAAAGAAACTCAAATAGTCTACTCTAATTTACCACTAGTTTTATACATTTTATATAGGTATGTCTATATAGCTTTCTTCCAGGAAAAAGAAATTGTGCCTCTAATGATGTAGTTATACAATTTCTGGGATGAACTCACAATTTTAATTATGTCAGTTGCTACTAAAAAACAATGACTGATTCATATTTGCCCCAAATCTTTATGTCGTGTTCAGAATGGTCTATGGTAGAACCACAATCTAACTTTATCTCCCATAATACCACCTCTCTTCTGTCCATACAAGTCTGTGTTGCAAGCTTGCTGTGTTCTTGGCTGACTTTTCTCCTTCTACACCTTCCCTTGAGCTGTTTCTTCTACCGGGTGTCTTAAGCTGGGTTTCCTAGAGAAGCAAAGCCACTGAAACTTATCTCTGTAGACACAGAGAGAAACTTTATCAAGAAAAATGGTTCACACCATTTTGGAAACAGGCAGGTTGCAAGTCCTGCATAAGCTGTTAGGCTGGAGGTTTTTCCTGACTTACTTAGCCACACCGAAGAACCCGAGTTAAACAGGAAGACAACAGGCTTCTGGCTGCATAGGCAAATGAATCCAAGGTCAGCCGGTAAGATGGCAAGACACTGATGACGCCTAGGATTGGCCCACATTGTGGCAGGCCACTGCCTCAAGTCCAGAGGACTGGAGGTCAGTGAGCAGATGCAGGGTCCAGACCCAGCAAAAAGCAAGTGTCTTCTTCTATTGGAAACAGGGCATTTCCTTTAGGAAAGCTCATCGTGGGAGATACTACCAAATATCTGGCACTCTGACCCAGCCTATTTGACCAAAACCTTAATGATCAGGCCTGGTATCCATTTCCTTTTGTTATAAAACAAACTCACCTTCTTAGCCTTTTTCAAACCAGCACCTACTCCATTTACTGACTCTTGTACTCACTGACGCACCTGGACTTCTGTTCAGCAGTGTCTCAGTGTTGTTTATCACTTGAATGCCCATGTCGCTCTGGTGGGAGCTCCTATGTGAGGGGAGTGGTTACACTCTACTACGGACCTAAAGGTTGATGATTCGAACCCTCCCAGTGGCACTGCAATAGAAAGGCCAGACTAACCATTAAAATGAGGACCCAATGCCGGGGGCTTAAGTGGAGAGGAAAGGTCACCACAAGCCAGAATCAACTCACTGGCAATGTGAATTTATTTTGTTTTGTGTTTTATTTTAGAGGACTCTCGGTAGTCTCTGAGCTTCGATGACTGGCCGTAGTGCTGTCTTGCTTGAGGCTTGCTTGCACAGCAATGATTAGTTGAATGTTTGTTGAAATGAGAGAGGAAAAATAATTGCAGTATGGCCCAGCCTCACTGTGTGCTCTCTCGGTCTTCCCCCTCCCCCGCTTCTGCCTGACTGATCTGATCTGATTATAGGAAACGTCATTGAACTCTCATAAACAGGTATAAAGGTCTCTGAGATTGCTTTATTCTCTTGGACAATTGCTCTCAGGGGGCAAAAATACACAAAATGTATTAGGTCTGGGGACTGGACGGGACTTCATTATTTTTAATGTCCCAGTACAATATTTTTTTTCTCCCTACATTTACCAGACTAATCCCAATAATGTCTCTTAAACAATTAATTCGAGTTTCAAAAGCATTCTACTCTGCAGTTTGTCCAGAATTAAGTGACCATTAGAGAGCATTAGCTTAGAAATGAGTGCCCTAATGACTGCTGAAAGTTAGCAATAAAACTAAAAAAAAAATCAAAATTTCTGAGATGTCAGCATCCTTGCAGTTCTGAATGTTTTCTGTATACCTTTCTGGCTTTCTAGTGCACTAAACCAAAATGCCAGTCAGAGAAAAAGCACTTGGTTGTTTTGATATCTACCAATTAATTTCAAATTAGGTGAAATCTACTGAAGGTTGTCCCAACTCTGGAAAATAAAGCATACAGAAAGACATTAAACTGTGGATGAGAATTTACTCTGGACCAACTTTTGTAACTCCCATAAAGCATGAAGGTGCAGATGGGCCACAACTGGCGCATGTCTGATGGGGAAGTCATTGTGTTCCGCTACTACTTCGAAAGAGTGGTGTAGGCACAATAGCTCTCCGTGGTACATGTGCTTGTATCAGCAGCAACGTTATGTCCATTTGCTGACACAACTGTCAGCTACAGCTGTTTGCGTAGGTCTGGTGGAAATTCTCTTCCTAATTCTAGGGCAATGGAGGTCCTAAATTTCTAACACATTCTCTTTTCAAGATGGGGATAGTTATTGCCATTAACTCTGCCCAGGGGGAAAGATGTGCTGGCTGCCTTGTTTGGCTGAAGGAGAGATTCTTGCAATGGAATCGTTGCATGTATCCTATGTCCATCCGTGGAGATGCAGGTGTCCTCAGATTGGGTTCTTACACTGCGGGGGTGGAAGCTTCTCCTATTAAACTGCTTCTCCCTTCCTCTCAGCGAGAGTGGAAGCTCTCAGCTGTTGTAACCCTTGGGGAATCGTATAGGATTATGAATGCTTTAGGGGGTTAGGGCTGGGCTGAGCTCATTTAAACTGCTTTGGGAGGATTTTGAAGTTTAGGGATAGAGAAGAGTGAATCCGTCATTTTCCTTCCATAGCTGTTGCTCTGAATTATAACAGTTCTCATTTCTCAGGTTAACGGATCTTTTTCAGGGCAGTAAAGCAGTCTGTTTGGCTGATACAGTGGCCTTTGAGGCCACTGACAAAGGAATTCAGTGGTCCAGCTGGACTGAGTTTTGGGGGTTTTGTTCTCTGACTGAAGCAGACAGTAGGTAGTTGAAACAGGAAGGCTTCTACAGTAGCTGTAACCAAGGCTCCCAAGTCATCTTTTCGCACAGGGAACCTGACTTTAACATTAGTTTACTGCCGAACATTAAATAATTTCTTTGTCTATAAGAGGAACCCTGGTGGCATTGTGGTTCCACGTTGGGTTGAGATTCAAAAGGCCAGCAGTTCGAAACCACCATGCACTCCTTGTGAGAAAGACGGGCCTTTCTACTCTGGTAATAAGTTACAGTCTCAGAAACCAACAGGGGAAGTTGTCCCCTGTCCTATAGGGTCATTCTGAGTCAGGGTCAACTTGATGGCAGTGAGAGTTGAGAGAAAGAGAGTTGCCTATAAACTGACCTCACACCCTTCGTGTAAGAGTAAATGAGGGAAAGCATATTAATATTAGACACATTACTGAGCATATGGCTGTCGTGCCTGTGAGTTGCTGGTGAGGTGGATCCAGGTCATCTTGGCTTTGGGCGTCATCGAGTGAACCACTACCCAGTCCGGCTCTACCTTCATGATCATTGGGTTTGACTCCACTGTTGGGGCCTTTGTGTCAATCGATCTCATCAAGGGTTTCTTTCACCATGGCACACCAAATGTTGGCCATGCATGCTAGCGACAAGAAAGGGAGTGTTGGTGTCCAATGATCGGAAGCTTCACAAAGGATACAGCTATCCAAAAGGGAAGGAACTTGGAAAGGAAAATCAATGGCTCCATGTTGCTCTTCAGTGAGGAGTCCAGGCTTTCATCAAATGAAATCATAATAGCTGCAGAGCACCGCTGCTGTGGCGCATGGCACCGTACCTACTTGCCTAATGAAGCCTTTGATGTGGTCTTCCCAGGTTACGCAGGTACCCTACCTTTCATCATGGGGAGCCAGTGACTGATAGTAACCCACAACACTCCCTTTCATCTTGGAGTATGCTTATAGGATGATTTTAGAGGTAAATATGTAGGCATATTATTTTTGCCTTTATTCTAAATCAGAAGCAGGTGAAAGGATACTATTTTGTGGCCTTTGCCACCAGAAGATGAGTTGCCCAGAAAAAAAGAGAAAGAAATATATATATTTAATTTATGTGTTTCTCTGAACTCGGGTGATTTAAGAAAGCTCAGGGCTAGAAAACTTAAAAGTTTGGGAAAACTGTAAGTGTTGTACCCTGGAAATGGTTTCAATTCCTTCAAGAAAGGTTGTCAAATACAGAAGTGTTATGAATTCATCATACATTAATCATTTAGCTCCACCAGGGATTTTCTGTTCCTTGCTTTATCCATCATAGAAAAAAAATCACGAGTCTTACATTATTCCATTTATTTTATGGTTATAAATAATCAAATACAATTTGCAACTCTGTGGTTTGTAATGCATTCAGATTGACTTAGAACATGATGCGAAAGAGCAAGACTGGCTGGCACTTGAGGTTTGCTGAGGACTGGAATTCCCCAGGTAGGACGCTTTCATTATGTAGGGCACGGCTATGTTGCCGAGACCTCTCTGTAAGCCCAGGGGAGGGCCGCCTCTCATTAGGCCCGTCCCAGTGAGCCCCCGCGGTGGAGGCATGTGTCCTACTGCATGCAGCTCTTCAGACTGGGATGCGAATGATCAAGATTTTAAAAAGGAAAATCTTTTGAGCCCCCTTGGCTATAGTTTTTTTTTTTTAATTCCCCCGATTCTTGAATGTAAAAAAAAGAAGAAGAAATAAGATGATAATTCAAGACTGGAGAGTATGCCTGAGAGCCAGTAACAACAATATGGTCAAGGTTTATTTTTCACAGTTCAGTTCACACTTATTTCAGGGCTGGGGTGAAATGTGTGCTGTAAATAAATCTGAACTCATTCCGAGGCTGTGAGCATGTGGTCTTTTATTTATTCTTGGGGGGGGGGGGTGTATTGATGGCATAATGTCCTGCCCCTCCCTTTAGCGAGCAGGTTAGTGACATCAATTCCATTCATTGTATTGTACAAATTTCTCATCCTCGTGACCAGGGATTTGCTGCTTCCTCAGTAGTGGCTTTCGCTTCCTCCCTCCACTAATAATCTTTGCTCGTTCTACATGTGCCTATCCTTGTCGTTTCATATAAGTGAGGTCATAAAGCATTTCTCCATTTGTAATTGGCTTATTTAATTAGATATAATGTTTCCAAGGTTCATCCATGATGTAACTTGTGTGAGCATGAGACTTTAATGGTGATGCTTCTCTTCTGAAATGAGGATCTTCGCGGAGAGCCCAGCCTTCCTGTCTGCCTGTGAAAAGCCCTGAGTAAATGGGAGGTGGACGCTTATCCATATTGGCTTCTCCTACAGCCAATCCCTTAACATGCCTCCCACCTGCCCATGTTGGCTGTGCTGCACCAGATTATAATTAAGTCATCACACATTCAGGCTGTCTCTTTTGGTGACAGAGCCTTGCCTAAGGATCTCGCTGAGCCCGTGACACAGTTGTGTTCTGGGGGCCCTGTCCTGGCACCTGTGCTACTAGACTTCTGGCACTCAGCCCCATGGGTTCTGTTCAGATGTTGTTCACCTGGATAGGTGAGTGCCCCAAGGAAATCCTTGTTCTCATGAAAGCATTCATAAAGTCCAAGACATCACTACCTTCTGTACTTTCAAAGATCTTGTCACACCCGCCCTAATACTGAATAAGCCAGTCCTATCTAATGCACAAAACTCACTACCATCGAATGGTTTCTGAATCCTAGCGATCCAATAGGACAGCGGAGAACAGCTCTGTGGGTTTCTGAAACTGGAACTCTTTATGGGAGTCGAAAGCCTCTTCTTTCCCCACTGAGGAGTGGCTGGTGGTTTTTAAGTGGTGACTTTAAGCTTAGCAACCCCACATATAACCAGTATGCCACCAGCACTCCTCAAGTCTTAGCTACTGTTGTTGAATGAAAACAGAATAGTTTTTTAAAATTCTTTTGGTCATATTTAAGAGGGAAAAGAGATCCCTACGTTCTTTATTTGGCCACAAGTTTGGACAGGTTGATTCTGTTAGTATAGTGTGCCTTCCGTGATGCACTGTGTGATATCCTAAGAGCCCTCGTGGTGTAGTGGGATCCTTGTTGGGCTGCTAATTGCAAAGTCGGCAGTTCAAAACCACCTGCTGCTCCCCTGGAGAGCAAGAAGCCTTTCTACTTCAGTAAAGCATTCTAGTCTTGGAAACCCAGAGGGCAGATCCCTCTGTCCTTTACAGTTGCTGTGCATTGGAATAGGCTTAGTGCACGGAGTTTGAATTGAGTGGGTGTGATATCCTATTCTACACAAGTAGAGTCTACTGCAAACGAATCTCTATTACAACTTGCAAAGTTAATCCCTAGTCACGTGTTGTTAGCTGCCATCAAGCAAGCCTCTGACTCAGGACAATCCCATGCCCAACACTTCCCAGTCCTATGCCATGCCTAGGATCAATTGTGGATCAGACCATTGAAACCCATTGGGTTTTCAATGGCGGATTCTTGGAATTAGGTAGCTAGGCCTGTCTTCTTAATCCACCTTCATCTGGAAAACCTGAAACCTCTTCAGTATCATAGTAGAACAGAAGCTCCATGGACAGATAAATGGTTGCCACCTCTGAGGGGCACCGATGGGACATCAAACCTAGAATTTTCACATGGAAGATGAGGATCCTATCTCTCTCCACATGAATGTCATTCTCCTATCATCCTGTAGAAATCCAACAAACAATAACACTAACAGAAACCTCCTCTTGCTATTACATAGCAGACCATCTTCTTGCATGTTAATTTTTGTAAACAGATACCCGAAGTAGTCACCATTCTCCCCAAATAAGGACTGGACTAGGAGGCTCAATAGCCCAACCTACATGACAGGGATATCTGGTTGCTTAGCGCACTCAGTAAGCTGGCCACCTCTCTCTGTTGCTTCACTGCTTGTGGATGGTGCTGGGAGGAGATTGGAAGAAGCAGATATGGCCATAAGTGCATGGGTTTTCACATGCTAGAGTAGCAGGGGGGTCCCTCAGTGGTGAAACCAGCATGCTAGCCTACTCACCTATTAGGAGCTCAAGTTCACTAGAGGCATGGAGCATAGTTCTTCTCTGAGGAGCCTGGTGTCGCCATGATGCTGGAGTTGAGGCACCAGCAAATGGTAACTAAGAGTGTTGTACTAATCTGAGCAAATAATAACAACCCCTTGTCCTTGTGCAGTGATTTGTTCCTGGGGAACTGCATACTTCATTTGGTTCTCATATCCCCTTTATGGCCCTTGCTGTAGATAGGGCATTTCTTTGCCATTTAACAGTTGAATAAACTAAGGTATATAAAGAATGCATGATTGGTCTGGACTCCCCCTGGGACCTGCACTTCAGGCTTCTTCCACCTGAATCTAGTATCCTTTCATGAGACCCTGATGGCACCACGTGGATTAGGCCAAAGCAGCTGTCTTGGGCTGGAGGGAAAGCAAGTTGTTTTCTCTGGGTTTCAGTAGCTGTGCAATGGTGGACATACTGCATTCACAGGAGGAGAATAGCTGGAAAGGAAGTATGAAACAGGCTCCCCGGGACCCTTCAATGATAACTAGGGCAAGAAGATAACTGCAGGAACTGGGAACCAATGATGCCCCCCTCCCCCCAAAAAATGGCAGCCAAATAGAAGATAAAACTAAAGGGAGTTAAGGCTAAGTCTCATGTGTATGCCGCTGGTGGCATCTCCAGGGCCCTGATGGTGCAGTGGTTAAGCACTCAGCTGCCAACCCAAAGGTCAGCAGTTCAAATGTACCAGCCACTCTGTAGAAGAAAAATGTGGCGGTCCATTTCTCTGACAATTAAAGCCTTGGAAACCCAGTTGGGAAGTCCTACTCAGATCTTCAGAGTTGCTGGGAATCAGAACTGGGTCAATGGCGGTGGCATCTTTAGTTTCGTGACATCTTCCAACCTTTCCTTAGTCCTGTATTAGGTGCCTCTGGGAACTGTTGACCGTGTAGCCCCTGCAATTGTGTTGGTTGTCCATAAAAAGGAATAGAAGGTCCTTTCTTGTAAGGTCTGAGGGTCATTGACCATGTTCATGTCACCCTTACCTATGAACTAACTCCCAGCTGTCACCACTTTATAAAATACCTCCCACCTTGTGGCTCCTTGCAGGACCACCTCTTAATCTCTCTCTCCCCATTGCCCTACTCACTGCCATCAAGTCTATTTGGACTCATGGTCACCCTCTGGACAGTGTAGAATTGCCCCTATGGGTTTCCAAGACTATAAATCCTCACAGAAATCAAAATCGTACTCCCACAAAGTGGCTGGTGGTTTCAAACGGCTGATCTTGTGGTTAGTAGCCTAACACACAGTCCTCTATGCCACCAAGACTCCCTTTCATCTCTAAGTCCCATGCTTCACTAGGATGCTCTCGTGTCCATCGTTCCTAAAATCAGCAAGACATCTCTAAGAACATCTCATTTCCCTAGTGGTTTTTAGATCAGTGCTCAGAGTTGAAATAGTAGTACTTCTGGATTCTTCTATCCCTTAAGAAGAAAGTCTCTGCGGTAGTTACATAATCTGTTGTCAATTTGAGAGAAATTTAAGAGTGAAAGGGTGGAGTCCAGCCTGTCTATCAGGTCACAGCTTGATGGCCTCATTTGGAAGCATTAAGGAGATAAATAGCTCACTGGAGGTGGGGCACAGGTAGACTCCCTGGGAGACATTCCAGCTGAGAAGACACATGGAGCTATGCTAGTGTCCTGAGCAGGAGGAATCACATGGAGAGCCCTGCCAGCACTGAGATGCTTCCACTGCCACTGGATCCACAAGACCTTCTACTTACTGGCCTGTGATCATCCTGCATTTGGCATCATTGCATGTATTTCGTGAGTCTGAAGAGGACTTTATAGATTGGTATCAGACATATGGGCTAATATCGGACGTATGGACTTGATCTGGACTGGGCTGGGGTACTTTTTCAATATTCAATTGCTCTTGTATATAAACCTCTTTTTTATACACATATGAGTCTCCGTGGATTTGTTTCTCTAGTCTTACCAGACTAACACAATCTCCCAGGTGTGCTCTCAATAGTTGTTTCCACCAAGTAGATTTGGACTCCTGGTGACTTCAGGTATGCAAAATAGAACTGTGTCTGTCGGGTTCTCATGTTAACTCCAGGGAGGCCACCAATGTGTCTCTGAGGCCACTTGCAGCCCTGAGATGATCATTTTTATTTTCTTTTTGCATTGCCAGCTATTCTTTACCGGCCTGCATAACCTGCATGAGTTCGGAGAACCATGACACTATTCTGTTAAAGCAAGCAGAATCTGGCAGAAGTGTTGTGTACCAACTTCAGGTTGGTCTGGTCCAATCCTCATCAGAAGGACAATTTTTAACTGTGTTCTTGCTTGAACATTGCAGTTATTCTACCTCTACTCTCTGGTTTTGACTCAGTCTAGTTTGTATCCTATATTGATCCTCAAACTATAAAAATCCAGATTCAACCACCTGTAACCCCCAGAACATAATACGCTCCTCATATGTCCTCAATGTCTTTGCCAATGTTGTCTTCTCCCTCAGGATGGCGTTCTCGATCTTATCTTGCCGGGGGCTCTCGCCTACTGTACGATGGAGCTCAGAGAGCCTACGGGGAGCCTTCATCCTGCAGAAGTAAAGCCTGTCTGTTCTCTGCTCTCCTTTCTTCTAATCATCTCATCACATGGATCACCTTGTTAATCCTCCTTATTACATTCCGACCATCTTTGGGACAAAGCTTGGTCCTACTGTCCCTGGATCCCCTGTGTCCAGAAAAGTGTATAGCACACAATAAGTGTATGCCAATCAATTTTTATTTGAGTTTAATTGAAGTGAAATGAATCAACTTGAAAAAAGAGGAGGGATGAAAGACCTACAGCAATTTCTGACACAAGCAGGTTTCTTGTAGGCTTGCTCGCTTAGTTAAGATGCCGGGGCCCTGAGAAAGAACCAGCACATTAGCTCCTTTCGACTTGGGTCTCAGGAATATGTATTAAACAGAGACATGGGAGTTGAGAGGCCAAGGAACAGGATCACTACTTACTGACCTAAGAATAATTGATCCAATGCCCTATCGCTCTCTCCTACTACTCAGGCAACAGTGATTCACCACCTCCACCACCTCCACCACCACCACCACCACCACCACCACCACCACC
>NW_022103928.1:53273427-53276667 GCF_000313985.2 Echinops telfairi
CCACCACCACTACCTCCACCTCCACCGTCACCACTACTCCTTCACCTTCACCAATACCACCTCCACCACCTCAACCACCACGACCACTTCCACCAATACCAACACCTCCACTACCACTACCACCACCACCACTACCTCCACCTCCACCTCCACCATCTCCACCTCTACCAACACCAACACCTCAACCTCCACCACTTCAACCACCACCACCACCACCACCTCCTCCACCTCCACCAACACCTCCACCACCACCACCACCACCACCACCTTTTGAGCTAATATTTACAACTTAAAACTCAAATAGGTGAATTGTTTGAATTTTATAATTGTTTTCTTTAGCAATCAGAGAGAGATCTACAGCCAATGAAATTGCATCATCTCCTCAAATGTTCTGAGTTCTTGATTATCAGGTGAAAACATTTGCTATTCCTTTGCCCAGAGTTTCCTCCAGTCCCACCTGAGAAATTACCATCTGCTTCTGAATCACTTCCAAACTTCCGTTGTGAACCAAAGGGCAAAGTTTTAATTCACTACTTTCAGCAAGATCGACTTCCCTTGTTAATAAATACATCTTTCCCCTTGCATGCTTTTATTTACAAACTCCCTGTCCCTTGGCTCACCAGTCACGTTCCGCAAGGCTCTGTCCTTGAGGAACTTTCTCAGGAAGATGGTATGAAGGTATCTTGGACAGAGAGCTGTATCTGGAATTCTGAGGGGTAGTCTCTAGAGGAATGGTTCTCGACCTTCCTGATGCCGCGACCCTTTCATACAGTTCCTCGTGTTGTGCTGACCCCCAACCATAACATGAGTTTTGTTGCTACTTCACCACTGTAATTTTGCTACTGTTATGAATCGGCAACCCCTGTGAAAGGGTCATCCGACCCCCAAAGGGGTCGCGACCCACAGGTTGAGAACAGCCGGTCTGGAGGGTTCAGTAGCTCATCTCTCTTCCCAGTATTTTTTCAATGTGTAAGCAGGATCCTTACTCAGGAACTATCATGGAAAGGAACAGGGAGCCATTCCTTTGGATGAAGGAGCGACGCTGGATTACTATAAAAATGGGAGAAAATGTTCTAGAATTGATGTGGTGATAATTGTACAACTCTTCTTGATATGATTGAATTATTGAATGGTATGGCAAGTGGATGACGTGCCAATAAAACCGTTAAGAGAAAAAAAAAAAAGGAACGGAATTTGTTCGTTTCCTCTCCTCCAGGCGCCAGGGGTGTTCATTTGTATGTTGTTTGTAAGCAGGGTGAGTGCGTGTCATGGAGTGAGTACCTTTCGCCTGGCTGATCTAAACCACTCTGCCGGCGTGTCCATTCCGACTGAGAACGACCATCTCTATGGGGCTCTGCGGCTGTCACTTTACCAGGACAGAGAGGCTCCTCTTTCTCGTGCAGAGTAGCTGGGGGTTTGGAACCACCGAGCTTACATAAGCAGCACAGCACCTAACCCAGGGCCACAAAGGTACGCTCGGTTTTCATATCCAAACTCAGAAAGCATGACTACAAAGAATATTTTATTTTGTAATATTTGCATGTCGTGCCCAAAGAAAGAATGCTCTAGTAATGGGAGGATAGAGCCACCGGTAGTGACAGATGACACGTGGTTCTGCTTTCGTGGCAGTGGATGGACGTTCTATCCCTGAGAGGACCCTGCACACCTCCATCCTGTCTCTTGCAGATACATCTACAAAGGTCTGTGGAATGCCCAGGAAGTCCATGTTCTTTGACAGTTGGAAGTTTTTAAGAAAGCCACAGTCACACACTGCAGTTTCTGGAATTTTACTAAAGAGTTCTACCAGTCTTCTTTGGGGCAGTGGGTGCAGAGTATAAAGGGAAAACAAATGGAAACGACAAAGCGTTGTCACGTGCTTTAGCTCCCAACCATGCAATTGGGGCTCAAGCCAGAGGAGGGAGTTTTCTTTGGGTCCAAGCCAGCAAAAATGAAACCCCAAGAATTCAGCCTTCTGATATGTCATTATCTAACAAGCCAAAGGAAATGGATGACATGATGCTGGCTAAGGGAGAATTTTGGTCTAGAATTTATGTGAACATCAACCACCAGTAAAAATGCCAATAAATATCAGTTTCAGATTGTCAAATCCTCCGGACAATGAGAGAAAAGGCACAACATGCACAAATCCTGTGCAGTAATAAGGAGTTTGGTCTAGATACCCTGGCAATGATCATTAATTTTGCTCTGTTTTGATTTAGTGTTTGTGTTAATGTATTCCAGTATGTCTGAGAGTATGGAAGTAACACCTGGTGTGCTCTGAGCAAATGCGTCTCCGTTGCAGGAGGAAAGCCAAAGGGGACGCACAGCTGAACCTGAAGCATCATTATAAATAGGCTCCAGGGAATAAGCTTCTCAGATTTCTGAGAATAAAGCAAAATGGAGAACTACATGAGCCTTCCTTGCATGCAAGACATACCTTCAAGGAAATATTATGCTCAAAAGTTTGGTTTGGGGAACTTTGCAAGCCAGGCCAAATTGTCACCGCATAATTTTGCATGCAAATGCCCTTAAACAAATATGCATATATATGTACCTCTCTATATATCTTATGTACACACAGAGATACACACATATACACACGCATTTAGAATTCACTAGCAAAGGCAGTGAGACCGATTTTTTTTTAATGTCATCCATGTTCAGGCGGTTCATTTGGCTGATATCTTGAGGTTGTGAAAAGGTAGCAATTCCTTCTAGAATGATGCCTGCCAGAGATAGGTGTATCATACACTATGCTGGACAAGTGCCCATGCAAAGGCGAAGCTGTTGAGTTCAAGTTCCTTGCAGCAATTGCTTCAGCTGCCAGTGCCTCTGCGATCAGCATCTCCTTCCTTTTGTGTGATGGAGATCTGGTGAGTCAACACGTTGAGTTTATCATATAAAGAGTCTCCATGAAGAACAGGCTGGGCAAGAAGAAGCCATTTCTTCAAAAGACCCACAAGACAGCGTCCTCACGAAGAGAAAAGCTGCTGGATGACTTTCAGTTTATGATATTTCTTAGAACTGCATGGAACTTAATAAAGAAAAATACATGGACTTTTTGGGTCTGTCTGGGGCAAAAATATCTCAAATCCATCCCGTCCTTTGATTCCGTTGTTGTTGTTGTTGTTGTTGTTGTTGTTGTTGTTCTTCTTCTTCTTCTTCTTCTTCTTCTTCTTCTTCTTCTTCTTCTTCTTTTTCTTCTTCTTCTTCTTCTTCTTCTTCTTCTTCTTCTTCTTC
>NW_022103928.1:53276767-53287850 GCF_000313985.2 Echinops telfairi
TTCTTCTTCTTCTTCTTTTTCTTCTTCTTCTTCTTCTTCTTCTTCTTCTTCTTCTTCTTCTTCTTCTTCTTCTTCTTCTTCTTCTTCTTCTTCTGTTCAGCTTACAGGCTCAGTATAATTCAAGTCATCCCTGTTAGAACTTATCAACAATAAGTAGATCTCTAATCACACTATGCCGCTCCGAATGCTAAACTCGTCCTAAAAACCTACCGGTAATTCTGGCAGACATTTCTCAGACATAATATGAGTAAGGGAAAATCACTGTTCTTTTCTCTGATGCCTAAAAAGGCAACATGTCTCCCTGTTTGCCCCTTTGGGTGGGACTGAGAAGCCCTGGAAGTAATCACAATCTTCACCTGAAAGGGGAAGGTGAGAATATGCAACCCATGGATTCAATCGACATTGAAAATACAGTTCTGGCTCCACCAGGGCTGTTGAACATTCAACCGGGGGGCTCAGGTGCAAAAGGAAGATCCAGTGGTCCGTTGAGCTTGCATTTGGGCTGATTAATACTCTGTTAAACTCTCCTTGGAGTAGTGCCAGGAGAAATATAAACAGCAAAAGAACTTATTCTATACGCATCTGTCTTTTTGCCAAATCGTACCAGGGAAATGTGTTTAAGAGGGGAGGAAAAAATGATAGGAGGATGTGTTTTTATTACATGTGTGCTCGTCAGATCCTGGCTCTGTAAAACCCATTAAAAAACAACACGAAGTATTTAAAATCAGCAGCAATCACCTTGGTTGGGTACTGATTTACAAGATTAAGAACATTCAGCACTGAAGATGAAGGCGCATTAATAAACACAGGTCCCTGAAAGAGTCCTTGATGACTGCTCGTGGATCTGCTCGGTGACAGAGCCCAGTCTCTGAAGGAAAAACGGCAGCACCGAAGTGAGGAGGAGGGTCTGATGCTCAGCACTGTCCCCTGAAAATGCAGGAGGTTGTTTCAGAATCATTGTGCAGACTCCTGCAAAAGAGTTGTACTGGTTTCAAATCACTGGGAAGCTCAGTGTAGTGGTGAGGAATGTTTTCAAGCCACGTGCATGTTGTGAGTATCTTCTGAGGCCGGGGAGACCATTCCCTTCATTACACGCTTGTTGGTTTGGGAACTCACAGTTCCTGGAATACAGGCAAGTCATCGCACCAACCAAAGGTAGAGTTAGCCTCATTATTGCCGGCACGGCTGCTCTATGCCGGGGTCCAGTCTAAATGCTTTACTTACAAATGGTTCAGGTAGTTGACTAGTAACTAAAAGGTTGGGAGGTTGTGTCCAGCCAGAGGTACCCCAATAGAAAGGCCTGGAATCTACTTTTGAAAAATCAGCCACAGAATGTCCGATGGCAGGTGCATAGTTCTACTCTGATAGACAGTGTTGCCATTAGTTAGCATCAACTCTATGGCAACAAACAAACACAAATCCCTGAATCATCCCAACAAATTTATGAGGTCATACGATACTGTTATTGCCTCCCATTGTGTCCAGAGAGATAGAAAAAAGAGGCTTGAATGGGTTTAGTAACTTACAGAAGTTCTCTCTCCACTCTGCAGTGGAGATAAGATACAAATCCCGGGAGCTGGTTTTCCAGCCCAGGAATTTGCATCCTCTGGGAGCTCATTTTTAAATAACTCCCTGTTGTTTATCCGTTTCCAAAATGCATAACTTTGGAAGAAGAAAAAAAGAGCCTCTTAGATTGATAGAAACTCTTGTCTATTGGCATTATGATATATATATATATGTATTTATATATGTGTAGGTATGTGTGTGTATATATATATATATATATATATATATATATATATATATACATACAGCAGCATAATCAATGTGCCTCAAGATGAGACAAGGACGGTGAGAGACGATCATAGCTTTAGTCAGGCATAAGGAAGGAGTGCCTGGATAGATGCACTTTTTTTAAAAAATCATTTTATTGGGGGCTCGTACAATTCTTATCACAATCCATACATACATTCATTGTGTCAAGCACATTTGTAAATTTGTTGCCATCATCATTCTCAAAAGGTTTTCTTTCTACTTGAGCCCTTGATATCAGCTCCTCGTTTTTTCTCTCCCTGCTCTCCCACCCTGCTCCCCAATCCCCTCCTTCCCCGCTTCCCCCTCCCTCATGAACCCTTCATCTTTGCTACACTGCCCCTGACTGGCTCGTTTCCTCCCCGTGACCCTTCAGTAAAGGGATGTCCAGTTGCCTATAGATGGATTTTGTATCTCCACTCTGCACTCACCCTCATTTACAGTGATATGATTTTTTATTCTTCGATGCCTGATACCTGATCCCTTTGATACCTCGTGGTCACACAGGCTGGTGTGCTTCTTCCATGTGGGTTTTGTTGCTTCTGAGCTAGATGACTGCTTGTCTATCATCAAGCCTTTCAGACCGATGTACCTTTTTTTTAAGATGAGACTTGATAGGGTTTCACAATATGAAGATGTCTAAATATCCCATTTGGGGGTGTGGTTGAAGGTTGATGAAGGTCAAGGCATGATGGTCAGGAGTACAAGCAGAGAAGGCATTGCTTGCATCTGTGTGAGAAGGCCCTTCTCCTCAGTGAGTGCCTTCGGGCCCTGGTGATGCTCTGCTCTGGGGTCTGGTGGCAGAGGGTGTCAATGGCCAAAGTCTCTTCGAAATCAGATCTCTGAATGTTCTAAAACACCTTGGAGGGATATAGGAGTACTTACAGCACCTTCTTGGATACACTTGAATCTTTGCACGAAAAGAAGAACAATAGTGCATGAAGTTCCTTCAGATCGATTTCCTTCTTGAACAATGTGGATATACCTGATGAAGAAATGATGAATGTATCCAAGAATTCAGTGCAGGCCTATCCTGATGACTTAACTAGAAAACTTTAATAAAAGTGTGACGATTCTGTTTTTTCATGAGAACTAAATACACAGATTCAGGAAAGACAAATGTTACTCCTGTAAAAATGTATTGGGAGAAAGATGAAGGTTTGTACTCTGTAAATAGTTATAGTCTCAGAAACCCATACAGGCACTTATACCATGTCATATAGGGTAGCTATGTGAGGTAGTTCATTGTGCCAACCTGGCTGATAACACATGTGGGGTTAATTGAAGGGCAGAGGGATAAATGGCTCAGTGAGCCTGGCCTGTCTAGTTCTCAGGTCTCTTGCTTTCTGATGGTCGGATCAGGGTGCAGCTGCCTTAGCCAGTTCCCTGCTTCAGCTGACAAGGCTCACTTCCTGTGAGACATCCCTGAGGAGAAGCCACATGGACCTACCCCGATGCAGCCCTGGGTGCTGGAGCACCAGTGTGGAGACCCCTGCCAGCGCTGAGATGCTTACACAGTCACTGACTCGGCTTTCCTCCTGCAGTCGGCATCATTGCATCTGTTTTATGAGATGGAGAAGGACTTTGTGGATTGTTATTGGATGTATGCATTAATGTTGGACTTGTGGGCTTGGGCAGCACTGGGTTGGGATGTTTTCTTGATGCACACTCAACCTTTATGTAAAATTCTCTCTTATACATGAGTTTCTGTGGATTTCTTATTCATGAGTTTCTCTAATATACCCAGACTAACACACTATGAGTCAGAATCGACTTGATGGCAATGAACTTGGGTTGGTTTTTACAGGAACATGATTCTTTAATAAAAGATGAAACGATAATGCATATTTCCCAGTGCTGATATTGTCTACACATTTCCCCTGACTTTAAGGATCACAAACTTCACTACAGGATGCTCATTTTCATCTCTAAAGAAATTGAAATCCCCTCAGTGTCCACAGTGATTCAAGAAAGGTTTAATTCATTCTCCTTAACATGTGTTGCAGTAGATTTTGTTTGGAAGCACGATTGTGATAAAATCATTGAAGGATTTGTAAAAGCAAAGAATAGAAGTAAATGTTCTCAAGTCTAACATGCTAGAAGTAAGATCTACCTAAGAATTAAATATAATTTGTTGCATTATTTGTTTTCTGATAGTTGAATCTTCCTTTCTAACATTTTTTATCGGCTGTTTTATAATGCTAGCATTTGTTATGAAACAAATATCCAAGTTGTGATATGAGCCATTTAAAGGGAAATTGGTGAAAGTCCAGTATTTGTGGAGATCGACAGAATTTTACATTGATTGTTGAAACAATGACGTTCATGAGATCATTCATGTAGACTATGTGAAATACCATTTTTGTAGATAATGGAAAACTTTCAATACTCGATGTCCATCCAAAAATTTATAATCCAGTTCATCTCATTCTGTGTTCAATTGCTAACATTATAGTTACATTTTTAAAAGCTACATGGGATATATATTCATGAAAAATACATACATAGATGTATATATAACTATGGATATAGACACCTGAGGGGGACTTCAAAAAGTTCGTGGAAAAAAATGGTCTTAAAAGATAATGGAATGTTTCCACGAACTTTTTGAAGCCTCTTTATATATCTCACACATCCCATGTGAATCCCTGAATTAGCACAGGAGAGTGCACGATTGTGAATGCTCAGAGCCTTCATATGCCTTCATCTGACCCTTGAGTCAAGCTTACCTTGACCCCAAGAAGCTCCTATCAATCCAGTGAGAATGGGGACAAACAGGACAAACAGCTCAGAAAACGCCCTCAGAATCTCTTCCTACATGCTATTTCATGTTGCTCTTATGTTCCAAATATCACCAGAACCTTTTCAAATTTCCAGAGAACACTAGGCTTTCATGATATGATCTGCCTTTGTTTTATTTTAGTTTGGTTTCCAACTAGGTCAATTTCCAAGTCCAGCTGAGAAAAGGACAACTTCCCGGGTGAATTGCACTGTTGCCCAAAGCCAGCCCAGCATGCTCTGTGGGGCATCTCCACAGCTGTAGCCCAAGGATCCCAGAAAGCATCCTTGTTGCTGTGTGTCCAGTGGCTCAGGATGTTTCTCAAAATGCGGCTTTCCCTTCACAATACCCATCAGCCGACATGTGCATCCTCTTTGTGTCTTACAGTTTCACCCGTGGACCTGCCTCCAAAGACCTCTTCAGCCTGGTGTGTCATCGGGATGGTCAAGCTGGCTCTGCGTTGCAGCTTCATCCTGGCTTCTGCCTCTGGATGACTCTCCAGGGCACCGTCCATTCTGCAGACCTTGGGATTCCAGCCAGGCTGCTGCTGCTCTAAGAGGGAAGTTGGATAAATACACATAAAGGTCAGCCTTCATTTTCTTTACCGAACCAAGTCACTGGTGCTTATCAACAGGAAGGAGCTGCTGGAAATAGCTCTGGGATAATGGATGCCTGGAGTATTGTTTTAAAGTTCTGTTGTGCCTTTTAGTGGCCACTCCTCCCTCAATTAGTGGCTGACTGGACAATCTCTGTTGCTGGCTGATTTCTTGATTTTTCTCCATCTCTTGGTACCACAAGTACAGATCATATTTAGTTAGTCTTTGAGTTTTCCTTCCACGCACCTTAGCATAACAATAGCAGACAGCAACCAAACAGTCCAACAATGTGTTTCTCAAAGCTGGAATCGGGAGTACTGACGCTCTGCCTAAGCATAAGACCCTTTCTAGGATGCAAGGTTCAGTAAACTAGTTTGATTTAATTCAATTCAAGCAATATATGTAAAATATAATGATCAGCAGGTCGGACCCAGGGATGTCTTTGAGAAATGATTTGAGTAGCACGGTCAGGCAGCAAGTTTGCAGGAAATAAGCAGTGTTTCAATGGTAGATGCTCCGACAAGGTACTTCATGTGCAGTTACCACCTATGGTCAGTGGAGGCTAGTATGTTGCTGATACCGAACAGGTTTCAACCGAGTTTCCAGATGAAGCTGGACTGGACTGGTCATCGACTCCTTAACATCAGTTGGCGAGGCTCATCAGATCACAATGGCCCGAGGATAGGGCAGCGTTTCATTCTGCTGTGCGAGGAGTCCCCATGAGTCGGGGGACATCTAAGCTGTTCTGAGATTTGTGGATGGATGAGATCAGTGACAATTCATACACGTGGTGACAATTTGGCCATTTTGTAACTGGAGAGGCTTGGGAAGTGTTCATAGGATCCAGTGATTGCCTGCCTCTGGGAATGCTGATCTTGGTTCACCCACCACTGCAGAAACTCATAGTCATGAAGATAGTGACCATGATTGACGTTAAATTCTGTGCCACCGATGAAAGCAAGCATTTGGGGTCCATTGTCTCCTTTAATCTTCACAACAACCCAGGGGTTAGGCAATGTTTATCAGTGCTTATCAGCCCCCGTTTCACAGAGGAACAAACCAGGGTCCTCCAGGTGGAGTACCTTGTTCATGCTGACTAGTAGTGGGGGTAGGAGACTAGGTCTGTTTTCCTTGCTTCAGTACTCACGCCGATCGCACTGTCTTCCAGGTGGGTTTAACATCGCCTCTGCTCAGGCTCTTCTTGTCCTGGCTGTGTCTGCTAGGGAACTGGAAAGCCTCACTTGCGTGTAGAGACAAAGGGGGTGGGGGGAATCACAAGGACTCTCTCACTGTGTACCTGGGTGAGAGCTGTAGAGCCCAGGTTTTCCCTTCAACAGGTGTAATGGACAATTGCTTAGGTCCTGTCTTTACTTTTCTGCCTGTCCAATATCCAACTGCCTTGCCTGATGCTGTACCTTTGGTGGGATGTAGTTTCCTGTCTTCTACTATAGAAAGTGAGAAGAAGATGGGGGATCTTCTCTCTCTACCTGCTCTGAAGGCCAGGATTTAGGTGTATAGACTCGGGTTAGCCTGACTTGGGCCATGAGGTCTTGAAATAAAGTTTGACTTTGAGGTAAAAGGGTGAAAAGGAGCCTTCCTGGCAATCAAGGGGATATCCAGTAGCAAAGGTGGCTTCTTAGACAGATTTCTTGTGCTAAAAGGCCCTTTTTCTTGGGCGTCCTAATTCCTGGGCCTCCTGAGCATTCTGGTCCATCCTTCAACCTCTATCAGCTTTGGGAATCATAGGTTTGCACCTATTGGGCTCCCCACTCCACTGTTTTGTTTTGTCTTTTTCTTATGATACCTACTTTTCCTGCTGCTTGAACCAAGAGTCAGTCTTCTCATGAATGAGGGGCAACTGTGGGTTCCCTAAATCACCGGAGAAGAAATATAATCTAGAAGACAACCCCATTCCTTGATTCCTGGGCTTTTGACCCCCAGAGAGCTGGCTTTTGGATTGGTGAAAGTCCTAGATTTTCATTTAAAATATGATCTTCTAGATGAAATATAACCTTTTAAACTTGTTTTTCTCCAGATAGGAGAAATGAGGGGAAAAGATTAATGTTTATTTTTTAAAGTTCTTCAGTGATAAAAATCACTTAAGTGTGTAAAAATCACTTCATATAGACTTTGAATAAAATATCCAAGTACATGGGGAAAGGCTTTGGTAAGTTGAAGCTTCCCTGTTTTGAATTTCAATATCTTGGCATGGCTTTAAGTTCCTTTTTACCCTCAGATAGCAAATTTTTAAAAGACCTCTTTTTACCCCCCACCCCCACCCTAAGTTCACTCCTGTCAGGAAAAATGTGATTTGATAGGCTATTTTGTCTGTTGAATATCCAGCTCTCTCCTCATAGTTTGAAAGAGCCTGTCACAATTCCCAAAATGTTCATGCTAAACCAGCCATGAAGGGAAGCACACAGTCATGGCAAGAACCAGAAAGCCACATTAACAAGAACAAAATATAAGGAAATTATATCTCTTCCACATATCCAATTTGTGCATGTCTATATAGCATATATGCAATATCTGATTTTATTTTCTATGCTTTGTAAAAAGAGTTTTAATAGAAGTCAAAGTCAGAAGCAAGCTGATAAAGCTACTGCCTTAAGAGAATAAAGTCTTAAATATTGAAAAATCCTACCAGAACCCTTGTTATTTGTCTTAGGAAGAACTGCTTTTCCCTGGAAGCCAATTGGAAATGAAAGAGCTAAGTCCCTGACCAAGCTCTCTGAAATATCTTAAATAAATAGCTTTGTAGCTCTGGGTTTGTTTCCTCATGTGTGAAATGAAGGATTGGAATCTTTAATGAACTTCTTAGCTCTAAAAAATTATGAATTTATAATTGATTAAAATATACTGCCAGTGAATTCTTCTGTAATTCCTTTGCTGTTCATACTACTTGATTGGCTCATTCCTGGACAATAGAAAACACCCCTTGCCCCCCACCCCATGAACGTTAATGTCTCCAACCCCACATCTCTGCTACTCACTTTAGAGACAGCTGCTTCCTCATGCACATAGGAGGATACTGGGCCATCGTGGGATTCTGGGTAGTGGATGCTGTCATTAAGATTGAGCCTGTGTGAAGGTAATCAAGCGGCCATGTAGCTCAGAAGCAACAAAGCCCACATGGAAGAAGCACACCAGCCTATGCAACCACGAGTTGTCGAAGGGATCAGGTGTAAGGCAACATCAGAAACAAAAAATCTTACCATAGTGAATGATGGGGGGAGTGCGGAGTGGAGATCCAAAGCCCATTAGTAGGCCACTGGAGATCCCCTTGCAGAGGGGTCTCGGGGAGGAGATGAGCCAGTCAGGGTGCGAGGTAACAATGATGAGAAATACAACCTTCCTCTAGTTCCTAAAGGTTTCCTCCCCGCTCCCACTACCATGACTCGAATTCTATCTTGCAAGACTGGCTAGACCAGAGGAGGTACACTGGTACAGATAGGAACTGAAAATACAGGGAATCCAGGACGGATGAGCCCTATAGGACCAGTGGTATGAGTGGCAAAACAGGGTGGGTAAAGGGAGAATGGGTAGGAAAGAGGAAACCGATTACATGGAACTGTGTGTGACCTTCTCCCTGGGGGACAGATAATCAAAAAGTGGATGAAGGGAGACGTCGTACAGGGCAAGATATGACAAAATAACCATTTATAAACTATCAAGGGCTCATGCAGGAGGGGGGAGCGGGGAGGGAGGGGAAAAATGAGGACCTAATGTCGGGGGTTTAAATGGAGAGAAAATGTTTTGAGAAACGATGTACAAATGCGCTTTACACAATTGATGTGTGTATGGATTGGGATAACAGTTGTATGAGCCCCAAATAAAATGATTTTTTTTTAAAAGAAAAAAAAAAAAAAGATTGAGCCTGTGAATACACAGTCTCTACCTCCCAGGTCATTAAGTATTTCTGCCACTTAGAAAGCTAATATTCCATACATCGCCTTGAAAATTATTAAACATTAAAGCCCCAAAACAAAGCGTATCATTCAGGACACCAACAAGGAACAGATGGCCCACCCATATTAAGAAAGGTTTATTTACAAAAGGATTATTTATGACAATATGTGGAAGCACAAGTCATTGGCGTCACCTGGGGTTAATGGCAGCAGGGTATTTGCCACGATGAAGCTTGAAGAGACGGGGAGAGGGAGTGGCGTCTGGAATCCTTAAGAGCTTTATAGAGGAGACCTTCTTGAGAAGAGCAGTGACATTTGGTTCAGAGACACAAATAGCCCAAGGCAATCTTTCAGAAAGCGAGCCAAGGGGAATAAATAACCTGAACGACTCTCCTCCTGCCCGCTCATCTTCTGCCAAGGTTCCTCTCTGGTCAAACCCAACTGGAAATGAGTCCAGTGACGGAATTCGTAGACATTAAACTTTGGAGGCAAAAGGAAAGTTGGAAAGCAAATCAGGAGGATCAGACAGAAGACAACCAGCACTCAAAAGGGAACAAACAAACACACCCCAGGGGCAAAAACAGTTCCCAAATCTTTCATTCGCAACTGCCAGCTGCGCATTGCCCATGATACACTCCATGAGCACTCCTTGAGAAGCGGAGGAGCCTATGAACATTATGCCTTGGCATGACCGTCTCATGGAGGAGAGTACCGTAAGCAGAAAGTGTCTGCGTGGACCCGCTTCCTATGAAAAGGCGTTTGTTTATATAGGGAAAGGATGTACTGGTCAGACCTTGGTTAGGGGTTCTAAGAAACTAAAAAGGGAAGCCTTGGAGGAAAGATCCTGGTTCAAGTTCCCTCTGCACTGATCAGGAGATGGTAATCAGGGCAGAGAAGGGAAGCAGGTTGAGCCTGCCTTGGTACAAAATGGAGCACTCCCAGGGCAGTGAAACATCAGTATCCTCTTACCTCCTGTTCTTGCCTTGAGTGCATGTTCTCTGAGCAGCTTTCTGGTTCCGATCTGGCTTATTTGTAATGTGGATATGAAGTGAGTGTGTTGGCTTGACCTCTTTGCCTGCGATGGTGGTTTTATCCATAGAAGGATAAATATGCAAATTGGCATCTGAATTTTCTTCCCCAGCCTACCCTAAGTGATGAGCGGGTTCTCTTCATGCTGACCATTCCGAGTTCAGGTCAGCCAAGCTGAGCACTAGATGTGTCTGCTAGCAAATCGGCTCCTAAGGGTGTTTGAAACCCGACTATCATTTCCCAGGGGGAATATTACCAGCATGACCTGACCTCAGTGAGCCTCCACCTACTTCCTATCTCATTTCATTTTCATAGATGCTTTGCACAACCCTCAGAGGAGTATTTTACTTCAATTTTTCAATAAATACAAATCTAAGGGACGAGAAGAGAAGTAAGTAGACCTAGGTCACATCATGAGTTGCATGGGGTGGGGGTGGGGTGGGGGCAGAGGTCGGCCTCCCTATAACTTCTGACTCAAAGTTTGATGACTTTGGCGGCAATCACTTACAAGTGTTCAGAAATGTCTGGTTGACTACTGATGGGCAAGCCAGTCAGGACACAGTGGAGCACTGACAAAACACACAACTTTCCTCTAGTTCTTTAATGCTTTCCTTACCCACCCCCTGTAACATACACACACACTATCATGATCCGAATTCTATCTTACAAATCTGGCTAGACCAGAACACGTACAATGATACAGATAAGAGCTCACAAGGCAGGCAATCCAGAACAGGTAAACCTCTCAGGACCAATAAGGGGAGCAGCGATGCTAGGAGGGTAAGGGAAGGGGGTGGGGGAGGGGCAGGGAGAGTAAGGGGTTACTGATCACAATAATCGATATATGGCCCTCCTCCCAGGGGGATGGACAGCAGAAAAGTGGGTGAAAGGAGACAGCGGTTGGTGTAAGACATGAAAAAAAAAGAATTTATAAATTATTAAGGGGACATGGGGGAGGG
>NW_022103928.1:53287950-53325083 GCF_000313985.2 Echinops telfairi
GGGAGAGGGAGGGGGAAAATGAGCTGATACCAAGGGCTCATGTAGAAAGAAAATGTTTTTAAAAAGATGATGACAACATATTTACAGATGTGTTTGACACAATGGACATATGTATGGATTGTGATAAGAGCTATAAGAGCCCCCAATAAAATAAAATTTAAGAAATGTCTATGTACTAGACATGTCTTTGTGCTTTATAGATATTAACTTATTTATTTCTCCAACAACTCTATGAATGGAGTTATTATCTCTATTTCAATTTAAGGAAAATGTAATCAGAGAATTAATGTAGTTTACCCAAGATCCCATACGTAATGGTGGAATAAGGTTTCACCCTAGGCAACAGGTATTCCGAGGGCATGCTCTAAACGATTCTGCCCTGTGTCCCAGGCCATAAACAGCAGGGACAAACACTCTGATAACTCTGAGTACAGAATTTACCAAAAAAAAAGAGTAGTGGGAACAAGTCAAATTCCAGCCAGGGCAACTTTTTTTTGGCAGGGGGTGGGGGGGAGGTTGGGGGGGTGTTAATGAATTGAGATGTTAATGGTAGATCTAAAATAAACCTTAATATTTTACTGTTTAATTCACTGAATGAAATACTACTATGTTACTTGTCTTCCAGAGGATCTGAGAACTTGACTCCAGTCCTTGTTACACATTTGAATGAACACTACAGGAGGTTCAAAAGGTTAAGTTACTAAAAACAAATGTTGGTGTTTGCTTTGTTTGGTTTTGGGGGACCCAGAATGCCAGTTTCCAGTATTTAGGGAACCAGGAAGAAGTGCTAATATAGCAGGAATGTGATGGTCAGAGTAAGCTGATACAAGGAAATCAGGAAGTCCTGGGAACTATTCAAAAAAGGGTTGTTGTTGTAATATTGCTACTTCACTCCCACTGTCCTTCACCCTCCCAAGTCAGGAGCTTCCAATTAAGGTATTGGCTTGTGAGAGGCTTCTGTCAATGTTGAAACTAGTATTGCATTTTCCCATTAACATGGGTCAAGACTGGGCAAGATGGTAGAGTCTCCACCTTAACGTTGCGTGAACTACTGTGGTACTCTGCCCTTTCTAATACAACTCCCTAAAAACAAACAAACCCTAACCGTTTGCTGGCAATTCTGACTCATTGAGACTCCATGTGTGTCAGGGTCGAAATGTGCCCCATAGCTGTTCAGTGGATGAGAGTTCTGAAGTAGAACATCAGGCATGCTTCTGGCCACACGTGCACCTCCAACCCCCTATTTGTATTACCCAGGGAAGCCAGAGCTTCATAAAAAGACACCATTATTTTTTCTCACATCAGTGTCGTGAATACAATTTTGCATGCATGCCTTTGGAAGAGGCTACACAATTAAATTGGTTTTAGAGTCAAGATGGCATCCTTATGTTGTGCTGTCCAAATCGGTAGCTGCAAGCCACATGGGACCGCTCAGATGAAATAACTAAATTAAACCCGAGTTTCCGTCAGCAGTCATACTGGCCACAGTTTAAGGGTTCAATACCCGCATGCGGTTAGCATTGACCTGTGGCTACCTTGTTGGAGAATCTAGTTGCAGAATATTTCCTATCTTTTAAAAAATGATGGTAAATTGTGAGGTTTCCAAAGCAATCCTCTTTCAGTTTAACAATTCCTACACATTTGGTTTTATATCCATGATCATAATCCCCACACTGTAACCTTACTCATCCCATGTCTTCTGTGATTCCCATTTTCACTTCTCCTTTCCGCTCATTCTGCCACTCCTATTTTGTCCTTGTGCACATGCTACCCTTTTGATCTCAAGTGGTGGATTGCTCTAAAGCATGCCTACCTTCATGGTAACCTTCATGATTACTGCTCATCTTATAAACCCATCCATTGAAAACTGAGACAGTTTCAGACTTGACAAGTGCCTAAGGATACCACCAGCTCCTATCTGATCAGTAAGCCTGACCTTTATTATGATTTTTAGCCTTGTTTCACACTTTTCTCCCATTCAAAAGGGGACCTTCTGGTGTGATCATTTTCAGAGTGGTGGGCAGTGGTAGCTGGGCACTATCTCGTTCTGTTCTCATGGTCGTGGGAGGCAAGAGTTTTGCTTGTCATTTTAGTCCTTTGTACTAATTCTTTTCATGAGTTTTATATTTGCCTTGTTTTCTTTGTTCTGCACAGGGAGGGATTAGTCAGGGCACTTTAAATGTCTGCTCACAAAGTTATAAAACCATTCACCATTCGCTATTTACTAAAATATGTAGAACATTTTCTTTGTGGGCAATCTGGTATTGAGTGACCTGATACCCCTAGAGATCATGGTCCTGATCCCCTAAGCCCAGCAACTCATTTTCTCAAACTGTGCCGTTAAGGCTAAGTTTTCATAATGTGGTCTCTTGTGTGTGCTACTATATTAAAGATGTGTTCAGCAGATGTATGTACTTATGTATAAATAGTCTGTGTTAAGTTGTGTATATACATATGTAGATATTGTTCTATTTTTCTTCCTATGTCTACAGTTAGAGTGAAATGGCTCTACTTGCCAGGTCTCTGTGACTCCTAACTAATAATTGGGTAGAACTATACAAGTATGACATATGCAACACTAATAGAGGGGATTGGTCAGTTTGGGTTAAGCACGCCCTTCTCCCCAAAGATCTTTTTGGTTCTTAATTTGGACCCATTGGTCTATGCTCATGTATGCGCACTTTGGACTACAGTGACTATGTCATAGGTTTTGAGCTGAGAAGGTGTGAGAATGCTTACCTTGTTTTTCTGTGTTAGTAGTGGCTTGCTTATCTGAGATCTCTTTCTTTTAAAGTTGTTGCTTACTTTTTTCTTTTATTTAAAGCATGATCGTGGGATTGGGATTGGATTCCATCTATAGTTTAATTTGACTAGCACGGTCATTTTCAAGATGCTAAGTTTTCCGATCCATGAAAATGGTGTATACTTACATTTTTGTAGATCTTTTGTGTGTGTGAGTTTCTTGTTGCAGTGTTTTGTCGTTTTCTTTGTATAGGTCTTTTGTATCTCTTTTTTTTTAATGTATATTCCTAAGCATTTCATCTTTTTGCGTGGCTACTGTAGATGTTATTGTTTTCCTGATTTTTTTCAGAATTCTCTTTGTTAGTGTAAAATAATCTAATTGATTTTTGCATGTTGACGTTGTTCCTGCTACTCTGCTGGAACTTTCCATTAATTCTGGGGGGTTTCTTGCTGACACGTTGAGTTTTGTTCTACTCCCGTTTTGTTGAGTGTCTTTATCAAAAATGTGTGTTGCCTTTTGTTTGATTTATATGATCATGTGGTTCTTATTTTAAAATTTTATGTGATTGATCTCATTCATTTTTCTCACATTGAATGATCTTTACATACCCAGTATAAATCCCATTTAGTCATGAGGTATATTTATTTATTTACTTATTTTTTTATATGTTTTTGGATGCTCTTGGTTAGAATTTCATTGAAAATTAATGGTTTTATTGAGAACTAGTTGTTTTACTTTCATGAGGGATATGAGTCTACACTACTTTTTTAAATAGTGTTTTTGCCTGGCTTTGGTATCAAAGTTATCGTTTATTCCTTATAGGAATTCTGAGGGATTCCCTCCACACAATCTATTACAGAATAACTTGAGTATAATTGGTGTCAGCTCTCCTCTGAATGTTTACTAGAATTAACCAGTGAAGCTATCTGGTTGAGGGCTATTTTTATTTGGAGTTTTTACCCCTCCTTTTCTTTCTTTTTCTTTCTTTCTTTCTTTCTTTCTTTCTTTCTTTCTTTCTTTCTTTCTTTCTTTCTTTCTCTCAAGTGACCTGTTCAATTTCTTCTTTTTTATGGTTTGTTCAAATTTCCTTCCTCAGAATGTTAGTTTAGGTGAGTAGTGTCTTTCTGGGTATTTGTCCCTTTCTTCCAGATTTTCAAGTTTATTGGAGTATAGTTCTATATAATACTTTGTTATTTTACTGTTTATTCTCTTGCTTCTGTGGTGATGCCACACATTTGATTTCTTATTCATGTTGGTAACGTCTTCACCTTGGTCAGACTTCCCTTTTGTCAAAAGATACCCATTTGTAAGATTTCTTCTGGTGACTCTGGGTTCATTTTGCTACTGTTTTTGTTGGAGATGCTCGTCTAAGGTATTAATTTGGTGCTTTCATTGAGTGCATAGCTATTTATAGTGGTTAAATCCTATTGTTTGATTGACCATTTAATCATTATATAATGTCCTTCCTGATCTCTCTCTTTTTTTTCCAATCATTTTATTAGGGGCTCATACAACTCATCACAATCCATACATACATCAATTTTGTAAAGCACATTTGTACATTCATTGATTGCCCTCATCATTCTCAAAAACATTTCCTCTCCATTTAAGCCCCCGGCATCAGGTCCTCATTTTTCCCCTCCCTCCCCGACCCCCCTCCCTCATGAGCCCTTGATAATTTATAAATTGTTATTTTGTCATCTATTGCCCTGTCCGACGTCTCCCTTCACCCACTTTTCTGTTGTCTGTCCTCCAGGGAGGAGGTCACATGCAGATCCTTGGAATCGGTTCCCCCTTTCCAGCCCACTCTCCCTCTACACTCCCAGTATCGCCACTCACACCACTGGTCCTGAAGGGATCATCTGCCCTGGATTCCCTGTGTTTCTAGTTTTTATCTGTACCAGTGTACATCCTCTGGTCTAGCCAGACTTTCAAGGTAGAATTTGGATCATGATAGTGAGGTGGGGGGCGGGGGAGGAAGCATTTAGGAACTAGAGGAAAATTGTATTTTTCGTTGTTGCTACATCGCTCCCTGACTGGCTCGTCTCCTCCCCGAGGCCCTGCTGCAAAGGGATCTCCAGTGGCCTACAATTGGGCTTTGGGTCTCCACTCTGCACTCACCCCATCATTCACTATGGTAGGATTTTTTGTTCTGATGATGCCTTATACCTGATCCCTTCAACACCTCGTGGTTGTATAGGCTAGTGTGCTTCTTCCATGTGGGCTTTGTTGCTTCTGAGCTTGATGGCCGCTTGTTTACCTTCAAGCCTTTAAGACCCCAGACACTATACCTTTTGATAGCCGGGCACCATCAGCTTTCTTCGCCACATTTGCTTATGCACTCACTTGTCTTCAGCGATTGTATCATGGAGGTGAGCACACAATGATATGGTTTTTTGTTCTTTGATGTCTGATAACTGATCCCTTCAGCATCTTGTGATCCCCCTTCCTGATCCCTTATGCTGGATTTGCTTTAAAGCCTATTTTTCCAAGAACTAATATTGATACCTCTGCTCTTTTTTTTTTATTTCCATTTGCTCACTATATTTTCCAATCCTTTGCTTTTCAGTCTATTTTTGTTTTGGTGTCTAAAATGTGCCTCTTATAAACTGTATATTAAGGTTCATTATGATTCAGCTCAAAAAAAGTATCTGTATTTAGCGTTGAACTTGTTTGAAAGACTTCGGAAAGATCAGGTCTCTGAACTAGCTTATCTTTGTGCAGTCATAGAGCTGAAAGTTTGCTGAGCCCAAGATAGTCACTTCAAATAGAAAATGCTGAACAGTATGTGGTCTCAACTTCTGTAGCTATTGCAACAATAGTAATTCGATCACTTCTTAACCCTTCTCTGGACGTCGGCCATAATTCGTTCCTTCGTCAAGGTTTGCATTCTTCCCTCTCTTCACTCACCTTTGGTCCACTGGACCTTGAAATACTTGATCTCTCCTAAGATTGTTACATCCTTAAAACCTCTTGAAAAGCTTCAATGATTTAGAAAGCTGTCCACGTGAATTTGGTTAAATATTTGATATTAGCTTTACCTCAGACATATTTTTCTATGACACACAATGTTTCCTTTTTATGGTTGTTGTTGTTGTGGAAGGTACATTAATGAGACTAAGAAGAGGACACTATGCAAGTGCTTATCTGATACACTAATTACAGGCACATCTTTCGATAAGTTTTGCTTTTAAAAAGCCCCTAGATGTACTAAATGGGACTGCAGTAGCAATACTTTGTGATTTATCCTCACATTTTATCACTTGGTTTAGCCACTCTTTCTTGGATTTTTGTGTGAACTGAGAGTCTATGTTATATTCTAGATATTATTGTGTTGTGTGTTTTGTGTGTTGTGCTAGTCTAGGTTGACTGGAGAAACAAATCCAGAGACACTCATTTATGTATAGGAAAGAATTGTATATCAGAGAGTACATTAAGAAAACACCCCAGCCCAGTCAAGATCCAGTCCATAAGTTCGATATTAGCGCATATGTCTGATATTAGCCCATGGGTTCCTCTTCAGACTCACGCAGCACATGCAATGATTCCACATAAGGTAAGATCACAGGTCAGGGGGTGAAAAGACTTGTGGATCCAGTGGGTGTGGAAGCATCTCAGCACTCTGGCTGCCATCAGTGTGGTTCCATGCTGCTTGTCAACAGGATGTAAAGCCGCGAGAGTGTGTGTCCCACCTCCAGGGAGGAAGACAGGCGTTCTGAGAATCCTCAGGAGAAGGCCACGCCCTCACAGAGCCATCATTGGTTATGACCTGATTGACAGACTGGACTCCACCCCTTCACTCAAGTTGACAGGAGATGATGTAACTGCCACAGACCACCTCTTGTCAACTTGATACGTTTACACAACTCTTTAGCCATATATAATTTTTAAGCAAAATAATTAAAAAAATCATATCTCTGCCGAACAGGATAAAACTAAAATGCATACAATTCAATATGTGCTGGCCTCATTTAAACATAATATTCTATAAGTGAGCAAAACAACAATAGTCTAAGCCTAACAATTGCAGTTAAGTGAACACCTACACCCTAATCCTATGATCCGATGTGCATATCCCCCCACCTATGGAAATTTGCAACCCAGCCACTTCATGTCTCTTTCTTCCTCATTTGGGGTATCCAATTTCTATGCTGCCCACTTATATCAACCCAGTGCTCTGAGGAGACAAGCATGTGCTTTGATGTGAAAAATCTCCATTCCAGTTGGAACCTGGTGAGTCTGCATTCATAAGCAAAGTCAAACCTGGACAGGTCACCCATAAAGTCAGCAGCAATATGCACCAATTCACAGTTTCAAATATCTTTTCATCATCTGGTTAGGTGCTGGTCAACTCAATGTGGGTCACCTCTCTTAACCTCACCAGGGTGCCCATTGGTCACCTTGCCAGCCCTTGGGTGAGGTCATGAACTTCAGACCAGCCAACCAGCTCTCATCTTCTCCTCTAGTCCCTGTGAACCATGTCCAGGAAGATTAGTGGCCCGATTGAACCTATCTCTTTATTGTTGCATTTCTTCCACTTCCACTAGGAAAATGAATTCAGGTGGTCACCTAGCAAGCATTTCAGGCTGCCCGCAGTCTCCCTTTAAAGTTCAGTCCTAGAGAGGAGAATTTCCTCATGGCTCCAAATTTTTTCCAGCTTAGCACAAACCACTAGTTCAGAATTCAAAAAGCCAAAGATTTCCTTTTTTCCCCTTTAATCTGGCCACAGCCCCCTAAACAATTCTCGTCACCCTTGAATGTCCTGAGCACTCAAGACACTGGGTGGGATTTAGCTTTTCAGAGCCTTCCTTCCAGGTGTGTCCTACACCCATTTAAAGATTCAAATTGGTGGCTGAAACATTGAGATTAAAAACTCTCCTATATGTTCCAATAATCATTTCTAGCAATCATTCTATCAATAGCAACAATAAAAACAACAGTATAAACCCAGTAGAGCCAGATCCTAAACTCAGTCTTAAGACAGTTGAGTTGATTTGTTTTGCCCACTAGATGTTTGTGTGTGTGTGTGTGTGTGTGTTTTGATGCATCTGAGTAAGTGGGTTGCATCTACTACTCTGCCTGCTTGTTTGACAGTACTTAGGGTTCACCATTTGTCTCCTGATTGGTATGTTAGAAGAGTTTGTGTGCAGTTCTCTGTTCACTGTTCATTCAAAGCAGTTGAAGGTGGATTAGACCAATGATGGTTGCCTCCTATCATTGATCAGGCAGTGCAGAACTGGGGGTGGTCTTTTCTTTGCGGGTACAAAAGGTAAGGATGTGCTGTGCAGTGTGGTGAGGGTTGCTGTCTCCTACTGATGAAACCAAAAGCAAAAATATAAGAACAACATAAAAAATAATAAATACAAAAGGAAAATATAAGTAGGATATAAAGAAAAACTATGCACACACAAGTCTAGGGAAAGGGGAGAAAATAAAAGAGAACAAGAAAGAAAAAAAATAAAAACAAGGGTAAGTACAGAAAAACTGCAGAAAAAAGAAAACCAGGATGGCAGGGTACCTTGAAAGGGCTTCTATTGGCTGAGAAAGCCATGGGAGATACAATCAGTCTGGGACGGTGTTCTTGCCAGTATAGAAAGAAGGAGGATTCCTGGTCCCAGAAGGTATTCCTGCCAACCTAGGTGGTGGCTGGCGCCCAGGTGCCCAATCCAGAATGGGATTTCTGCTATCCTAGTGAACTTCTAGGGTCAATATGGCTGCTCTGGAATGAAGTTCCTGCTCTCTAGAAGATGGCTGAGGCTAGGGCATGTGGACTCAGAAGTTCCTGTAGCCTAGAGGCCAGTTAAGGGTAGGGTGACAGCTCCTAAGCAGAAGTTCTGCAAACCTAGGAGGTAGCTAGATACAGAGTGCCTGGACCCAGCAGGCATTCCCGGCAACCTAGGGGACATCTGGGGATAGGCTTCCTCGTCTCGTACTATGTGTTCTAAAGAGGCAGAGAGCACGAACATCCACATATTAGAGTGCTGCCTGCCTGATGGCCATGGCACAAGACAAAACAGGGGCTGTGAAGGACAGGGGATCACTGGATACAGGTGGGTGGGACTGGGGATGGGAGATGGCTACACCTCTGGTCAGCAGAGGAGATGGAGAATAAAAAGATTGCACCTTTCTGGTTGCCAGCTACTGGTGTGGCCACTGGTATAGTCCTGGGTGAGTGGAATCAATGCTCAAGTTTCAAATGAAATACTGTTTGAAGCAATTCAACATGGCCACACTGAGCGTTTATCACCTCTTCTGTGTCTCCTTGTTTGCCATTTTCATTCAGCACTTTCTTGTCATCAGTCTTTGATTCAGTGCTTTATGTTCTCCCCTGACCCTGAAAGTTCCAGGGTTATTATCTGCATGTTCTGTTTGATTTCTCGTGATTTTGCTATGGTGGACCTGGGGAGTTTGTCTTGACTGGGGCCCTTGAACATTTTCATTACCACAGACAGTTCCAGTGGACAGCCATGCCTAGAGCCTGCCATCAGGAAGGCACAATCAAGCATTAAGGGAGGATCTCGAGGGAACTAGGACTTGAATAAACCTCTTTTTCCAGAACTCACAATTATAATGGCATATAGACCTGTAAATCTCTCCAAACGTTTTATTTGTAAGCTAGCATGTTTATATCGCACATACTTTCAATGCTTTTGTCTTCTCATTTTAATAGTAGTGACTGTGAGGAGTGTGTTAGCCTGGGTACTTTAGAGAAACAAATCCACAGAAACTCTTATGTATAAGAGAGGGTTTTATATAAAGGTTAAGTGCACATCAAGAAAACATCCCAACCCAGTGCTGCCCAAGCCCACAAGCCCAACATTAACCCTTATGCCTGACATCAATCCCCAAAGTCCTCCTCCATCTCACAAAACACACGCAATGATGTCAACTGCAGGAGGAAAGCCGAGTCAGTGAATGTGTAAGCATCTCAGCACTGGCAGGGGTCTCCACCCGGCTGCTCCAGCACCCAGGTCTGCATCAGGGGTAGGTTCATTTAGCTTCTCCTCAGGGATGTCTTGCAGGAAGTGAGTCTTGCAAGCTGAAGCAGGGAACTGGCTGAGGCAGCTGCACCCTGGTCCGACTATCACAAAACAAGACACCTGAGAACTAGAAAGACGAGGCTCACTGAGCCATTTATCTCTCCACCATTCAGTTAAGCCCACATGTGTTTATCAGCCAGGTTGGCATAATAAACTTTAACTATCTCAAGGAGTGAGTTACTCCCCAAGATAAGGGGGAAATTTAACATAACAAAAAGGAGGCCCCATACCCTCTTTGCCCTTTCTCTTTCAAAATTGGAGCCAATAAATTCTGAATTTCATTTCTTTATTGGGATCTATTTTCTCTTTATTAGAAGCAACCTGACCAGCATCTCTTAAGCTCTCTTGTCTCTATTAAAAGAGCCTCAAGTTAATTCTTTCTGGTTTATTTAGCCTCAAGTTAATTCTTTTTTTTTTACTTTTAAAAATTTATTTTTTTAAGCAACAAAATGTCATTTTGTTTTAAAATTTATTTTCATAAAATTATTGTATTATCTTACATATGAAAAAATCTCTGCTACCTGTTATATGGATTCCTTTTTCCTTTATTATTATTAACGTATGTTTCCTCTTTTTAAAATCTATGCTTATGAATGTTTTGTATAGTTCATTATAGTTTTCTCAGAACCAGTTTTTTATTACTTTGAAAAATTATTTTATTTTCCTATCTTGATTATTTACCTCCTCCTCTATCTTTAGATATACTTTTCACCACCAAGATCTTAGTAGAATGCTTCACTCATCTGTTTTTCATCTTTCTTTTAAAAATATAAATGCATTTAACACTGTACATTCAAACCTAAATATCCTTTAACTTACATACATATTAGATGTTTTCCTGTGTAAATTTATTAATTATTGTTGTTTTAGACATTGTTAGTTTATACGGCACATTCAAGTTTACCTGTGAGTTGTTTGTGTATAGCCTCCAGTTAATTCTCACAGAGCAGTATTTCTCAGCATTGACCATCTATTAGAATCACTTGGGAATCTTTTAAAGTTCCTGATGCACAGAGTGCCCCTCAGACTAATTGAATTCTAACATCTGGGAGTGAAGCTTAGACATCACTTCATTTCCTTAAAGCTTTCCAGGTGATACTAATGTGTAGCTAAGACTGAGAAAGAGTGCTTGCTATAGAGGATCTTTGTGACCTAATGACATAGTTTCCCTTCCTTCTATTTGACAGTAATAGGCGGGCCCTTAATGTATAGTGGTAGGTATGATTTATAGTAGCTTTGATAGAAAGAGTTATGAAACCAGGAGCTAGGACATCAGAGTTTAGCCCAAGATCTTCACCAAAGGGAGACCCTGGGCCATACAAATGGTTAATATCTTGAGCTAATACTGGAACATGAAAGCAGCAGGCAAGTGATCCAAAAAAAAGTTGCCTTAGGTACATCTGCCATACAAGACTTCTTCCTTTTAAAAATTTTATTATTATTATTTAATCATTTTATTGGGGAAATCATACAATCTTTTCAAATTACATCCATCTATCCATTGTGTCAAGCACATTTGCTTGCCATCATCATTTTCAAAACATTTTCTTTTCACTTGAGCCCTTTGTATCACCTCCTCATTTTTATCCCCTCCCACTCACGTGCTCCCTCCCTCATAAACCCTTGATCATTTATATATTATTTTTTCATGTCTTACACTGACCGATGACAAGACTTCTTTAGACAATTGAAAAGTAAGGATGTTACTTTGAGGATGAAGGTGCGGTCTTTTTAGCCACCTCCTATACGTGTGAAAGTTGGACGTTGCATCCGGAAGGCTGAAGAAGAATCGATGCCTTTGAATTGTGGTGCTGGAGAAGAATATTGAAAATTCCACGGATTGTTAAAAGGACAAAGTGATCTCTCTTGGAGGAAGTATGCCTCAGTGTTCCATAGTGACAAGGGTGATGAGACTTTATCATACATACTTTGGACAGGTTGTCAGGAGGGACCACCCCAGGGAAGAACACCATGTTTGGTAAAGAAACAGAGTGGAAAAAAAGGAAGATCCTCAAAGAGATGGATTGGTACCATGACTGCAACAATGAGCTCAAGCATGGGAATCATTGTGAGCATGGTGCAGCACTGGGCAGTATTTCGTTCTTTGTGCATAGGGTTACTGTGCATTAGAATTGACTCAATGACACCTAACAACAGCAACTAACTGAAAGTTTGAAGGTTTGAGTCCATCCAGAGGCATCTCAGAAAAAGAAGCCTGGTGATCTCTTTCCTAAAGAGCAGCCATTGCAAACCCTTTGCATCACAGTTGTACCCTGATACCCTTGGCATTGCCTTGAGTTAGAATCAATTCAACAGCAACTAGTGGTGGTGGTAGATTCCTCTGTGACAGAAACATCTTCATCTCTCCTACCTTCACTAAAGAGCTGTTACCCTACACAAGCCAGTTCACTTCCTCTACGTTTTCACTTCTCACCTGTAGCCTGAAAGTATTAGGTTCAAAGACTTCTAACTTCCCTCACGTTGTCAATGACTCATGTTGCCATTGTGTCTTGCTCCCTGGATCCAGGATGCTCATCTGATCATATAGCTCTCTACAATCACCGCATTAGCCCTACACTTACTAACTATTTGGAGTAAGAAAGCTTCTTTGGTGTTCGAGGTCTCCTAATGCAATGCCTCCTTCTGCATAGTCACTCACTCACTGCCACCGAGTCCATCCTTACTCACAGTGACCCTAGATGACATTGTAGAATTGCCTCCTGAGAGTTTCAGAGACTGTAACTCTTTACAGAAGTGGAAAACCTCATCTCTATCCCTAATGCACAGTAGGCATCCACTATTGTTGGCTGGGTAAATATGCATCTAAGAGTACCCTTCCCAGGGGATTAAAGAGTCAGTTATATACACAGAATGTACAGTGTTGTTTGAGTCAGACCACACGGATGCGGTGCTTCTCTGGGACAGTCAACAGTCTCTACCACATCTATTTCAGATGGTTGGATGAGTCTCAGTGGCTTTGTGGCATATGGGATAAAGTACTAGAAAAGGAGCACAGGATGCTATGCCTCAGTTGAAGCTGACCATTATGCACATTGGGGTGCCCTCATCAGGTACCAGTTAATGATGGCAGCCTCCACAGCTGCTTTAGAATGGAAAGAACAGAGAATGGCCCGGGAGACTGTGACCCTTCACTTTACCTGCACCTAACCAGCTGTATGACCTTGAGCATAAAATTGTCTTTGTGCATCAGTGTACTTATCTTTATAATAAATTGTGGTGATTCTATGATCCTTTCCAAATCTAAAACCATGTCAAGGAACACTTTCTTTAGAAAATTATCCTTGCTATTACTCAATGCCCTGTTCTTTTCAAGGTGCTTGACAATAGATTTTGTGATTATTTCCTCTGTCTTCCCCCGCTAACTTCCTACACACAGAAGTTAAACTTAGGAATCCAGAGTTGTCCAGGGTCATTCTCCCTTCCATTTAGAGAAAGAAACAAAGTGGTTTCATTCCCTTTTTAGTAAAATTGTTTACCTGCCAGATTAAAAAAAAAGATAGCATATGATCTTAAAATGACTCTGGAATGTTCTGAAGTATTTGTACTTTTAAGATGTCAAGGCCTGCAATTGATTTTAACTGTTGCCTTTCTTCTGGTCCAATTTGTCCACAGATTAGCCAAGCACGGTCTCTGGTCAGAAGCATAAATGATACCTGGGAACTAGATAGAAATAAAAATTTGGAGTCTCATGTCAATACTACTGAATCAGTAGTTAGCGTTTTATGTAAGCCTTCAGGTGATTCTCAAAGTCCTCACTTTGGTGGTTTATTGGGTTAAAAATTGGGTTGTGAATGGAAAGTTGGAGGTTCAAACCCACCAGCCACTACAATGGAGAAAGATGAAGCTATTTCAGATGGTTGGTGGTGAAGATTTAGTCTTGGAAATTCTGGGAAGCAGATCTACTTTATCGTACAGGGGTGCTATGTGTCCCAAACTAGTCTTTATGATCCTTTTCAGGGAGCCTGGGTGGAACAGCAGTTGCTACAAAGGGGGGAAAAGATGTTGCTGTTATTGTCATGATAACAGCCTTGGGAACCCTATGAGTTCGCATTACTTTGTTCTATACCAGTGGTTCCCAACCTTCCTAAGGCTGTGACCCTTTCATACAGTTCCTCATGCTTTGCTGACCACTCCCCAACCATAAAATTATTTTTGTTGCTACTTCATAACTGTAATTTTGCTACTGTTGTGAATTGGGCGACCCCTGTGAAAGGATCATTCGACCCCCAAAGGGGTCATGACCCACAGGTTGATAATGGCTACGCTATACAGTTGAGATGGCTTTAAGTTTATTCTCACCACCTGGCTGTCAGTTTGATGTACTATGGTGTTTGCATGCTGCTATGATGCTGGAAGCTATGCCACCAGCAGAGCCCCAGTGGCTAGTGGAGACATGTTGGTCATGTCTGATGGATCACTGATCATCCACAAGGCCATTAGTGTGAAACCACTGGGCACTCTGTGAAAGACTGGGCTTTCTACTCCCCAAATCAGTAAGTCCAGGAAACTCAAAGGGACAGTTCTGTCCTACCCTATAGGGTTGCTCTGAGTCTGAATGATGTGACGTGACGGCAATGAGCTTGAAGCGGAGCCTGGAGATGCCATCAGTATTTCACTAACCATCTTGGTCACCAACAAGGGATGGATTTCAGCAGAAATTTCCATCTAAGACAGATGAGAGAGAAAGGCCTGGTGATCTATTTTTTTAAATTACCCAACAAAAGCCATATAGACCACAATGAAATGCTGTTCACCCTTGTGACCCCTTGATAAATTATAAATCATTATTGTTTTCATATCTTACACTGACCGCTATCTCCTTTAAACCATGTTTCTGGTGTTCATCCCCCTGAGGGGGTGGTTATATTGATTATTATGATCAATTCTCTCTTCCTCCACTCTTTCCCCCACCTTCTCCCTACCCTCCTGGTATCGCTATACCAATTTCTGTTCCTCAAGGTTTATCTGACCTGGATTCCGTGTGTCATGAGCTTTTATCTGTACCAGTGTACATGAAGGACTGGGGTCATGATAGTGGGGGGTGAGGAAGCTTCAAAGAACCAGAGGATACAGATAGGAACTGAAAATACAGGGAACCCAGGGCGGATGAGCCCTACAGGACCAGTGGTGTGAGTGGCGAAACAGGGAGGGTAGAGGGAGAGTGGGCAGGAAAGAGGGAACCGATTACAAGGAACTATATGTGACCTCCTCCCTGGGGGACAGACAACCGAAAAGTGGGTGAAGGAAGATGTTGGACAGGGCAAGATATGACAAAATACCCATTTATAAACTATCAAGGGCTCATGAGGGACGGGGGAGCAGGGAGGGAGGGGGAAAATGAGGATCTAATGCCAGGGGTTTAAGTGGAGAGCAAATGTTTTGAGAATGATGAGGGCAATGGATGTACAAATGTGCTTTACACAATTGATGTGTGTATGGATTGTGATAAGAGTTGTATGAGCCCCTAATAAAATGATTTTTTTAAAAAAGAACCAGAGGAATATTGTGTGTTTCATGGGTGCTATATTGCACCCTGGTTGACTCATCCCTTCCTTTTGAGAAGGAATGCCCTTCTGAGAGGGGATGTCCCAATGTCTACCATAGGTTTTGTTTCTCTGCTCTGACCCCCCTCATTCTCAACAATGTTTTGTTTATTTGGGGTCTTCTGGTGCCTGTTATCTGATTCTGTCGACACTTCATGATTTCACAGGCTGGTGTGCTTCTTCCATGTGGGCTTGTTGCTTCTCTACTAGATGGCCACTTCTTTTACTTCAAGCCCTTAAGACCCCAGACACTATATCTTTTGATAGCCGGGCACCATCAGCATTCTTCACCACATTTGCTTATGCATCCATTTTGTCTTCAGCAATTTTATACAACTCTTTTTAAATGCATCTTAACTATGGAAGTATATGACATGTGAATTTTATATCAATAAAACTGTTAAAATAAATCAGAAGAGGTTTTCTACTCTCCAAAGGGATTTACAGCCTTGGGAACCCACAGGGGCAATTCTACTTTTGACTTTGCCCCATGGGGTACAAGGAGTTGGAATCAGTTCCCTGGCAGTGAGAGTCCGTTAGCCTGGAGAAAGCAAGATGGGAGATAGAGAGTAGATATAACAAGCTACTTTACATATGTTCTAAAGGAGCTTATAAGAACGCTGGGCTTTGATTGATGTGTGAACCTATGCATTTCAATATACAGAGAACTTGTTCCTGAAAAGAAAAAAAAGAATGAAGAACCTTCCCAAGGTAATGATCAGATGGATCTGGTCTGAATGTCAGCAATATTTAATAGATGACTCCAGCTGTGGGAGAGATGTGGCACTGAATAACCTCTATGATATTTCCAACTAAAGCCAAGCTTGGTCCTAAATCCCTTTGTGACATGCTTTGTTCTCTCGAGGGAGGAGCTAAGGCACTAAGCATGCAGCTGGTTGCACTGGAAAGCAACGGCTGCCGACTCCCAGCTCTGCTCACCTTGGCTGCTGTGTGACAGAGAGCAGCACATATGTGTCACTTCCATAATGCATGCTGCCTCCAGGGAAGAGACACCTCTGACAGCTGGCCAAGGAAGAGTCCTGATGTCAACTGTCAAAGCACCCAATCGTCTGCACTTCCGAGCAGGAGAGATGAGATTTCACTGCCATAAGAAAGCAGGCACTGCGTTGACGACAGCAAACCTTGACTACATTTCTTAAGTGTATATGATACTGAGAGGTCTCCTGGGTAGGCCAATATGATGAGGAAGGTGATAGCTACAATTAATGGCACTTCATTAGTAGAGTAGCTATTAGTAGAGTCAATACTAACACCATGATGGTTGCTGTGGGGTTGTCCTACTTTTCTGTACTTTTCTTTCACCACAGCAACTCTCTCAAGTCATCTCCAACGCCAATGGGTTGATTCTCATTCTGGGGATCACAATGTGAGAGTTTGAGAATTAGGTCATTTGGACTGAGGGCTTCTAAAACCAAATATTAACATAGATTCATACATTTTTCTAACAGAACCAAACATGGAGCCTGAGGATGATGTGAATAAGAGTGGTATGCGCTTCCTATTTATGATGGGCATCGGGGTCCAGCTCCACCCAGCAGTGAGCGCTCTCTGCGCTGCTGCTCTTCAAAGTACATGTGGTTAAGAGCAGCAGGATTCTCCTCCTTTCGGAGGTTCTGATTTTCTACATTTAGCTCCAATATTTGCCCACAAACTATACCACAAGATCCCAGAGGATACAGTTTAGATTTTAGGCATTCTTCTATTGGTTCAACTTAATATTTAGCTCATCTATTCATTTGTCCATTGATAACAAAATGGACAAATGAATGAATGAATGAATGATATTTCATGAATACCACCCCAACCACCCACTGCTGCCTAGTCAATTCCAACTCGTAGTCATCCTATATACTGCTTCTGAGGCTGTAAATCTTTATGTGAGCAGATAGCCTCTGCTCTCTCCTAAGGAGAGTCTGGTAGGTCTCAACCTCCAACCTTGTGGTCAGCATTCCAACACTTATTGGACAGCAGCAGTCACTTTGTGGAGGACAAATGAGGCTTTCTGCTCCCAGGAAGATTTTCAGTCACAGAAACCCACAAGAGGCTGGTATACCTTCTCTTACAGGGTTAATATGAGTTGAAATAGACTCCGTGGCAGAGCGAATGAGTTTGTCTACAGGAAAGATAGCGAGACTGAAGAAGGATATTCTTTTGTTTAATTTTACCTTCTTACACGTGATCATTATAAAAATTTTTTTTTATTTATAAGAAATCATTTTATTGGGGGCTCTACAGCAAATAACAATCCATACGCCAATTGTATGAAGCACATGTATACATATGTTGTCATCATCATTTCTAAAACATCTCTTTCTACTTGACCCCTTGGTATCAGCTCCTTCCGCCCCACCCCCCAACACCTTCCTTCACCCTCCCACCCTTGTGAGCCCTTGATAATTTATAAAGTATTTTATTTTCATATTTACATCATCTGCTGTCCCCCTTCACTCATGTGTCTGTTGCTCATCCCCCTGGTGGGGTGGGTGGTGGGTTGTAGGTCCATCATTGCAGTCAGTTCAACTGAGGGATTTTTGGTTGGCTGGTTTCATTGTGTCATTGTTGCTGGGCTCGAAAAAGTATATTCTTGATGGCTTAGAACTCCACATACGATTCCTTACTTTGGCCACCTGATAGCTGTTAATGCAGCTTCATACAACATTACATGCGTATGCTTGCGGTTCACATGAAGCTTTCTCTCAACATACAAACCTTTTATCTTTTTACTGGCACTAAGTCACATCTTTCTCTACTAAATAGCGTAGTTTTTTATTTTAATGCAGATAGATAGGTTTTTATATTTATCCCTATTTTGTTTCCTTTTGTGAGATTTGCTTCGTTTTACCCATTTGACAAGAATTTATTGAGCTGGTTCCATAATTCCATGCTCTTCTATCCTCCCCAATCTTGTCTGAGCTGCTCTGCGAGTAAAGCCACACTCGATGTCTTCATCTAATTTGTTGAGTAGGGCAAAGTCAGGACACAAATTGATTTTGAGTTTCTTGTCTCAAAATATTTGGCTGGTATTTAGTAAGCCTCCTTTCTTTTCTTTGCATCTAACCACCCTCCTTTCCATGATTTCTTGTATGCCCATTATCTTTAAACTTAGTGATCTAAAATGACAACCATTTTAGTATGCTTACTGATTATGGCCCAGGAATCTGGTCCGGGCTCATCAGGAATAATTTATCCCTTCTCCATGAAGTTTCAGCCCTAATCGAAGAAGAATGACTGAAGTGACCCCCAAAGCTAAAACAATAAACTCTCACTGGCATTCAGTCGATGCCAACTCATAGCAACCCTATAGGATAGTGTAGAATCACCCTGTGAGTTTCCGAGACAGTTAACTATTTACCAGGGTAGAAAGCCCCGTCTTTCTGCATCACAGCTGCTGGTGGTTTCAAACTGCTGACCTTGAGGATCACAGCCCAACATGTAGTCATGTCACTAAGACTCCTTCTTAAAAAGCTAGGGCCTGAAATCCTCCAGAACCTGTGGGTTGCCAGATTCATAACAGTAGCAAAATTACAGTTATGAAGTAGCAACAAAAATAATTTTTTGGTGGGGTGGGTTGTCACTACAACATGAGGAACTGTATCAAAGGGTCACGACATTTGGAAGGTTGAGAACCAGTGGGGAGGCTACTTCCTACCTGTCTGGCACCTGGGCTGAGATTGCTCAGTCTAGAATCAGCTCAGACTTGAGCGCCTGCATGTGGCATCTCTGTGGGAGTGAGCTCTGTACAGCATGGTGGTTTGACTCTGGGAAGAGGATTTGGAGAGCCTGTCCCAAGTGTATTAGGAATTGAAGTTACATTGTCATGCCTGACCTAACCTCAGAAGTCACAAAACACCAATTCACTTGATTAGTTGAAGTTGTTACAAGTACATTCAGACTCAAGAGAAGGGGACCTACATACGACCTCTCACTGGAAAATGTTTCTTATTGTTTAGTGTATGTTTTTGAAGGACACATTTGTTTGGCCTATAAAGGACAGCATTTCTAATCTATTGAATCTTATAATATGAGAATATAGTTTTAATGTAGAATCATATTATTTTCTCATGAGTGAGTACATATGAATACTAGTGATGTATTCATAAAGGTCAACCCTAACAAAATTTTTTGAAAAAAATGTATTGACTATGTCAGTTTGAAGATGAATATAAAGATCAGTAAAGGATTTCAGAAAGTGCTGTATTGGGCCATTTGATTATAATGTAGAATTGTGACATTCAAGGCCTTCATGAAAGGTGGGTATAATTCCTCCACTTTGCTAATGCCTTATTCATGAGTAGCTTGGTCCTCAGGCCTGGACATCTCCACTTATCTCTTCCTCCAATGGTGGGGAAGCCAGAGGCTCCAGCTCCTGGGCGCACCATTGGTGGAGCAAATGGCTTTGTTTGGCTTGGGAGAGGGCAGAGGGTCGCACCACGGCCTCTCTGAGACACTCACAAGCTCCCTAGATTGATTCCATGACAAGGAGGACATCACGAGCACCAGGTGGCTTTTTCATCCAGGGATGGCCCAAGGTGACTCCATCAGCAAAGGAAAATACAGGAGACAAGATGAAGAAGAACATTGGTATGTGGTAATCTCAGGAAACAATACACCGGTAAAGTAGCAAGAGAAAACACAGATCTTTAAAAAAAAATCTTAAAACTATATTTTTACATAGCTTCTCTAAGCCAGATTTTCCACAATTTGTTTGGTTTTCATCATCACAGGAAATCACAATTCAGGACTTTTAATCTAAGGGAGACAACACCATCATCACATCTCACATCCGCAGCAGGATGAGTGTGAATGTTTCAGACCTTCAGTTCTCAACCTGTGGATTGCGACCCCTTTGGGGGTCAAGCGACACTTTCAGAGGGTACACCTAAGACCATCGTAAAACACATATTTCTGATGGTCTTAGGAACCGAGACACCGCTCCTCTATCCGTCTCCAGACAGGTCCGCCCATATGGAGATACGGCCACATACGAGTGCCCGGCATGAAGACTGTTACCCATGCTACGCCATGCTTCAAGACAAAATTTCATTGATTTGTCATTAGAAATCAATATTTCACAATATAGAATTACATATTGTTTTTGTGATGAATCATTATGCTTTAATGATGTTCAATTTGTAACAATGAAAATACATTCTGCATATCAGATATTTACATGATGATTCACAAGAGTAGCAAAATTAGTTATGAAGTAGCAACGAGAATTATTTTACGGCTGGGTGCCACCACCACATGAGGAACTGGATGAAAGGGTCACGGCATGAGGAAGAGTGAAGAGCTACTGTTGGTAAAATAACCAACTGCAGTCGAATGGACTTCCACTCACGGGGACCTCATGAGGGTCAGAGAAGAATTATATTGCAAAGGGTTTCAATGGCTGCATTTCTTTTTGAAAAGTAGAACCCCAGGTCTTTCTTTCCAAGTAACTCTCAATGACTTACACCTCTTACCTTTTGCTTTGCTGCCAACGATGCTCAGCATTTTCTCCATCCAAGACCTGCAGTCAGTACTGTGGTTAGGGAGCACCATGGTACCCTGGACTCATCTCTGACCCAACGGGCTTGACAATGGGTCCTGGATGGGCCAGAGCTGACCGACCGCCAAACCTCGGAAATGCGCCTGGTGAGTTGCTTGGTTGTAAAAGTCATGGACATTTTCTCTCTCGTCACGTCCCTCTTGGAGTTTGTTATGTTTCCGTCCTCAGTGCAACCGAGTAGCTTCCAGACAAACATTCCCCTCTGCACATATGTTCGAGCGGGAAGGCGTATGTTTCATGGGAGTTCCGTAATGAAAACGCAGTTTAAGATTCCAAGCGCTCTCTTTTAACAGATTCAAGCTTTAGCAGACCATTTTAATTAAAGTTCTCTAGACGGGAGGCAGAACAAGATTGACTGCAATGAATATAACCTGCATAGAGTGGTGAAGGAAAAAAAGTCCACCTGGGCCTGTATAGTCATACTACACATTTTCAGGAAACAAATCAATATGTAGTTCACAAACAAAGCGCAGGCCGCCAAGAGATGAAGTTAAAATATCACATCAAGAGGCTTGGGGCATACGTTTATTTGAAAAAAGAAAAAAAAAAAAGGAATATATCTTTATTGCCTTACGCATTCGCTTTTAACCAGAAACCATGTTTTTTCCCACAGAAGGACGTTGATTATTGTCCTGTGGTTTTCAATTAATAAGTTCACAGTTAACAGTTTTTAAACACTCTGAATCATGTAAATTTCCATATCACAGCAGCTAATTTATTTGTTTATTGTGGTATCACAGGCACCACATGACTCTGATTTTGAAATCAATTCCAAGAAAAGCAGATGAGTTTTTTTTTTTTTGCAGGGGGGTTGGCAGTAGGACACAAACACCCTCCAGCCTCTCCCCAGGCTGCGGGGCGCAGCGTGGCCTTCATGCTGCCTTTGCAAACGGGAGGGTGCAGCATCCCGGTGAATATCCGCACGGAGAGATCAGGGAAATAGGGGGCCCCCTTCCTGTGTGACTGCCTAGGATTCACTGCTCTCTTTTATTTATGATTACACTTTTTTTTTTCTTGGAGAGCTCTTAATGTATTCGCAAACATACAAACACAAGGATCATTAAGTTACAAGCTGAGTTTATTTACCGTTTGCAGCTAGTTCAGATGGGATGGCGCTACCGAACAGCCTTTGAATTTTAACAAGTGTGTTAAGGGTGTTTTTCCTGCACCCTGTCCGGGCCCAGATGTGCACAAGGAATGTTACTCTGTCTTTGAGGGCTTTTTCTCCATAGAACGCGTTGGGATGGCCGAGGGGTTTCTTTGGAAGACCAAACATTGACCACATTCTCTATGGCTGCGCTAGGAAGGGGGCGGGAGGTGAGCTAGGAAGAGGAAGGGGATGAAGGAGCGTGGAGAAGGAGAAAGGGGTTGGAAAGGAGTATGAGAAGGCTGTCACACCACTTCTCTAAAAAAATAAAACAAAAACAAAAACTCAACTTTTCATAATGAGGATCTGGTCCTTTGAAATCAATGACTGAATAAATGTGTGAGCATTTCAATCAGGAAAATGCACAGACCTTGAAGGAAAAGTGACACAAAAGCACTGAGAGATAAAATTGAGTAAAGTGTCCCCAGTTAATTTGAAAATTTCACTACGCTCTCAGCATTTCTGGCAACCAGAAGAAACCTCACAGCCCTGCAAATTGGAATGTTCTTGTCCTGCGTGTTAATGCTGATGTGTAATTGCATGTGTGAATGTGTATGCGAGGGTTTATGCTGGCCTTCAACGGGTTGACGTTGGACACATTTTTCCCGCCTTGATGCAATATGAGCTACCATAAGCATTTTGAACCTAAAGCAGCTTGGTTTCTTCAGGTTTGGTGTATCCTGAGCCTAATGAGGAGGCCCAGTTTTGCCTTTCCAGAGCTGTCATTTAGAAAGCAGCCCCCACCTTCCACATGTTTGCCCCATCTGTCTCCCTTCAAGTCTGCCTTTGTTCTACAGTAGGGAAAAGAAAAAAAGAAAAAGGGAAAAGGGCGGGGGTGGGCATGCGCAACGTGAAGCTGAAAAACACAGAAACCACCATAGATTGAAAAATATTTGAATAATGTCCTTAAAAGTGGTTTAATTTTGGGTTCTTGAAAAAAAATAAAATTCAGATGTCAATCCCGCTAAGCACAAGTGGATCTTGTTTGCAGACAGGGACTAATGTTCCAGAAACCTGGGCAGTCTCAAGGCTGCTCCCAATCCTCCTGTCCTGTGAGAAGGCAGAGAATGACGCCTGGCTCTCTGGCCGGTCCTCTTCTGACAGGCCCCTGGGCTCTAGGACAGAAAAGTTAGACATTCTGATTTGCGGTAGTGGAGATAGTTGTGGTTTCTAAGCAGGGAATGCACACTTCGTAACAGGACTTCAAGGAACCCTGTTGGCACAGGGCTGTGTTGTGCTGCTAACAGAAAGGTTGGGGTTCAAATCCATCAGCAAACTCCAGTCTGCTCCCATCATGATTTACAACCTCGGGAGCCCAATGGGGCAGTTCTCCTCGGTCTTATTTGGTCACTCTGAGTTGACATCAACTTGATAGCAATGGTTTTGGTCCAGTCGTTCAAGCCCTTGGCTACTAGCCAGAAGACTGGTGTTTCAAACATCCCAGTTATTCAGCGGAAGAAAGATCTGATTGCTTCTGTAAAGATGTAAAGTGTTGGAAACCACACAGGGCAGCTCTACTCTATCTTGTAGGGTTAGTGAGGGTTTGTCTTGATGGTGGTGGTTGAGCAGTCAGAAAAAACAAACCCCAACCAATCTGACTCCTAACAACCCTGCAGGATTGAATAGAACCACTGTTGCTTGGGATTTCGGAGACTGTAAATCTGTAGGGAGCAGATACCTTGTCAGGGCAGCCTGCCTCTAACAAATCATCACAGGCCCGGCAGGCGCAATTGTACAGCAATAATAAGTAAAGATTAAAGTCATAGAGAATAAGAGAGATTGAAATAATGGAGTCAGGCACATTTCATGATAGCATGCTCACCTCAGCTCCTCTTGGTGGTCCACGTGGAGATGGGAGACGAGAGGGCAGGAGCGAGGGATTTATTGCTAACCAAGGCTTATATATCTTTGGGGGTATGCATGCCTCCTAATTATAGGTAAAGACATACATCGCAGGAAAGGGCTGTACAATAGGCAATACGAGCAATAGGAGGGGGATATACAATGGGCATAAGCATAACAGGAAGGGGATGAGCTAGGGGTGTACACATGATAGGAAGGGGAGGGACTAGGGGTATACATGTGACAAGATGGGCAGAACCTAGATTAATGATGGTGGCCTAACCTTGGTCACCTTTGAATGGGCTTGACCTCCCTGGATTCTCCTACAGGGAAACAATCTACTACTATCCTTATCAGAGGGGAGTGGGCCCTACTTAGGGCGGGACAGACTATACAGTCTGATTGCTCTAGATGGCTGATAACCCTTAGGGAGAATAACCCCTGACCTACTTCTGTTGACATCCAAGTGTATAGTCATTTGCCACGTGTAGCAAGCAGCTAAGTTTGGCATGTATTTGGGGGAGACAACTTGAGAGAAATCTTTCTGTTTCACACAACACCTCATTTTTATCCTGAAGAGTAGCTGGTGGGTTTAAACTGCTGACCTTGTGGTTAACACAGTGCTTAACCTGCTGTGTGCCCAGAGCTCTTTGTAGTGGGAATGGAATTTTATATTTCCTCTATTAAAGTATTCTAGAATCATAACATAGAACTAGTCATTGCCTTCTTTATTCCCATCTATCCCAAATTGTAGCAATTTGTTAGGAAAAGGACTAGAATCCAGCATTTCACAACGTGAGTGATACTGTCCCCTGGGGGGAGGGGGGGAGGCGTCAGGAACCATCGGGGTGCTTCAAAACCAGATAGCTACACTTTATCCTGAATTATGGGCTATAGCACAAAAGCTTTTAGTTGCCAGAGGTGTGATGAGTAATTCTGTTTCTTAAAGGGGCACAGTGGGACAAACAGGACAAGATAATGAATAGAATAATTTGGTTAAATAGGTCAATATTTGTAAAGGATTTGGGAAGTAAAGTGAATACCTATCAGATTCTCTGAATTCTTGATTCACTTAAGCAAAGGTAAAGAGTAGATGTGTTGGTCTGAAAGGTGAAGTTCTTACTTAAATCCCGTCATAGTGTTTCTTTGTACTCCATCTGGGAATTATTCAGAGTGACACCCCCTGTGGAGATATGAGGCAGCTCATGCCATAGGTCAATTATTCACATGTTGCATAGTTCATCTGCTCATTTTACAGGAGCCGACTCTGCTGCTTTGGACAGAATTTGAAGGTAAAATTTCACCTGGATTGTATTTAAACCTGAAATCTAGAATTGCCAATTTGTATTAGGAGACCCACAGGTCTATACTAATTAAACATATGCGACTAGGAATTTCAAGTGTTTTCACACATATTATTTAATAATTAAACCCAAAACCAAACAAGTTGCCCTCGAGTCCATCCCAATTCACAGTGACTCCCATGTATGCTGCATGTAATCAGACTCCACTGACTTTTCAGCACTATGTCAGACCTGTCAGGTGCAGGCTACCAAGTCTTATTCCAAGGTGCCTCTGCATGGGTTTGATCCTTCAACCTTGCCAGTTAGTAGACAAGTGCTCTACCACTTTTGTGCCACCCAGGGAATCCATATCACTTAATAAACTGTTTAACATTTTAGAAGAGACTCTGCATGCATCTAGATTTTGAGGAATGCATGCCATACACTTTTCAAGGGCATTATCTGCTGTTGAGTGGCAAGACTGGTACAGCCTGTCTTAGAGTGAAGCTGGTTGGAGTATCATACGCACTTTCCAAGAATTCACACCCTAGTCAAGGTAGGGAAAAGGTGAGTGCATGAATGAATGCAAGTGCTATTTCAATCTGAGAGAATCATTGCCTGCTTGGGACATTCTAAAATGAAGCAGTTGTTGCTGCTACCCACTGAATGGATGGGAGATTAATGCAGATAGGCTTGTTTGCTCTTTCATTTTGTTTCCACACAACGTTTTCCCCGAATCCTGTGGACTTCAGGGTTTGAGATGAGGTTCCATTTGGCAGCGGAGGAGATGACAACTGTGGCAGATGACGTCACTGGTGAAGACTCCAAGGTAATCTCATAAGCAGGTGCGAAGAAGGCTAGAGAAAGTGGAGATTTGACTGGAGTGAGTCTAGCCTAGATAACCTGGGAGTAGCTGTTTTTCTGAAAACCTAAGTCGACCAACTGGTCAAAAAATACAAATAAGGAAAAATAACACCTAATGAAAATAATTATGTACCAGTGCTGATGGGGTTCAATTTAATGACGAGTGGAAAGGAATATATGGCACAGAATATGCATTCATAAATGTGAACTCTCACTGTTTTTATGAACTATTATTTGTTACTAATAAGATACAGTAATTATATTAGTATTAACATAAATTACTATAAGACTCTCCCCGGAAGAGGCAAGAATAATCAATTTAGCAGCTCTGATAGAATTTATGATTCAACGATGGATTTGAAATTTGATAGCTCACAGGAGGAAGACTGCCTCCACCCCTCCAGCTAGAAATAGCTGCACAGCGCTGACTGTTCCTGCTCTTAAGAATCTGAAATACATTGGAGAGGAGAATGGGCCAAACAAGACTCTTGAACACCCAGTCTGGGAATTTCAGGGAACCTGCCTCATTATGTGTATGGGAAGAGCCCGGCTCATGGGCATTTCCAGGTTTTCTGAAAGCTCCAGTATGGGGGGAAACATCCTCTTCCCTGTCATAACCCATCATTTTAACACTGCTTAGTAACTTCTCCCAGGAGTATCTAAAAGCATAGATCCAACAATGCCAACCCAATATGTGCAGCCACGAGCTGCATACTCCTCTTCCAGTCTGCAAAGAGGCCAGGGGGAACCTGGAAGTGGCGTTTTTAGCATCCATAGCTAAACTGAGAAGGGATGTAAAACTCCCTAAAGAAAATGCACCATTCCTAAATATGAGAGGGAATACTTCTCTAGGGACAGCGGGGTTCCGTGCTAGAATTCTTGCCTTCCAAGGAAGAGAGCTAGGCTTGATCCCCAGTCAGCGCACCTCAGGTACAGCCACCAGCCATCTGTCTGTGGGGTGTCATAGGTTGCTGTGATGCTGAACAGGCATCGGCAGAGCTTCACACTAACACAGAACAGGAAGAAAAGCCGGGAGCGAAACTTCTGAAAATCAGCCAGAATAAAACATATGGACCAGAGTGATCTAAGTCAAAGCCACTTATGGAGGTGCTACAGAACTGGCCGGCGCTTCTTTCTGTGGTGCATGCGGTGGTCATGTGTTGGGTGCTGCTTAATGACAGCTAACAATAACAACAATATTTCTCTCATGCTAAGAAGAAAGACATCACTGTCAATATGCTTTAATACGTCAGTCAGCTGATTCCGTCTACATTTCTATGACATGAAGTTACAGAGAGACCCAGGAAGCAGAGAAGGGGGTTGACATGGGGATAGGTATTAGGAAGGAGATGAGATGTAAAGAGATTCAAATTGCTAATCGACATAATTCTAGCCCTCTAGAGATTTTCAGTTTAAGTGGTTAGATGTTTACAGTGCTCCCTTAAAACCTTAAATTTATATTGCTTGTTCTATATTAACTTTAATTTGTTAGGTGATAAGTTGATATCTATATTTGGACTTACTTGAGTCACTTTAAAATTTCTTTGTTTAAATCTAACCTTAATTCTTTGCCCTATCTAGTTATTTCCTGAAATGAAATCGCTCATCTTTTCCTTTTTAATTTTTGTTTTAAATTTACTATGGATTGGGAGTTCATGCATGTATCACATCTTTCCATAGTTCATTCACATCATGCAGTCTTATTGTACCCACAATCAGTTTCTAAACATTCTTTTCTTTCCTGGGCTCCTTGACATCATCTGCCTTTTACACCCCCAACCACCCCACCCACACCCACACCACTGTAGCGCCTCCCCAAACTCTTTTTTTTCCTTTTAATCATTTTATTGGGGCCTCATACAACTCATATCACAATCCATGCATCAGTTGTATAAGGCACATTTGTACAAACTCTTATTCTACTTGTTGTCCCTATAGGTTCATCAATCCTGGGTTTCATCTACTGAAACACAGAAACATATAGCACAATTTCAACAGGGTGACCCTCAATGACATAATCTTCTGAGATAAGCCCTAATGTGAACAAACTAAAATGCAGAAAATATTGGAAACCAGATCAGGTCCGGCATGCATCAGCAGGAGGATCAACTGACAAAGTTTTAACTGTTCAAGTTAAGATAATCCCTCTGATCTTCCATACTTTAAAAATAATTATTTTATTGGAGGCTCCTATAGCTCTTATCACAATCCATACAAGCATCCATTGTGTCCAGCACATTTGGACATGTATTGCCATCATCAATTTCCAAAACATTTTCTTTCTACTTGAGCCCTTGATATCAGCTTATTCCCCCACTCACTCCACCCCCCATGAACTTTTGGTAATGTATAAATTATTATTTTCTTCATTCATGTCTTACTCCAGCCTCTGTTTACCTTCACCCACTTTTCTGTTGTTCGTCCCCCTAGGAGGGGGATATGTTGATCATTGTGATCAGTTCCCCCTCCCCCCGCCATGTTCCCCTTCCACTCCTGGTATTGCTAATCTCATTATTGGTCCTGAGGGGTTTATCTGTCCTGGATTGCCTGTGTTACCAGTGTACATGCTATTGTCTAGTTGGATTTATAAGGTAGAATTGGGGTCATGATAGTGGGGGGGCATTAAAGAACTAGAGGAAAGCTGTATGTTTCATCAGTGCTATACTGCACCCTGATGGGGTCAGCTCTTCCTTGTGACCCTTCTGTGAGGGGATTTCCAGTTGTCTATAGATGGGTTTTGGATCTCCACTCCACTCTCCCCTTCATTCTCATCAATGTAAAGTTTTGTTATGAGCCTTTGATGCCTAATACCTGATCCTATCGACACCTCATGATCACACAGCTTCATGTGCTTCTTCCATGTGGGCTTTGTTGCTTCTCAGCTAGATGGCTGCTTGTTTCTCTTCAAGCCTTTAAGACCCCAATAACCATATCTTTTGATAGCTGGGCACCATCAGCTTTCTTCACCACATTTGCTTATGCACCCATTTTGTCTTTGGTGATCTTCTCAGGAAGTGACCTTCCATACTTATCTCTGAAATGCAGTCTGTTTAGTAACCACTTTCCTCTCATCCTTCAATTATAACTAGGCAGGAAATCTCAAAAGTTTCTGATTCCTTTTCTCTTCTCATCTCTGGAATCAAATAATGGCCAAATCAGGTAGAGAATCTGCAGAGTCTTACTAATAGGAACTTTCCCCCCCTACTTCCATCTCCACTATCTTGTATTCACTACCTTTATTCCAATCTGTTCTTTCCACTTAGCATCTGTTTTCAATCCGATATCCAACTGCTACAGTAATCTAATGATTTCTCTAATAATCAATCTAACTATAGTGAGGAAAGGGAAGCCATAACGCCAAAATTAGGCTATTAATATCCTGGTATCAAACAAACAAATATTCTTTCACGAATTTGACTGATCCAAATCAAACCAATTTACCACAGGCTGGACATACTTGAGTGAACGGGTGAAATTGGGTTTCTGAACCTTTCAAAGTTGAATTATCCTCATATGGTGACCCCACTGGGGTGCAATAGTCACACGAGGCTTAATGCAGGATTGCAGGACTGTTAGAATTCATGATAGCCTAAGAGTAGATCAATAAGCATTTTGATCATAGCACTAAAGATACAAACATTTGCCAGACCATGGTTTAGGGAGCCAAATGCTGAAATCCAAACCCTAGTTCCTCTGAGTATAAACTTCTTTGAAATAAGTCATTTAGTTGTAAGCTTCAGCCACTATTTTCATTATTTTGTTTTAACCTGTGAAAAGGAATACGTCTGCTTATTTAATAGGTTGTTGTGAAGAATATGAGGGGGCTTCAGAAAGTTCCTGGAAAAACAGAATTCAACATGAATGGAATTTCTCCATGAACTTTTTGAAGACCCCCTGTACACCTATGAGTATATTCTATTGTCAGACTACATAGTGCATGGTGACTACTTCCAAATCACCCACCCACTTCTGTCTAGTGGATTTTGACTCACACTAACCCTGTACGACAGAGTAAAACTGTTTATAGGGTTTCATGGCTGTATGAGAACAGAGTGCCTTATATTTCTCCCATGACATGGCTGATGAGTTCAAACCATTGACCTTTTAGTTAGCAATCAAGCACTTAACTCCTGTGTTACCAACACTCTCTCATTGACAATTTACGTGTTTCTCAAAGTGGGCAATATGGCTCCAGGGGGAGCACTAGGATAATCCAGGTAGGCTGCCAAAAGCAGATACCTACACTTTATTCTAGATTATGGGCTATACTAAAAGTGGTTTTAATTTCCAGGTGACTGCTAAATTGTTTTTTTCTTTTTTTCTGCAAGGGGACAGGAAGGCTAAATAAATCTGGGAACCTATGACCTGAATAAGCCTTGTTCTTATAAAAATTATTGCTACAATTGGGATTATTTTGCTTTTTGTATCTTAATTCCTGAGCCTGTGATATCAACTGAAGCTTTTCCAAAATGTCTGATTTCCCCTTGCTTTGGTCTAAAGACAAGTTAACCTGCAAAGCTCTCATTCCAAGCTGAGGTGCCGGGGCTGTCAGCTGCCGGACTTGAAGCCACTTTCGCCATTTTCTTTTCACCGGAGCAAACAAGGGAAGCACTGTGCCAAGTTCTTGAAAGGTCTGTTTGGAACTGTTCCAGTATCTCTTCTTTCTCCCTCCTAATAATTGCCCTTTCCCTCTAGAGGATGTGCTTTGCTTCAGTGTATGAAACAAAAGCTCTCTTTTCTTTTGTCTTAAGCAAAGGACACCCGCTGCTCCCTAAAAACCTAGGCCAATCCATCCATCCATTGTCTCAAGCACATTTGTACAGATGTTGCCATCATTGGTTTCAAAGCATTTTCTTTCTGCTTGAGCTCTTGGTATCAGCTCCTCATCTTTTTCCCCTCCCTTGCCCTCCTACCCGCCCTCCCTCATGAGTCCTTGATAATTTACAAATTATTATTTTTTCATGTCTGGCTCTGTCTGGTGTTTCCCCTCACCCCCTTGTCTGTTGTCCATCCCCCTGGGAGGGGGTTATATGTAGGTCATTGTGATCGGTTCCCCCTTCCTCCCCCCACCTTCCCCTTCCCATCCTGGTATGGTTACTCTTAATGTTGGTCCCGAGGAGTTTATCTGTCCTCAATTCCCTGTGTTAAGAGTTGTACGAACCCCCAATAAAATGATTTTAAAAATTATCAAAATGTTTTTAAACATTAACAAAATATTATATATTTAATAGGAAAGATATTTGTTAGACTTCTTGTGGTATGTAATAAAATTCCTTATGCTACAACAAACAATATACCAGCCTTTTAATTTGGAAAAATATTGAAAAAACAAATCAACTAGACACAAAGGGAAGCTGGTAGATGACCTACTACTCTAACATTGTTAAAGCAGTCATCTAAAATTGTATTATTTTACATTTGAAATCAATATGAAATTAATAAAAAAATAAAGCAGTCTGAACATTAAAACAAACAAACAAACCCTAGACAGCCTCTAAAAGCAGCAATGGTTCTGAAGCCACTTTTTATTCTAGTGAATTCTTCTTATGCACTTAGCAGCTAGGAGAGAGAGAGGTTTGTAGATCGCAGAGGTTTATTGTGGGAGAAGCTCCTACACCAGTAGTGAGTGGGGAGTCTGAGCCAGGGGGCTTAAGATGGGTTTATCGGGACTAGAAAGACCCCATATCTTGGATCTGTGCTTCAGTAGTGAATGATTGGTCTTCGTGGTGAAAGACCTTGAATAGTGTCCTCAACCCTTTCTAGTCAATTAGGAAGTGTCCTCGATTTGGCTTCCTTTCATTCGCATGATGTCAGAGTCTTCTTGTCCCCAGTCCAAGCTGTAGTCCAGTCCTGCCATCCCACTGGCTCACTATAATTTAAGAGTATGTGGGAGTGAAGGGTGACCCAAGCCAAGAAGCAGGAGGCCAACATTCTGGTTTATGCTCTATAACTGCCCTTCCATGTGCCTTTGGGCAGGTTGCCTAACCTTGAAACGTTCCTTGACCTGTTGCTATAGACAGAATCACAAGTGACAATGCCTAGCAATGAAAGCAAAAGTATAGCATATTGTGCAGAAAGGAGACACTTTTATGGTATCTTTGTTTTTTTAAATGAAATCTCTGTCAGTTTTCTTTTCTGTCAGATGGGACTAATAATACTAATGCACGTCAGGGGATGTGCTTCAACTAATAAACACATGACTCACCCTGCAATGAATGGAAGAGGAAATGTGCAGAGCCATCAGATCCAAGCAAGCACAGCTGCCCATTTAGTAGCCGCTATTTAGAAAACAACAACTTGAATCTAGACGCTGCGGACCTCTTTAATGAATACCTTCCTAATTGCCTGAGCAATTGAAAAGCTTACGCAGAAGGAAGAAGACGACACTACCCAATGTCAAAGTAGAGGAGGGTGATCAAGCAGGTAAGTTTCCTAAGACACCTTGTTATTCAGCATCCTGGTTCACTGGTCCAGTTTTCAGATGCTCAGATGGATCTGAGTGGAGCACTAGAAGCAAGAGTGGAGAGCCCTTACTTCAGAATAGGCAGGTCAGCTGCCAACAGAGAAGGGACATATTAGTCTGATGCCAGGGAAAGAGCCTGAATTTGTAGACTTCCTCCAAACGACAGGAAAAGTTGCGAAAGCCCAAAGAAGGAATCTTTGGGTCCACTTAGAGAAAGATCTTTTGCACCTGGACAGCGACACTTGCTTGCCAGTTTCTGAACTTTCTTTTTAATCCCTTTTCTTAGTTGTTTTTAAGAAATTCTAATGTGGTAGACTTTCTCTGAGGGGAAAAGATTGGTTCGATTTCAAGCAAGAGGAAGCAAAGGGTCATTGCTGACCAGATGGTGGGATGTGACAACTTTTCTTAATAAATGCTGTGGGTGGCCTGGGAAGCTGGTTTGAGGGCCAGCATAACTAGACAATATTCTGGAGCTAGTGACTGGGGGAAGTAACAGTGGAAACTTCATACACTCAAGTTCTTCTAATAGGATCTGAGACAATCTTCTTTGGCTTTGCTGATTTACACAGGCCACAGCACCCTGACAAACTTTCCAAGCTGTTCTGACTGACTTGAACCAAGAAGCTTACCCTCGAAGAGAATCTGATACGGAAGATGAGAATGTTCATGAGACCAATTATGCTAACTAGCCCTAAAGCTATTCATACAGCTAGGTTTACTTTGGAGCATATCTAAAAGGTCTGGGAATTTGTCAGATATATATCAGACACAGGACTAGTCTTACATAGAGGGGACTCCCACAGTTCAAGATGAAAAGGCAAGACAAAAATCTTATTTTAAAAAGCTGGTCAAAAATTTAATTGTTACACTTCACTTGGTATTTACAATAAATATCTATTGAAAGGTAAACATGAAATAATTTTGTTGCTGTATTCTGCTAATCATAATTGGCTATAATAAAATCATTCTTTTTTTAAAAGAAAAAAATTCAAACAGATACCTTTTGTTTGTTTTAATTTTAATAATCTTTTCATTGGGGGCTCTTACAGCTCTTAAAACAATCCATACATCAATTGCATCAAGCACATTTGTACATATGTTGCCATCATCATTTTCAAAACATTTTCTTTCTACTTGAGCCCTTGGTATCAGCTCCCTTTTTACCACTCCCTTCCCCACCCTCAGGAACACTTGGTAATTTGTAAATTATTTTTATTTTCATATTTTACACCATCTGTTGTCTCCCTTCACCTGTTTCTGTTGTTGGGCCCCTCAGGGAGGGATGTGTGTGTGTCATGTCAATTACTGCGATCGGTTCCCCTTTTCTCCCTCTTCTCCCCCCACCTTGTCCCTCCCCTCATAGTATCGCTACTCTCATTATTGGTCCCAAGGAATTTATCTGTCCTAGATTCTGTGTGTCAAGAGCTCTTGTCTGTAGCAGTATACATGCTCTGGTCTAGCCAGATTTGTAAGATTGAACTGGGGTCATGATAGTGTTGGAGAGGAAGCATTAAAGAACTAGAGGAATGTTGTGTGTTTTGTCAGTGCTCTACTGCACCTTGGCTGGCTTGTCCCTTCCTTATGACCCTTCTGTGAGGGGATGTCCAATTTTCTACAGATGGGCTTTGATTCTCCATTCCAACCCTCCTCATTCGCATTGAAATGGTTTGTTTGGGGTCTTCTAATGCCTGACACTTGCTCCTATTGACACCTTATGATCACACGGTTAAACAGATATCTTAATCCCATTTTTCTCAAGGCTTTCCATAATTTTTCATTATCCACACAGCCAAATGCCATGGCCTAGTCACTAAAATACAAACAGTTTTCTGGTATTCTCTGCTTTCAGCCAAGATCGATCTGACATCAGCAATGCTATTTCCCTTGTTCTGCGTCCTCGTCTGAATCTGACCGGGCCTTCTGGCAGCTCTCTGTCACTGGAATGTTCCAACTGTTGTTGGATAATCTTCAGAAAACTTTTATTTTCCTGTGATATTAATTATTTGTCTGATAATTGTGCATTCTATTGGGTCATCTTTCTTTGGATTAGGTACAAATATGGATCTCTTTAAGTCATTTGGCCAAATATTTTTCTTCCAAATTTCCTGGCATGAAAAATATCTTCAAATTTTCTGGCATAGCATGTTCCCAGTGCTTCATCAGCTTATTGAAACATTTCAGTTGCTATTCTATCAGTCTCTGGAACCTTGTTTGGGGCTAATGCTTTCAGTGAAGCTTGAACATCTTCCTTCGGTACCACTGGTTCTTGCACAAAATCATTTTTACTCCATAATTCACCTTATAAAAAGTCCTAGAATAAACTAAATTTATAATGAAAGAAATCAGAAGAGTGATTATTTCTGGAGAAGGGGGCTCTACTGGGTAGGAGCATGAAAAAAGCTCTCTGTAATGTTGGAAATAATTTAGATCGAGAGGGGTGTGAGTTATATATGCATACACAATTGTCAAGATGTTATCAATAAGTCTACATAAAATCTGCTTTGTACTGCATGTAAACAATACCTAATTTTAAAAAATGGGCAAAACCCCTTCTGGAGCTATCTTTCCTCCCTACGTTCTAAGATATCCTTTCTTTTGGGTGATGTATTTTTAAATATACTAACACACCACTTAATTCCAAAGTTATCTTTGAAATTTAAAAGCAATTGATTCTAGAGGTCAAGTGCAATATCCTTTTGTAACTACAGACATATTTTGAAATCAGCTTTTCTGATGATAGAATATATCTCTATATAATGAATATATATCACTTGACTTATGACTTATAGACTCTTAGACTACAACTGGTGCCAGATCTTTCCGAGTCACTGCGCTACCTTGTTGTTGTTGTCAGGTGCCATCAAGTGAGTTCTGACTCACAGCACCCTCTGTACAGCAGAGCAAAGCACTGTGTCATCCTCACCATTGCTGCTTCGGTGAGCTCCTGGCTGCAGCCACCGTGTGAGTCCATCCCACTGAGGGGCTTCCTTTTTCGTTTTTTTGCTCCCCTTCTACTTTACAAAGCAAGATGTTCTTCTCCAGAGACGGATCTCTCCTGCTACCATGTCCCGTGTTTGTGAAATGAAATCTCACTCTCTGGCGTCTAAGGAGCATTCTGGCTGTACTGCAGTTCAGACAGATGTGTTTGGTCTTCTAGCGGTTAATGGTACGATCCATATTCTTAACCAGCAACACAATTCGAATCCATCTAATTCTTCTTTGCTCTTCCTTATTCAATCTCTGGGATACTCTAGATAAGTCATTTTAGTCCTTTATGCTCTCTGGAATTTATATCCTTACCTCTAGACAAAGATTATCACTTTAAATGTTCAGGAGAGCCTTCTTGTTCTGTAATATCACAGAATCATGAAATAATAAAGTAAATATATTTATCAAAGCCTCATTGTATCTTATAATTTATGTTTATAAATAATATTTTATGATCAAGTGGAGTTTGTTCTAGGAATACAAAGGTAGTATAATCAAAAATAAATATTGGTTCGTCAGAGCAGAAACTTTTATAAACCTACAATGCATTCTAAAAACCAAACTCATTGCCATCAAGTCAATACTGACTGATAGAGAACCCCTGTGGGTTTATAAAACTGTAACTGGTACAGAAGTAGAAAATCCAGTCTTTCTTCTGCAGAGCGGCTGGTGATTTCGAACTGCCGATCATGGGGACTGCAGCCCATCTCATCACTACTGCACCGACAGGGCTCTCTTATAGGATGTAAAAGATGTGGAAGTAAAATGTATAGCATGAATAGCACAGAAATAGAAATGTAGACATGGAAGTAAACTGTTACATTTTTCTTAGCTAATGTATGAACTCATAATATTGCAAAGAATTAAAAAAAAACATAGGGGTGGGGAACAGTGTTCTAAAACCACATTTTGTGTTTGTTTTTGCTAGGAGCATCAGTATATTTTGACCCTTAACAACCTGACACGGCAGAGTCAAAGTGCCCCGTATGCTTGTCTCTGCTATGATCTTACAGGAGCAGATGCCGGATCGTTCTCTATTGGCAGTTGGGTAGCTTTAGCTCACCAACCTTTTAGGTAGCAGCTGAGCGCTTTACTGTTCCCTTGCCAGGGTTCTTTATGGAGGTAAACAGGATACCAAAAAGCCAAAGAAAATTGAATTGATCCAAAGAAAATAAAAAAGAGAAATAAAAGCCCAATAAGTACAGTAACAGCAAAAAGAACAGAAATGAATAGAAATAATAAAACACTACGGAAGACTTAAATAAGGCTATAATCTATGTTTACACTAAATGTAAATGGTCTAAAATAGTCAAATTGCAAAGCATCGACTTCTAAGTGGAGCTTATAAAGCCCAATGATATGTTTTCTGTAAGAAAAGTTCTTTAAGATTGTATAAAAGTAAAATTATGGAATCTGTTAGATCATACCAAAAGTGGTCATTAAAAAGTTGAAATAGGTCTCTTATGACAAAATACCCATTTATAATCTATCAAGGGCTCGTGAGGGAGAGGGGAGCGGGGAGGGAGGGGAAAAATGAGGACCTAATGTTGGGGGTTTAAGTGGAGAGAAAATGTTTTGAGAAACGATGTACAAATGCACTTTACACAATTGATGTGTGTATGGATTG